>NC_133579.1:23991812-25191812 GCF_964106895.1 Numenius arquata
GGTGGGGACGGGAACGAGCGGCGAGGACCCCGGCAGGGCGTCCGTGCCCGTCCCTCACAGCACGGGGAACAGAGCGTTGCAGTAACCCTGCCCCCCCAACCGCCGCTCCCGCCCCAACCGCCGCCCGAGCGGTGTAACGTTCGCGGCAGCGCTCGCCCGCCCTGTGTGGGGGCCACGTGGGTGGGGCGCGGCCAATGGGAGCCTGGCGGAGCGCTACTCCAGCAGCGGCTGTTGGGGAAGGGGAGGGGTAGGGGGGGAGCGGCAACGGCAGCGCGGGGTGAGGGAGGGCGGCGGCGGCGGAGGAGGAGGGGTGTTTTCAAACCCGACATCCACAGCCGCCGGAGCTGGGGCTAAGCCTGAGCCCCTGGGCATCGCCGGTGGCGGCGAGCGGCACCCGTTCCTCTGTCGGATCCGCACGGAGAGAGGGAGGGAGGACGCGTCCCGCCGCCGGCTCCCGGGAGAAGGTAGGGACTGGAGCGCACCTCCACACCCCTTCCCGATACGCGGCGGGGACTCCCGGTCCCACCTGCCGCCCGCCGGTTGTCGCCCCCCTGTCTCTGAACGGCGGGGCGTCCGGGGAGCCTTCACCCGCTGCCCGCCTTGGGGTGGGGGGGCGTAACCGCTGCCCTGCCCTCCCCGGCGGTGGGCACCGCGCCTCCCCTGCCCAGCCTGGCGGGGCGGTGGGCCTGTCCCCGGGGAGACACGGCGGCGGCGGGCAACGGCTCTCCCCTCTCAGCCTGTCAGTGCCGCGGAGGGAGCCATGGCCGCCGCTGTCACCGTCTGACGGCCGCGCCTCTCGCACGCCGAGCCCAGCCCCTGCCCCGCCGTCCGGAGCAGGGCCCGCTTGCGGCCAGGGGGCGGCGGGTGCTGGGGGCCGGGGCGGCGGTTGCGGCTGGAGGCAGGGCTGGGGCTGTGGGGAGGGAGGTGGCTGCAGGGCGGCCGGGGCGCGGGTGCCGAGCGTGGCATGGCGGTGTACACACATACACATGCATACACACACACACAGAGGCCGCCGCCCCGCCTCCGTATCGGGAATTTCGGCAGCTCCCTGCAGCCTCGGGAGTTGCTCCGCCGATTTGGGCCGTGCCGCCCCGCCGGGATAGCCTGCCCGCCCCCGTCGCACCGAGACCCGGGGCGAGCGGGTGAGGCGTTTCTGGTGCCTTCCGTGACATGCTCGAGGGTGGCTCGGTTGTTTTGCAGAATAATACGTTCAGCCGCCTGGGCTGCCAGTACCAGGCAGCCGCCGCTGAGGTGGAGCACGGTACCTCGCACAGCACAGGTGACACCAGGCAACAAAGGAAGGACAAGAAATGAGAGAATGCGAGGCTCAGTTGCACAGTTCTTCATTCTAGTTCTAGCCTGACTCTCTAGGTACCATTGCTAATGCTTTTTTTTTTTTTTTTTTAAGGGCTGGGTAGCTAATAAGAAAGGAAAGGCTTATTTTTTTAATTTAAACTCTTAAATGACATGACTAGTTCAGTGTTATCAGCTAGAGGTCTTGTGGAAAATGCCTGTATGCTGTCACGGTGTTCTGTGCCTTTCTTCTGCGGGCCATGTGATGTGGAGGAAAATCTGAATTTTAGACCTCTGAATTACAAGATAGTTTATGGGATAAAACAACACTTTAATGACGGCAAGTGAGTAAGATGTGATGCTTGTAGGAACAAAAAGCTATCAGACAGATGTGGAACAGTCCAAATGTACTTATGTTCCAGGAAAGAAATGTTTAATCTTGGAATGCTAGAAAAGGGTGAGATCATCATGTCTATAAGAAATCATTAACTTTTTAATAAAATAATTCAGTATTATTGACATGTCGTGATTTGGAGGTGGGGTTCTCTTCTGCTCTCTTGTTTTGAAGCAGCAAGGCTTTGGGTGTTTTTCAGTAGACACATTGGCAGCTTGGTTGTCCTCACATCTTAGTTACGTTAGGTCCTCACATCTAGGTTACTCTATGGATGTGGTGAGCTACCCACAGGTGCTGTGCAGCTGCAAAGAGCTAAGCATCCTGTGCTTTCTTTCCTTCTTCCATTGTAGTAGTAGTTCAGCGGGTCCATGTGCTGTAGTTCAGCGGGTAAGAGTCCCCAGAGTAATAGATCTTCAGAATGGTGTGAGACATCACGGCATTTCACCTGTTCTTATTATTTGAGGCTTGTGCAGATGTTGGGTGTCACTTGCTTTTCTTCATTCTTTAGATGGAAACCCAGACACTCCAGTTAACCTCGTGGCTTGATGAGCTGGAGACCTTTAATGTCACCCTGTGTGAATTCATTAGGTTTCTGTGTGAGTTTGGGAAACTAACTGTTCAAATAAAATTGCAGGGTTTGAGGTATAGCAGAATACTTCATTGGGAAGGTAATGGTAAACCCACTGACTGTGTCTTTTTTTTTTTTTTTTTTTTTCCTTCTTTAATACTTTTACTTTCCTGTATGTGTCTTGTAAACTAAAATGTCAAGGAGCGCTAATGTTTTTCTCGGCACCCAGAGGACTGTGGTAACATTCTTGTGGTGATGTCAGTTTCTTGGTGTACGGTACATGAGTCCTTTTTGATTTCCTGGCTTTTCTGTAGTAATCACCGAGTTGATCAGAGAGCCTCTGGTTCTTTCACAAAGATGACAGCTCAGTCTTTCAGATAAAAGGATTTCTACCTTTCTTTGTATGCTCTTCTTCCACCCAGAGAATTATTCAAAACTATTTGTGAACTTTGAATACTACAGACAGTAGAGCTTAGGACAGATGTTGTGTAAGAAAGCAAGCTCTGTGCAACAAACTTAAGTTCATTTATGCTTTCTTCCAGCAGGCTTGCACAATAGGTAACTTCTTTGAGGAAAAGGTCTTTTTATAAGCAGGCTGAATGAGTGCTTGTATGAAGCTTCAGTTTGTCATCAGTTGCAGGGGGTACTACTGTGTCGCCACTCACTTCAGGATTAAAAGCACAAACTGAAAATTGAATACCTGGGTTTATTAACACCTGTGTTTTTTAAATTAGAGGTCGTCAATCATAGTCTCAAGCAGGGGCTTCTGTGCATCATTAGGTGTCTGTTTAAATTGCTACAAAACCTATAAACTGTTGCAGCTTTAACTTAACTAGATGGAAAAGTCGTTGATACACTTTTAGAGGAAATACTGGCAAGTAGAAATGGTTGAGCTAGAACTTCTTCCCCAATATTGGGCATACAGATATGTGAAAACAAATTCTAATTGTTGAACTGATTTACCATGTTTAGACAATCTTAGGCTGATGAAATCATCTGGAAGACTAGCACGGTTGGTCCTATTTAAAACTGGAAAAAACTATTGACCACAAAATATGTAATGATTAACCTGCTGCAACACTGTTAATACACACACTCAGAACAACTTACTTTTGACAAATTTGATCTTATCTTATGAAGAGGTGGGCTGGGCATGAATGTTTGGTGTTTCTTCTCTTCCATGTTCTATTGCAGATTGAGTAGTATAAATGTTGATTGGTCATTTAGTCTCCAGATCAAGCTATACTTTTTTTAACTACATCATTAGACTTTACTTAGACTCTAGCAACAGATGGTATGAAATAAATATTAGCACAAACTCTATCTTGCATTTTGCGTTATGATATTGAATAGTTTTATTATCAGAATAACAGAAGTCAGAGCCCTGCTAAAATCTTTAGGTTTTTTTCTCTTACCAGTTCATTATTTTTCCAGAACCTAGACAAGTCTTAGAAAGTTCCTCCATAAGCTTACCACAGAATCACAGAATTGTAGGGGTTGGAAGGGACCTTTGGAGATCATCTAGTCCAACCCCTCTGCCAAAGCAGGTTCACCTAGAGCAGGCTGGACAGGAACACATCCAGGCAGGTTTTGAATATCTCCAGAGAAGGAGACTCCACAACAGTATGGAGCCATACTTTGTATCTTCCCTATGCAGTTGAGGATCTTTATTGCCACCTTGCATAAACCTAAATATTCATTTAAAGAGAGACTTGAAGCCCTTGAGAGTATGGCTTTGCCTTGGCTTATTTTGTGTTATCTCCCTCGATCTGACAAAGCGTCCTTATATCTGCTTTTATCTTTAGCAAGCAACAAATGAATAAACTCTCCTCGGTTTCTTGGCTGCTGCTCAGAGTGCTCTAGGTAGTGATAATGTCACAAGAGGATTGGTTTCACACTGGTTTGTGCTAAGGAAAACCATTGGCAATGTTAGAGACACAATTATGATCTATATTAGAGGCAAAAAATAAAAATGCAAGCTGATGAAGAAGACTTGAGATATTTTCCTCCCTGCCCCTGTCATGTGCTTTCTACTTGCCAGTAGCCTGGTGGAGATGAAGACTGCTGGAATGATTTTCTTCTTGTTCTATGTTTTACATCAATGAGTCTGGAAAGCATCAGAGGTAGAAAGCACTTTTTTCCCCCTCTATGTGCTTCAGAATGTATTAAATACAACAGAAACCAAGTAACACTGCATTTCCAGGAGTATTGTTGTGGTAGAAATCTTAGAAAGTTCCAATCCTTCATGGCAGCAGAAATATCTTACTTATATGAAGACATTTCCTATAGTTTCCCTTCTCTTTCAAAGCTTTTTGTAGTAGTCCTACTTAATAGGTATCTGGCTTTTCAAACCTTTCAAGCTCCGATAGATAGCTAGCTTCATTAGCTGCTTTGTGGAAATACCTTCATCTTTTTTATGTTCACTGCAGGATTGTGTGCAACAAAGAAGGCTAACTGAGATAAATCAACTTTCTGTGCAGCTCTACACTGTTCAGCAACCTACTGATCAGACTTCTTACTACTAGTTTACTGATAAAGGGAAAATTGAAAGATGATTTAGTGATATTCTTTTTCTAGAGTGAACAATGCTAATCCATTTGTCTTCGACTTCAAGAATTGACAACCGTATTACCTTTTTTAAATAAATAAAAAAATACAGTATTTTGTCTTGAAAATAACTGGTTCTTTGCTTTCCAGGCCCTTCAATTCTCCAGATGACATAGTAAAACATTAATGGAAGTTAATTGCAGTACTCACTGTAGTTTTACAGCTCTAAATAGTTATACTTGTATGCAAACAGTATTGGGTTATTCTCTCTTCTCTGTTTCTTCTCCATCTGTTACCTCACTATCTCTTTTCCCCCAAAGGGAAATTATTTCTGTAAAGGAATTGGCATATGATTTTGTTCTGTTACTTTTGTGATATGTGGCGATGGCCAAGAGGTGGCAATAAAGACCGTTGAATATTTCATGTGTCTTCACAATTTAGCCTGGACAAAAACCTCAGTTATCTAGTTGGGGACATGTAAGTAAGCCTAGTCAGAGTAAGAAGCTTGCTTTTTTTCCTCAGCATCTTTAGGTCTTACTTGTGAACAGTAGCACTGAAGCACACTGTTTTACCTGTGGTGAATCGTGCTGAAGTTGAAGGACTGTGAGTAGGCAGTTGGCAGTTGATGTGCTTTTAGCCCGTGAAGGGCCTTTGCATGTTTCTAGGTTATGTTCCTTCTGGCAGTGCTGTTGTGGGTTTTCTTGGTGTTAGGTTGGCAAGTTATCATTAACTTAAGAAGATTTAAATAGAAATTACCGAGTTTCTAATAATAACATACAGAGTAGATTTGAAATCTCTTGTCTTGGAGATCTTTAGAAGGTTTCCAGAGGGGATGTAGATTCCTATAGAAGGAATTTAAACTTAATTGGCAATAGGCTTGCTTATCTTAAGGTTGGCAAAATACTGATAGAAAAGCTTTTAAATTTTTCTTTGGTAGGCACTGTGGTAATGAAATAGTCTTTCTTAGTTGACAAAGATCTACTTAGTTACGTCTTTAAGGAATAACCAGTAGGTCAAAACTGAAGCTTGGAACTCCACTTCTCCATTTAGCTTAATGGGAGTATGATACTATGCTAAACATCTGTGCAGGTGCTTCCTTTGAACCCATAGCTCATCCTAAAAAAGACTCAAGAGGAAGCACCTGTGAACATACAAGTTTTTTATACTTGTATATTAAAAGGGAGGAGTAATGGATTTTGCAATAAGTTTCTTTGACTCCTGAGAGCCAGAGTTCTTGGGCAAGCATGGCTCTTTCTTGATCCTATAAAGAGGAAACCTATTCTGGGAATGGAAAGAATCACCTTTGCTTTGAGAGGCTATCCAAAATAAAAGGAGATCTCTTTAGGCACTCTGGAAGCTTCTGTATGTCTGATTCTCAACTGTAAAGAGGTGAGGTTGTTTTTCCATGTAAATGTCTTGTTTCTATAGCTAGGTATGTCCCTCAGTAGGAATATGATGGTTTTATTCTACGCAGCTGTCTTAATGATATGATTTAACTTGAGTATGATGTCAGTACTCACAAGCTGTCACAAGACTGTAGGTCTTTGTTGGAATAAGTGCTGTCCTGATGACATAGCATAAGTTGTTGGAGAATATAGAAGACTTAAGCCTTTTCATATGCTGAACATATCAGCAGGAGGAGAGAACTGCCAGTAGGCATGCTGCTGCTGAGGTAAAGAACATCTGCATTTTTAATTTATGGAACAGAATTTTAGACTAGATGAGGTTAGAAGGCACCTCTGGAGGTCATTTAGTCCACCTCCCTGCTCAGAGTAGGGTCAGCTGGAGCTGGTTGCTTGTAGGCGTGATCAGCTGAACCTGGAATTCACCCCAGTAGTGTGAGTGAAACGTAACGAAGATCTAATTTTAGTTAGTCCATTGGGATTCTGTGTGGAATCTGTTGCTGAAGGCTTGATAAATTCTAAAGCTGTCAAACTTTTTTTTTCTTTCAAATGTGGATTAGAAATGTTTTTCAGCTGTTGTAGGTAATGTATTTTTCCTGACTAATTTCATTTTTAATAGTCAAAGCATGCTATCTTGTTGTACTGCCTGTGTGTGGTAGTCTTGTAAAGCTGTGGTGCGTTCTACTAAGTTCTGCTATACAGATTCTTAATGAAGTTTTCCTGTTGGTTTTTTCTTTTTAAATTTAAATGACTCATTAACTGGCTACATAAATAAGGCTTCTTTGCACTTATCTCACTGATTAAAATACAGTTTCTTATATATATATATTTTTTTTTTTTAAGAAATAAAAGACAAATACATGAATGTCTTCTCTACATTGTTTGTACTGGAACTTAGTTGAAGAAAGTCTCTTCCAGTGCCCGCGATTCAGAGTAAGCTTGTGAGTGAGAAACTGAAAGTGAAACAACCTTATTTTCTACTGCCGAAGGAGAAATATGAAAAGTAGCTAAAGCATAAATATTACTAAAAACATTTCTTTAGAAATTATCATTTGAATATTAATAACATCTGAAAAGAAACATGATATTTTTGATCTTGCAGAATTTCTTTCAGGGAGAAAAACAATTATTTTTTCAACCAGTTGTATTTGTACTCTCATCATTCTGTTTGTTTCTTTCCAGTGCTTCCTTGCAGAGCAGCCAGCCATATGTTAAAACAATAGGGCTAGTATCTTCAATGAAAAGACAAAGGGTTAATCTGAGAGTAGAGAAATGCACTTGAGAATAAGACAATACTGACAAACATCCTTCAGATTCATCTTGGATTCTGGCACCGGTTGCAGTTCCTTACTGGTCCACATGGAGGAACGCTCTAGAAGTGGTATATGTGGCTCAGAAGGAATGATGTTCCTTGTCACTACGGGAGCTGTTCCTTCCCAACCGAAATGGGAGCCAATGTCTGACTTCTGGAAAGCAGGTTTATCACCATTTTGGAGAGAGGGAATGGGTTTTTTTGTTTGTTTCTGTTTGTGGTTAACACCAGGAGTTAACCTTATTCTTAACCATATGTTTCTTACATCTTGTCCTTCCTAATTTGGAGCAGGGGATACGCATAAAAAGAAGCTTTAACAGAAGTCTCTTAGAATCAGGGAGCATTTTTCTGCTTTTAAATAATTCTAATAATTTTTAATAATTCTAATCGCTCTCTGGTAAAAACATCATCTGCAAGTTCCACAAACTTTCAGCTTTGCTATTTTAAGCTGTTTCATTTCAAATTAGTTTTGTCATAAAATATTAATTTAAATGCTTTGAACGCAGCACTTTTCTTGGGTATTAAGAGAAAACTAGATAAGAAAATAGATAAATAGTTGTGATAGAATGATCTGCCTTTTTTTTTTTTTTTAATAGCAAGATAGTATTGGCTTATTGGTGAAGATTCTGCCATTCTTGAACAATCTAGTATGCCATTATGATATCAAATGTCCTACTGTTTTAAGCTTTTCTAGTAAAACTAGCATTTTCCCAATCCTATTGTGAGAATTATTAATTACTTAAGACTATGGTTTTGCAAGTTCATTTGTAACATATGTATTCAGTCCACATGCTTCATTATTAAGCATGCCCACAGCCCTTCAAATGCTTCTCTGAAATAATGGATAATTCTGTAATCTTAAATCGGTAGGATTTCTGGAAGTTTATCCTAAATATCAATATCTGTATGATTGAGGTGTAGAACCAGAGAGTACCTATTGTAAAGACAGTCCCTTGGCCCTGTGTATGTCTTTTAGTAAACAACATCTAAGATTTCGGACTTGAGAAGCTATTTCTGTTGAAAAATAAAAGTAAGAAATCATAGTATTTGATCTTTTTATTTCTTCAAGTACCTTCTTATGCAGTGCTTCCCTGTATCAGCTGTCTGTTTATATCAAATCTTCTTTTGGGATCCCTGTTGCAAAGCACCATCTTCCCCACTCGCCTGTTTCCAGGGCTATACCACCATGCCAGTGTAGGCCATGTTTGTCAACATTGTTTTTCACCCCAAATGACATTATGTAAATAAATTAATTCCCATAGCTTCTTTTTTTTTTTTTTTTTTTTTTAAAGTGAGGAAGGATTTCATTGTCCTAGGAGACATTTGTCAACTGGGAAAGAATCAATCCTCTCCCTACTTCTTTTGTTTCATACCTTTTCTCAGCACCTTACAAGGTCCTTGGCAGCAGTCTCTTGGTGTCATCTTTTGGATGGGGCTTGATGCAGATGGGTTTAACCAGGTTTTGGGTCCGTGAATCTAATTGGTTCTTTGAGAGTGTCTCGTCCTTTGAAAATTACACCTTTTTGAATACTTGGACTTTAGTATACTACTGTGAGGTGTTAAAGTAGGAGTAGAGCTTAGCACACTCATTTTCTTTAGTTCTTCCATGTTCAGTTATCTCTGTGGAAGAACATTAAAGGTCATTTATAGATAGCTGGGATCATTTTTCGGTTTTTTCCTGTTATACTCTGTTAATAATTTTAAGCTCTTATATACCAAGCAAGACTAGATAATTTGGTATAACATGTGCAAGGATATTTTGACAAAGTGTTAACTTCTATGTTTTTTTCCAGTGCCTTGGGAAGAAAGAAACAGTAATTAATTCCATATTAGTTTAGAAGTCTGATATCAACAAGCTGCTTTTATTTTATCATAGTCTTGATATGTGGAAGGACCTTTGCAGTGGAAGGATCTCAGAAGCTATTTGAGACTGGAAACTTTAGAGAAAGTAAAGGAAGGAAATAGAGGAGTGTGTTGCAAAAGAAGTGAAGCAAGTTATTCTTGTCTGTATTTGCACACCTTCTTGCTGCATACTACAATGTCACTAACCTTTATGTTCTGCTTGTCAGAAATGTTGTCTGCCATATGTTAGAGTAGCACTGCTCATTTGCACTTCTGCAGATAGAAGAATGGGATCACAAGTTGGTAATTTTTGGTTGGGACTCCACTTTAAATAATGAACGGGATGAATCTCTGCAGATAAATTGCAATTGTGCAGTCCAGGATACTGCTCCAAGAGAAGTCCTATTGTGGAAGTTGAGGTCAGCTCTCTGACTTAGGAGGAGGTTGCAGGAAGAGAAAAGAGGGTCCCATGTTGAAGAAAGTTGTGTACTGATCCTTAGAATTGCCAGTTATCAGTCGGTTTGGGGATTTGTGTAAGATACAGGCTTTTTATGAGCATTTGCCAAGTGTTTTCCTCACTTGTGGATAACTGCTTTGAGACTGTTTTACCTTTGTCCTTCTGCAGTGGTGGGGAAGAGCAGTTGCTTGTAGAAGCTGAAACTGAAGTCCCTAGTAGCTGTGGTCTCACCAAGTATAAAGTACTATCTAACATGAAATAATCTGAAAAATAAAGTCCGTAATGTATTATGGATTTGGAAAATTGGTCAAAACCTTGACCTCATTATTTCCGGGAACTTAAGTCACCATCTGTAAAATAAAGAGAATAATGAATTCTCATCTTCTAGCGATATTGTGGAAATAAATTAGTATCTGTGAAAGGAGGGGAGCATAACCCTTCTTATTCCCAGTTTTGATTTATGGATAATAAATTCTGTGGTGTTGATAGGTCTTCCTTTTTATTTAGGATGTTTTTTAAAATGAAAGAAAGTGCTGTAGGCATTTCCATCTCTCTAAGAAGGTGGAAATCAAGGCAAGCTGAAATGGCAGGGAATTGTGGTATAAGTGACAAATAGATTGTCTTTCTCTGGAAGCAAGTGAAGCCACTTGCTATGTGTGTTTCTGGTCAGTGGTTCCTCAGAACTTCACCAGGTTGTCAAAAATTTTCACACAGCAACAAAAGCGAGTTTCTTCAATTGCTGTGAGAATTTGCCTTTGCCAGTAGTAAGAATGATCACAGAGAGCTGAAGTCCACTTTTTGTCTTGAGTGCTAGTTAAACATTTCAGTGGGAGTATTAAGAGCTAAACTAGCTTAAAAGGACCATTCAGCCAATGAACATGTTGCTTGATCATGTCCAAGGAAGTATAAATAAGATCATAGTTGTAAGATACCCTAAAAATCTCGTTTTCATTGTCTTGTTTTGTTTTTACTTTCAGAAGCAAATCAGTCCCAGTGCGTTGGTTTTGTTCTTACAGGTAGATCTTGGAGTTTTAGTTAAAAGTGTGTGAGGCAAGTTATGTCCAACGCTTCAACAGGAGTTTCAGTCCTTACTTGGTTGACATTTATTTTAAGTGTAATTGCAAGGAAACATCACAGAAAGAAGTGCAGGTGTATTTCTGATTATGAGCTCTGACATAAGAGAGGAGCAATGTCTTGCTCAGATACAGCTGTTATTGAAACATGGTCTTTCTGTAATTTGTAAACCAGTAATACCTTTAAAATTCAAGTCAATCCATGCAACAAATCTCAAAGGCATATTGGGGTGTGGTATTTTCAATCAGTGAATCAGACTTTGTAAGTTAAATTCTGGGCCAAAGTCTTTTTTCTTATTCCATGGTGTACTGCTTGTAAAACTCTGTTGCATGACTTATAGGTGCCTACAGTTAGTCAGGAGTAGGAAGGTTTGTATTTTCCATAGTTTCTTGTACCATTTTTTCCATCTCTAGTAACAAACTCAACCTGGTCTATGTAAGGCACAACGACAGCTGAAAATGTCTGACTGACTAGATAACTGAGGGTCTTAGACGACCTCCAGATGTCCCTTAACCTCAACTATTCTTTTATTCTATGAACAATTAAGTTCTTGTATTCTTTGGTAAGCATGTGTTTAGTTAGAAAAAAAAAAAAAAGCCTTACAAAAACTCAATCAGAAAACTCGATATTCAGTCATGTTCTTTAATAGAGCATATTTGTTAGAAAGAGGTTGACGAGTTTAGGTACTACTGTTAGCATGGAAAATAAATTGAAGAGTATTGTGAAATCTGTGGAACCTGGCACTTGAAACCAAGCACAGGTAAACTCAGGCTCTTAAAATATTCTTTTGAAGGTGTTCTGGGTAGGAGCCCAAGGTCACGTATAGAATAGTGCAAAACCCCTGCAAAGAGTCTTGTTTGTTTTCTGCATAGGAAAAAGTTGTATGTCCTCTCATTTTTTGCTTTTCCTGGTAGAAATTCCTAGACTATGAGATACATTCTTTATTTTGGTAGGAAGTAGTGGTGAGTTCCAGCTGAAGTATTGGAAAATCGTTCTTGCTGCCTGTGTCGGCTGTTTTTAGGGACTTCATCCTAGCTGTGTGTAGGGTAGTCTGGCATGCAATGAGTAGGTACTTTAAAGTATATTAAAAGCTGTTCTGCAGATTATGTGTAGTCACGGCCCATTCCTATTTCACTATTCGAGGACACCTTTATAAAAATAGGGTTCAAATACTTTATTTTTCTTAGTACAGAAAGATTTCTGTAATCCTTAGAAGTTCGGATCGCAAGTATCTAAACATTTCAAATGAAAATGTGGAAATACTCTCTGATAGGACAGCAAGTCTAGTAGTTTATTCCATGTGTTAGCTAGGATCTGAGGGGTCTCCAAAATACACATATCCGAGTTATCTCATGGGATATGTTTCTGAAAGGTGTGTTTCTGCTAGGCTGTTGTTTTATTTTCTTTGATTTTTAGTGTATCATCTAAAATCTGGTAGGGAGAATTCCTGCAGGGAATAGTAAGGCACCTTTTCTGAGGCTGCACAATAAGTATAGCGAAGAAATGAGTAGAACTGATCTCAGAGTTGCGTGTTTGAGCTACAAAGTCATTTCAAGTCTTGTGCAAATCTTAAAGGAAAATTGTAATAAAAAAAGAGTACCTCACTTCTGGACCAAATGTTTTGTCATATTTTATCATCAAATGCCGTAAAATCTGCCAAATTTGTGACTCATGTCCATTCTGGGTACTGCATTTGCACTTAATACTGCAACAGACTGTTGCCTTAGGCACCGTTAGTTTGAGACTGTGTTGGAGCTTAGTTCTTTCATCGTAACTGTGACATTGGAATCTGCATGGACTGAACTGTAGCAGTCATGTGTGAAAAGAACTTGTGAATATTTTCCAAATAAAAATGTTCTTGGTACCTTTCATCTGTAAAAGCCACTGCATGTATCTTTCAGGTACTGTTCTCTCCAACATACTAAATTGGCGTGTTACCTAAACCCAGTTATATTTAGTAATTTGTTTGCTGGTTATTGTTGGAGAACTGAATTGCAAGTACAATGAGACACCATGGGTTGCAGAACAAAAAGTGCCTGGTAAATTGTTCCGTTCATTATATTTGATGGTAGTTTAGTGCATGCCACATACAGGAAGTGGTGATGGTAAAAATTTAGTCTTAAATAGTATAACATAGACAAATAGCCTCGTATTTAGCCTTTTCATCTTATTCAAAATGTGTTTTCCTTTAAGCTTGTAAAGGCAGTATGCTTCTAGCCTGCAGCAGGAGGCAGGCTTGCCAGTAGGGATATACTGCAGTGTATGTTTAGTCCATTATAGCTGCATATGTCTAATGTATTATCAGCTTTTGGAAAAAAGTGTTTTACTATATAGATCTCATACCTACTCAACTTTGACTTTAGCACCCTGGGAGTGAAGTTGTTTGGTAATCCTACTTAGCAGTAGCATGCACGCTGAACTCCAGCAGCACCCTCAGTTGCTAAATGATTGGGAGGAAGTCTTTTTTTGGGATTCATGTAACACTGTTTTCGTAGGACTCTGCACAAGAAACCTAAAACTATTTTTGCTCAAAGGAAGCCTTTAATAGTTCTTTCATTGTATTTATTGTAAAGGTCAAATAAACTGCTACAATGATTATAAATAGCTGTGCTTATATAGTCCTCTGCAACGAAGACCTTGGTACAAAGACTAATATTTTTGTGGCTACAGTCGCTCTGAAATTTTGAAATTTCAGAACAGTATTTTATATAATGTTCTAATGAGATAATTTTTTTTAAGTGCATGCCCTGAGCAATGTCCTGCCCTTTAACATCATTTTGGCATTCTCATGAGACATCAGCAGCGTTTAAAACTTCATTTCTACAAGTATGCCTTGGAGAAGGCATAGTCCTTCCAGGGAGGTAATGGAAAACTCACCAGAGTAGTAAGCTTGTCGTTCATTCTGCATTAAAATTAAAAGGAGATGGAACACTTGTTCTTTTTTACAGGGCCACAGGAATGGCAAGACTAAAGAATTTTGGTTTGTGTTCCATGTTCTCAGGATGTGTGCTGATCATGGTGTCTCCTGTGCTTTCCTCCCAAGCACAATCCCTTCTTACCTGTCCTTTCAAGTTTCTCTCTGCTACTTCCTCATCACAGTTGCATTCTCTCATTTAGCTAATCTGAAGCTTTACTCTTCGCAGGCATACTTCTGTGTGGAAAAGATCAGGTAAAAATATAGATGTTCTTTTTCATACACATGGTGTTTAAATTTCCAAGCCAGACAAGCCCAGCTCTGTACTAGTGGACTTCACGACCCTCCCACTGTGTGTTGTACCTTAATGGTTTCTTTCCCTACAGACCCAAATTCCTGGTCTCGTGCCTCTTAGCATGTCTCCAAGCTCTAACCAAATATCCCAAATAATCTCTCGTTCCATATCGAACCCTTTTTTCTTACTGGACAGTGTAGGTGAAAGGTAGGTGCTTATCCGATACCACATGCATTGCAGTCTAACCGGGAGCTGTTTTATTATATAGCAGTAGGTGAGTAACTATCTGTATAGAAGCACTGAGTTCTGTAAGAGGAAAAAAATTGACAATGCTGCTATGTCTCCCATCGCAATGTTTTGTGTAGCACTAATAATGCTGGAGTTTGTTAACCTCTCTTTTGGAAAAAAATCACTTTTCTAAGTTGTTTGCTGAAGGATGCTCTTACTGTGAAATAAAATACTGAAGTCATTTGCGCTTTCCTGATAAGAAGAAAAAAGAACCACAAGAGTGTTAAACTTTGTTAAATTAACATCTTTTTGCTAATATCTTTTTGCTTAAATTCTGCTCCTTATAGTACTTAAAAAGCCCAATTTTCTGTGCATTTTGGTCCTTTGTGCTATACTCATTCCCTTTCTTCCATTGCATTAACCTCAGCTGCCTTTGACACTCCCAGCAGAATACAGATAACATTTGGCATGGCTAGGCAGGAGCTACCTACATACTTCTTAATTAGCCAGTATGTACATACGGGTTGGCCAGCTGGCTTTCTCTGAACAGAATATGTAATGTTGGCTTTTGCCTGCCTTTCTTTCAGTTCAGCTGTTCTTTGAGGTCTCTCTCTCATACTCGTCAACCAGCTTTTTTAATCCTTTCCATAATAGACTCTTAATAGCTTTGAGATCTGGGTCGTAGTCATTTCTGAATAAACTTTGAAGAGACAAAGTCTTGGGGGTGGGAGGGAGGAAATCGTTAAGAGGAAATCTATGTCAATATCTTAGTTTGAATCAGGAATACACCTTTAGAGTGACTATCCTTATATCTTCTCACTGTAGTTTAGTTTGCTCTATGCAGTGGCTTCAGAGCTTGATTTCTCCTCTTTTAAGCCGAGAGATATGTTCAGGAATGTGCTGAATGTGCTCCAGCCTTTAATGTGTGTTTAGTACATGGGACTGCACTAGAACTACTCCAGAACAAATGTGACTAGTGCAAATTCTGAATTTTTGTTACCAGCTGTTCCACTCTACAGATCGCTCTTGATAATTCTGTACTTCTTGTTAATGTAGATGTAGCCTTAGCTGTCATTTTCATAAGTTTAATTTTAGCAAAACATTCTGAAGCACTCCTGTCAAATATTTATAGCAGAAATTTTGTACAGTTGATTCACTGTTTCCCAGTCTGGAATAAATCCCTGTTGGAAGAGAGCGGTATTTTTCTTCTTTTTTTTTTTTTTTCCCCTCTGCAGTTGAAATAAGACATAGCAAATACAGAAGAACAGAGGTAGTTGAGAAGATTGCATTATGCTAGATCCCCTGCTTTTTAAATGCAAATGAATTCTAGAGCGCAAGTATAAATGCAATATCTTGGAAATTAACCCATCTGCTACAAATATTCTTACAGAATTTCAGCCCTGTGCCCCATCGAGTTGCTGTAATAGTAGTCAGCTAACCTATATGTACATATTGGCTAATTGAGAAGTATGTAGGTAGCTCCCACCGTTTTCTTTAAAATGAAGTAATCCTAGCTTTTTATATCACTGCCTGCAGATCTGTCAAAATGCTTACCTTTTTTTACTTTAAGGAGAAAATAGAATGTTTTGGTTCCTTTAGGTGAAAAAATCATTGAGATAAACGTTTAACAGTATTGCAAATAATTGGACATTGATAACTGATAATGAATGTGCAGGAAAGACGTCCAAACATAAAATCAGAATATCCGATTTTGTTACAAGCAGAGAAGTTTCTTCAGTAGGAAACAGATCGTATGTTTTATTGAAAAGCATGAAATAGATCAGTTTGTTAGAGAAAAGCACAGCTGTGCCTGTTTGTCAGATGAAAAGTGATGGTGCTGCTTGTTGTGACAGAGAAGAATAATTTGAATGTAAAGAGTTTAACTTTTAATTTAGGGTTCTGGTGGTTTGAAATATGCCATCAAGACTGCCTGATAAACCAGTAATTGCATTAAGAAACAGCCCTGAAGGAAACTCAAAGCAGACAGATCTAGGTTTCCCTGGAAGAACCTGCTAAATGTTGTTCACTTTCGCTTTGAATGCAAATGTTTGTTGACTCTGTTTAGAACATGAGTTGAAATGGCACTGAACTGCAGGCAAATGGAAATAAAGTTAAAATGTCAGTAAAATCACTACTTCAGGTCAAAATTTTATTATAATATATACTATGTGATCATGGGTTGAATAGTTTGCTTACATTTCTGGACCATAGTGATAGCTTATGAAATTAAAAAAAAAAAATCTACCCTTTATGAAAAGTTTTTTTTTTCCTCAAATATTTAAAACATTTATGACTGTTTGAAAAGTATTTCACACAGGGATTGCAAAATAGCAGCCTGGCACATAAAACATAATGGAAATACTGCCATGTGTCAGTGTGATAGTTGGGATGGTTCTGCTTTAATAATCCAATATGTGAATATTCAGTTTTAGTGAACTTCCAAAGCAGTTTTCCCTTCAAAACATAATTGGCTTGGCGTCAAGAATTGAATGAATTCACATTTAATTTTGATCATGTGGTGAAGAAAATGGAAACGTCCGATGCTTTCTGTTTTCATTTACTTCTATTTGTGTAATATTTGTGCTGTATTATTTAAAAATACCTTTAATTTTAAATTATTTTTAAAATGTTTTCATCATCCTCTTGCCACTATACAATACCCATAGCTTGAATATTTTTTGGTCTGCTGTTTTAAAAGATACACTATTTCTGTTCAGTAAGAACTTCTTTTGTGAAGGAGGAACTCTTGTTCAGTTAATGTGGTTTAGCCCCTACTGGTGACGCAAATAAGAAGAATGGACTCAAGCCTAAGCTGATAAATTTTACTAAGTTCATGAAGTTGGGCTCCTTGTTGTCAGTACCAGAAGGTGTAGGGAATGGCATACAGAAACAGGAAAGGAAGAGAAGCAAAGCAGGAATGGCAATAGCTTCAGGGAGTCAAGTAGCATAAAAAAAGAAAGGAAAGAAACCAACAGCAAATGCAATGAGAAATATTTTGATTAAAATAATAAAGATAACTTTCACACGTTGATCTGTTTTAAAGTAGTTGTAATCATGATGATAGACACAATGGGAATTGTTGCAAATGAAACTTAAAGAGGATTTGAGAGGCTAACTGAGCAAAAGCAGATGTATGACTTGTGGTTTTTTAAACCCATGAAAACAGATATTTGCTGCTATGGTAATACTCTGTGTGGTGTAATCAGCACAGTAGTTGTTGTTTGTGAAGATACTAACTTGTTTCTTCTGTTAGGATTCAGTTTTTGTAAACTACAGAAAACTCATTCTAGAGTACTCTCTCCATTGCACCAATAACTCTTTTTTTTTTTTTCTGCAACTGTTATGAAAAGCAAATAAAAAGAAAAGACAAATAACCATATGCTTTGTCCTTTAAAAATCAGCAGTTACTCTCCTGATCGGTGGGGCTGCATAAATCCTATTAACACTACATAAATGAAGGGAATACACTAATGTTTCTCTTGTCTTGGGTAAGAGTAGAACAGTAGGAATTTCGCAATATTGTATCTTATACTGGAGATAAGATTCAGGTTATTGTATGTGAGACAGTTTCTAATTAAGTTCTTCCTTGTCGCTAATGTTAAAAAATAAAATTAAAAAAAAATCAGATATGGGGGAAAGTGAGGGAAAGGGCAAACCTTAGTGTAGCATTTCCAAATTTTCTGACTTTAGAATTGAGCATTTTGAACGTTCCTTTCCCTCTTGTTCTTCCCCTCCTGTTCTGGAAGAATAAGAAAGATGTTACTTTGTTATATACAATGGTATTAATTTTAGCCAAGTATTCTGTAGGGGAATTTCCCATAGTTTAGGTCTTGTGGTGGTGTGGTGAGCAGAAACTTGTTTGAATATGAAAGTTTTGGGTCAGGTATAGCATGCAAAACATTTTTCTCAAAGTCATCTGCCAAAGAGAAAATACCAGCTTCTGCTGTCAGTTACCTGCATCAAACCAAAATCGTGACCCTGATTCTATAGCACCAAAAAATTCACTACGGGATGATCCCAAAATCTTAACTGTAAAGCAACAATGGAAATTTCACACCCGAAACAACATCCAGCTGAGACATAAAATTACCACAGGACTCACTAAGGCTGTGATCACATCAGTTCAAAAAGATGCCTAAAATGTCACCAGCTTTAAAGTGATGTCAAATGCAATTTTACTTTTCGCATGACCTCTACTCTCAGGCAGTCGTACAAGAAGAATGGCTCTTGATGCTGTGGGAGAGGCAAGTCGGGCAAATTAGTGAGATCAGCAAATGACTTGGTTAGGATTTTTGGTTATGACACTGTTCCTGCTCTAAGCCACGGTTTTGTGTTAGAATTCTTGGTTTTCACCCTCAGCTGGAATTGGCTTTTGAGTCTTGGCAAAGCCACAAATGTCTTAATATTTTTTGGGATTTATGAGGAGTGGTATGTAGCGGCCTAACACATTTGGCTGTTAACAAGCCTGAACAGAGTAAATGAGAATCTCCAGTGCACCTTTGGAGATGTGAGGATGATGGCTTACAAGCTTCTCCAAGTCAAATGAGAGCTCTTGGTACTAATTTTTTTAAGTTAGCTTTCTAATATTATCTGGTATGTTTTCTTCTATGGTATTTTACACTGTAGCAGGCTGAGTTTGCCCTCCTGATTCCTGTCTTGGCAGTTGCCTGAACCATAGAATATGGAGAGAAGCGTTAGTTCTCTGTTCCTTCTCTGTTACTCAGAATTGATACTGTTTGCGGTCTTTTGTTGCTAAACTCACTTGCCATAGTACTTAATGGTTTGTGCAGTAAAAATTCTGGTGTGCTGGCAAGATGCTTTGGCCTGTTTGTTTCGATTAACTTCTTTCTTTGTAGTAGGGCTACCCAGTTAAAGAAGGACAGGCAACTGCTGGAGAGGGTACAGCAGAGGGTTACAAAGATGATTAGGGGCCTGGAGCGTCTCCCTTATGAGGAGAGGCTGAGGGACTTGGGTCTTTTTAGTCTAGAGAAGACTGAGGGGGGATCTGATCAATGCTTATAAATACTTAAAGGGTGGGTGTCAAGAGGATGGGGCCGGTCTTTTTTCAGTGGTGCCCAGTGACAGGACAAGAGGAAATGGGCACAAACTTGAATAGAAGAAGTTCCACCTAAACATGAGGAGGAACTTCTTTACTTTGAGGGTAGCAGAGCACTGGAGTAGGCTGCCCAGGGAGGTGATGGAGTCTCCTTGTCTGGAGACATTCAAAACCCACCTGGACAAGTTCCTGTGCCACCTGCTGTAGGTGGACGTGCTTTGGCAGGGGGGTTTGACTAGATGGTCTCCAGAGGTCCCTTCCAACCCCATGTGATTCTGTAAGAACTTTGTAGTTCTTAACAAGGTGCTAAATAAATAATGCTAAAAACCCCACTAGACTGTACTGCTGGCACTGTTGAAAGTGTAGAGCAGTCTTCTGCTGTGCTCCTGACTTAAGTTTTTAGGACAACCTGACTTTCCCTGGTAGGTATTCCAGTTGGACTTGATGATCTTAAAGGCCTTTTCCAACCTAAATGATTCTATGTATTAAAAATATTTGCTTCTCTTGAAGGAGAAAAGTGGAATCAAAACTAATATGGAAAAATAAAAATTTCATTATGTGAATCTGTAACAACATTTAACTTGCTGTACCCTGGAGATGAAACACCACAGAGCTCTTAGAGTTTTATATACTTATAAATATATATATATATAGCAATGGCTTATGTGATTAATTTGCTAGACAGTGGAAATTAAGATTTCTAATTCCAGGTCTAAGCTTTAGAGGATTTTTCTTCTAACATAGATATCTTGTCCCAACAATTAGGGTAGCAAATCACCAAGATTTGACCTTTTTTCCATAATATTTTGGGTAGACAATATTTCAGTTTCCCACACTAGAAAGCTTAATTTCTCTTCACACTGTTGCTAGAAATGATCTTTTGCACCCTCCCAGTCTTACTACCTATAAAATTAAGTGAGATATTAAACAAATAATCCATCAAATACCCTAAAGCGTTAAGTCTGCCAAAGAGGTTAGAGGGATGAGGCAGTTGAGCACCTGAATTGGTGGTTTTCTGATAACACTGTCCCCAGTAGTAGCCGTGTTAGACCTTTTTGGTTTTCACCCTGGGGTTCAAGCTGCAGATGAGTGGGAAGTTTGAAGTCAGGTGTCTTTGTTAGCCATCTCTTTTGGGGTACTATTTGATTCTGCTACCATCTGCAGTAGCAACATTTGTCCTGAAATGACACTGTAGTGTGTATATTTATATAATGTTGGTTGTTTGTTTTTCAGACACACGATGAACCCACTGATAGAAGATACAGCTAGCTAAACAGCTATAAAATGCCCAAATTTGGGTCTACAAAAACAGTTCAAGTTGAAAATTCTGACAGTGACAGCACCATGGTGGAAAAAACAACAGCAAGAAAGGTAACAAAATTATATTCATGTCCATTTAATTTCAGTGAAATGAAGAGCATGTGTTCTGTCATGATTTTTGTTACTATAATGTGAAGAAATAAATATTAATCTGTGTTCTGATGTCTTGACTGCAGTAAAAAAATGTTTTTACATGGCTTTAACTGTAAATTAAATCGGGGAACAGAATTAATGCCTTTTATTGTAACTTGCAACTTAATTCAAAAGGAAGCTGAACACACTGTGTTTATTTGATGTAAGTGCGTAGTTTCGATATCTTACATCATATGAAGTATTTGTACACTCACAAGAACAATGATTCATATTTTATTTAATTTTACAGTGTCTTAGTAACAAACACATGAAACATTTCTGAAGGCCTGCGACAGAGCACAGATCAGAGCACAGACCAATGAACAAACATGTTTCCTGTATTCCTTTGTAACACAGGGGCTTACTCCCTCTGTTAGGAGGACTTGAAAGCCAAATGCTGCCGAAGGGTTAAGAGTAACTCCTGTAGAGAGGAATCCACTTTAAAATCTGTACAATCCATTTTTGAGTGTTGGAGAATGAAGGAGTATGCAAGCTCCGGGAATACTGAAGGTGGCTTGTTTTCTATAAATGTGAAGTGTCCTCTTATTTTCAAACTTCTGGAGCCAAGTTGCAAATAACCCAGTTCTCCTTTTGGTCTGCCTGGTACACTGTACAACAGATGAGTTTATCTGTAATACTGATGAATATAAAAAGATACAATAATATTCTGTATTGTGAATGATGAGTTGTGTATTGTCCGAAGGAGAGAAAATCCATTTATCTCCCAAATGATGTTTAAAACTTTTCTCTGTAAAAGGAGATTGTGTGTGTGTATGTGGTCATATTTACTGTTACTAATTTGTTGAAGACTGTATTCTCTTTAAGACCACTTAATAAATGGATGTAAGACAGGGAGAGATGAAAAACAGGAAAAGATGAGAACATCCAGCATCTGCTTCAAGCTGTTTGTCTTCTGAAAACATTGATAGAAAACATTAGCATATTAGTCTTTTCCTGGTTTGTTTTATAGATCCCAGTAAAGTGGGGCAAGGAAGTTGTTGTTTGTAGGTTTGGACATACAGAAATAGATTATATTTTTATAGTGCAGATTACTTTCTTCCTTCATAGGCTTCGAATTTTACAAATTCCATTGCAATATGAGTTTAAAAAAAAAAAATCAAAATAAAGAATTTACTTCTGAAGCCCCTTTTTGTCCTTCACTCTCCACCTCTGACTCTCCCGCACCTCCTCTCCCTGTTACTTGCTGCCATAGTAGAAAAATGGTGCTGGTTTCCAGAGTGGCTGTTGAATCTACAGCCACTGCCAAAGGAACTGCCTTAGCAGTGATCCTTCTGTCCAGTTCAGTGTTTGCTGGCTGTCTTGACACCTTCCTTTCCAGTAATCTCCTGGCTCTGATCTACTAATAAGAGTAGCAGTTATGTCTGCTGAGCCATTTAACCCTGCAACCTCTGCAAAGTTAGGTAATCTTCTGAAACAGATATGAGTAGCTGTCTTTCACCAGAAGAAGATATGAATCCGTATGAAATTATGAATAACTTTTTTCAGGGAACAGAATTTTTGCTTTAGTGATATTTTGATGTGGAAGTCTCTTGATTAATCTGGAAAATACCTCTTGTCCACACACTTTTCTCAGTATTGTGTGACCGATGAGTGACCATTCACTGTGCCATCAGAGATGCATCTGTCTTTTAGTAGCGTGAAAAGGTCACCAATGTTCAGATAATTGCAGTGATGCCTAGTACAAAATTGCATTCTAATTGTATTTTTCATGTAGCTTTGGCTTTTTATTTTTTCTGTAGAATAGTACAGTCAAATCACTTCTGCAGTTTGCTATGTAGACTTGGTTCTGTGTCCACTTTGTTATTGAAGCAGAAATGTCCACTACTCGTGGACCTTAATCTCTATGATTGTAAATGAATAGAAGATACAGAGTTTAATTATTGGTGTTCCCTTATATGTCCATAGATGCATTGTAGGCAGAGGAAGCCTAGTGTGAAATAATTGTGAAATAATGTTCACACGAAACAGTGCATTTACAAATGAGCAGTGATGTTAAAGGACATCACTCCCTAAAAAAATTCCTCATTCTTCTCAAAATAAAAACTGCCGTGTAAGACTATTCCAATGGTTAATACATTAAGAAAAGAGAAAAAACACTTGCAGGATTTGTTTTTCCTAGTTGATACAACGTTTAGCTCTTACTGGATGTGCACTCAGCTACTGACTGAGAAATGTAGTAGTTACTGTTGTTACGAGACTTAGTCTTTCATATTTGTTCAGTGGAAGTTAATGCTTATTATGCTGTTCTAGCAGCCAGTAAATAGCTACATGAATCAGCTATGTGCTCAGGTCTTCTGAGAGCTTAGAAAAAAAAAATCATTAGGAATACATTCCTGTTAATATGCTGAGTTTATATCGTATATGCTTCAGGGTACATGTATTTTTATTTCAGTTGCTCATCTTGGGAGCATAAAATAAATAAAGAAAATTGTAAGTGTGTACAGTGGATAGACCACTTAGTGTTTGCATGAAATATTTTATAAAGATAAGAACATAATGAAATTTTAATTTATCTGAATTTACACTTTAGAACTTACATGGCCAAAACTCAGGAAGTAAATGACAGATATGTGGTCCAAAGGAGAAACACATTTGGGTTTTGTAAAAATTAACTGTCTTCTTAGAAGAGTCCTTCAATAGTGCCCAAAGCCATTTTAATACCATGCAGAACACACTTCAGTATGTAATTATCTTTGATAGGCAGAAAAAGAATGCTTATTCTCCCGGGGCTTAGTACATCTGCTAGATTATATGGCACTCTTGTCTCCTTTTGTGTGTTGTCATTGATTGTAGTGGTACCAGACAATAGAGCTGGAATGGGATATCAAGAGATTGTCCAGGCTGCTGTTTGTTAGCCTTCTGAGACGGTTTCTGTTGAACAGATTAAAAATATGTTCCTCATCATGGCACGCTAGTATGGTTTTGTTGACAAGAAAATTCTTCCTTGTTACTACATCCTCCAGTGAGGCATGCATAAATGTTGAGACATGCAGATCCAGTTCATCCATTTGCCCCAGAGTAGAATAAGCTGTGCTCAGTTCTTGACAGATGTTTGCCAGACCTTTTCTTTACAGCCTTGACTGATGGAAATTCCAGTCTCCTTGGGCAGTTTATTGTGATACTTAATTACGCTGACTGGCACAGAGTTAGATACTTAGTAGAACGATAAATAACCTTTGCTTGTCTCCTGTTGCAGTCTAAAGCCATTAAATGTTCTCTTACTGTAGTGGACATGGGGAGTATGTGATGCGTTTCTCTTTGCAGCAATAGTTTATGAATCTGAACATTATCATGTCTTCAGTGTTTCATTTGATTAGCAGTTTGCATTAGAGATTAATTAATCTCTTTAGAAACTCCACAGATATTCTAAGTTACGGGTTGCTTTTTAAAAGATGTCAACTTTGGTTTGAGTTGCTTCCATAGATCACATTAAACTAATGCATAGACCTATATATGGTGAATTTTGAACCTTGCTTTGGACCCTGAAAAAGAGATGTCCATGCTGTTGCAGTGACCAGGAGTAGTTGGAACAGTGAATGCTTGCTCGCTCTTTAAATCAAAATGCCTGTTCTAACTTGCAGGGCTTGCTATCTCCTGTTGCCTTCCTTTCCTTGAAGTTGAATCCAGGAGGCTGTTAAGAATTTTGTGGCTTTTTATGTAGAGTCTTGTGATTGTACAGTTTATTATTTTTATCAGTTTGTAGAACCTTGGTTTTATCCTGGCTTTTCCTATTTTGTTTTGTATTTAGGCTGTTTTTCAAATTTGGTAGTCATTTTATTTTCCTTTTGCCAGTGCTCTTTGCTTTTCCCTCTCTCCTCGTTGTGATGGTGTCTGCATATCTAATTGCATATCTTTCAGCATTGTCACTGAAAATACTAAACAGCATTAAATTTGTACAGATTTCTCAAACACCCTGTTCATTGTATCTTTTGGGTTGGAAAGTCTGCTGCTGGTTTATTTCCACAATAGCTAAGGAACGAAGTACTCTCTCTCTTTTTTCAGTTTCTGTGTTGTCTGTATCTGGCCTGTTCTTTCATTTTCAATTTGTCTTAATTTATCTGGAAGTACGTATTTTGAACTGTATCTCCTCCTAATTAGATAATCACAAAACTAATATTCAGGGATTTATCAAAAATTAGTACATCAGTCATAATAGTTAATATAATGCATACATACAATTTAAGAATAATAACAAATGCAAAGCTATCAAATTATGTAAGCAGCTTATGTCTCTTTGTGAGCACCTACAAATGTATTTTACTGATTAGTACCAAAAAAGTGATTATTTTTAAGGACTACCAACTGCAAAAAAGTTGTTTTGCTTTGTTTTTTTTTTCTACAGAACAAGTTGATACCAATTCTTCTTAGGAATTTTAAATTATTTTCAATTGATCCTTTCTCTTATACTTAAGATAATATCATATTGTGGGAAATTTACATATGTACATATGAGAAATAATTGGATTGTTGGGAACAAGGGATAAGAGAGCTTTGGGTGAGATCAGGCTGAAGTGGGGAAACTTACATATAGTGGAAGAGATCTCAATGGGCTTAATGGAGTTTGGATGTGCTTCTGTCAACTTTTAGATTCATTTACAAATGATCAGCTGCATTAGGTTGATTAGCTTCTTTCTTTCAAAAGTAATAGCACACTTTATCTCCCAAGGGCTTAGAGAAGTCTTACGGGATTTTAGATTTTTAGATTTTCTTGTTCTTGTATGTAAGAAAAAGGCTGGGGGGTGTTTGTTGTTTCCTTTAGTGTTTTGGAGGAGGGCTGGTTTTGGTGTGTGGGTTTTATTGAGCATTTTTGTTTGTTTGGGTGTTTGGTGGTGTTCTATTGGGGTGTGGGGGGGTGGTTTTTGTTTGTTTTTTTCCCCCCAGGTTTTCAAACTCAGAGTAAAGATAGGTATCCTCTGGGGGCATCAACCTTTTGCTTCAGGAATTCTCCTGACATAGACTGATCCCTTATTGGTGATTTTCCTGGTACAGACACTTATTGTCTGAATGTAGAGTTTGTTTGCAGGTTCTCTTTGTAATCACTTCCACCTACCTCTTTGGCAACAGCTTAAACTCAATGTGTCAGGTGATACAATCAAAATACTCTTCTTACCTGTGTTTGTTTTTAAATAAGGGAAAGGTGCTCTCGAGAATAGTACCTTTACTTGGAGTTATTCTCTAGCTTTCCTCTAGTCAGAATAAATCTTTTAACTTCTTGCTTCAAAAGTATCAAGGATCAGCCTTTTGTTTTTCTGATTGGCGAGTAAGTGTATGTGCCTCTTCTACCTTTAGAAAATGAATCTGTTAGTGGTTTTGTCCAATTATCTGTTAAGAATGATATAAAGCTGTGGAGTTGTGATAGCTGACATAGCTGGATAATGTGTTTCTGCAGCATGTAATGAACAGAAGACGTTACGTCTCTATTGCATCTTGATTGGTAGGCCAAAATGTTGGGGTTTGCAGAGGGTTCTCTGAAGCAGTCTTCTCACTAACCTACTGTCTTTTGCATACTTTGACCTCAAATATTACCAAAGTAATCAAACGTAAATTAATATTGTGCCCATCTGGGTTTTTCCTCTTTTATCCTGAAATACGTTTTGCAAGGCAAAAACCCCAGATTTATGCAACTAAACATTCCAAATAGCTTGTACCTATTTTTTCTAAATTTGATACCAGTTGGAAAAGTTTTTTCATAGACTTTCTAAGGCATTAGTAAATTTTGCTTTAGAAAAAAGAAACACTACACTATTATTCTTGCTGAAATAGAAAGGGAGTTCTGTATGGATGGGTTTCGGGGTGGGGGTGGAGGCAGGGGATGGTTGTTAGAAGTTGGGTTTTTTTATTGGTACTGTGTTGCTATTCAGAGTCTGAATTGCAGTGTGGGCTTTTAATGTACTTTTAATGTGATTATTATGATATGATCAGGGAGGGAAATTGGGGTGGTCATTAAGACTTAGAAAATTATTGTCTGGTTTGTATTGTTCCTTTGCTTATTAATCAAGGCTCTAATAGTGAGCAGCAGTTCTACAGTAATGTACCTGGAAGTAGAAGTAACACAGAAGATACTAATTTTAAAAAGGAAGAAATGCCATTGATTATTTTTAGTAAAGTTACTTTAAAAGTTTTTGAATAAAATATATAATACACATACATGCACGCATGCACATACATTCTTGCATAGCAGTTTTTTCAATCTGTATACGTTATAAGACTATTCTGCTTTATGCAAAAATTACTTAGTATACTTTTTATTTATATTAGAGCAAGGACAAGATTGCATCCTACAGCAAAACTCCAAAAGTGGATAGGAGTGATGTGGGGAAGGAGATGAAAGAAAAGTCTTCCATGAAACGTAAACTTCCTTTTACTATTAGTCCATCCAGAAATGAAGATCGCAATTCAGACACAGGTAGAACCTTTTTATTTCCTTAACTAATTATTCGCTGGTAAAATACATTCTGATTTAATTAATTGTATATTATGTTTTTATATTGATTATTCTTTTTCCCTATAAAAAAGGATACTAAGTATAAAATTGCTTACTTGCTTCTGATTGTTGCATTTCAGTCCTATGGGCTTTCATCCTGTCAATAACAAGAGCCAGCATGCCAGCATAGTTTATCTACATTTTCCAGTTGTTTCCTAACCTCACTCTTTTGCTTCTATTTTAGTAATAAATCATTCTTTTTGTTTTCATCTTTAGAGATCCATTTGCTTAAACAAGTAAACTGATGAAAAGACATGCAAGTGCCTTGATTTGAGACACAGCTGTCAGCTTTTGTAGCCTTTTTTGGGGAGGGAGAGTGAGAAAGATTGGTAGACATACTGTCCTCCACAGAAGAGAAAAGATTGCTAAGGTTATGGAACTAACTAAACTAGCCACGGAGAGCAAACTTTTCTTTCAGTCTAAGCTCCTGTGATCTCTTAAGGATGCCTTTTCTGCACAGGCTGGTAGTTCTTCCTAACTTAAGCATATTCTACTAGAACTGATTTAAAGACTTCAAAATACCATTCTTAACATGGCTCTTTTCAAATTGAGATGGAGGAATCTGGATGTATTCCAAGAGTACAGCTGTCTCTCAGTTTAGGTAATTAGTTATCTATGTCATAGTTCAGTAATAGTTCTGTTAGTACCAAGACAGTATCTGTGCCCTCTGGAAGGCCACCAGAAAGGATGTTCCCCAAATTTGTCAGATGCTCTGTATTGCAGTGCTTGTTGTACGTTTGAATATTTTCATAAACAGATAGTTCTCTTAATATTCTTAGATTTAAGTGCAAGATAGAAGTATATATTTCAGTACATGTTTCATTTTTGTCCAGGATTAATTTAATGCAGAAGATTTGGCTCCTGGAAATATTTCATACATATTTTTGTTATTCTAAAGAGAATATGGTATGAAATCCAAATTTGAAATAGTCACCAAAAAATACTCTTGGCTTTAGATTTCCGTTTTCAGTGGTTTCACAGAATTCTAGAGTCTTAACACTATTTATGATACCACTTGATTCTGAAAAGACCATGTGTAAATTAGACGTATGCTCCCAGCATCTGCTTTATTGAATTTATTGCTTGGTATTAGATGCTAACTGTTTTTCATAATGGAAATAAATATATTTAGAAGTAATATTTAATACTTACCTAATGTTTTCTGTGTCAGAACTCTTTTGTCATCTCTCCCCACCCCTATCAACTGCAAATAATTAATTGTCACAGTATCTTATAAGGTAACGTAATTTTTTGTGTTTCTTTTGCTATAGCATCTATTGTCACAGTTGCCATAAACAAGATGGATTACTCTAGGCACTTAGACATGCACAAAAAGACAATGTGCATGCTACAAAATCTTTTTGTTACAAGTTGTAACAGGGAGATGAAATAAACAGTTCAAGTAGTGGCAAGAAATAATTGATAATGCAATAGAAGGCACATAGCTTCTAACTACTGTATAGCAAACATCATAGCTTGTTGTCCATTTCATTATTGCTGAGGTAAATAGGTAAGAGCAACTACTCTGTTTCATAGATGAGGAAGTTGGTACCTAAGCTTTCCAGAAACTTCAGAGGCAAGAGCATTACCAGCATAAAAAATAGTTCTTGTAATGCTGATTCTGCACCTAACCAATTAGATTAGACCAGTGGGAATTAACCACTTCCTAGTTTGACATGGATTAGGACTGGCATCAGTGCTTGTGAAATGCTGTGCTGCTTCTGATACAAACTTGTCATTAGACACTGGCAAGGTTTGCCATCACTGGGCTGAACTGTTACCTCTGACAGAAGCGTCTCTCTGCTAACTATGTACAGAGAATGGTAAGTGTTATTTGAGAAGGAAGAAAGTAAATTTTTGGAAATGAGAGTGTAACCAGAGACAGAGGGAAAAGAAGAGGTGATGAAAAGCTTCTTACTAGCTAGTAGTGCTATTGTTTAAAAATAAAATAAATAAATAAATAAATATCCCAGTTTTCTTCTGATGATTTGTGAAAATCTGTAGTGATATTCTAGGGAAATAGTCAAAGGTGGTGTATACAACCCATAATTAGAAAGATTCTGGAAAAATATGTGGTAATACTCCGTTCTTCACGCTGTCCATTACAGTTCCAGGATGTATTTTAACCTTTGCCTCTAGTTTTATTTTTAATAACTTTTCACTAATACAACATACACATACTACAGCCAAATTTATTTATACCACAAATCTTGCTATATAGCTTCAACCCTTATTCAGGTTGATCTTATAAAGGATTCTACATGAAAGCTTTGATTAAGACTGGTAGAAGGGCTGGTAGGAGAAGCACTTTTCATACGTTTTTTAGTAAGTTCTCTGATTTGAAGTCTCCCAGTCCAAAACCATAATTTGATTGAAAAGCCATCACTTTCCATCACTTACTTGGACTACTTAAATGGCATTGTTTAAATTTTGTTAATTTATTTAATTAACCTGGTAATTTTTAAATAACCTTTGATTTGGTTATCAGAATAAGAACAACAGGCAAGTTGCTTTTGCAAAGGAGAAGTTTGTTTGCTTTCTCCACCTTACCGGTCTGAAGAGAGAAATTTGAATTTTTTGTAATAACTAAACAACTGCAAATTGGAAAACATCTCTTCATTGTGAAGATAAGCATGGGATTATTTTTTTTAATGTAGTCTTGTTGCGTAGTTGATTATTCTGGAAGAACAACAAGAGTTATAATTACACTAATGTGCTAATTTGTTGATCTTTCCTTGGAAATTATGTTCTCCAGATTTTCTGTTTTTAGTAGCATCTCAGTTTTGTTTCCTGGCCCCTTCAATTTCTGTCTTCAAAGTAGTCCAAACATGGCACAGTCATATTTCTTTTAGCGTTTAATTGATCTGGAAAAGCATAACAAGTGTCCTCTTTCTGTTCTGTGTGTATATCATAGGAACACAATTTCTATATTTGTGCTTCCCATAGTTACAGTGGTTAGTGGGGCTGTTAAAGTGACTGTTTACACACTGTGTTACTGCTTGCTGGACTTGGACTTACTGTTCAAGTTTCTTGAACTGATGTTTGGGCTAGAGGCAGGGCAGTGGAGGTGGTTTTGTGTGTGTGTATGTGTGTGTTGGTTTGGTTAAATAAATAGTCCATAAACTTGATTAATTAGGTATCACAATGGTACCTTTATATCTCTACAGTGTACAATATATTGTGAGGTCTCTTCATCCCATTCTAATCTTTGTCTTTCACTGAGGACAGGAAGCAGCAGTAAATCATGATGTGTTTCTCTTTAACTGCAGTAAGATTACCACAATCACACAGATCTCAGTAACTCTGTCTCTCAACTTCATCATCTGCATCTGATCATCTTGACCTGTCTTCTACAGTTGTTGATAATAAGCATATGAGTCTTTTGTTGTATGTCACTCAGTCTTATAACTTCCTTAGAAGCATTTATTTCAAGCAGTTCATTTTTTTAGCTTCTCATGGTCCTATTTCTTAATCCTGTTATTCCTTACAGTTTGTACTATGACAGGAGTTTTACATTAAACTGGACTATCATGAGCCCTGAAGTTTGAATGTGTTCTATTTGCTTTATTTCCTTTATCCACTAAGGTGCTTATTTTACTAAATGGAATATTCTGTTAGTTTGGCATGACTTGTTTTGAGAAATCCGTATATTCTGTTATTTAATAATTTATTTTCCTAGAACATTTAGAAATTACTTCACTGGGAATTTGTCATTTCTCCAAATTAAAAAAACAAGCAAAAAAACCCCAAAACCAAACCAAAATAAAAAACCCCACCAAAACCCAGATACATTATTGAATGCCTTGGGACATAACTCGTCATGCAGAAGTTCTCCAAAAATAATTCCTGGTGATTCTGATGTTCCTTGTGCCAATACATTCAAGTACTGTGAGTGAATTTCATGAAGCTTTTCTACAAATAAGTCCTCAAATGCACCTAAATCACTGTTTCATGTAACTTGGCTATTTTGAAATCCTTTTTTTTTTTTTTAGTGCTAGGTAAAAAGCTTAATTTAAAAGGAAAATCATAAAAAGAATGTTGTCCAGATAGATCTGGCTGCATATTGTGAATGTTATGCAATAAAGATAAAAGAGAAGCCACTTGAAGAGTTTTGATTTTTATTTTTTTAATAACAAGTAAGAAATTCCCTGATTTTTCTGTTTAATTGTGGAAGAGCACCAAAAATGACAAGGAAGTGAATGTAAAAGAAGATAGTTATGTTCCATAGACTTTGAAAGCAAAGTGCTCCAAATCTAAAAAAAAACCCGCAACCTAATTAACTTCAACAGTCATTTTCATTCATTAAATTCTACCTAAACGTAATTTCTTAAATCGATATTATTCCTCTATTAGAGAAGTTATTATTGTTCAAGTTGTATAAACATCAAGTACACAGCTGTGAAAAGTTTTGTTACCACAAGATAAAGAATAGCTAAAAAATCAAAGTTCTTGAACGTGAAGTTGGTCTTTTACTGCTAAATGAAGTATAGTGTACTGCATGATAATATTCTCAGAGCAGAGAAAATAAATCTTATAATATATTCTGCAATAAGCATAATGGGGGTTCCCAGTGTTTTATAAGATTTTTTCTGTGGATTTGTGTAGCTTCTTTATCAACAGTTGTGTTGTTGTTTTCCTTGGCTTTCAAACAAAACAAAAAAAAGCTTTGGTTTTTTTTTTACTATCCTATTTATTTATTGGTGTATTAAAATTTCTCTTTACATACTCCCTTCCTTTCACTTCCTTCCACCCCTTTTGTCCTATGCTGTTTTATCTTGTACATTCAGAAGCAGGGCATATGCATTGAGATCTTTGGGGCAAGAAAGCAGTAGCCTCTTACAGGCCATACTCCAGTAAATGAATTATCAGGTGCACCTGCTATAGTCCTGAGACTTTTTTTTTTTAGGTTTGTTGTTCATCATATTAATTTTGTGTATTGAACTGTTTAGATTTACTGAAAATACATATGAAGTCTCACATAAATTTTAATAAAATTGTGTCTTTTTTTGAGTGGTAAGGGCATAATTACAATATAAGCTTGGTGAGAGCAATGGTATTCTTATTTGGAACTTTTAATTGGTAAGCTGTAGAAATGCTTTGCAAACACTGCGTTAATAAAGAATAATAGAAGAATAATTTGCCCCACCACTGAAATGCATTGGAATACATAGAGGAGGATCTTTATGTTGTTTGACAACACTAAACATGAGATGGAAGTAAATTGCACTGATTAACTTTTCTAACAAAATGATTAAAAACCAAACCCAGAATCCAACAGAAAAATACCTGGAAAAGTACACTGTATAGTAAAAAAGTAAAAGATCATTCAAAGGCTTATTTCACTTATTTTGATGTATTATTTTCTCAAGCTGAGTATAGCTATAAAATTACAATGAATAATTCAGAATGAAAATGAATGTGTTTTTCAAGAAAAGAATCATAAGCAGTAAATAGCATAAGCTAAGAAACAGAAGATCACGCCAGACAAACTGAAATGTGTGATTTGGATGGAAGTATTACAGTAGTCAATGAAGGGTATGCTGTATATTATCCTTGTAGAGAGAACAGCATATTCATGGTTAAAAGATGAAAGTTCAGTTTCATTGTAGGTTTTCTTAATTTTTTCCTATGCAGATGTTGTACCAATAGGGTAGTAGTGTTGATTTGGATATTGAATGAATTTTTAGACATTTAGGGATATGAGATGCATGCAGTTTAGAAAAATCTCATCAGTTACTTCTGTGAAAGGGATCTTGTTTCCTTTTTAAACATGACAGTTAGATATGTAGGGTTCTTTTAATATGTACATAGTCTGTAGCTTTCCATTGTTAAAATAGTCTTGCTCATAATTCTTTAGTCTGTGAAATCACATGTTTCTTATTTGGTCACTATGGAATTTAAGATTTGTACTATTTATATGCCTTCCAGTGCCTCAAGAGCATTACATTGTGTGTGTAATCAAGCCTGGAAGATGAGATTTAGAGAAGGCTAGAAAGGTAGAAAATGAGTTGAGAGGAAACGAATGAAACAAGGAGGGCCACAGAGAGGAGACTTAGAGTATCTAAGATTTTTCTGCTTTTGCAGATGCAGATTTATTTTTTTCTAATGAAGTTGTTATTATACAGGTGTTTGAGGTTGACATTTAGGAAAGGAAACTGGGAGACCAATATGATCATGGGGATAGTAATATAACTAAAATCTCTGCACCCTACTTTGAATTAGCTTAATTGCATTTCCACAATTTTTTTAGTATGGCCTAAAATACTAAGATCAACTGAAAATGGATGAACGCTGTTTCATCAGATGGTAATTGGTCACAATAAGAATAGGATGAAATAACTTACTAAACAAAGAACTAAAAAGTTCAGTGTAGCAGCCAGGCTTATTTAACTAATAGTAGCAATCCTCAGCCAACTCCCAGCCACATTCTAGCATTTTACTATGGTTAAGCCCAGTTAATCAGTCCAACATCTTTCCCCCTAGCCTCGCTTTCATTTATTACATATTCCCTGTTGTAATTTTTAGGTCTCAGCTTCGTTTCATGTTCTTGCTTGCTGTATGGGAATTAGCACATCAGACGGCCATAGAGGAGAAAAAGCAGGCAATAGACACCCTTACTGAATTCTGTCCTTATCTTTGTGGTCAGTAGTCCAGCCTGGAGGGTGAACTGGGATCACCTGTGACTGTAGGACACAGAGTACTGTCCAGCTGCTAAAGGCCTTTTGGGAAGGTGGTCAGTAGGGAAGCTTCCAAAAGGAGAAGGTGCAGTGGAGAGAGCTGGATCTCTGGAAAAGCTAGTATTGAATCTGGGCTTTTAGGGAAGGAAACCAAGGGAATTATTTGCTCAGAGTTTGGAGATGTTGTTTCTGTTGGTTGAGTCTGTTAGAATATTCTTCAGACCATTCCTTCTTGACAGTGGTGATTAGAATTTTATTTTTTTAACTCTTTCAAAAATATTCATTCCAAATGACCTAGTTTGTGACTAAGATTCCTAGAGCTGTCTTTTACATCCAGAGCATTTATGTTCAAGTAGTAATCTTAGGGGCTCTAAAGAAAAAGGTAGACATTATAGATCTAACGTGTAAGTAATATAAGCTACTTACAAGATATAAAATGTTGAATTTGATAACAGCTTATTAAGACAGAAAGAGCAGTTGCCTAGAAAGATGAGATAACTACAGAAAATGAATGGTCTTCTCTACACATAAATGCAAACTAATATGCCTCTAGAAAATACATTTAAACAATAAGGACCAGGTAGGAAGAGCTGTGAAGAATAGTTGTACCAGAAGAAATTTGATGCATTTTGAGTTTGTAATTGTCTGATGTTAAGATCATTACATACTGCTCCAGGTAAAAGTGATTTAGTCAAAGTCACTTAATCACAAATCGGTTGTTTTCTATCTACTTTAGCCTAAGTGCCTGCGTTTCATTTACAAGACCTTTATACAGAAGAATGAAGGAAGAACTTTCAAATAGGATGGAAGACATAGACCAAAGTTTCCAAATTACACAAGTAAAATTGTAGTTTTCGAATTTGTTAGGTATAAAAAAGTTGTCTAGATTTCAGAGCACATTTAACCAATCTGAAGATCTGTGAGAGTTTGTAGGTACTGAATAACTTCACAAATGATCTGTTTATTCAGATGTGTAATTTTAGCTCCTGGTTTAAAACTTGGACATGAAATATTAAACAACTTCTGTAAATATTGATAAAAGGAAAGAAGTTATGTATATAAAATAGCTGTATGTTTTTGAAGGATATGAATTTTGGAGAAGAAATTGCTCTAAGGTGAAGTAATAGGATGAGTTTGAGTGAAACAATCTTTTATCCAATTACCTAACAAATACTAATATTAAAAGTCTTTTCCTAATTTTTAACATGGTGTCTTGAGAGAGAGCAGTAATAGAGCACAGTCTCAGATCTGTATTCCAGGCTGAAAGTTGACTAGCTGATCTTACAGAATTTTTTAAGCGCATTACTTGATTCTCTGAAATTTAAAGTTGTGACATACACAGTCTTCCTGCTGTGAAACAGGATTTTCATCTTTTAGAATTTTTTAGTAACCCTCCTTACTGCTTTAAATGCTTTAACTAAGTAGCTGCTTATCCTGAGATGATTAGAACAGGTAACCAAAACTAGTGCAAATGCAGTAAATTAGAGATGCAATTTCTGTTTTTCATCACCTGCCACCAATCACCGGTTCACATATCTTGAAAGGATGTTTTTATTTCTAGAAACATACTCTAATAGAACAACAGTTTGAGTTTTTAATGTTAATATTTCCAGAGAAGGAAGGTCCGGAGAAAAAGAAAATGAAGAAGGATGCTGGAAATAAGAAATCGACACCAGTTAGCATTCTTTTTGGTTATCCTCTGTCAGAGCGCAAACAGATGGCACTTCTTATGCAGATGACAGCACGAGACAACAGTCCAGGTGATCTTACAAAGTTAACAGTTTTCTTCCTCCTGCCTGTTTAATTCTGTCCCAGTCAGGATATTTTGAACCCTGATGTTTTTCAATAATCCTTAATTTTTATTGTTTTTTTTTTAATTATTCATAATTCTGCTAAAACTCTATTTTGCATTGATGAGTAATTTCATAAAAAATTCTTGACCTTCTGTGTTTGTGTGCAAATCTTTGCATGATGATAGCTGTAAAACCTGAAAATGTCTTTTCTTCCTTTGAATGGTCCAGTTGTATTTTTTAAAAAAAATTTATCTATGTGTATGTTCTACAGGTGTAATGTTTTTATAAAATTGGCATTTAAAAGTGAATGGCTGCATTTCCTTAAACTATCCAGTCCACCCAAAAATGTTTGTGTTAGCACAGCTGAGGAAGTGCATGGAGTACAGTGCACAGACAGTAATTCCTTAAACTGGCATACCACTATGTAAAAATAGAGTGGAATTGTGCTGGAGGAGGGGGAACAGACTTCATCTATCCTTGAAACCTACTGTAAAAATAGTGAGATTTTGCAAAACACCTTTTCACACATTGCAAATAGGCATTGTGTTGATACCTGGGAAGTGTCAAATACATCCTTTACTTAAATATAGTTATTCACTGATTATTGTCGTCTTTGAATGCAAGTGTTAAAATGAGGTGAAGTAACAATAGTGTTAAAGAACTTACAGTGACCACTTAAAAACTTGTTTTGTAGATTCCACCTTAAATCACCCCTTACAAACAACACCGACACAAAAGAAAACTCCAAACTCTTCTTCAAGACAAAAAGACAAAGTTAACAAGAGAAATGAACGAGGGGAAACTCCTCTACATATGGCAGCAATTCGAGGGGATGTTAAACAGGTTAAGGAGCTAATCAGGTTAGGTGCAAATGTGAATGTAAAAGATTTTGCAGGTAAGTTGATACGTGTTCTCTTAACTGTACAAATTCAAAATTAATGCTGAAATTGTTATCAGGTTTAATTTTAATTCATGCTCTATGCAAATGATAAGATATAACAAAACTTATTAGAAATTCTAAAGTCATGTTTCTTATTTCTGATGGCAGTGGTAGTACTGGGACAGTATAGTACATAGTATATTATTAGAACACTATATTAATACCAGGAAGTTTCAGTTGTGGCCAGGGCCTTTGCATGCTAGGTATTTACACAAATATGTGTGCACGCTTGCTGAGCTTCATAGAATTATACTAGGCGAAATCAGAAATTGATAATGGGATTGTCAGCTATGTGAGGAGATTGAAAGTTTAGTAACAGTGAAGGTGGTAGCACTGTAATGTACGTTGTCTTTTTACTGGGACAACTAATATGCACCAAAGCAAATGAGTATGGTATAGCTTGCACTTGTCATCTAGTCCTGCTAGATTAATGATAGTTTTGATATGTCAGTATTTGCTGCGATTTCAGCATTGATTGAGCTTTTAGGTATGTTGTAAGTTGCACTGTATTTTCAGTGTCCTTTATTTGGTATCTTTCTTTATGGTCTGTTTGTCTGTAAGACCTCCTAAATAATTTTTTGGAACCTGCTGGCAAACTTTTGCCTATTTTGCTTTTGATACTCTCACTGTAGATAAGTTTCTACGTGTTTTAGTAAAAAATCTCCAGCAGAGTAAATATGAGATCCCCCAAGTAATGCTTTCACAGAAGATAAAACCTGCAGTTTTGAGTTCAGTAGTTGCCAGCTGTTGGCTGGCCAGGCACCAAATGAAATGCATTTATATACTGAGATAAGCCAAAGTACTTGCTGCTTTTTCCTCAAGCAGTGTAAAAGGGCATAAGACTCAGGAGCTGTAGTATTGGGTAGAGATTTAGGGCATAGAAAGAGGTTGGGTTATGAGGAGGAATGGAACAGAGTGAAGGGAAGGCTAAATCAGAGGATAAAGGTGAGGTGCAGAGGTTGTTGTCAGGTTGGGGTCTAAGAGGTGTCAATAAAAAGATAGGATTCAGTAGATGTTTCTCTCTTAAATGCAAGGACCACTCTAAAAAATAATACAACTATTAAGTGTACATTATATAAACAGCATAACAAACTGCTCCTAATACTCTGCCTCTCAATGTTGGCTCTGAATACTGGCTTTTTTGCATCTGCGGTAGAAGTGGATCATGGGTAAGTGAGGAAGTAAATATAAGAAAGGGCCATGTTGCTTTTGATTTTGTTCAAAAAGACTGTGCTCCCAATGTGAAGAATAAGTGACAAAATTTGTGGGGAGCTGCTGGCATCCCAAGGGAATAAAGATAATATTGAGAATTTTCAGTAGTATAATTAGATGGCAGCACTAGCAGTTTCAGGTTTTTAGAGCCATTGCATAATAGAAGCAAAAATATAATGAAGGTCTGAATGTAGATCTACAGCAAAGCCTGCTAATGCTCAGTTTATAGGTAAATTAATGGTATAGTGAGAATTATATTCTCAATTGGAATAGGTGAGATGAACTGAGGTAGCAGGCCCCAGTGGGAGAAATTGAGAACTACATGGTACAATTAGTTGTCAGCTCAAATTTGACATCAAGAGAAGATATTAATGAGACAGACTGAAATATTGATATTTTTTTTTTAATTTTTTTTTTTGTAGTAAGCAGATCAATAATTTCTTGGTTTACAGAGGGTAGCTGAATTTGTGTGTGAAGATGAGGCTGCCCGGGACTAGCATGTAGAGGAAGAAAAGAAAGGAAGCAGAATTAGAACCCTCTGAGATCTTAAGGGAAGTTGAGAGGAGGGATGAGAAGAACTTGTTGACAAGAGCAATTTTAGAAAAGGAGGGGGAGGTTCAGAGGAAGGCAGACCTATAGAAATCGCAGGGAGAATAGAAACACTTCAAGAAGAGATGTTGTAGTGGGTTAACCTTGGCTGGCTACCAGACACCCACCCAGCTGCTCTCTGGCTTCCCCTCCTCAACAGGGCAGGGGAAGAAAGTGAGATGGAAGAAAGCCCTCATGGGTTGAGTTAAAGACCATTTAATAAGAAAGGCAAAAACTGCACATGTGAGCAAAGGAAAAAGGAATTTGTTCACTGCTTCCTATTGGCAGGCAAATGTCCAGCCACTTCCTAGGAAGCAGGGCCTCAGCAGGTGTAATGGTTGCTTGAGAAGACAAATGCCATAACTACGAACATCCCTTATTCCTTCTCCTTTTCCTGAGCTTTTATTGCTGACCTTGAAATCGTATGGAACAGAATATACCTTTGGTCAGTTTGGGTCAGCTGGTCCCGGCTATGTCCCCTCCTAGCCTCTTGCCCAGGGGGAGGGAGAGAGAAAGCCTTGACACTGTACAAGCATTGCTCAGCAGTAGCCAAAACACTGGTGTGTTATGGACACTGTTTTATCCACAAATGCAATGCACAGCACTGTATGGGCTGCTATGAAGGAAGTTAACTTTGTAGCTTCATTCCAGCCTGACCTAGTGTAATTACTTAGCTAATTATAAAGGCGGATGAAAGGATGAGGAGAATGGCTGATAGCTGTTTCTGAGAATCAGCTGGGAGCAAGTGGTTAGAGACTTCATTCAGAACTCTGGAGGAGGTGTTTGGGATCAAGTGAGATACTTTTCCATTGGTAATCCAAAGCAAGAAGCAGAGCTGGCTGAGCCTCAAAATCCTGTACAGAGAAAGAAGTCAAGAAGAGGGGGAGGGTTTGAGCAGTGAGTCATGAGTGGAGAAAAATAAGAATTTAGGATGTAATGAAGTTTAGAGAATTTACAGTTTTTTAGCTAAGAATTTGGCAGAACTAAAGGAGCAGAAAATGAATTAGTAATGGAGGAAGTAACCCTGCTCATGAGATATCTGCCAGAAAGATACTGCCGTGTGAAAACAAGAGTAAAGGAAACAGATGTTGAGAGCAAGCCAGGACTAGAGTTGGCAGGCTGGACATTGTGATAGGATAGAAAGGCAAAGCAGTAAAACATGGAACAGAATGAATTATGGAGAGAATTAATAAGGGGAAAGAAGACAGGGGTCAGAGGGCTGAGAGCAGAAGAGTGTCAGCATTGTGGGTGAGTGGGAAAAGGGTAAATGACAAGAAAATAGAAAGGAGGAGATAATAGCCCGGCCGTGTTGGAAGGGAGTAACCCAAGTGATGAATGGAGAGGAAATTTAGTGTACAAAGATCAGGAAGAAGTGTTTTGCTGTAGAATAAGGTAGAAGCTTTTTTCTTTTTCTTTTCTGTTTGTTTGTTTTTTTAATTATTATTATTATTATTTATTTAAATTTATTTGAGTGAGAGATGAAGGTAAGAAATTACCTTACTGAGCGATTAGATAAGTTACAGGCTTCTTGTACCTTCTCTTCATGGATGTACAAGGCTGTTACTGATTAGATGCAGAATTCAAGTGATGAACTCTTCCAGGCTTGCACTGGTTCTGTTGGAAAAAAAGTTGAATGCCTTCCCAGAACTGGTCTTCGAGAAGGCATCAACAGCAGGCTAGAAGTTCAGGGCAGCTATGAAGGGGAAGGCGGCAAGTTGGGGAGAGGAAATTGAGGTAAGGAATATAGCGTGTGTGGGTTGATCGTCGTCTTCAATTGAGATTCTACTATAAAAAATGAGGACTGAACTTCAGTTTATCAATGTGTAAATCAGAATTGCTAAAAATGGCTAATATTCTAGGAAATATCAGGAGTAAATTCTCTGCCAATGTTTATTAATAGCTTGCTATCTAGACTAATAGCTGCTGAATCTTATTAGTGATTCCTGGTACATGTTCAGTGGCTCTAAAGGAGCACTGGTTATAATAATTTGCCATACTTATTCATTACATTAGTGTGGTTTTTAAGTAGTTTTCATTTAGAATAATGTTATTTATATATACCCAACACTGTGTTCAAATGCTCACTAGTCAAAGAATTTCTAACATGTTTGGCCTGGAGATTTTGTGCCAGATTTTGTCTTTTATTATTTGATTAGTGATTTTGGTTTTCAGTTTAATCACAGTAAAATCTGGAATTTGGCATGAGATTTAAAGTTGATAAAGCATGTGTTGTTCATCACATGGATGGCATTACCTTCCTCCCAACTATTGTATGTATTTTGAAATGTTTCAAGGTGATAGAGCTCTATAGCATAGGAGAAAAAAACAAACCTTTGACCTTCAAGCTTACACTTACTGCTTTTCACTACAGGTTGGACACCACTGCATGAAGCTTGTAATGTTGGTTACTATGATGTTGCTAAAGTCCTGATAGCAGCGGGAGCTGATGTGAACACACAGGGCTTGGATGACGACACACCACTTCATGATTCTGCTAGTAGTGGGCATAGAAATGTGAGTGTTCTGGGGGAGTGGGAGGGGAATAAATAAGTGGTTTGAAATGGTCAGTCATTAGAACAAATCCTAACTGTCCTGATTGCTCTCATGTGGCTTTATAATTCTGCTTCTGCTGTTTTGAGAGCATCTTAAAGATGTTTTGGTTTTCTTTGTTTCATTTTGCTTTCCATCCTACTTCTTTTGCCTACTTAGATATTTTCTACCAGTATCTGCTTTCTTAAATATTTAAAAGTTTTACTTTTACTTTTTTAATAAATAAACATTTAAATTACTTTTTTAAGAGAGACTTCTACTGCTTAGAATTCTCTCCAAATAGTATATAGTGGGTTTGGGGAACTATTTTTTATTTCTGTGCATATATGAATGTGAAATATGCTTTATATATATATAAACAACTACATAAAGGTATTTATCCTATATTTATTGTTATATATTTGCTAATGGACTTTGAAATAGAGCACAGTTGTTTGGGTTTTTTAAATAATTTTACCAAGAATGACTTGGGATAGAAGATAAATGGAGCACTGTAGGTATTTTACATTATTTCTGAATTTGTTCATGTTTTCTGCAAACTAGATGCAGAAAACATCTGGAAATGACTCCGCTCTCCCTTTATGTCTCTCTTACTTCATTACTATGTGTGTGATCTGCTGTATAAAGCAAAAAATAGAAAATATCCTTAAATCAAGTATACCTTCCAAACAAGATGTTGAGTTGAAAGGATCTTCTGGAAAGGCTAGAGAAATGAATTAAAACCCGATTGTGAAATTTTTATTAACTGTTTAGTAATTGTTTCTTACGAGTATCTAAACAAAAGTGGGTCTTTAGATCGAACTTGCATAAAACTATAGTAGAGTTTTGGACAAAAGGATCTTTTTCTTGTCTGGTCTCAGTATAGGTATCTGTCATAATCTCACCAACATTATGTAATTGGAAAAATTCTGCTCTCTGCTGAATTTCCTCATTTTTAGCATGTACGACCAAAATAAAATAAAAAAAAAAGCAACTGATACTGGATACTGTGCTGAAAATGCAGTGGCCTTGGTACCACTGTAACTTTAATTCCATTGGTTTTTGCCCTTGATGCTACAGAAATCAATGATTTTGCTGTATTGTATTCAGTCGGGTATGGGGGTATTTTGTTCCTCCATGAAGATATTTGGACCCCTGTCAGGGCTTTTCTGGAATGCTGTGGAAACTGGTAGTACTGCTACTTGAAAAACTTCTGTTCCATAGAGTTAAGGGCTATAAAATTTGCAGCAAGGTGAATTGGATGCAGAGGAGTAGAGAGCTTGGTAGGTGAGGAATGAGATGAATTGTGGGGGGAAATGCTAGAACAAGAACAAAATGCCACTGTTGCTTTTCTTTGTGATCATGTAACAGAGAACAACTTTCCTTGTTACTTCTTTCAACGAGCAGATTATGATTACCTGGACCTTGCATTCTAGTTATTGAAGTCTTGCTTTGCAATCTCAGTTTCATAGGTGGGAGTTTGGGATTGCGTATCACACTTATCCACATTCTGTGTGCAATGGAATATTTTGATGCTGGTCAAGTAACATGTTGTGGAAAATCTAAAGGTTCATTTATTTAATGCTGCAGATTGTGAAACTGTTGCTTCGACATGGTGGAAATCCATTTCAAGCCAATAAGCACGGGGAGAGACCTGTTGATGTTGCTGAAACTGAAGAGCTGGAAATGCTATTGAAAAGGGAGGTGCCCATCTCTGATGATGAGGACAGTTGCTCAGGTAAAAGTACCCATTTAATTGCATACTTCAGGTGCATCAATTCACCTGCAGTTAAGTGGTTTTAATCTTTTGCATAGTGTTAGCTATAGAGTTAAGGCAGAAAGATGATGGCACGTACAAATGAGTGGGGCGTGTGGAGTATATAAAAAGCTGATAGTGCAGAATTAGTAATATGTTCTGGGTGCTACAGAAAATATAGAAGGTAATAGGAACTTCTGGCTTGTATTTTATTGATACTGTGTTGTTGAAGACAAAGCAGCTGAGAAGTCTGCTGGCAAGGTATGTGTCTTAACCGTAGTAGTTGGTCCACAGAGGATCCTACTGGAAATGAGGGGGAATCTTGCAGCAGAACTCTGTTGGGTTTTGGTTTTTTTTATTATTCAAAATTTTAGTGCATTGAAACTGCTTTATCACTTTCCTTACACTGTTATTTCAAACACTTCTGTTATTTTTTTATTCAGTATGGCCATGATACTGCATATGACAATACTCAGTTCTTTTTAAACAGCAAACTGATAGATTCAGCTGAAGAGGCTTGACTTGGAGCCTTATTTGGAGGGAACAAATTTTTGAGTTCTAGATTTTCATATGATCAGGTGATGATAACACTCCATATGTTTCCTAAATTTTAATTTTGGGTACAGTTGAGAAGTTTACGTCCAAGACATCCAGTACAACATACTTGCTCCATGCTGTGTGCTCCATATAGCAGAAACCAGTTGCAGTGAATTATAGATTAGTCTACTTTAGGCTGTCCATAACAGGTACATAGAGTCATGAGGGAATTTCTTTACACAAACAGCTCTTTGTCTTTTAAGAATAAAAGCTCATCTGCCATTGAAAACATGAGTAAATAGTTCATGTTGAGGAATATAGTTTAGTTGTTAGAGAGCATTAAAGGTGATGAATTCCTAGAGGAATGAGTCATCATAACAAGATGTCCTTGAGAAAGAGTCAGGTTATGCAGCAATGGTGCACAGTAGATGAGGTTTACAAAATTTAAAGTGCATTGCTTTTATTAGATTGGGAGATAAATGCTAATTAATATTTTTACATATCTGAATGACAGCTGTAAAGTGTGTGGGGTACTTTGGCTTCATGACCTTTTGTTTTGTCTTAAAAAGCTTAATTCTAGTGGGAAGGCTTATTGTGTGTTTTGAGTGTGTTTTATTTTTTCATTTTTACTGCTGAACTGTTTTGTCCTGAGCTAAAGTATGAAGAATGTTCCATCAGTATTCAACCTAACTTCTTGTTTTCTTCCTCTAGATTCTGAAGAAGCTCCATCTGTAAATCCTTCTAGTGTAGAGGGGAACGTTGATTCAGAAGCAGAAAAGGATGCTGCAGCCAATGACAGCAAGCAAATGGTCCCGAGTAAGGCACCACTTCCGTCTGCTCTTGATGAGTATGAGTTCAAAGATGATGATGAAGATGAAATGAAAAAAATGATTGATGACAGACATATTCTAAGAAAAGACCTAAAAAAAGAGGATGAGACTGAAGTTGAAAAGAACAGCTTATTTGTGAAACAAGAAAAAGTTGTCTTTTCGAAACCATTTAAAAGCAAAAAGCAGAAACCATCTAGAGTTTTGTATTCAAGTTCTGAAAGTTCCGATGAAGAAATACTTCAGGACAAGAAAATAGTTTCTCCTTGCTCTATTTCAGAGACATCAAATTCTGATGTAAGAGTGAAGAAAGAATATATGGTCACAAATGAACACAAACAAAAAGGCAAAGTTAAAAGGAAAGTGAAAAATCAGAGCAAAAATAAAGAGAATCAGGAACTAAAGCAAGAAAAAGAAAATTCTAGAGTAACAAATATAGCTACTTCCGGGTTAGATTCTTTAGATAAAACTAGAGAGGAGGAAACCTTTAAGAAGTCTTTCACCCCAAAAGAAGATTCTTCTTTACATATATTTCATATCACTGCTGGCAAATCTCCAAAGCATCCCTGTGGATTAAGTGAAAAGCAGTCAACACCATTAAAGCAAGAAAACACCAAAACTTGCTTATCACCAGGAGGTTCTGAAATAACATTGCAATCTGAATTAGTTCGGTATGATCACAACACTGATTCCGAGTATCTAGTAGAAAGTTCTAGTGGCAAATCTTGCAAGCACAAAGAAAAAAGCAAGCATCATCAGAAAGATTTCCACTTAGAATTTGGTGAAAAATCTAGTCCTAAAATTAAAGAAGAAGATAATAGCTCAACATTTGAGAATTCAGAGTATACTCTGAGAAAGATTGACAAGGAAGGTAAAATACTTAAAAAGCATAAATTAAGGCACAAAGAAAGAGAAAAGGACAAGCACAAAAAGGAACAGGATGGGGAAAAGGAAAAGCATAAACATAAAGATAATGTTAAAGAGGTTCAAAGAAGTATTGAGTTTGACAGAGAATTTTGGAAAGAGAACTTTTTCAAAAGTGATGAAAATGAAGATATGTTGTTAAATATAGAACATGAATCTCTTTCTTCAGACAGAAAATCAAAGCTAGAAAAAACGGTGGCAAAGGAAGATAAGTTAGTTAAGGAGAGACAGTTTCAGAAAGAGAGAAATGCCAAAGAGGAGAGAGAGAAAGAGAAGAACAAAAAGGAAAATGAGAAGTTTCCCAAGGATGAAAAAATAAAAGATACAAAAGAAGAAAAAGAAATTATGCTTGCAGATAAAGAAATGGAATTGTTCTGCTTTGGCACTAAAGATGAGGCAGCCAGCATGCATTTAATAGAAAAAGAACCAGATACTGAAAAGCATGAAAAGAACTTAAAGGAAAATAAAGAAAAGACTGAAAAGCGAACCTCTGCCAAAGAAAAAGATGTTGAAAAAATAGAAAGAAAAAGTGGAGAAAAAGAGAAAAAAGTAAAACACGAATACAAGACAGAGAAAGAAAAAGCAGAAGTAAATGAAAATATAGAGAAAATAAAGGAGAAGCCCAGTTTCCATCAAGCAGAAAAATGCCATAAGGAAAATGATAAAATGAAAAGCACAAGTACTCTTAAAAAACTTGATGACAAAGAAAGAAATAAAGAAAAAACTGAGAAGAAGCATGATAAAGAAAAGGCTGATAAAGACAGACATTGGGCTGAAAGCAAAGAAAAACACTGTACTGAAAGGAAAGTCAAACAGCCTGAAAAAGAATCTGAATATACTAAATCAGAAAAAAACAGAACTAAAGACAAAGAAAAGGAACTTGAAAAAAAAGACAAACCCAAAGACAAGGAGATCTCAACAGCAGCAAACTCAAAACACATGCAAGAGGAAAGGAGATGCAGTATTACAGTGCATGACAAACTGCCATCTTTGAAAGAAAAACCAAAAGATGATTTGTTGAAAAATCCAGATGGTAGAGAGAAAGATAAAAAAGACAAAGATATAGACCGATACAAAGAGAGAGACAAGCATAAAGATAAACTGCATCAAAGCAGTTTGCTTAAACTAAAACTCGAACATGAGAAACTTAAGCCTAAACCAGCTCCTGCAGCAAAGGATGCTCGACCTAAAGAAAAAAGATTAGTCAATGATGATTTAATGCAAACTAGTTTCGAAAGAATGCTTAGCCTTAAAGATCTGGAAATAGAACAGTGGCATAGAAAACATAAAGAAAAAATAAAACAGAAAGAGAAGGAACGCTTAAGAAACCGCACTTGCTTAGAACTTAACAAGATGAAAGAAAAACCAAAACACTCATTACCTGAAGTAAAAAGCAAAGAACTGATTCGTTCAAAAAGCTCAGAGTTGCCAGATGTTTGCATGAAGGAGAAACAGCAGAAAGACGCTACAAGTAATAGATCACAATCAGTAGATACAAGAAGTGTCAATGTTATAAAGCCCTCCTTGGTTTTAGATAATTTAAATAGATCGCCCAAATCAGAAAGTGAAAAGACAGGTCTAAACTCCAGATCAGCGTCCATGATTTCAGTTGCAAGCTCTGAGGATTCTTGCCATACCACGGTAACTACTCCAAGGCCTGTAATTGAATATGATTCAGACTTTATGCTAGAAGGTTCTGATTCCCAAATGTCTTTTTCACAGTCACCGTTTCTGGCAAGTGCCAAATCACCAGCCCTTCATGAAAAAGAAACTGATGGACTTGCCGAGTTGCCAGATCGCATTAAGCCACCTTTTGCAAACAGGCTTCCACCAGCGTACATTAGATCAGCATCTGTTGAAGATGCTAAACTGGTTTTCAATGAGTGTAGACCTGTTGTAGAGGTTCGAAGATGCAGCATGCCTGCTGCTGTTTCTGAACACAGCAAACAGCCTCGAATATCAGAAGAAAATAATCAGAATGCTCTGCCGTCAGTTCAGACTTATGCTAGCGCTTCTCCTAAACCAGAACTACCATGTAGCATGCTGGAAAGAGATTTTCAAAGTAGTATGTCTGGTTTGCAGTCAAACTTTACACCATCTCTGACTGGAGCTGCTAGCAGCAAGCCAGCAACAACGGGTCCAAGTACCATTAAAAGTTCTGCTCAGATGAGCCCTTCAGAAGGCTATAATATGCATTTAGAGCCATGTAGCCAAAGTGGTGTGACTCAGCAAACCAAACTGTGGGATGTGCCTTCTGAAAGACTTAATTCATTAAACAGTGAGTTTAACAGCTCAGGTTATGGTGTATCAGAGCAAGATACTAACAGTGTTATAGCAATGCATAATTCTGAAAACAGGACATTAAAAGAGCAACAAGTATCTGAGTTTTTGCCTCAGCATGCTGAAATCAAGGGAAATTCCACTTCACAAGAATCTGCATCGGTTTTGCCTTCACAGTTGCCTTGTTCTTTACCTACCCAGCCACTCCTGGATGTGTCTAAACACATTTCTTTACCAGGCATTAGCAGTCAGGATTCATCATTTGTACAACAAAATCTTGTTCAAACTGCAGCTTCTACTTTGGATACAGATGCTACTAGTACCAGAGAGATGGAAAATGCTTTCCTCCCTTCAAACATTAAGAAGGCTGATGTCCCCATTGCTGTATATTCTGAGAGCCCTGTGAAGGATATTTCACAGAGCTATGAATGGGTGAATGATTCACCGATGGTACCATTAGAAAGAGGTATTCCTGAAAGTGATAGCAGTTCACAGTTAAATGTAAATTCGTACACATTCAACAAACTTGTTTGTAAGAATGCTCAGAGTGAAGTGGATAGTAACGCAGCAGATGCTTCAGACATTAGAAATGAAAAAGGCCAACAAGAAAAGTTGGTTTCAGTGCACATAGATAGTAAAGCCGATGCTGATCTCTGTGAACTAAGTTCAGGAACGTCAAAGGGAATTACAAACGAATCAGCTAATAAAAAACTCTGTGCTGCAGACAGAGAAAATGTGTTGACAGATGATCCGCCACAGTACTCCTCTTTATCCAATTTGGAAAATAGTTCACAACAGATTACACCGGAAGAGGTGAATAAATACAGCCAAATAGCTAAACTAGAAGAAGAAATTGCTGAGGATCAGAAGATGGAACAGCAAGAAATACCTCAAAGAATCACGAGGAACAGAGCAAATATGCTTGCTAACCAGGGTAAGCAGAATCCTGTTGGCTGCACACAAACATTGGAAAAAGAGTCTGAATCATCAGCATCTATGAAAGCAAGGATTAGATTAACTGAAGAAGATGATGCTCAGGTACATCATCCGCGTAAAAGAAAGGTGTCACGTGTGCCTCAGCCTGTGCAAGTGAACCCTTCTTTACTGCAAGCAAAGGAGAGAACCCAGCAGTCACTGGCAGCTATTGTTGATTCTTTGAAACTTGAAGAGATTCAGCCATACAGTTCTGAGAGAGCAAACCCATATTTTGAATACTTGCACATAAGAAAAAAAATAGAAGAGAAGCGTAAATTACTGTGCAGTGTTATTCCTCAGGCACCTCAATATTATGATGAATATGTGACCTTCAATGGCTCATACCTACTGGATGGCAATCCCTTGAGCAAGATATGCATCCCAACTGTAAGTAACATCATCTTTAAATATATTGTACAATGAACAGCATGTTTTGGTTTTATTGTTGTAACTTTCATATTCTTCCTAACTTGTTTCTGAATACTTGTGTGAAAATAGTAAGTTGACACATGTCAAATTAATATTGACCAGCAATGTCATATTTAAAAGCCCCATTCAGTGGAAATATAAACAGTGGTTTCACAGTCATTACAACACAAACCATCATGTATGGCACCTGTAAAAGGCATACAGACAAATACTATATTTCGAAGTATTTACTACTGTACAGCCTACCCTTTCAAAAGTGAAGTCAGTTGTTAAGAGCTGCTCTGAATTTCTGCTGGCAGTAGTTTGGTTAAAACTAATTATTCAAAGCTGTTTCATTTGGAGGGAGGTGGATGTGCAGTGCTTCAAAATATTAAGTCCATCACCAAAAGCTTTGCATGTGAGAGTGCCTGCTAGCTATCCTCCTTAGTACTCTCAAGAGCAGCAGATACAATCTGCTGTGTCCCGGCTTTTGTAATCCGTCAAGTTAAAGTGTTCTGGATTTTATTTAATAATGTGAAGCTCTTTTCCTTTTCACTGAAGTTCAGGGACACTTGTTTAGTTCTAAGCTCTCCATAGTTCTGACACGGGCATATTCCTGATGACAGCTGTGAAGGAGCTCTGTGCAATGCAGCATATAATCACCTCAAGTGCAGTTACTATTACTATTTGCTGCGGAGGTGCTCCTCCAGGTGTCTCACAATAACATGGTCACTGCTGGGCTCTGTTTTGATGTCAGTGTAATCATGGTAGCACTTGGATCGTAATTCATTTCTTTGCTCCTCAGCACACCTAATTTTGTGCTTATTGTGTTCTATGCGGGGGGGGTAGGAGAGACCCAAAAAAACCATTTTGCATTGAGGGATTTCTGCTAGCCACCTTGAAGTACTGTTACTCCTGGGAGTGGTTTTATATGGTTTTATATTTTTCCAGCTATTATCTGGTCAACCTAAATTGCTCTAGTTCTGAGGTAAAACATATTAGCTTAAACCTGTTTGAATGGTTTAAGCTAACATATGTAATTGTTGGAATAGGCTGAGACCACGTATTCGATTTCCTAAAGCAGTTGACTGACATACAGTAGCTTGTTAATTTCAGAATTAGTAGTATTTGATTTTATGCCCATAAATTAAGATGTGTCAAGTTCAGGAAAAATCTGAATTTAGGAGGAATGGGGACAATATCGTAATCCTTGAATGGCAAAAATGCCTACTGAACTGAACTGTTTGTGTGTATGAAGTCTCATATGCACAAGCCAAGCATCCAGTCTTCAGCTTCCGTATTTCTGAACGGACTAATTATATCAACTCATTTAAGATAACTTGCCCTTACTTGAGATGCTGCCTTAACTCATTCTGGAGTTAAGATTCTTTTGATTAAGAAATGAACACAAATTTAATATATAAAGGTAAATTTAAAAATTTACTTCATTCTATTTACTTCACAATCCCCATAAAGCTGTTTCCTCTCACTTTTCCACTATGCCCCCTATGTCTCTCGCAGAGAATTAGTATGTCTATCCTCTAATGTTGAGTGAGTTGTCTCTTGTTTGATAGTGGCCACATTTCTTTGGAATTAGTTATCAATTACAGCCTTAGGAAGATGTGGGTAAGATGACTCTTACTTGGTCTGTAAGTGAACTACCATGTATAGTAAGCTTTATTTATCACCAGAAGCAGAGAGATTTTTAATTTTTATAGCAGTTGCTAGTCAAGTACATACTGTTTCCAAGCTACAACTTACTGGTTTGACATCACACTTCAGCGCTTAATTTGGGGTTAAGAAGCAAGTGGAGAAGCACAGCATATATTTTTCCCCTAGCCCATCTTTAATCCAGGCAGTAGAATTCTTTTCCCTGTCATAAATGGCAACATGTGTAGACACTGTAAGAAAGAGAGGGTAATTGACTTGGTATTAAATCATTGCCTCATACTTCTTTCCTGTCTCTCTTGCTGTGTATAATAGGGACTTGGCAGTTCATGAGAGTAAATACAGGTAGTTGGGTAGTGCAAATTCTTGGGTAACTTACGTTCAGTAAATATCATAGATAAATGTGTACTCCTCATTCTCATGGCTTTTAATTACTTGCTGAAAACCAATGAACTCTCAAAACTTGAATATGTGGATTATAGTTACTGATTTTTGCCTCATTTGGATTTCTGATTTGCTTCCCTACAGATACATGTTCTGGTGATAATGGTGTTTTAAACTGTTACTTGTTGTGTATGTGCTTTCATGCTACTGTTAATCTTCTACAGTTGTAGAAAGAACGGATGAAGCTTTTTATTCCATGCTAGTAGGAGCAAAAGGGAAGGAAAAAAGTGCTGAGAAGCTGAAATAAATTATCAGGAAATTGGTGTTTATTTCCATGAGGAGTAAAAGCGTAAGAAAGCAGCATGAGTTGTAATCTAGAGAGGGAAGATATTTTAAGGATTTTAGTTTTGTTTGTCTGAAAAACACATCTACAGTGCAACTAAATGCTTTGTTTAATAACAAATAGCAACTAAATTAGTGCAACTAAATGCTTTGTTTAATAGCAAAGCATTTGTGTAAATGTAAAATTTACACAAATTTGTGTAAATACAAAATTTAATAAAATTTCTCGTGTTTCTTTCCAGAAAAAAAGATACCATTTAAAAAGTGACTAGTAGTTCAGGTTTAACTTCTTTGCAGAGCTTGCTTGTGTATGCCATTTATAAGTTTTAGTTTGTCACCAGTGAAAGTCATATTCATAATAGTTCCCATTAGAAATACCATCAAAAGGAGTATTGCTAAACCAGACACCATTTCATGCTCAGAAATGAATGTTTGTTTATACATTGCACACATTGTCCAACAATGTGAAAATAAAGCTTATGCCTAGTCTTTCTACAATGGTGGAATATTAATAACATGAACAGATTGTTATGCATGTAATGTGTGAGTTAATATGCAACTGTAAAATGACCTCTCTACTGGGATAGTTTTTTAAAAATTTTTTCTTAGGTGGTTCTTCAATGATTCTCTGTTAACCTGATTTTTGCCTCATTAATTTACATAGGCTATGTGAAAGTAGATACTCTTTCTTAAATTATTGCTGCATTTTAGATATCACTGTGTGAAGGGCTACGTGATGACAATATATTTAGCTCACACTCTACGACTCGGAATAGTTTGTGTAACATACTGTTCTCTGCATTGGAATTTTAATGATGCACTGTAGTTTATCTGATGAACTTCAAACATCCTGTAGGTGGGAACCAGAAGATGGTGTGCTTAAGTTTGATTTCCACAGCCTTGTTTATATGCTGTAATTTATGACCTGTATCACCTAAGGCTGTAAGGATAGTCACGTATGAGTTGTGGCTTCCCTCTCACCGATGCAAATACAAAACATAAGATAGGAGATATCAAGTCAATTCAAAACAGAAGGAAACAAATCTGAATCTTCTAACAAGAATAAATTTAAATTGTACTTAGCTATGTTGCCTTTCAGATTACTACAGCAGTACGTTCTGTGGGGCTCGGTTGTCTTTATCTGTACTGCCTCCTGAGAAGAGATAGCAAGATGATTAATTTCCAGCTTGTGGTGGCTATCTAGCAGACATGTTTCTAATAAAAAGGATTCTGCCCAGTCTCTCTGGCATTCCTGTGGAAACTTAAATGGCACAAGTTTATGTTGGTGGTGCTACCAGAAACTTGCTTCCTAAATGCATGAAATATTATAGCGATAGAGCAGGTCAGTCAATTTGGGTGGCATGGGCGAGGGGAGACAGATAGGGATGTGTGACAATAATTGCAGAAATTTTGTGTATATGTGAATTGGAGTTGGCTTAAATGTTCTTTTTTTTGTAGTAGGCACAAATGAGGATTGAGGGTTTATAGAGTGAAGAGTTGGTGTTCTTGTTGTAGTTGCTACGAAGGATGCAAGGCATGGAAGACACTTTCTTAATTGATTTTCACGTGTTGGAGATGGGGAGGGTATGTCTGTTGTGATGGCTGCCTTCTAGTGAAGCGGAGCAGAGGCGAAAGGCTGAGTTCTGTCTAGCTTTTTGGGTAGTTTGTCAGACCAGGATTAGAGAACACTCGACAAGGCAGGGCTCTGTAGTTTCCCTCTTTTCTATATGGAGTCTGGGCGCTTCAGAAACTAGTTTGCAAACTTACTTTGGGTATACAAGAAACTGAGGTCACCTTTTCCCCGTGGCATTCAGTTTCATGCTCTGTCCTCGCAAGTCCGAGATAGGCGTTCATATTTTCCCTACGCATGTTTTGTGGTCTCTTTACTAGCCGTCTCTGACTAGAAAACCCGAGAGGATCCTCTGGCTGCTCCTGCCTTGAAACCTTTAACTTCAGTTCCCTTTGAGACCAGAAAGTTTATTTCCTTTGTCCCAATCCAGTGCTGGTTCACAAGGTGGGATTTCCAGCAGATGCTGTGGGACGACTCCAATCCTTTGTGCAGATTTTAAGGATCCGAGTCTCTTTCCTCCCCTGTTTCTAAGAGGAGAGGGAAAAAATAAGAACTTAATAAATTAATGTAAAAAAACTTGAGTTCTGTATTTACCTTTATGTTTCAGAAGATAGTATAGGGCTGATGGGAGTGAAGTGTTTATAAATTTCCGCAGAGGCAGTAGTGATCTCTGGGCTCACAGAAGCCTGTAGCTGCCGCACAGGCGGCCTTTCGTGCTGCTGGCGCTCGGTGCTGGTGCAGAACGGCCGTGAGGGCATTCGGGGGTCCCCCCGTGGCTGGCAGGCCGCCGGTACCGCCGCGGAGATGTCCCCATCCCGGAGAACCGGAGGGTTCTCCCAGCCCGGCTGCGCTCCCTCTCCTTCCCGCCGGCGGGGGGCGCGCCCGCCCTCCACTGCGCAGCGCTGGGGCGCCCCCTGCTGGCCGGGAGGCGTCCCTCCCGCCGCGGCCAGCGCGTGTGTGTGTGTGTGTGTGTGTGTGTGTGTGTGTGTGTGTGTGTGTGTGTGTGTGTGTGTGTGTGAAACTTCTCAGCGCAGGTGTTGGTTAGAAAAGGTGTATGTGGCTGGTCGGCAAAAGCAGTAACCCAATAAAGCCGTTCTGGGATCTGAAAAAGACTTTTAATGAAAGCTGCGGTGTAATAACAGCTGCACAGAGGCAGAGTTGTCCTATATGTTAAAATTAAAGTCCACACAAGTTCACTGTTGACGTAATTAAGCCCTTTCCAGTTATTTCCTATGGTGTTGATTTTTGTTTCTGTTGAAAAATTAAATGGTCTATAAATTTAAAGAAATAATATTTTATAAGAAGATTTGAAATTGTTCAGGTGATATAGATGCTCGCCAGCTCTGAAATTTTTATTTCCGGATAACTTAGCTGCATAAACTCAAAGAATATTTATAGACAGATTGTTTATCTTGCTTCTTATGCTGTGTGCCTCTCTATTAACAAAAGCAATTAGATTTTTCAGAGATCTTTTGTGGCTTAGTGAAACCAATTAAATAAAAGCTTGGTGTTGCTACAAGCATATTGTCTTTTTTTAGTGAAAGACTATGACAGCACTGTTGTACTGTGCTTTGAATGCAAAGTTTCCAGGCAAAACTAGACTGCTGTATATCTCAGGCTGAACTTAAACATGCTGAAACCCAGTAAGATTGAGACAGATTATGCCAGTAGGTGTTTGTGGTTTGTGTTGGTGTTTTTTGTTGTGTTTCTTTGTTTTTAATACTGATGGCTTATACAAAATGGCATATGCCATAAACGTTACTCACTGGTTTGGGAGCCAAACCGTTTTCATTGAGAGAAGTGAAGTGTATCTTGTTTAGTAGTTTGAAACATGAAGGAGTTGAATGTCATTTCATACCAAAATATAATTTAAGGAATGCACCGCAATTAGTTATTCAATATATCTTTTCATTCCAAAGTCATTGGCCAATTTCCAGTTGGGGAAAATATTGTCCTGAAATAATTTTCCAAGATAACAATAATTGAATAACTTTTGGTAGATAAATCACTTTGTTTTTGGAAGGTATAGGTGCACAATTAATACTAATAATGCAGTGTGTCCGTGTTTTCATAATGGATTTATTATTTTCTTGACAGTTGCAGGATCAATATTATTGAATAGAATTATTAATGTCAACGTGTTTGTGTTAAGTACAAGGTAGAACATAGTACCTGTAGGCATGTATTTCAGCTGTGCTTTCTGAGGATCGGTGGTAGTAAGCAGTACTTCATTTAGTTTTGATGAGTCCTTCCAAAGCAATGTCAATGCTCTTATATCTAGCAGTTTTTAAAAAACATGCTGAACTGTCAGACAGAACTTGCATAGAGAAAAGTAAACTGAGTGGAGCCTTAAAACTCCCAAGATGTATATTAGTTACTTCTCAAGAAACACCCGATTTCTGCAATTGCCATGAGGGCTCCAGGTACCTTTTCAGTGTTCGTCATACAGCTGTCAGGAGAGTTATATCAGTTTTTTACTATAACTGACTAAAAATGCAAAATGCTTAGAATATAGCCGATCAGTAACAGTGTTGATAGCTCACTCCAGTCTTATTTTATTATATTATTTTATTTATATATTATTAATTATTATTGTTATTATTATTATTAGCATCAGCTTTTAAAAAAAACTTACTTGAAAAATTGACAGGAGGAAACACTTTTCCAAGCCAGTGCATGCAGCTCTAGTGTACTTTTTGTGCTTGCCTGTGTTCTGTATGATTGTAAGATTAGGAATATGGTTGGTTATCTTTTGTGCCATATAAAATGTCAGTGACACTGTATAGATATATCAAGTGACTTATTTTTCCAATGGTATTTTTCTTTTTCTTACTTTGCTCTTGTATTTGGCTGGGCAGTTTTTAACTTCTCAGAATGAACAGTTGTGCTTTAAAGAGTCTTCAAGGTTGAAAGCAAATTGTATTTTTACTATCATCTAATGTATAGCCTTTCTAAAGGACAGCTATGGCATGCTGACAATGACTGTTTAAAAGCACTAAACAGTTTGAAATGCCATTTCCATTGGGTTTATTAACTTTGTGGTAAAGAATACTTTAAACCTTTTATTGCAAATGGATTAAGGTCACATCATTAATGGAAGGTATAGAACTGTAGTATTTTCCCTAAACTTGATTATGTTTTTTTTAAAATAAATGCTCAAATCATAGAGGCAGTGTTAAATATATGTTAAATACATATTCACTATACTATTTATAAAACTTTTTCCACAGATTACACCACCTCCCTCACTGTCAGACCCACTTAAGGAACTATTTAAACAACAGGAGGTTGTAAGGATGAAACTACGTTTACAGCACAGTATTGAAAGGGTAAGACTAAAGTAATTTTTTTTTTTATTTTATTTCCCAATTTCAAGCTTTAGGGATTTTTGTTTTTCAATGGATAGACTATATTTTGCTTAATTTAACAATGCTTTAGAAGAATCCACCTTCAATCCAAATTTATGAATTGGACAAGCTTGTAAATACAAAAAAAAACAGTTTGGAGGACTGTTAGCAGAATACTTAAGTCAGTAAGATAGCAGCTTTTTCTTGTTAATTGCTCTAAGATGTGGCACATGTTTTTCCCAGGGGCAGTGGCGAGTGGAAAGAAAGCTGCAGACTCTAGTTTTGAAAGTTAATAATGATTGTAGACTTCAGAACCAAATTGACTGAGTTAAAAGAATTGAAGCAAGAGTAAATTCTGTATTGGTAGGAGGCACACATGGCTCTAAGACGAGAACGTTATTTGCAATATTCTGCTTGCAAAAACTGTCTAAAATTATGTTAGACCTACACCTGTAGTCTTCACTGAATTTGATCGCAGAAATTGAGAAAATATTCCTGGCTTTAAGAGTATTCTTTATTTTTAGGTTGCCCAAACTTTTTTCCTTGACAGCCTAGATTTAGATGTCTTCTCAGTATTGTGAACCAGATTGCTTGTGGACACAGGCAGGGCCCCTTTCTCACTTAGAATGTATCATCTTAAGGCTTTCCACACAGCTATACAAGCGACTGGCTCATTAAGACCTGATGTGGTAGTTTTTTGATTAAGTTGATTTCAGTGTGGCTTAACAAACCTGTTGAGGGAGGGGTTTTACTTGAATTCAGTATTTCAGTGTAAAGCTAGGTGTAAAATAACAAGCACAGAGAATGTAAATGGGGTTCAAGTTCTGTCTGAAAAGAAATTACTGTAACCAAAGGACAGCTACTGTTTTTTCTGTTTTCCAAGCTTTTTATAATCCACCTTATTTTCTTTTGATTTAAAAATTAGAGCCATTATATTGCAAAGCAGTAAACACACACACATTCTTTTATGTCTTATACAAATCTGCATATTTTTAGCTTTTTTTGCTCAGTCTGTTCTTCCAATCAAATCCAGTTTATACAACCATAAGTCAAGTTTGGCCAAGTGAGCTGTATTTTCTTGTCTCAGCTCAGGAAAGAATCTTTGTCCATCTAAGGATTTATGGAGTCTCTGCGTGTTGTTTAAAGAAAAAATAAATAATTTTTAAAAATTTTTTTTAAATTATCCTGCAAATTATATTTCTGCTTCAGTTTGTTTGGCCATTGTGCCTGGCATGAGAAGCATGTGGCAAAAATCTTAATATAGTCGAGACTCACAAACCTATATCCCAGCCCTATGCTCTTCCTACCTTTAATCTTTCGCTATCTTCATTAACTAGAACTTCCCTCACTAAGTGGAAAATCTGAGCATGACATTCAGCCAACAGTGTGGGGGGGGAAGAGGGTGTTTTCAGTTCTGATATTCAGCAAACACTCTTTGCGTAATTAAATTGAAATTTTGGAGTTGTTAAGGTGAACAATTGGTCCTCCCTCTACCAGCCCATTTCTCACACTGTTCAAAAGGGTGAGCCCTTAAAAGAAATGTGTAAATGAATGGACATTTTTATGAATCAAACTGAAATGCTTGATTTAACAAATGTATATTTATGTGTTGATTATCTTATTCAATTAGGAAAAGCTTATTGTTTCTAACGAACAAGAAGTTCTCCGTGTTCATTATCGAGCAGCAAGAACGCTAGCTAATCAAACACTACCATTCAGTGCCTGCACTGTTTTGCTGGATGCCGAGGTCTACAATGTGCCTCTGGATGCTCAGGTAAAGAAATGTATTTCAGAATTTCAGAAAAATAAAAAAAAAAGGTCTTTCTAGCCTGACTCCGAAGGAGTGTTTGGAGAGAATTCTATTCCTATATTGAAATTATCATTGATTTATCTGGAATTAAGATTTTGCACATTATAGATTGTTACTTTGATTAGCCCTCATTTGGTGTACAGTAACAAGAGCATATGGGTATATGTATGCTGGTTTTCTGTTTTGTACCATATCTGGTTTTCTTTCACCTCCAGAAATGATGAGGATAAAATGAGATCATTACTCTGCTGTTTTTTATGAAAACAAATTTCAGTCAGAATATACTTTGGAACCTTACAAATACAGCTTAAACAACAACAAAAAAAATCAGATTATATGATCATTTTTGTCACCAGTCCAGAGAATCAAAGTGCAGTAGTGTGTGAAGTGATGAGATTGGTTTGTGAAATTTGAAAATGTTTTGTGGAGATGTTCACTTAACACTTTTCTGCTCTCTATAAGGCAGTCATTAGAACTGTTCCATAAAAAGCAGATGACCAACAGGGAAATGTTGAATGCTCCCAGATGAAATTATTTTTTTCAAAATTACCTCAAGCTCTATGTTATTTACATGTGCCATGTTATTTACATGTGCCATGTTGGTATTTAGCTCCTGATGAAAACCGAAAACAAGTGGTATACTTCATAATCTGCATACCGTTTATGCTAACTAAAATGGAAACAGCATTCAGAACCTGTTTCAGTGACTGTAAGGAGCACATAATGCAAGGAAGAAATTTGATATTACGGATGTAATAAAGGTGTGGATGCGTTGGATGTTGGGCATTTTAAAATGAAACACCTCCATTTCTAGCATATGTGGAATTCTATTTGAGTTTTGGAGCCCCTTATAGAATTATTACAGGTTCCAGTGTTTTCTCAGTCTGTTACTACATTTTTTCCCCCATCTTTAAAGAACTAGAGCTATGCACAATGAGGTGATTCAGCAGGAGATATTAGTTTTATGGAGACTGTATTGTTCTCCCACTTTAAGCTTTGTACTGACAAATTTTTAAGTCATCATTTCCTTAGTAAATGTAATTGATAAGGCAAAAATGAGATATTTTTTTTTTCTGCTCTGTTAACAGTCCAATATCATCATTGTTAGTTCTGAAGTTCAGAATGTCCGTTGCTCTTTTCTGCCCCGGTTAAGAGGCCCTCATCTTTTTAGAAATTTGAGATACGTCTGAGTTATATGCATATAACTGCATTTTTATACTTAACATTTTACAACTGATTTTCAACAAGCTGATTCTATATTTTAATTCTGTGAAACAAAAGGAATCTTTTGTATTCCAGCTTTTTTGACCATCTATATAATAACAATAGTAGTAGTAAAATGTCCCTCCTTTTCCCTCACTACCTCAACAGCTTTGCGTTTCAGTTTATGGTAATTTTTCTTAGAAAATTAAAATACTACACATAATGTTCCGCAAAATATTAAATATATTTTTTTACTGTAATTGAAATCAATGTTTTAAACTATCAGCTTGGTACTTTGGTTTAAATTTGCTTCATGGGAAGAATGTAGATGCATAAGAAACCATTCTCTAGTAATGCATTTTGTCACTTCCCTGATACCCCACTAGCAACTCTTAATTTTGTTCTACAATGAAGAAACATTTCTGATTAAGTTTTTCTTCTATTTGAGCAAATAGCTGGGAAAGATTAGTAAGCAAAGATCTGGTTTATTTTGCAGGGTAGTGACCGCCTCAGAACTGTTTTTATGGGATTTCTGAGTCTTTGGAGACTTGCCTTTATGGCTCCACGTGTTGGGCAGACCTTGAGAACCGTACTTTGCAGTCATATGGGCCAAACCAGAGATGGGGGAGAAAAAAAGGCTCAGTTTCTGGTGAACAGACCGTTAGCTGGTCACAGCTTACCTAAATGCCTACAGTTCAGGGTTACAAGATCAGTGGTGTTGAGGGCTCTTTCTAGAACCAACCTGTTCAGCTGTCCTTGATAACTGAAATCTCAGCTGTTTTTCTAGAGATTGCAGTCTCTGCAGCTGTTGTTCCTGTTCTTGCCCATTGCTACAGTGTACAAATTCCTACAGAGTCTGTTTTTGTGGGTTTTTTTTCTAAAGTAACAACAGCTTGTTCTATTTAGTGATTATTGCTTAAATGTTAAATTGGCATAGTTTACAACTATCTGTAGAGTATCTAGTTTCTCATGATGGGCAGATGTGGCATTTCAGATTCTTATTAAACAGGTCTTTTAAAAAAATAATTATTTAATTGAGCAGGACATTAAGACATGTCTGTTCACTTTTTTAAATCTCCTTTAGAGGATTTTGATGGTAAAAATACTTTTTTGTTATTGCTTTTGAATACTTGCGTAGCCGATTAAGTCAGGCTGGTTAAGCTTTCCTTTATTAATGTTTTTGCTTTTCCTGAGGGAGCGATAATTTAATTTGTTACTGACTTTTAAGGACAACAAAGGGAGCAATTTTGTGGAAGGATCAGCCTTGTACTGGTTAAGACTTAAGGGCATAAATCTTTAAGCCTCCTACTCTAAATTTCAAAAATAGAGTACAGTAAATAGCTTGAAGGAATCTGAAAATACCCGTTTTTAGCGAGCGCTTGGCTCGCAGTGAAAGTGGTGGTCAACATGTACACTCATTTATACCTTGATACTTTGACTCGGAGTTTATTTTTCCATCTGAAGCATTGTTTATGAAGGTCCCACAAAGTAGGTTTTATGTTTTAAAGTATGTTAAAGACAGCATCATGAAATAACTTAGAGTTTGAATACTTTTTTTTCTTTTTTTCTTTTTTTTTTGCAGACTGATGACAGCAAAACATCAGTGAGGGATCGATTTAATGCAAGGCAGTTTATGTCATGGTTACAGGATGTTGATGATAAGTTTGACAAATTAAAGGTACACTTCTTTGTCTTTCCACTTTAAATAAAAAACCCAAACTCTAATGTCGCTACAAAGATGAGATGAATGAATAGTAGATTTGTATGCAATGTCATAGGCTCTTGTAGAGATTTTAAGGGCAACATAAAGGAGGGTCTAGCAGCCCAAAATCTAACCTTTGTTGCTATATAGCTTAATGGAATAATCTGCAAATTTCGAAATACATAGTTGGGAAAGCACTTACTACCACCAGAGAGGCTTCTAGATAATTTTTCTATTTTCAAACCTGTTGCAATATTTTTTTCAAATATTGAAATAACTTCTTTCTCAATTTTAAAATAGACGTGCCTTTTGATGAGGCAGCAGCATGAAGCAGCGGCTTTAAATGCGGTACAGAGACTGGAGTGGCAGCTTAAACTACAAGAACTTGATCCTGCTACATACAAATCTATCAGCATTTATGAAATTCAGGAGTTTTATGTTCCTCTTGTTGATGTTAATGACGACTTTGAATTGACACCAATATGACAACTAGCATCTTCTGGCTCACCCTTTCCCTTGGACAACTAGCAATTGCAGTGCAGTGATAAACAAAGGTATTTTTCTTTTAAGACAGAGCACTTAATTCTGTAGAATACTACCTTTCTCAATAATTCAGGTGTTCCTTCAGAGAAGTGTGGCACAGGCTCTTGTCCAAACACAGAAGATGGATGCTAATTTTAAAGTCAGTTTCCCAGTAAATGCTATTATCTGTATTTTAAAATTGCCTATAGCTTTAGAGCTTATTGCTGAAGAAGATGACGAAACGTGGTGAGTTGACAGCGCTGGAAGCTGTTAATAATTAAAACAGCCACCAAAAAAAAAACAAATTATACTTAAAATCTGCTATAAAGCTTTGTATTATGAAACTTCAGCAACAGTTGAACTCCCACAGAAAAATGATGAAAAAGCCTGTGGAAGAAAATGTAAGACTTGGAGGAAAATAGTCTATTAATCTTATTATATTTTGTAAATTACTGTACAGTTTTCTTTTTGGAAAAAAGATGTAATATTGTCTTCATTTTTAAATAATTTATTTTATACATATTGTGCAAATGTAAATAGTCTTGTAATTAATGTTCAAACCTGTATAAAATAGATATTTTAACTGTAAAACTGTTTTTGTCTAATGTTTTATTGGACCAAAGTTGTAGTTTTTACTAAGTGTAGTGTGTTCCTGGTCGGCAGTTCTTTTTTCTATGGCATGTGTTTGATTTAGCTGCTTGTTTCATCACCATAACTGTAAAAGAATTGAAACTGAACTGTATTGCATGCTTCACAGAACTCTTAACTCTTTTCCTTCAATAGCTGATACCTAAACAATTGTAATATTTACAAAATCATATTTCATATTAGTCTGCTGTTGTAATGCCATACCTACCACTTACTATACTGAAAATATTTTTGTGTAAAACAAAAAAAAACCCTTTTGCTCTTATATGGTGGTCTCGTAATAGAGCCTATTTTTTCCAACAAAATGCCTTTGAATGAAAATTCTTAAATTGTATATTGTCTATTTTAATATTAATCTATGGAAGGATATGTAAATAGTTGTAAATATAATGTTTAATAAATTTTATTGGTCATGGTATTAATTGGAATTTCTTAATATTGTAACACTTGCTATATCAAATCTTGGCATTCCTGAAATATGTAAGGAGGCTCGATGAAACTAAAAAAAAAATCCCGTGTTGCGAAATTTAACGCTTTTTTATTCTTGGTACTCTTAATGAGCAGACAGTTAATTATTTATTAGTAGGAGGTTACAGATATTCATGAAAAAGATTTGTTACCCTCTAGTCCATAAATTATTCAAGAATGCTTGGGATCTGATGTCTGTGAAATTACTTCTGAAAGAAAAGGGGCTTAGGCAAGAGTCCTGGTTACCTGGAAAAGAGCTTTTAAGGTACTTGGTTTGAAGTGATTTTTATTTACTAGGTGAACTACTGCAGAGTACTTATTCCTTCTGCTTGTTTGAACACCCAGGGTATGTTTCTTGGGGCGGAGAGCAAACAGGCATTGAACAAGGGACAGCAGGCTCCTCCCTGTTTGCACATCACTGCTAGTTCCAATCAAGAATAAAGCAATATTATCCGAAGCATAGTATAAGCCAATTAATATGTAGTTCCTGCCCCATAACTTTTTTTTCCACTTTTAATTTGTTAGGTACCTATGGAAGGAGAAGTTGTTCGTGCTTTTATGTAGGAATATCTTCCTGACATCACTTAGAATTGAAGATGTACAGAGGAAAATCCAAATGTGATACTCTTCCGAAAATAAAATGTTCTTCTGAAAGTAGCTGTAAAATTTTAAAATTATACAGAAATCTTATTATCTACTTAAAAAGACAAGGAAAAAATGGATAAAGCTGCAAGGTGTTTACAACTAGTAAGTGAGTGTGAGTTTACTTCCATCAGATACTTAGAGTAATAAAAAGTAGCATACCTATCTGGAAGTGGGAGAACCTAATATACACTTTTTGAAGTATGAGATATGATTAAGAGTATTTCATGAAGAACAGAAAAGATAAACGGGGTTGCAGGAGTGTTGGCTGTGTTAGGCAAGAAGTGGGTGACAAAAATACTTGGGATGTTGGAGACAACAGGGAGGATTTATAGCTAGAACTTGGTGCAGGTGCACAGCGGTACCTCAATGCATGCTCAGAGAGAGCAAGGACATCGGAGTCTGCTGGGGCAGCAGCTGTCCCACAAACAGGGAGCAGGACTGTGATGGGGCAGCCGGAGCAGCCCTGGGGGTCTCGCAGGGCTGGAAGGAGGGTGGGGGTTCAAAGGTGTTTTTTTTTTTTAAAACAAAGTTCATCCTCTGGAAGTATCAGCTGAAACATTTTTGCAATGAACTTTAAAATATGTTGGCAGTCTCATAAGGAGATCTGAAGACAGATGTTTCTTAAGTTTAACCTGTGTTTTCTTTACAAGGAGGGATGATTTCCTATTATCAGGGTCACAGAATCACAGAATCGTAGGCGTTGGAAGGGACCTTCAGAGATCATCTGGTCCAACCTAGGTTCACCTAGAGCAGGCTGGACAGGAACGCATCCAGGCGGGTTTTGAATGTCTCCAGAGAAGGAGACTCCACAACCTCTCTGGGCAACCTGTTCCAGTGCTCTGTTACTCCCCAAATAAAGAAGTTTTTCCGCATGTTCAGATGGAACTTCCTGTGTTCAACAAATCTGTGAAACAGATTTTTTGTTTTTTTTCAATTGCAAATGCTTAGTAAAAATTTAGTTGCTCAAAGGGGACCTTCCAAATGTTTCAGTCCTTCAGACAACGATTTGAATCCAGGGATTGTTCCAGTTGTGGTTTTGTTTGTTTTTTTTTTTCCCAAATTTACTCTGTGGGATGACATCTAGCGTGTTAAGGATTTCTCTCAACACAGTGGTGTGAGCTGAGAGGGGAGGAGGGATGAGAATACAGTAACGACGTGTTGGGGAGATGGTCGTATTTCCCTGGTGGGGGTCTATCTGTCTCCTGGGAAGCCCGAGGGCCACTCTGAGCTTCTGGGCCAGATTCCTCCTGGGCTTTTATTCTAGGGACCGAACCTGTTACCTTGACCCCTTGGAGCTTGGCACGTAAGAGGACAAACGACCCACAGGGCAGCGTCGGTGAGAGGCCGAGCGAGGCTGTCCCAAAGCCCGGGGGTCCCTTCCTCACCTGCCCTTCCCCTTTCTCCCGCCTCGCCCGCAGCCCCCCGGTGCGGGGGTGCTTCCCCAGCCACCCTCCGCTCCCCGCAGCAGCCGCTCGGCGAAACCAGCCCTCAACAAGGGCTGGCTTTTCCCCCCACGGCACCCCCGCGTCTTCCCCCGCTCCCACTGGGGCGGGAAGGGGGACGTGCAGCTCTTCACCCCCGGAAGAGGCGCCCTCCCGCCGCCTCGCAGCCTCCCCCGTCCCGCTCGGCCGGCTCCAGCACGAAACTTCCCAAACTCCTGCCTCCCCCCTGCCCGCCCCGTCCCGCCCCAGCCGCCGCCCGCCGGGGCGGAGGGTCCCGGGTCGCGCTGCCGGCAGCGGGGGGAGGGTCCTGGCGCCTGACGGTGCCCCGAGGCGGGGCGATGGGCGGCCGCGCCGCCGCCTCCGCGCTGCCTGCGGCCGAGGGGGGAGCAGCGGGACGAGGTGCGCGGTTGCTGCCGCCGCCTCTGGAGCAGCAAGAGCCGCCGGCGGAGCGGGGGGTGCCCGGCCCGCGGCCGCCGTCCGGTGAGCGGGGTGGGGCGGGCGGGATGGACCCGGTGGCGGGGGAGGAGGCGGAGGCGGCGGCGGGGCCGCGGCTTCTTCTTTGTGGAAGGAAAGTTTCGGTGCGGCTCGGCGCAGCCTGCCCGCCTGCCGGAGGAGGAGGCCGGGCCCCCCGCCGCCGGGAGGGGCGGCTTTCGGCGGCGTTCCCCGTGCGGGGCCCCGCCTGCCCCGGGCGGCTTGGGCAGGGGGGTGCGCTCCCTGTCACCGGGCCCCGGGCAGTGCCATCTTTGGGGCCCGGGCCTCCCGGGAAGCGGTGGGGGGGGCCTCGGCGGGGAGCGGGATGGGGAGCCGAGCGCGGGTTGATCGGCCGGAGGGGGTTTTGGGATGTTTCCCGAGAGGGAGAACGGTGATGGGCCGGGGCTGGGGGGAGCCGGTGCCGCCGGGGCGGGCTGTAGGAGCGGAGTGGGGGGCGAGCAGGAGTCGTGCTGCGGGGAGAGATGTCGGATAAAAGTCTGGAGAAGCAGCGGTCGGTGAAACGAAAAATACAGGGATGCGGGGAGAGTGGGGAAGGGGCAGGGGACGCGGTCAGCCCGGGGCGGCTTCGCATCCGAGCGGGGCTGGGCTGCTCCTGGAAACGGCATCGCTCCGGCTCCGCTCCTCGGGAGCCTTTTGTACAACAGCCGAGCGCGGCCCCTGGTCGAAACGATGCGGTGCGGGGTTAAAAATCGCCCGTGGAGCAAAGCGCGGTGCTTGCCTGGGCTTCTGCGCCTGGCCCGCCGGGATGCAGCACCCGGTGGGTCCGGGTTTGGACCGCTTCCAGTTGAAGGGGGAAACTTTCTTCGCCCTGGGTAGCAGGGAGAGTAAGCGGTGACACCCCCCCGTCTTCTGAGAAGAAAGCTCCCCTATTCTCTATGCTTGCCCCCCGGGTGATGCGGGGGGGTCCCACCCAATCCTGTGCCCAACAGGGAAAGATTCAGAACTGTTTAATAACCATTGTAAGAAACATTAATCTGACACAGGCTTGAGATGCCCAGATCGTGCCTTATTTCCATGTTGGCTTGGTTTTCTGCTTTTTTTTTGTGTGTGTGGGTTTGGGTATTGCTAATTGAGGGGTGGGTTTTTTTGAGTTCATAAAGCAGAAAAACATTTCTAGATACAGAAAGAAAGAAATCCAATGCCCCATTAGCATTTTTTCCCTCTTATGAGAACAATACAGGCTCACTGTAAGCTTGCCCAAACATGGGCTGCCTTTTATTATATGTTGGTACGGTGCCTAGCGCAATAGGGTCCTCTTTTTGCCTGGGTTCAGATGCTGAGTGCAAGGACAGACCCACTGGCACACCGCTACCGTGCTGCATTGGTAACAAATGCCACCTGCCGAGATGCTGGGCTTTCACAACGGGAGACAGGCGAAATGCTTTGAGCAAACCCAGTTCTTCTGCCTGTTCGAAGTAGCAGATGCTGGTCTCCTGTTGACTGCCGTCCCTCGCGTAGCTCTCAAAAGTTGCGTTGTTCAAAGTCTCTGGTACTTTTTATTTTTTATTTTTTTTTAGCGTTGGTGGCTGTAATTTGAAAAACAAAGTTAACGACAGCTTTGCAATTGAATTGAAAGCTTATGTGACATCTAACTGTCGGTATGAAGACAACTGTCTGCCAGCATCAAAGCTGACACGGCACCTTACCTTACACTTGTCATAAAAAGGCTGCTGTCTAGCTTTGGTCCCAGACACCTGTGTGTTCCTTTAGCCTGAGGAGATCCTACATGAAACCTATCTGTCTGCTTTATGCATTTACAGAACTAGGTCTTCACTGCTGGGTTTTTCTCTTCTGAAGCATTTTTTTGTTGTCACTATTTATACGAAATTGTATTTGATGTTGCAAACTCAAGATTGTTCACCTTGAGTGTATTGTGGTTTTAACCCAAAGGTGCAATAACAGAAAGCTTCAAATAAACGAGTTAGCTGGGAGAGAGGGGGTTGGGTTTGTTGTTAAGCACCCCAATTTGACCTTCTGTTTTTTTTTCCTTCTTTCCCTTTCCTCACCCCAAAAATGTGAATCATTTTTGAAGGAACTGCAAGGGGGAAGGGAAGTAGGATTTAACTTTTTTTTTCCCTATAGCCTTTTCAGTTGCTGCTATTTATTTCAGTGCTGGTTGCAGTGCTTGTGAAAATCGCTCACCTGCAGGAAATATGAGGTCGCAGTACGTCACAGCGCCCACAGTCACTCTCCTTCTGTTCCTGCTCTGGATCCAGTCCTCAACAGGCTGCAATAAGGCTCTCTGTGCTAGCGATGTCAGTAAATGCCTGATACAGGTACGAGTCGTGTTTCCTTTATTTGCTTTCAAGCATTTAAGAAACAGTTCTGAAGCTGCATCTTAAAAAGATCCAGTGATACAAGTAACTGGCATTTTATGTTAAATAGTGTTTTTTTTTTTTAAAGTTAATTATGGTCTCCTGCACATGTACATGCAGATTAACGACTGTTTTATAGATAAGTGCATGTGTATATGGGCGTGTTTCTTCTTTTAATGGAAACATTTTCAAGTTCAGGATTAGGATTGCTGGGTTATTGTTAGAAGCCACTACCAGTCACACTGTTAGTTTTCAGTCTCTTTCATCTTTTTTCGTGATATTATGAGCAAGCAGCAATTTAAAACAGATACTTTATTAGAAAGGTTTCCATGGGCAACAGTTGTTTTTCTAAAGATACCTGCAATACCAGCAGTTCAAATGTGCTTGCAATGTTCCCGTATCTGTCTGAGATGTTCCCCTTAACTTGCAATCTGTCCACTTTGTTAAGTCTCCCAGCCCATGCAGAGGGTCTGTAGTTGATGCCTGATGCTCTCCATAACATCAGGTTTGTACAGTTGATGAAAAGATGCCTAAAAATTCAGATGAGAGAACTAACACGAGTAGGGGCCTAACTTGTCTTTGAGTCCTGAGGTGCGTTTGGAGCAGCTTACTGATCAGGAGGGACCTATGGCTACTAATGGCAGTGAGCGAGCTCTGATAGCATGCGGGTCTACCTTAAAACCATAAAAAAACCCCAAACAACCCAACAAAAACTTACCAGTTGAACTGGTAGGCAGTGGATTTTAAACTCAAATCCAGCCACTGCTTTTGACTCGCTGTCTGTCTGTCCACATGGGGAAAGGAACAGACTGAGACCAGCTTCCTCTTCTTAGAGTGGGAGTTAAGAGGCATGGCGTGCAACAGAGCAAAAGCACCTTTTATAGCAGAATTGCAAGCAGTTCTGGTATCTACTGAAGTCTTTATTTACTGATGGTGTATTGAACACCATTCTCATGGAATTAAAGAATGATATGGGGTTGCAAGGGACCTCTGGAGATCATCTAGTCCAAGCCCCCTGCCAAAGCAGGTCCACCTAGAGCAGGTTGCACAGGAACTTGTCCAGGTGGGTTTTGAATGTCTCCAGAGACAGACACTCCACCACCTCTCTGGGCAGCCTGTCCCAGTGCTCTGCCACCCTTAAAGTGAAGAAGTTCCTCCTCATGTTTAGATGGAACTTCTTGTGTTCAAGTTTATGTGCCTGTTACCTCTTACTCTCGACTCCATATTGAAAAACAGAGCCATCACATGGTCTATTGCAGCTTCCTTAAAAGAAGCCATTTCTTACTCCCTCTTTGTAGATTGGAAATGCAAAAGCAGAGAGCACAAATATCATATGCTGGTAATGTGCTAGTATGTTTAACTGTAAATATATGATCACTGTCTGAAAAGTGATGCAGAAGTGGCATGAAGCATTTCCATGTTTACTTCATTTCGTTGAGTTCCATATAAAATTTGTCTTGTTTACAAAGAAAAATATATGCCAGGTTCACAAATCATCCTGTGTAATGAAGGCTGACTGTAGGCTGAACTGTCTTCTTTCTGGCTTCTGCACTGCCATTGCTTTAAAAATAAAATTGCTGTTTCTCCTCTCCTCACCATAGTCTGTGGAGTTGTTAAATACAGGAGCAGGAAAGAGGCTTTTGACTTTCACCGTTTCAAAGACAATGCCAGTGTTTTTGCTGGGCATTGTGCACCACGACAAACTGACGTACTTACATGTTCCTTCTGTTGCATTTTCTCAAATCACCTCTAGGCTTGAAACCTTTAAAAAGTAAGATGCTAGTTGTGGTGTTGAATGTACAAAGCACTTAAATAGTAAGTGCGGTGGTACAGATGTATTGATTTAGGGGAAAGCTGTTGGTCCAGTTGAAGGGGAAACAGGGAAGATTTATTGTCTCCTTTTCCTGTGCCACTGGTGGAGTCCACCATCCATGAAAGCACAGACATCTCCTTCCCAAGTAACCACTCAACTTTTATCAAGTCAAGCTTGAGACACCCAGCAGTTAAACTTTATTTTTATGAGCTAGTTTGAATAGACTAGAGCCCAGCAGAAGTGGAGCTAATGCTACTGAAGTCCTTCCTTGGCTGGGAATAAGATGGCTTGAGGTTCAGCGCTGCATGGAGGTGGCTCACACGACTGTGCTTTACTTGGATTACGTTGGCATCTCTGTAGCGACACAGCCCTGTGCGTGCAGAGAGAGCCCTGCACTGCTTTACTACTTCTAAGTGTGTTCTCTCCTACTTTGTACAGGTGATGTCAAATCCCTTTTTAAAGCATTTCCCTGAAATAGAAATCACATGCAATTCTCTGAGACCCTAAAGTAACTCAGACCATGTGAATCGTGTACAATTAATGGGGGAATGCCGCTGTTCATTTTCATCCTCTGGCTGCTCTCTTCCTGCAGGCAGGCCCGACATACCAGTCAGTATTCATTCTTTACAGAAGAACAGATCAGGTCAGACTAGTCTCATTGTGGACACGAAGACTCCTAAAGCTTTGGCTTAAATCAATTGTCATCTTTCTTCTTGGCTTTTTTTTTGTTTTGTTTTTAAATCTTCAGTGCTGTTGTGGCAGAAGCACTGCACTGATATGTGAAGTGTGTGTTATTTCTGGGGTAGGTATACAAGTAGAGTATATCCATGTATTTCCCCCCCCCCCCCCCCCTCTAAGATCTTCTGGAGAAATCTGAACTTAAAAATAAAATACTGTGTTGAGTGAGCTTTCTTGACTATTGCATGACATTTTCCCCTAATCTATTTTTGTAACAGTTCTAGTTTGGCAAAATCTGTGGCTTGAAACCAAGATAATGTCACTCGGAGACAACTAGGGGAGGAAACAGAATGTGAATGTTTGTCATCTGCATCTGCGTGCAGAAAGTGGGGCTGCCTGTCTTAGAGACGTAATGAGACAAAAGACCCGCTCTCTCAAAAAGCATATGGCTAACATAAATATTTTTGCCAGCATGGCTAGAAGTCAGCACAGTCATTACTGCAGCTCCTTAGGAGTTGTTCTGCTTAAGGGTGGTCCCTACGTAAATATTTATTTTGTTAGATCCAGAACAGAGCATGAGATCAACAACTCACATGCATTTAGCTTTCCTTTTACATCTTGAGGCTCTAGCTTCATTGGTGCTCTCGTAGTCGTCTACTTGTTTTTCTGTAAGCAAAGACCTGTAAGAAAATAGCTTGAGGCATCTCTCTGTATAAGCTTAGCCTTCGCAAAAAAACTTTGTGGCTTCCTGTAGTTGTTGAAGGAATTGTGGATAAGACTTGGGAGTGTAGGCAGAGTGGGACCACAAAATTAGTTCTCTTGAAGGCTTTGGATGTAGCTCCTTCCCGTGTCTCTGGGATTGGGGCATTGCCGCCAATAACTGAGTGTTACCTTGCTTTTCAGGTAGGCCACCAAGCCCTGGTTGCACGTGGCGTGCACGTTGCAGTATTTATTCTAGGACATCTGCTGTTGACTTGGACGCATGGGTTGTTTTGATGTTTCCATGTGTGGAGGAGATGAGAAGGCCAGTTAGGCTCGCTGGGTGGAGCAGAGGCGTATATTGTGTCCTGGCGACATGGAGGAAATCCTTGAAGGCAGAAACCTCGAGGATGGGACGTTCCCACAATTGTTCGTAGCGAACGAGTTCGAGGCGAGTCCCAGGCTGGCTCCTGCGGTGCAGAGCTACCTGCGGTAGTCGGGCTTGGGTGGTATGGCCATGTTGTGCTGGAAGCCGAGCTTTGCTGTCTCGTCTGCAACAGCTCTTTAAACTACTGCTGTAAGTAGGAAACAAACGGCTCTATAACTCAGGCATGGATTTCGGATCTTTCTAAAGAGGGATTGTTTTCTGGAGAATACAGAGTTTTCTCCCCCGAACACTACATGTCTGCATTCACCTTGGCTGGTGTAGTATCGTTCCGATTAACATCTCTCTTAATCTTTGTCTTCGCCCGCTGTTAATCTTGTGTACAAACTTGTCAGCTTGAAAGGATTTCCAAGACTTTTTAGCCCTGTGGTATGAAATAAACACCACTCCTTAACTTCAGGGCTTAGGCATCTAAAAATTACTTTTAGTGTGTATGTTGTAGCTGTAGTACGTAACGCGGTTGGGTTAACAAAACAGTTCTGGCTGGTTTGCTTCCAGGAGATTTTCTGTTATTAAACTGTTCTAGGAAAAAACATTAGCTCTTTTTCTTTCACTCCCCCTTCCAGTTTGCAGGGATGTTGCCAATGCCTTCAGGTCCTGTTTCTCACTGCACTGAGAAAATAGTCTCTGTCATTTCAAGAAAGCTTTGAAAAAATGCAGATGTTAAATACCTTGTAAAAATCTTTTATTTGCTCTCTGGAGCAGAAGTATCTTTATTGTACAAACATGCCTGCTTCCTATTTAATGCTGTATTTTTAGACTGAGAGGCTTATTTCTTGCCTAGCAAAATACATTCCCTGATGCACCTTCAGTAGTTGAGCTTGGGAAGTTGCCAAGTTGACTTATGAGTAATATTTTCTTCCACTGACGCCTCACCACCCCCAGCTATCAACAAGGAACGTTTCTCATTCTGCCTCGCTTCACCCACGTCTCATGTAAGCATTCTTTTAAAAAGATGTATCCTGCACCAGTATCCAGTGTGGATGAGTCAGGCAGAAGGACTCAAGAGTGGTTAAGGAAATCATGTACGTGCAAACACATATATGGAAAAATATACAGTTATTGCTCTGAAGAGACAGTTGAACTGTGAGAAGGAGGCAGCTGGAGAGCTGTGCAGAAGACTAATCAGGTTGCTCTTTCTTCCCTCCTCCCTTGCAAAGTTAAAAAGAAAAAGTAAAAGAAAGTAAAAAATGAAAATAGAAAATAAAAAATTACACTGCTCATAAGCCCTTCCTATAAAAATAAAGTTGTTAAAATACTGGTAGTCTAGTGATGCTACTCCAAGCCAGTGCTTATACATATCGTAGCTAAGCAGAATTTTTTTTATTACGTTGCAAATGTATAATTTAAGGTTACACTTAATTCAGTGAGAATACTCTTCTCTTAGATTCACACAGTGCAATCTATAAAACTGAAACAACTTAAATGTAGTGACTTTTTTGGCTTTGCTTCATACACTACATTTAATAGTTTACTGAGAATCGCCTCCTCCCACATACTGGCTTGTTGGTGTTGCAATGTCTTTAATAAGCATTAAGTTGTTTCCCCAGCTTTACTGTTAAAGAACAAATACATAGGATATTTTTAATGCTAATATGTATTAATACTATTCTCTGGCCAACGTAACAATAGTTTACTCGTGGTTGGTTTTAAAGTTGTTTTATTCAAGCTTTTTATTCTCAAGGCTGACACAATCTGTTTATCAAACGGTAAGATAAATATTTTAGAAATGCGTCATTCACATAAGTCATCTTTCTAAGTTTGTGATGTCTCCTCTTGTGGAAAAAATTGTATATTTTATTAATGAGCCCCTTTTTCATCTTTCATTTGGAAACAGCATAGTAATAGGTGACATTAATAAACTTTGAGGATGAAAAAGTAAAAAATCTTGGTGGTTTTCCACTCAGTAAATAAAAATCCAAGACTTACTAAGACTGCATATTGCAGAAATGCGTGTGGAGCAGAAGTTCAGTCTCGATCACTCAGCAGGGCAAACAGTTCACATCAAACTCTGCAGGCAACAGCGTTTCTCAGAATTATGTAGAAAACACAACAGTTAGTGAATTTGGTTTCTTTGCTGGCTTCAAGAAGATTTGTGATCTAGGGTGAAGTAATGGAAACATAGCAGATCCAGGAGTTTATACTGCTTTAATACATTGTAGCACGTCTGCAGCAGGTCTGGGGGTTTGTTCACTTTTAGTTCAGAGCTCGGCTTCCTGAAGCTTCACTTGCTTTGGGATCAAAGAGCGGGGATGGGCGTCATCTTCTCCCTGGTCCTGTGCATAGCAGAGATTTGCTGATGGCGCTTCCAGTAAAGCTGTGGGTGGGAAGGATCCCGTGGTCAGTGTTTCCAGTAACTGGATTTTGTTTTCTCACCAGTTGTGCGTAACGTGATAGTTAGTTAGACAAACGTCATCAAAACCAAATTCTTAGACAGGACAACCAAATGTGACTTCTTGACTTTGCACTACAGCATGATTATTCAAGCTTATATGTTATTATCATGTAGCCGCAGTCTCTCAGCCAAACTGGAATTACTAGCACGGATTTGAGCTAGAGGGAAGGAGACCACCTGGTTTTTAGATTTCTTTCACCCATGTAGGTTATTTCCATGCTGCAAGTTCCACAAGTGTATGTCTTCAGCAGGACTGCTAAACCAGTGCCTTTGGGTTTAGGTAATTTGAAGCGAAGGGTTTATCTTCTCACTTCCATGACTTTTCCATTTTTCTAGCTAAATAACGGTTAAAGAAAAATGTGTATGCATGCCATTTCACTTTCTAGAGACTCAGGAAGTGTTGGAAATATTCCAAGGTGTTGGTTTTGGGGGTGAAGAGAGAGGGGGTTGTTTTCATAATAGCAAAAATGAATCAGCTGGACCTGGGTGGGGGGAAAATAATCTGGTCACTAATATAGCAAATGGAGAGCAATGTGCAACAAGCATTCAGAGATGCACAAAATGCATCAGGTGACTGAATTGAGTAAGTTCCTTTTAGAATCCACGAATAGGTGTGATGATAGACATCATAGATCATCTTGAGTATGCACATGCGGCTTATAGTACCTTCCTTTTTTAGCTAAATTATAACGTACGCCCACTATTTATATATAAAGAAACATCCTTCTTTGAATTTCCTGTTGTGATGGGAAAAACACTCAAAGAACTTGTAGATTCAGGCATACCCAGAGGGGCACACACCTTTCCCATGAATAGGATTTTTTTTCTCTTTCTGCTGACTTTAGATTTGTCTTTAGAATGTCACCTTTTAAAAAAAAAAAAACAAAAACAAAAACAAAAAAAACAAAACACAAAAACCAAAAAACCAAAAAACCAAACCAAAAAACTTGCAAAAGATCCTTTTGTAAACTAAGATCAGTTCTTTGGCTGGAACTATTTTACCGTTTACTCACTGTATTAGTGTACTAAGCTTTTTTAATGCCATAATTTGAGTTGCGGCTTGAAGAAGAATCGCTCTCCCGCGTTAGCATTTTACATCTGGGACTGCTGTGGTGTAATGAGTATCTGTTGTTTTCAGGAGCTGTGTCAGTGCCGCCCTGGGGAAGGGAACTGCTCCTGCTGCAAGGAGTGCATGCTCTGCCTGGGCACCCTTTGGGATGAGTGCTGTGACTGTGTTGGTAAGTTTGCATTTCTTTTTTCTTTTTCCTTTTTTTTTTTTCTTACATTGCTTCCTCCTGCCACATGCTGAGCTCAGTGTCTTATAATAGAAATAAAACATCGGGACAGAATCTGTGCTTTAAACATCTTACAGCTCATTCTGTGGGTACTGAATAAATTACTGTGGGGAACCAAACAACTGAAGACTGTGTCCACTCTATGGAGTGGGGGGTGGCTGGATGGAGCTGGACTCTCTTCTGTGGTTTCCAGCGATAGACAGGACGAGGGGCAACGGGCTGGAACATAGGAAGTTCCATTTAAATATGAGAAGAAACTTCTTTACGGTGAGGGTGCCCAGGAAGGTTGTGGAGTCCTCTTCTCTGGAGATTCTCAAGACCCGTCTGGATGCAGTCCTGAGTAATGTGCTCTGGGCAATCCCGCTTCAGCAGGGGAGTTGGACTAGATGATCTCTAGAGGTCCCTTCCAACTCGTGACAATTCCGTGATTCTGTGACGATACTCCAGGTTTTGCTTGATTCATGTCATCATAACTGACTATTAATTGTGTCTCTAAAACACAGACTCCTTTTTGAATTGTCATCTTGAGGGAACTACACAGCACCTGCTTTCATGGGGCTGGATGCTGTATGGAGGTTTCTAACTGTAAAGTGTTGTGACACATACCACACAGTTGCCTTAGGAGTCCTTGGGACTAGTAGTAAATATGCATGGCCCAGTGTTTTCAGCATTCTTTTATTTGTAAAAAAAAGCTCTTTGTGGAGGGTAAGACAAGAAATGCATTGCTACTAACAGGTAGTGTTCAGAGTGCCCAGACCTTTGTGAGTGAATGCGGTCCCTGCTTAAGGAGGATGTATTCTAGTTCTGTCTCTTGTTTTAAATGTAGTGAAAGCTCCATCCTCCTGTGGCTGCTGGAAGTCTCCCCCTGCTGCCATGCAAAATCCTTCTGGCTTCCATGAAAGGGGTGTGTCTCGAGTGTTGTACCTGCTCTCAGCTTCTCTGGCTGGCTGGGTCTTCTCTGGGTTCATGACCATGATTAGTGTCAAAATGCTCCTTTTCAGTGCAGTCCATTGCTCCTCCTGTTCGTCATGATGTGAATGTGCTTTCTGACATCCTGCTTTTTGCTTGGTTCTGGCAGGCTTACCTTTGCTTTACTGTCTTTCAGTAAGCGGTAGAGTGGCGTGGTGTGATTCTTCCCAATGGCATAAAGTATTTTTCAGCCCCTGCAGAGGATACACAGAAAGAGGTCCTGAGTTTGTTTTTTCTAATTGATCTTGGGCTCCTTGAAAAGTGGAAAAAAAATGTATATTTCTATCTCCTTTTTTCTTTCCTTTATCCTTCCACTGTCTTGTTTTTTGTAATGTAATCCTAAAGTACACTGTTGTCACATTCAGTTGTAGCGGTGAGGAATAGGGCAGTATGTTATTTCCCTAGTTCAGAACCATTATCTGCTGTAGAAAGCAAGGCATAGTGTGCCGATCTCCTCTAGGAAGAACCTACCTCTTGGAATTATGAAGAAAAAAAGCGAAGTCCACACATAAGTTTTTTTTCTTTCTAAATCTGCAAATTACTCACTGTTCTGCTGCTCTTTCCCATGGTGTTATCCAGGAGAGAAGTTAATGAGGTTTCAGGTTCAGTTTCCCAGTACTGAGTAAATTAAAACATCTTTTGATCGTTCTGCGGGTGCCTCAGACATTATTGGTTCTATGGTACAGTGCTCCTCTTCTTCTCCTGTTCCTCTGACCCAGTGTAGGGTCATCCTTGCTGTAGCCTTATTCAAATGAAGAAACAGGAGTGCATACCATACCCAGCCTCCTGGAGACAGTTCTCTGCTGATACTTGAGCTGATATTCAAGTCTCTTCATAAGCTGATCATGTGTAATGTAAAAGCAGATACGTTGTGTCTTTCAGGTCATGTCTGCTCTGAGGTCAGGAATTACCTCCTGCCCTCCAGCACTAACTTTACTGATGCTCAGCTGATGCCCTGGGTTTTGTGTGGGTGTTCTCTCCCTTCTCTGACAGGGAGAAAGATGCTGGAGGAGGGAGAACCGTAACAGTTCCTCTTTCCTCTATTTTTCTAAGCTTTGTGAGTTAAGTTCTTCTAGTCCCTCAGTTAAAGGCTTGTCTGCTTCCACCTTTTCAATAGCCCGTTTCTGCACCTTCTCATCCATTCCAAAGCAGTAATGTAGACATGTTTGTTCCTTACCAATTGCTTTTTTATTTTTGTTTTAACCAAAGCTACTATTTTATAATAATTTTTATATATAAATACAATTATAATTAAAATACTTTAAAAATAGGTAGAGGGAAGGATCTTTGTGGAATGAGCAGTTACCCATTAAACTACAAGTGATGGTTTCTTGGTACCATCTGACATAATATTTTCATACTGCATTGATATGCACACAAACTTGTACACATTCTGCAATAATTTAATAAACAATCTTGGTGTTATTTTTTTCCTGTGTGTCCTTCCTATCAGTGAAATTTATTTTCTGAATCCAACTTGATAGAGGGGGCCTCTAGAAAGACTCACTGGTTTCCATTTCACAACATTAATGCAATGACATCAACTAAAGTATATACCTCTTGACGTATCTGTACAAAACTGTTACCTGGTTTAATATCTTCCTAACTAATTTTCAGGTGGGCGTCCTTTATTACAATTGTATGGGGAATATTCCAAGTGCTTACTAAAAGGTGGTAACACAGGGATCGAAATGTTTTTTATTTAAGCAATGAGTCCAGGAACATCTGTGAAAAACAAACCTCATTGAGAGGACTAGGAAAATAATTGTTGAAGGTAGGAAATTTATGTAAGTGGAATTATTTTTTTAGTGTAACCTGATGTTGTTTGGAGGAGAGGCTTGTTTTTTTTCCTACCCAACACTCGGCTCACCAGGCTATCCTGTGTTCTTCCTATTATTAAATGCTGGTAATGCTAACCACTTGCTTAAGATTTGCCAGATCTCATGCTGATCGTCATGGACAAACTTCATTCTGTTTTGTTCGTTATGGAAATCCATCTACTTGGATGGAAAAGATCGTGGTTTTGTATAAGGCTGTAGTTAAATATGATTTCTGAAGCTGGAGTCCTAATGTGTCTGCAGGGCAGGAGATGCTTCTCTGGTTGTGTGGGGCAGGTAGGCTTTGAACACCTATGTCACATATCACTTTGATGCTTTAAGGATTGGTGCACTTTGCAGCTGTAGCTGTCTAGAACTGTGTCTGTAAAACTACCCAAAACGATATCCAGATGTACATGAGGAAAATGGATTTGTCTGTCTCTTGCCAGGTGACTTCTAGTAGTGTTTTATGGCTTCTGAGTTTAAATACCTATGCAGATACAACTTTTATTTTTAATCTTGGTCATTTCAATGTTAGGGTTAAATCAAAGATACCCTTCAGTTTCATTGCTAGTAATAAATGTTGGTGTTTAAATGGTTAATGAAAAACTGGCACCTGCATTGCACTTCACAAAAACATCTTGTAGGAAGTGGCAAAGAGAAAAATGATTACAAGGTTTCAAAAAAGATACCACAAAAGACATTGAAAAATAAGGAAGAGGTAACCTGGAAATAAGCATTTTACCTGTAGTGACCTCTCTAACTAAGCAGTAAAACGAGCTTCATCTCAGCTGTCTCTAAGCAGGTAAAGTAATTCAGACTCTTGCTCCCTCCTGATAATGATCTTTTGCATCTCTGGCAGACAACTAAAAAGATCTAGTGCACTCTGCAACAGATGAGATGGAATACTTGAATTGCGATCAAAAGTTTCATGGACCTCAGGACTTGTCAAGATACTATCTTTGTTCAGTCGTAAGCTTTCATTCCAGATTTGTGCTAGTATCGATTATACTGGGCTTTGTCTCTTTTCCCAGGGGAAACAAACCTTTTGTTGAACTCTTCATGCTCTAAACTGTAACGCTAGCATAAAAAGGGAAATGAAGTGCTGTTCAGATGAGGTTTTTCTTTTCACTTGGATCTCACAAGTCCCAGGTGTGTTTTGTGGAAGTCTGCAGAGATCTGAAACCTGCCGTTACGGAAAGCTTGTCCTGCTGTATTTGGTGGCACTTCTGCTATTGACCTAAAAGTGGGATATATATGAAAGGGCTCTGTTCTGCTTAGCAAAAAAAAAAAACCAACCCAAAAACCTGCAATTTTCATTTTCTAAATATTCCCATCTGTTTCAAGGAGAAGAGTTTAGGGGGTTTCGTGTAACTTACTGTCTCATTCCTCTGCAGGTATGTGCAATCCTCGCAATTACAGTGACACACCTCCAACGTCCAAGAGCACTGTAGAGGAGTTGCATGAACCAATTCCTTCACTGTTCCGGGCACTGACAGAAGGAGATACTCAGCTGAACTGGAATATCGTTTCCTTCCCTGTAGCAGAAGAACTGTCGCACCACGAGAACCTTGTTTCTTTTTTAGAAACAGTGAACCAACCACAGCATCAAAACGTATCTGTTCCAAGCAACAATGTCCACGCACCTTACTCTAGTGACAAAGGTAAAGAGTGTAGAGTCTAAATTCCTAGCGCTTCCTCTCATCTCTTCCAGGAGCCTTCTTGGCACATACTCTCTGCTTGTCTGTGCTCACTTCTTCTTTTCCTGTAAAAAAGTGTGAAAAGTTCAGTCTAATTCTGAGCATGATGTAGCAAAAGGAGTGAGGCAAAAGTGTTGAGGAACACGGAAGATGGATGGTCTTGGGAGATGGTGAACCACATGAGTTTATCTCTCCAGTTCCTCCTCTGGCATGAGGCAATTTGTTCACATTATTTCATGTGCACTGGCATAAAGTTCTTTGATTTTTTGAAAGTTACCTGTAGTTTAGGAGACAGGACAGACCAAAACCTGAAACCAACTCATGTGTCGGTGCAGAGCTGGGCAACTGAAGCGCATGGCCTCAGAGGTTTGAGAAAGCCACGCGCCATAAACCATTGTACCTGCAGATGTTTATTTCTTTCGTCTGAGCTGACATAACTTGAAGTCTTTAGAAGGATGGTTTGTAGGAAATACAGGATTAATAATAAACCCAAGTAAGTTTAGCAAGATCACTCTTTATGTTGAGGAAGGATATGTGACAGACAATCTTAAAATAAGCAATTTGGGGGTGGGTTCCACTGATGTATTTGTTCCTTTTATTTTTTATCAAGTTTTTTATATTCTCACCTTCAGTTTAGAGGACAGACTTCAGGATATTGCTTGCTGAGGTGGGAGGGAAGATGAGAAGTTTGAGGTAGTGGTAACAGTGGCATAAGAAAAATACTCTCTGCTGCTTGGTTTCCATGCTAAACCTGAAATACTTTTCCCTGCAAATCACTACATCAGACTTAAAAGAATCTTATAAACAGTTCATCGTGAAATTTCTGCTTAACGAGGAAAAAAAAGAGCATCTGATTTGTTTTATTAGTGTAATTAATGCTTTGCTTCCTTCCCAACATACACTTTAAATATTCGTAACCCCATATGTTGCTGTTGTGATGGCTCTTTTATCTTATCAATGAAAGATACCCTAATTGATGGACACACTGCTTTTCCATACCGTTGTGAACCTTTGACCTAGTTACATTTCTGAATAGGACTGCTGTTGATTAAATGGGACCATAATGGCAACTCTTCTAATTTCCTTTGGTTAAGGCACGTTAGAAAAATAAATTAATTCCAGAACTGGGAAACCAGATGGTCAGAAAGCATCTCATTCATATGTCTTTGACGTTATTAAAACGCTTGCTTGCCATTATGAGAATGATGCAGAAAGCCATGTTAAATGGCAAGCCACAAAAAGCCCCGTGTGCAAACACTACAGTATTTAAAGATGTAAATTATACTTGGGGAAAAAAAAAATTACGCGTAGAACAATCTTGAATATATTCCACTGTACTTAGGTACTGCAGCCCAGATGGCTGTTCCCGACAGTCCTTTACTACCATACCAACAGGATGGGCTAATGATAGTTTTGGATTAAACTTGGAATTTGAATTGCATCTCAAGGGCGTGGAGGAGTTTTGAATTTAACAACACAGACAAATACATAACGCTGCTTTTTTTTTTCTTAGTCAAAAGTCTCCTTCATTTCATTTACTAAGAATATATTAGAGATTAGGTTGAGAGGGCTTTCACTGGAATGATGACAGTCCAAAATCAACAAGTTATATTTGGAAATAGTTACCAAATGCCACTGGTTTTCGGGCTTCAGTAGACACTTAGAGCAGAAATAAATGTCAGAGCTGTTCTTGTAATCATCGGCTATGCCTCCTCCATCTTAGTGATCTGTGAAGAACTGGAAAAGGTAGAAAATGGCTTTCAACATCCTGTACTTTAAGTGTCTAAATATGTAAGCCTGTTGAGGAGTCTCTCTTTCCTTGGTCACAATGTAGATAACTTTATAGTGCTCTGCTTTTTCAGAAGTCATATTAAAGTTTACTTATAAAAACATGGATGATTCAAACACTGAGAACAGAAGAAGATGGAAAGAAAAGTTGGCTGCTGGCCTCGGTTGGTTGATGTTTATTTTGGTGGAAGTAAGGACAACTGGGGAATTGTTCCTCTTGTGCTGGATGTTGTGTGAGCCAGGGAATGGTATTGTTTTTAATACTTTTTTTATGAGTTCATTGGGGAAGCAGTAACCAAAAGGTGGAGGGGTAGTAGGTCAAGGGCTAAAGAACGTTGTGAGTGTGGACACCCAGAGGGAGCCCTGGAAGTTGCCGGAGCCTGATGGCTTCTGCCCATCCAAAGTTCAGTCCCACAATCAAGTCCCAGTGGTTTAACAAGCCGGCATGTGTTAGAAGCGCTGCTGAAAGAGAGGGTGGGTCTGTGTGTGTGTATGTGTACGTGCTCAGTTGAGGTAAATACAAGCATAGCCTGCAGTAGGAGAAACTGAAGACCATCTCTTTACCCTTTCCTTCTTCCCGAATGTGCTGCTAGGCTTAAGGGCAGATCTTGCAAATGGAGACATCTTTATGGTGGCTCGCTAAGCAGTTGTCTTCAAGGCTGTGACATTCTGGGATTTGAAAGAATATTCCTGTGAGCAGGCACACAGATGCTTTATGTTTTCTTTACAGCGCCGTGCCTCCTCCATTTTGTGGTTCTTCTGTGGCTCCTTGCATGCTTCACTCCAACGTGGTGTGCTGGCAGCAGCCTGTTGCGCTGCCTGTAAAGGGAGAGGGGCTAATGAGAGGTAGATTTTGGTAAGGGGACAGTAGTCTCTGTGCTGTCTTCTGGAATGCATCCCAAAATTTGGAAAGGCTCTGCTTACAAATACCCCTTGTCACATCGCTTAACACAGTTCTGAGTTTAATTTCAGTGTGCGTTCATGCAGGGATCGCTGTTAAGCTGGCCCGGGGTGCCAGACTTGCTCGATGTGGTTCTGGGCGAGTGCCAGGAGAAGCAGCATCAGCCACGGGAACCCACGAGCTTTGAGTCTGAGTGCCGTGAAGCCACCGGCCCCAGGAGGACGGCTGTAGATCCGGGAGGAGGTGGAGTGCAGTGGGATATAAAGCATTCCTTTCTCGCCCCAGCCTGCTGCGAGCCCAGCCGCCAGATCTTGAACTTCCCCGTTATTATCTTAATGAGTGTCTTCCCTTTCCTCCTCTGAATTGGCTTTTAACGTTTTAGCTGCCAAAGTACGTGTGCGCTGCTGGAGCTGCTGTCGTTCCTTGTATCAGTAGTTTCTGCATTTGAGCTGCTGCTTCAGAGAGATTGCAATGACTGTTAATCTAGAGCTACATTTATACTTTATTCTTTTTGCTTCGCTTTTAGCTGATACCCTCAGAGCTCTGAACTGTGAGTTCAGATGTTTAAATAAGTTTAATTGTTTCAAATGATGACAGGATGTTGGCGAGAGAGAGAGGGGAACTAGATAATCTTTTGGCAAGTGATGAAACAAAATCTCTGTTGTAGTTAAGGGCTTCTGACTTACGCTGCTTGGTGACACAGGGGACAGTGTCTGCGCTGTGCTTCTGCTCCCCTCCAGTGCCAGCCAGGGAGAGGAAAGCTAGAAATCCAGTAAAATGGCATCTACCTCTGTAGGTAGTCTAGGACAATTTTTTTTTTTCATTATTTTTAATGTGTCTTTTTATAAGTTCTGATGGGCATAAAATGGTATGGCTGCTGGAGGGACAGTTACCTTTTTAAAGTACGTTCAGAGCTACTGATAAACAGACCAGCAGACAACTGAACTTAAATAGCACCTTTAGCTTCAAAGGTGGCATACAGGGAATTGTCATTAACTGAGAAAGTTTTTTCATCTTGTAGATAGCCATTTTTCCTTAACTTACAAGAACTGAATTGTTTTATCTTCTCTGTGTTGCTAAATTCCTCCGTAGTGCAGCAATACAGCTCTCACTTGCAGCACAGACGGTATCATAGCAAATCCTGATAGAAATGTAAGTCTATTTCTTCTGGTTGTTTTGAATTTAGACTTGATTGTTGTTTCTGCTATTTCTGCTACACAACCTTCATTGAGTATGAATTGCCAGGGGAAAAGGTGAGAAACTCGTGTTCTGGAAAAGAAAGAATGCTGCTGCATCTTTCTCCCTCCCCACTCCTCTAGTCTGTAGTCCTTACTGTGTGAGAATTGGCAAAATGCAAATGAAAGAGCTGTTCCTGCACTAAGTAACATCCTTTTTATCTACACTGAGGGAGCCAAGTGATGACTGTGTAATTAGGTTTGTGAAATAATTTAAATACTCTCCCGGATCCCAACTGAGGCTGTAAGTATGTATTTTTTTCCCCTGTGTAACTCTGTTTCTGCAGTCTATAAAGAGAGATTTAATGCTTGAGGCAAGGAGCTCTCCTGCTTTCAGTAATTCAGCCTCTACACGGGCACACAGACGCTGCTGACGAGGGGACCAGGAGTGTTCTGTGATGAACAAAGTACACCCTGGCCAATTTGACTCCTTCAGACCTGGCAAGTCTCTGAGTGAGTGAGACTTCAGAAATGCTTTGGTAGCATATACAAGGAACATGTCCTCCAGCTGCTTACAAGAGCTACTGGGAACCAGCCAGATCTACTGCTGCCTCTGGCCTGCTGTGTACAGTCTGTCCTTTCCCCTTCACAGCATTTTTGGACTGTTCCTCTAGGACCTAATCCTCTTGGCTTGTGTGCAGGTGGGAATAAACTTTCTTCTCCACTCTCCAGTCAGTCAAGATTAGTGTCATTGGTGGCTACTGCCACTTTAATAAGGTTGAGGTCTGGCTTTGGTTCCCATTTTCGTCCTGGGAGAGTGGATGATGAGACAAGTTCCTCCAGTCTGATCATCTGGTTTTGCTAGGGTTATGGGCTTGGTGCTGCTTGTCCTCCAGCCTCCTTCCCCCCAAGAGATGCCTTCAGTCTCTCAGGTCAGCGTCATTGATCTTTACATCCTAGAAATCACAGGCTCTTCTACTATGAGAGGTTTATTTCAAGTTTCAGGAGACATTAGCTGATGAACTGGCCTTCTCCAGGACTTCTGAACTGGCACTAACACAAATGAGGCTGTCACAGATGAGGTTAACATGAAGCTGAACACAGATGTCTTCTAACAGAGAGGGGACTGGTCATTCTCTGGTGTAAAGACAGCCTGCAAATGCTGGGAGCAGCTAGCCCACCTCAGAGTGCGCACAACTTTCCTGACAAGCTTTCCTCACCTACTGTAGGCTTTCCTTTGCATGTTGCAAGTCGGAGTGCAGTGATCAACATGATAGCAGTGAGCGCTTCTGGCAGCCCTTTGGAGAGGACTCTGGCTTCTTGAAAGAGTTGTTCCACTACTATCTAGAGTGAGCTGTGAGTCATTTTGCCTTCTTAAGCCAGGTCAGTCAGGTGGAGATGGCATCTCAAAAGCTGATTTTGCAGGAAGAAATCTTTCTGGATTAACCAGGATTGCTTGTTTTGAGGCAGAGGCTCTGTGCCTCCAGCTGACACCTTCTAAGACTGACCCTACCTATGGCATTTAAGGTCAAACTTGAGAAAAAAGCTACTAAAAAGGTATGAAAGGAGTGAATTGGGATTAAGCAAGAGGGTTCAAAGAGTATGAATATGTCTTAGAGAGGCTTCTGTAAAGTTCCTGTGCTTGCATGCTAGTGCTGAACTGGGTGACTGGCGGGACACTCACTGGTGCTTAGATTTCATGAGGAATGCTGCTTGGAGACTCATCTCTACTTCCTTACACCCTGCCCTCCACTGAAGACCTCCTGTGAGGAGTGAGGGAGACAGATACCTGGGGATGTCTGGGCCTCCTGGGAATGGATGGGTGTGCTCCTTCTTGGGACGCTGGCAATCTGAGCTTTTTGTTGTAGGTGGTGAAATGTTGCCCAGTCCTTGTGCCTTCTCCATAAGAAGATAGGGCTGCTGCATTGCCTCTGGGTGAATTCTTGCCTTTAAGGCTGGGGGGGCTGCATCTCCCTACCACTTTTCAGCTTTGGCTGAGCACTTTAGGTGTATACTTGGCTCGTCACTCTTTGCATGTGGTACCATAGCATATGCTTCTGTTTTTTCTCATTCCTCCTCCCCTCTGTGAATAAAGTGTCCTTACTGACGCTGCAGACAGAGGTTTTTGTTCTCTCTCTCTCTTCCTCTGGTTGCTGTGCCTCAGGCTGTATTATAAGGAGTCATAGAAACAGAAGTGCCAAGAACGGGACAGGACTTACAGCCGCAGTGTACTTTGTTGACATTCCCAGCAGTACTTCAGGTACTCCAAGATTTCTTGGACAACTGCAGCTTTATTCACAGCACAGCTTTTCTAGGAGCAGAAAACTGCTTCAGCCATGGGTCTGCACTCCTTCCCCAAGACCCTTACTGCCTGTTGCACTGTGTACGGTGTCTGCAAGACGTGTACATCACTTCGGAGCTTGAATAAGGCAGTGAATACTCTCGTGCTTTCAGTGGGCTGGTAGCACATCCTCTTGCGGCTGTTTAGGTAGTAGTAAAATAGTTTGACAGTGGTCAGGGTTCCCTCCTACATGTTTTAACATATGATAATTCTTAAAAGGGTAGGCAGGATTTCCAGTTGTCAAGGAGGAGGACACGTCCACAGAAAAGCTGTTGGGTACATTGTGCTCTCCTGTACGTTGTGTTGTCCCTTGTTACGTGCCCACAAGCGTGGGCACCACAGAGATCATCTGTTGTTGGTACTGGGGAAACCAACTGCTAGTTCTGATGACTTGAAGGGTGATGGAGACCCTTGCTGGCCTCAACTCACCTGTGAACCTCCCCTTAAGAGCTTGCCATGAGGTGTGCATACTACTGAGGCTGCTAATCTCTGGGGCACCAATATTTGAAGGGGAGGTTCTGGTGGAATTCAGCCTCCCAAGACTTGCTAACAGAGAAGAGACTGAATAAACGCTATGGTTAACAACCACACTACTCTGAGAGTCCTTCAGTTATTCACCCTTCTCCATATCTCTATCATAATTTAAAAAAAAAAAAGGCAACAAACCACCACTATCTTGATTTACTATTTATGTGTGGATTACATTTTTCTAATCCACGTTGGAATGTAGGTCAGGGTGTTTCTCCTGGATCCGCTCACGATAAGTAGTAATAGGCCAGAAAGCTCCTTTATGTCTTCTGCTCACAAACTTGTCTGATGTGTGTGAGACATTCATGTTTGCAGAGAGCTTTCGGTTGTGCTTTTCCCCAACATGTGCTGAGTTACGCTGGGGGTAAATGTGATGCAATCAAGGTCCTTTGGAGGATGAACAAAGTTATGGTGTAATCACCCGGTCGGCACACAAGACAGCTGGTAGAATCTGTCAGCTTGGAGGACTAGAAGTAGACTGGGGAGGGATGGGTTTGGTTTATAGTTTGCGGTGAATGCCTCAGCTCCAGTTTGAGGTTGCAACACCAAACTTCATGGCATTTCAAGTAATTGCATGGATGTTAGAAGAATAAAGTCAACACTTAGGCAGGAGGAGTTTCTTAATCTTAGCCGTAAAGCTGGTGTTGTTGCTAAAAAGAAAAAAAGTATGCAGTTCTGAGTTGAGGAAAACAGGATTCTCTAGCTCTGTGATTTAATGTGTTGGAAGAATATTGTGGAGTTTGGGGGGGAGGAGGAAACATTTACATAAGTGGGCTTTGGTGGTTTTTAAGTAACTTCTCTAAACCTGCAGTTTTCATGATAGCATATAGTAACTGCTGGCAACTGTCTTGATAATACCTTCAGAGGACACATGCCTGCTTGTTATTTTGGCATAGCCCATCCTTACACTTTAGAAGGTATCCCTTGTAACATGGGGGACAGAACCCAAAAACACTCTTGCCTGTGACTATATGAGTAAATTAATCCAGAAGGAGAGCACACAACAGGTTGAGTTGTAGACACTGAAAACTTGAAGTTGATAGATTGTACCTTGGCTCTCTGCCTCTTCTCTCTGCTTTCACTATCGCCTTTTTTTTCCCTTCTGCCTCATAGTCGTGATGATTTGGAATCCTACTTCAAAAGCTGCATATTTAATTAATTTTTAACTAACCTTTACAAATATTTTAAGACCTTTTAAACCAAATTTTTCCCCCCTTTTGGTTTAGAACACATGTGTACTGTGGTGTATTTTGATGACTGCATGTCAATACATCAGTGCAAGATCTCTTGCGAGTCCATGGGAGCTTCCAAATACCGATGGTTTCACAACGCCTGCTGTGAGTGTATCGGGCCAGAATGCATCGACTATGGCAGTAAAACTGTAAAATGTATGAACTGCATGTTTTGAAGCAGGAAAATTGTAATATAGCAACACTGAGGCCAAAGTAATCTCTCTCGGTTACAGAGATGGGGATTGCAAATACTGCGTTTTGGTGGAGTGCCTACTGGTTGCAATTAAATGTACCTGGTTGAAAAAAGATGTATAAAATCTGAAAATTTTTTGTTTCCTTTTTTTTTTTTTTTAAACTCACGTAAGCAAGGCTAACTAGTAGAAGTTTCAACACTATGTTTTAAGTTTGTTTTTCTTTATTTCTGCTTAAATGGTACAGCCATGCTCATCCTTGCTGTTCTGATTGTTTTCCTTTGATTTGAAAGTATTGACTATACTATTTTTCAGAATGTAGTACTATATCTTGTAGTTTAGAGTAGGGAAACCTTAAGAATATGGTAATGAGAATTCCATCATCTAAGTTCAACAAATTATTCAATGGCTGCTAGGTTGGGGGGGTGGTGTTTCTCTAGGGGCTGTTTTTTTTTTGTTTTAGTTTCAGGTTTTGTTTTTTAACTTTATTACCTTCCAGTTTTTGAGTTTAGCCTTCTATTATGAAAATGGTATTTGGGAAAAAAAGGTAATTCATGCTTTCTCTTCAAATTCAACACATGGGCTGTCATGGATAAAATCCTAACTTCTTAGAAGGGCTGCCCAACAAAACACTACATATGGGACTCTTTTCTTCCCACTTTCATTTGCCCTGTTCTTGTAAGTACATTGGGGCCTATGTTGCATAATTTATATATTAGGAAAAAAAAAATCTTTTCAGTCTTCTCTTAAATGCCAAAATAAAGCTGTTAAGTGCAGTTGCATCTCCTTCCTTTTGCATTGTTCTCTAGGGTTGCTTACTCCCTGAACATCCAGTCCAGTAAAGGAAACATGAAAGGTTATTAGGGGTGTAATGACTAAATGAATAAAGAAGAATGAAATGACGTGAACTAGCGAGTGGTACAGGGCTACCAGTTGAGCAGCTGGCAGCAGGCATGTTCCCATTTAGTAGTTTGCTGGGAATATTTATTCCAAAACATAATTCTCACACACCCCCAAAAAAATGTTGTCACTGAAGAAGGGAAGATGTGTCTGCAAAGGCAAAATTAGGATGTTCTGAGTTTAGAACACTGTTCATTTTTCTAAGTAAGAGTTTTGATATGTTGACAGTTAACATAGCAGTTACTATGACCCAGTTAGGGCTCCATTGATAATGGTACTAAGTACAAGAATAAAGTGTATGAGTAGTTAATGATCAGCTTTTGGTATTTATAATGATGTGTGATTTAACTCCTTGAAATTTTTTTTTAAACGTGTATATGCATATGCACACACAAAAAAGAATTTGACTCTTCATGTTGCTCTCACTAACCTCAGCCTGGAGGGATTAAACTGTTTTCTAGTCACACCTGCCTATCTGTACCATGTACAAATGAAAGCAGTCGTTTTAAATTTATTTTGTTGAAAAGTTTGCCTGAATGTTTTTTCCATTTTGTCTCATGATGCAGTTCTTTCAATAAGATGAAATAATAATAATAATTAAAAAAAAAATTACTCTTGTGAAATAGTGTTACTTTCTTCAGTCTCTTCTTCATTTATAAAGAAGTACTTGAAAGATGAATGTTTATTGTTTCAAACTAGTGGATAATGGAATACTTTCATACTTCAAACTTGCAATTAAGTGATAAAAAAATCATAGATGTGAATAGAAAAACTTAGCTTATCATGAAGGAGTTGTTCTTCCTATATTTGACAATTCACATTATCTTTTCTTCTGCTTGAGTTCCTTAAAATGAATGGAGAGAAAGAATATGTTAGGGTAGCTGTGACTGGTTTTAGCTGGAGGGTGATGCATCATCGTTCTTGACCAAGACAGGAGACGTACGGTAAGCTTTGCTGCAGGTCATTAGCATGGTCCAGATTCTTGCCATGTGAAATTATTGGAAACATTATGGTAGTTCAGAATCTTCTTGGGGGAAAAACAGGGCTGATGGTTCTGGTCAGGCACCTGCTGCCCCATGGATCTGTGAAAAAGTCTCCATTTACATCACCAGAATTTCACTGTGTGAGGTCAAGTCGATGGAAGAGCAAGGGTGGGGAGCGGGAGGGAAGGGGGGACCGGCCGAACAGCTGTCCAGGAAACGATGTGGGGAACGGCACAGACATGTAAACACAGTTGTCTGTGTAATGGCCCGAGAGTGGGTAGGGAGGATGCGCTCCTTCTGGGGCTTGCCTTATTTTGTGTAATGCCTGATACTGCCTAAGAGTTCGCTGTAAGCGTTGCGTGTATGCAAATGCCATACAGCAACATCCAGTGTATTTTATTACCATGAGTGTTTTAAGAGGTATTTTAATAAAAAAAAAAAAATTACTGGTTTGTGTGGTTTCTTTCTCAAGATTTTCTCAGGGCAAATGTACCAGGGAGCATATCATAAAAGTTACTGATCTAGACAGATGGAATAATACAGAGAATTAACTCTTCAGCTGTTTTTTTTCCAAAACTAAAGTTGTAGTTTCGAGGTTTTTTCCTTTACATAAATGAATAACATAAAATTGTATTAATAGTCAAAATGCTCTTTCTGACGAATCTAACAATTTTGGAAAGTTGTTTATTTAGTCTTGCTCATTTTACAAGGAAAATCATCATTTATTTTGGGGTCTCTTATTTCACCTGTGTCTGGATACCAGCAAACCGTTGCCTACACAAGTGCTTTAGAATACTTAAAATAAATACTTAAAAAACTTTTCTGGCTAGAAATCTTCTCCAGGTAAAGCATCAGCCAGTTTTATCACTGTCCTTCAGGACAGAGTTGTAAATCACTGAACTTAAAGGGAAGCAAAAAAGGGAATTCATATAAGAAGACATTACATAAATCCCTACTAGTCTGTTGGGGTTCTGACTGAGAAGGGGTTGAAGGCCTTTTGTTATTATTTCTCTAAAAGTAGTTTTGTTTAGTTGCTTTGGGGTTTGGTTTTCGGTGGTTTGTTTTTTGTTTGTTTGTGTGTTTTTGTTTTTTTTTCCCCACAGGCACTTGTTAGTCCTAAATTTCAGAAGCATTGACACCGTACAGAGAGAGTGAGTACAGTGGCCATAATGTGACATTGCTTTCCTATCATTCCTTGGGGTTCCTGGCTTGCTTTTAGTACATTTAATGTATTTCACACCTAGTACTTTAGAAATAAATATAAGAACATTTGCTTGTATCTCTAATAACATATCTATGGTCTCTCCAGTATCCATCCCAAAATTATGGCTACTGGCTCCCAAGCCTCCCATCCTCCTGGCTGGCTGGTCTGGCTTGATGTTTGCTGGTGATCGTGCAGTGACACACAGACCCACACATATGCTCCGGTCTCTCCAGCCGCAGGCACCTGAGACGTACAGGCCCCTGTGACTCATGATCCCCTCTCCAGTGGGTGGCACTTACACCTCCACACACACAGCAGAGACCCCCTTGCCCAGGAGAAGAGTTTAATGAGGAGACAGGACAGACCATGGTGATGTTATCTGCAGGGCATGGCCAGACAAGTGTACTGACTGGCAACCTGTTTGCAGCTGACCAGCCCCTTTTATCTTCTTATCCCTCTTTTTCTCCACCTTTGTTCCTCCCCAAAAAATCTTGATCCCTCCCTTTCCCTGCTTTTAGTCCTTCTGCTAAAAATCCTCTAATAAGTCTTGTGCCATCCCAAAATGCTCTTTCCCTCCGTCCCAGGAGACCCATACTCCTGTAGGCGGTAACCCCCATAACTCACAGTGATGGCTGTCATGGGACAGCCCTGGGAGGGGCTTGTTTCTCTGGGTGCTGCATTGGGGTTCCCCCACCTGCCACTGTGCTGCTGTGCTCCTTCGTGCTCATGGAGAAGGGCATCAATCGCATAACCTAACAGTTTGCAGATAGTAACGACTGTTGGGTTTTGCAAAACAAACACCTGTACCAAGATTTGCCACATGCTTTTGGCATGACGTCTTTCACCAAGCAGGACATCATTAAAATTTGTGCTACTCACATTGGAAAACATACTTAGATGCAAAACATTGCAAGGAACAAAGCAAATCCCTTTCAGACAAATCTGTCTAAGATGTAAGGCTGCCAAGACCCAAGTTTTTTTATATTCTCTCCATTGCTTTAAATTTCCTTCTTACTGCAACGATGTTGGAATGGTGTGACTCCATAGTAATGCTCGTGGGAGTTGTACAGGCAGAGTTCAGTGTCACACAGCTCTTTTGGCTCTCTTGTCTTGCTGTGTGGTACTTCTTACAAAAAACATACTTTTTTTCCCCTGAAGGCATTAACTAATTTACTTCTTCTAGGCTTTCCCTTGTATATTCACACTCTCATTGCTTCACACGTTTGTTTTCGTGTGTGGCCAACTGGTTTCTTTCATGTACCTCTTTATGACTGCTGTGTATTCCTTTATTGCTAATGAGAATTAGATAGTGTGTCTCAAGCTATCCCAGAATAGTACAGCCCATGTAGACTCCCATCTCTCCAAGACAAACTCAACACCAGAATGGGCTTTCTTGAAGTAGTAGTAAAACTGAGAGGGAAGGGGAAGGAATTATTCATTCATCAATGCAGCTCTGCCTTCCTCCCCACCACCACCTTTTTTTTTTTCCCGACAAAATGCTTTCTAAAGCTCCCCTCCATTATTATTTTATCATGTTTATGAGGCTCAGGTACATCAACAAGACTGAATTTCAAAGCAGAGAGCCGGTCACCTCAGAATCCTTGCTTAACTTTGTCCATAAAGCAGTAAAAATTTACAGAGTGAAATGTCAGGCATGGAGGGTATAAGTAGGTCTGTGTAAGTAGGCCTTAGACCACGAGTTTTTTAAGTCAGAAGTCATCCAAGATATGTGTTTCACATGGCATAGTTTCACATTGGTATAGTCAGCACTGCACACAATCACTTGTTTGTCTTCAAAAAGTGGGAGAAGATTCATTCTGGGTTCATTAGCTGATGGGCCCATTGTGCGTGAACTAGTGTTGGCAACAACTTCTGATGATACTTATTCTTCAGAGTTGAGAGCCTCTGGCTACTGTCGCTTCAAGTGGAGATGCTCACAGGCAATCTCGAATTACTACGGGATGTGACTAAACCTTTATCTCTTCTTTTGGCAGAAGTAAGCTTTGTATAACAAAAAAAAAAAAAACAAACAAGCAACATTAGCTGCGATGTTAAGTTAAATAAACCAGTAAGCCCTTGCTGTTAAGCTGTTTCTTCTGGAGGAGAGGAGGTAAATTGGAAGTTGTGCGGTTATGTAATATGCTGTGGAGACAATATCTCTGTGCTCCAACACTAATCAGAGTGTTTACAACCCTCCCTTTTGTATTTTCTACTGAATAGCACAAATTCCTGTGGGGGACCTTTTTACATTACCGCAGGAGGTTGCACAAAGAGCCCATTTGACAGGGACTAAGCAGCATTGAATCTCAAGTGAATAAATGAAGCAGGTGGCATGCTGCCACAGTATTAATGTGTCCACTAGCTCAGGGATTATGTTTGAGGCTGTGGGAATGAATCGGCCTGCTTCTTACTGAAACAAATTCCCTTGCTGATGAGGAATCCTGAAAAGGATTCAAGTTATGCAGGTGCTTAACTTAACAGAAACTTGCATTGTAAGAGACAGAGAATACAAAATTCCTTTTAACATCACTGTAAACAGGATGCAAGTTGAGATGGAGATGTGTTTCTTGGCACAGGTCCCCCCCAAGTCGCATCCAGAGCAATTCTCCGTTTTCTTGTATTCCAGAGTGGCAAAGGTGATTCAAGGTCAGATTCGTTATGCAAGATGAAGTCAAAGGCTGCTCCTGTGTGAGCTGCGAATGTAGAAGCTGGTAGCGACATTATTCAGAAGGCAGGCCAGATGCAAACACCTATAGAGTCCTGTCAGCTTTGGCGCTGCCATTGATGGCTTTTGATGTTCGCTGACTGCCCACTGTCACAAATTTTTTTTCACAGTGGACTTAGTCATATGCTGCTTTAATTACTGCTAACGCTTATATTTCCTTGTAGATCTGCCCAGAAGGGCAGTTGGGTCACAGACCGGTTAGAGTTGGAAGGGCCCTTAAAGATCATCTAGTTCCAACCCCACCCCACCCCCCCGCCATAGCTGCCCTCCGCGGCCGCAGGAGACTTTACAGAGCTCCGTTACCGGTGTTTCCCCACCTCCCCGAAGCAGGAGTGGCCGCTAAAGCCAGCTCCCCTCACGCCCGGCCTCCCTGGGCCTGAGGGACTTCAAAATGGGGGTCAGCCGAGGGAACAAGCGAACAACAGCTCCAACCGTCCCCCTCCCGGCGCGCCCGCCGCTGGGAGTTGTAGTCCGGCGGCCGGAAGCCGGCCGGCCACCCGTTTCCGGTTGGCCTATCCGAAAGAACTACAACGCCCATCATGCACTGCGCGCAGGGATGCCCTCCACCCTCCCGCCTTTGCGCATGCGCAGACCAACGCCCCCACCCGCACCCGCGCAGCGAGCCCGGCGGCGGCGCCTGCGCGCTGGGGCAGCTCGCGCCGCTCCCCCGGTCGTCCTTGCCAGCCGGGCGGCGTGAGGCGGGATGGGGCGCGAGGCGGCGCCCGGCGCCTGAGGAGGCCGAGCGGGACCCCCACGGTTAGTGCCGGCCGGCGGGGACGGGGACGGGGACGGGGACAGAGGAGTCTGCTTTCTGGGCCCCCGCCGGCCCCGGTGAGGGGGAAGCCTCTTCCGGGACTGGCGGGGCGGGGGGTGGGTGCCCGTGCTGGGGACAGGCCTGGTTGTCCCTCAACGACCAGGTTGTCCCTCGTTTGCCTTCACCTAGAGGCCGCACCTTAAAAAAACCGGAAAACTCCGCGTTATTGTCATTTTTATGTGTCTGGTGTGTTTAACAAGTTCTAAGGATGCTGCGTTTTCTGCCTCATGACGTTGTTTTGAAGGCGTGTGTGGCCATAGGAAATAAGCAGACCTTACTTTTGAGCGCTTAGGCGTGTTAAAACCAACGGCAAAGAAAATGCTGGCGATCCATGTGGATAATTTGAGTATCCATTCATGGGAACGGTGTGGCTTGGATTTGTGCCCCCAACCCCGGTGTCCCTGAGGTTAATGGTCATCCTTAATGAGGAATAGTAATACAATAAAATAGGTGAAGGCCTTGACACCAACCGGGATTTGTATCAACTCAGGCCTTTGCATGAACTCTTAACAAACAGGTTATCCCTTGTTTGCCTTCACCTAGAGGTCACATCATTAAAAAAATGGAAAAGTCTTAGCACTGTTGTCATTTTTCTGTGTCTAGTATGTTTAACAAGTTCTAAGGATGCTGCATAATGACATTGTTTAGAAAGTATGTGTGACCGTACATCAGCGTGTGATGTGTGAGTAAATAAGCAGGTGTTACTTTTGAGCGCTTAGGTATGTTAAAACAAACAGCAAAGAAAATGCTAGCAATCCGTGTCAATATTTGAAAGTATCTGTTCATGGGAACAGTGTGGTTTGGATTTCCACCCCCTGCCCCACTGTCCCTGAGGTTAATGGTGATCCTTAATGAGGAATAAAAATAATAGGCTAAGGCCTTTGTATCAGTGCCATAAACCAGATGGATTTGTGTAAGTCTTTTGTTCCAGCACAGCAAAACAGCCATAATTACATTCTTATACCTATTTCTCATCTGGAAAGCGCTTGAAGCACTTACCGTGGATGTTCAGCATTGCTATAATGTACCCATTCAAGGCTGACGTTAAGGCTCTGTTGGATGTGATGCAGGATTGTAATGGATGTGAATTTATTAGCAAGCTTAATCCCTTAGGTTTCGGGTTGGATGTCATTTGAGGTGTTGCATACAGCTTCAGATGAATGATGCTGAACAGCTTCTTCAGTTCATTTTAGTACACTCCATATATAGTATCATCATGCAGTCAGTGCAACACATACTGTTGAGGGGCTCTTTTCTACAGAGAAGTAAAATAGAAATTAAAAAAAAAAAGCTTCCAGACTTCTGTAGTTTTGAGTGCTTACTATTTCTAAGTGTTTGAAATTTACTAAACCTACTGCTGTAATGCTAGGTAGCTAGGTCAAAAATAGGGTGTTTATTACGAAGAAGCAGGGAACCTTACATTTGCTGTTCCAGGGTTTTTGTTTCTGTGAGAAAACAAGTCGTGTTCTTTAGTCTTCCCACATCTGAAATAGAAGATAGGAATAGCTGCCTCAAAATTTTAATACTGCAGGTGCAACTCTGGCATTATTCTGTCTTAGTTAAAGTGTATTCAGGGGTGAGAGGGCATGTTTTATGTTTTGGTTTGGTTTTTTTCTTTTCCCAAAAGAAAGGATTTCACTGTAAACCCCCAGATATTATTGTAGTTATACAGCTTCAGAGCTGCATGGCTTAGTTCTGTAAATGTAGCTAAACCAAACTGATGTGCATATACGCACTTTATATCTAACACTTTGGGGTTCTGATCTCAGTTGTACCCTTTAGGCACTTCTCTAATATGTTTTAGGTGTATTTTCTTACAGAAAAGGCTTGAATGTTTTCTGAGTAAAAGCTGCTGTTTCTTACAAGCTGGTTTTAGACTAATATGGAAGATGCTGCTGTTTAGCAGTAACTACCAACAAATGCAAATCTACTTTCCTTCTGTAAAGCTTGATGTCATGTAGCTGGCCTCAAAATGTCAAAATAAAGTATAGTATGACATTTATCTTCAGTGTATTGTACGTCTAGTTTAATATACTAAGATTTTCTCTGTGCTGATGTATCTCATTATTTTGAATTGGCAAATGATTCACTACCTTTAAAACTAGTCATGGTTTGCCATGTGCCTGCTTCAGATTTTCATCTAAAGAATATCCCAGCTCGTTCTACTGCTTGCATGAGCCTTGTGGACCATAGTTTTCAAATTGTTGCTCAAAAAAATAAGAAAATATATCAAATGAGCCTACAGTTGGGCTGAAAGTAGCCTGTGAGAAGCTTACACTTAGGCTGAATCTCCAGACATGGTGGCATTGAGAGGTGATTGTCCAAATAACAATTACATCTTCTGCCTGCCATGGCTGAAAGTAGAAAGGTAAAGATGCATGTTGATAGTAGAAAAAGGAAGGGTATGACTCCTTTCCTGTCCATGCTTATCCTTCCCATCCCAGCCATCCTTCACTTTTTGGGCTTGACATCAGCGAATACAAATGTGGTTGAAGCTGTGAAGTTATAGTAGAGTGAATGAGCCTTTGATGTTGACAGCAGCAACGGCAAGCCTTCCTCTCTGGAGCTGAGTAACAGCACGGATCCCGCGCTCCCTGCTTCCAATTTCGCTTTTGGCTGCAGTAGGAAATGGGGAATGACTGTTTACCTGGGACAGCTGCTGGGAAGTGGGATGGGGAGGGATATATATAAATGCCCAAGTGGGGAGTGGTGATCCAGTAAGTAGGCTCATGCAAGACTTGGCTCAAATATATCCAAAGAGATTATAGTTTATTCTGCCCTGTTACTAGAGGATAGTGTACTAGGAAAAATTATTTGTTTAGTTTTCATCAATAAAGTGCTGTGACAATTTTGAACTGGTAGGGAAGAATTTGTGGAAAAATATATACAAGGTACAGTGGCTTCAGTGAATAAAGTAATTTATTAGAAGGTAAAAAACAAAGTCAACACTTAAACAAAATATATCTGACCAAAAATATTTGGGAAATAAAACTAGGGTTCTTAGTGTCGTTTATTATTAGTTGTGCATTGAATAAGCAGAAGGCATCTCTTTTTCTTGTCTAATCTATGAATTCCAAGTATGCATGGGAGACTGAGGTCTACCAGTTCAAAAACATGAGATCACAATGTTTAGGAGCAGGCAGTTCAGTACCTGCAAGTAGTATTACCTTTGGTAAGTAAATAAGATGTATTTAAATAGAGAACATGGTTTGGTATTTTTATCTTGTGTAGCTTCTGTAATACTAAGTAAACAAAAGTACAGATAATGAACATGTCCCAGTTTCTTCCAGAAGCAGCTTGGCATACCATCCTGACAAAAAATAGCAACTAATAATTTAATAAACACACAATTTTATAATAATAAAGAAATAAAGAAAAAGCGCTCACCAGTTTCTGTAAGAGTGATAATGTAAATCTGAATAAGTATAGTGAACGTTTAATAGCATGAATTAATGTGGTACGTATCCCAGTTTAAAAAAAACATTAGTAGAGAAAATATTATGTTTAGTTTTATATAATCAAATTTGGCATTGTCTTCTGTGTGCGGAATTAAATCATGCAGTTGTTCAATAATAATTGAAGTGGGGCATAAGTCACTTCATCCTCATTGATGTGCCCTTAATTGTTAATAATTTGTCATTTGTCCATTTGTTTTCAGTGCTGGGAAGGTATGTAGAAATATAAACCTTAAGCAATTAATGCAAGTATAAAATTTCTTTAAAAGATGATTTACAATCCTTGGTGTTACAGATTAATCTACAGTATGACCTTGTAGGCAATCCCTGGCTTGCTTCCATCAAGGCTGCTGTCTTTCCTGGAGGAAGCGGGGAATGGCTTAATGATTCTTGCCAGCTATAGCCCAGCACGAAGCACAGCGCTGGGAAAGACCTTGCATAAGTGTGCAGAGATGCACTATTTTAGCTTCTGGGGTACACGCGTTTTCATAGGAGTAGGTGCTGTCCTCTCCTTCAGAGCAGTGGAAGGGGCAGCTCTGCAACTAGTAGGAACAGATTTCTCATTTGCACACTGCCTTCTTTATTCTCCTGCTTGCTCAAAAGGAACTGAGCTTTTTTAGACTGGCTATTTTGGTCTCTGGAGGCACACAAGGAAAGAAAAGGATGAGTGATGGCTGCTTGCGTCAGGTGGGAAGGGGCCAGATGGCTTCTGTAGAGGAAGAGTGGGGAGCGAGTGCTCGGTGGTAAGGTTTGACATTCCAAATCAGAATGCAAGTTTGGACCAAACTGAAAATTATTTCAAGGAAAATAAATTTAGTTTCAGGTTAGTTGTTTTGTACGTTTGCTCACAGCAAAAAACTCTTCACTCATATAGTTATGTATAGATAAAATGTATTTTTGTTTAATTTTTGTCCTCTGTAGTATGAAAATTTTACGTGTTTCTATGATCTAGCTTAAGTCCACACATGAAGTTTACTTCCTGTTTTACAGTCTGAGTAGGATCCCGGGGCTTCTGTATAATGAGTAACTGGGCTTTGTCCTAGAATACAGACATCTGGCAGAAGGAACTTTTGAGACTGAACATAGATCTCTGATACTACCAGAGCTTGAGCTGGCTATGTGGTTTTTAAAAACACAACATATGATGTCAACTTGACACTTGTGGAAAAAAGAGCTATTACAGTGACAAAAATTGTGGCTTTTCTTTTTCACAAAAAAAAAAAGCAAGAATTCTTCAAGAATATCACTTCTCTTTAAAACCATACCTAACTTTTAAAAATAGGAGTTACACCTAAGAGTTCGAAGCTATAATTTTATATTTTTTTATAATAACTTTTGTGAAATTTAGCATTTAACTTGCCTTGGTAATTAGGCTTATTGCTACTTTAATGTTTCTAGCCTGTCCAGGTGTGTTTTTTAAATATGAGCATCACCAGCCAAGGTGCAGATTTTTTTTGGATGTTGCAAGGAAAATAAATTTTCACTGATTTTTATTAGCATGAATTACATTGAATACTAAACATGCCAGCAATTAAACTTTCTTATTTCATGGTATCAGTAGTGTTTTTCTATAATGTTCCTATGGAAGTCCATAATTCTTGGTTATTGTTTTCCTCTGTCCAATACAATATTTTCACATACTTAATATTGAGTGTATTAATTTAGTATTGCCTGATGTAAGATAATTACCATGGCATATATTTTACCATGTTTGTAATAATCTAACTCCAGTAGATTTCAATATTGTGAACCAAATGCTATGTAAAAGCATAATGCTAATCTGTACAAAACCTAAAATACCTCCTTTTTTTTTTTTTCAAACTGGATTCAAAGACAAGTATAATGTTACACCCTCCACTTTTCGTTTTCAATTGTGGTGGCTTCAAAGGAGATGCTGTTCTTTTAAGACAGCCTAAAGAACTTTTCATATTTGCTGGGATTTTTTTAATTGATAGAATGGACTAAAAATTTAAGAGCTTGGGGGAAAAAAAACGCCACTGACTGAATAGGTTTACCCAGAAACTCCTTGGATTATATCAGTCTAGTGGTTTTAGCTTTTCTTCTTCTTTAGATGTTTTAATCTTTACAAATTCTGTAAGTGTTCTTTGTGCTGACCACTTGCTAATCTTAGATGCAGAGGTCTTTCACAGGTCATGCTTCTGAAGTTTTAATCCTGAAATTTGGGGTTGCAGTTCTCCAAAATTTGTACAATTTATACCACTGGGGCTCAGGTGTTTTTTTTTATCAGTCATGTTTTGCAAAGGATTTTAAAAGTTGTTGGAGGAAATGAAATGCAACTTTCCATCTGAAAGAAGAAGTGACGAATATGTGGAGTTCTTGCTTTGTTGCCTAGATGGTTCAGTAAATTAATGTGACTGACATACTAAGATGTAGGTTGAAATCCAAGTTCCTCAACAAATATAATTAAGAACTAATTTTCTGACAATGACTATCATAAATGTATCTTGATATATGCCAAAATCTGTATAGTCTACCAAAAAACAATGGAGAAGTTTCATCAGTTGTTACCTGCAGCACTCCTTTTGTGTGCTACAGTGTTATGATATTTTGTTTATTTTATGATAAAACTGTCTTACAGTTTTCTATTGTGGTTTGTCTTCTTTTGGTTGCTAGTTCTTTTTAAATCCCTTTTTTGTAAGTAAGATTTTAATATGCTGTTTCAGTCAGACTTTGAAAACTTCTAAAAGATACACAAATGTATGTCACAGAAATTTGCAGTTAGTGTGTGTCATTAGAACAGACAGTTACAGATGCATATTTTTGACAGGTAATTACATTTGGTGGGTTTTAGTACTTAAGAGCAAGGATTTCACCACTCTTTAAAAATGCCTTATTCCGACGGAGGCAGTTTATTTTCTTTCGGGGGAATGGGGGGTGGGACAGTGGTACAATTTTGTGTTATGTATACTAGGGCTTCTATTAAACTACCTACACTAATTTTATTTAAAGCAGCATGATTTTTCTGATGTAGAAAAGGCTATGTAACAGATTTGGGAATGGCAGTCAGAACTTGTTTGGTCCTGTGTTATCAGATACTGACCTTTTTTGCCAGCTATGAAGCATATGTATTTTTAGTGTCTATTTGTGTTATTATTCGGTTGATTTTTACTATATTTGGCAAGTAAATTGAAAGCAGCAATCACTGTATATTTCATAAGGTATGTTTTTTTATGATACTTTGAAGCAATAGGATTGTTGAAAATTACTGCGTTTGATGCTACAGACTGAGCTGAAGCTTGTTTTAGAAAACACATGTGAAGTGAATTTTAAATTTTAAGGATGTTTATACATCTTTCCAGAAAGCTGGTGTTTCATGTAAGTTTTCTTGTGATCTGTTCGGCTATGTAAATTGGCATAGAAGACAAATATTGTGAACTTGCGGTTCCTGCTGTTGTTTCAGTAATCGGTGCTTTAACTGATCAGTCTTCCCCATAGTAGCCTCTGAAGAAGCCTTTGCTGGCTCTGGAGGCAGGTTCCTGTTTCCCAGCCATTCCCTGCAGAGAGGAACAGTGGAGACCAGCTGCTGCCCCAAGCTGGGTGGTGCCGCACCTTGCCTTGAATCTATTTGTGAACGTTTTCAGTGTTCACATGCATGGCGTTTTGCCACATTTCAGCCCTGGAGGTGGTGATGTTAATCATAATTAATAATCTACTGAGCTTGTAAATATTTAAATTGACTTTCCCCTTGGGTATTGAGTGAATCTGGGGCAGAGGTGGAAAACAGAACATGTTAATCCCAGCTCTGCATATGGTACTGAAAAAAGTAACTAAAAATTTAGAGATTTACAGAAAGGCTAAATACTTCATGTGATCTTGATGAGGAGTTGTCATTAGCATTGATAGGAATATGTCTGAAAAGAGGAGGTGGTATAGTCCTCTTCTGGCGTGGAAACTTACATACCATGGTAAAAAAAAAAAAAAAATTATTTTCTTTTAGGTATAGCATGGGTTTGACAGACATCAGCATCTATTTCAGCAGGTTACACTGCTATGTAACATGGATCAATAAATCTATTATTTTATTGGCATAGCTCAACACAGATCTCCAGATGAAACAAGCTACCTCAGAAAAAAATATCTTTTGATGGGTAAAACTGCATCTACAATAAGGCTTTGCTAAAAACTGCTGTACTTGGAGCATGGAAACATGCTTCTATCCATTATAGTTAAGTTGGGAAAACATTTGCACACAACCCAGTCTGCAGTTGATTTTACTCAGTGTGGGCCTAATAAAACAATTGGTGAAGGCAGAACAGGAGACTCCTTTTGATTGATTTCTAGGTCGATAGCCACTGATGTTAGCTTGGTAATATACAGGACTGTCTAAGCCAAAAACAAAGGTGCTGCAGATATAGTTACCAAATAATCACTAAAAACAGTCAGCAGATAGACATAGTTATTAAATAATCACTAAAAATAATCAGAGAAGCTGTTATATAAATAGTAGAGTAGGTTTTGTTTAAACCACCATAGTTTAATTTAATATTCACTGAAAGTTGGATATGATTTGCCTGTGTTACATTGGAACATGCAGGGTTTTAAACATGAAAAAAGTCGTACATGGAAACTGATCATCTGTGTCGTGTATCACACTATGAAGAGATCTAAGCAAAACTGTTCTTCGTTTCTCCTTATGTTATAGAGTCGTCAGTTCAAGTGGCAGTCTGTAATTTATAGATCTCTTCATCTGTGTTCAATACATGGTGGCAAAAATTCAATGTAAAGCGCAAGAAACTTAATTTTCAGTTTTTACCCCAAAGGTTTGTGTGTCATTAACATACTTGCAGAAAATACTTATTTCTGGGAATGATAAGGCCTTAGAATTGAATACTCTTTGCCTTTGGTAAGTTTAACTAGACTGTTCATGCTGACCTCACAGTTAAAGGATTATGAAGTGAGTTCTGTAAAATGAACTTAATGCTGTTTGAAAATTCTATGAATAAAATAATGATCACAATTCAGCCAATTCAGTGAAGAGGCATGGTACTTCTAATTGATTTTTCTACATCCAGTCTAAAAGATAATATCTCAATAATGGATTAAAAAATGACACTGAATTCAGCATGCAGCCCTTCAGGCAGTGCGTGTGCTCTTTATCGTTTCCTCTAAGTATTAATCAGGTTTATGCAGTTGACAAAGCGTAGCTGAACTCAGTGCGCTAATAGTTGGTAGCAAGTGGCTTTTAAAGGACAAAACAGCAGACACAAGCGAAGTGTTTTTTTGAAGGGGGCGTACCTGTTCTGGTTGTGTTGTAATTGCTATGAATAAGATTGTGGTAATGCAGTGGCATTGGCATCTGCCTGTACATGTCAACTATGTTCCCAAAATTTCCATAGAGCTTGAACTTTTACCTGCTAGCAGGAGCTTCACAAGGTGTTACTGCATCTCTGCTGCTGCTGTTGCTTTTGCTGAGTGAATTATTGCTATTGCTAGAAATGCCAGTGTGTTATACTGCACATTTTTGGTGTGTAGGCATGTCCCAAATTTATTACCAGTGTTAAATCCAAAGCAAAGCATCTTTAATATTTGCTGTTTACCCTTGTCATTTCTAGTGTTTTAGCATGTGTCATCTAATGCACTCTTAAAAGAAAAAACAACACCACAACCAAAACAAACCCAAAACCCAAAAGTAGGCTATATATAGCCTGAGATTTTTTTAATTGGGTGATGGAACTGAGTGTACAGAGCTCAGGCCTCTCTGGAAAACTAGATTCTGTTCTCTGTTGTGTGATCCATCATGGTTATTCTGTAGATGCTCTTGAAGGAATAGCAGAAATGCTTGAAACTCCAGTAAAATACTTGATGCCAAATCCATTGGTTTCTCTTCTGCTTTATTTTGGGTTTTTTTCACTGTGATGATTAGGACTTGCTTTTTTAACAGCATCTGTAGTACGTTCAGCTCAACCGTTCAGGGTTTTGTGGTGTTTGTTTTTAGCTGACTCCACTAAATGGACAGCTGTTCTCAAGTTGGCTGGGTTCAGCTACTGGAGTGTGACTGAATGATGTCGTGGTTGAAATCTCTGATAAGGGGAATTTGTCACTAAATAAACCCAGCCTGGGAGCTGATAAAAGTATAAAAATTTGTCTTAATTTGCTAGATCATCAATTGCTGTACAACTTGCTGCAGACCTTTGGTGACTGGGGATATGACAGTTCTTCAAAAGACTTGTCAGAAAACGTGAAACATATAAAAGTTCTATCTAGTCCTGAGGGCAAACAAAACCTGAGGTTATACTATGTTTATAGCGATTGTTAAAAAAGTAAACTGCACGCCTTTTATTGTATTTTTCTCCCTTCCTTTGTTAAATGGTAAGAGTAAAACTTTCTGTTCTGTTTTACAAGAATTAGTGCTGGCACAAGTGGGAATTTGGAGAGGTAAACAGAAGAAAAGGGACAGGGTTGTGACACCAGGAATAATTCTAAGGCCAATCTAAGCAATATTCAGTATTATATATGTTGTACAATGTGGCATTTTTCAGAAGTATAGGAGGGATTGGTACATTTGCAGGACAGTTTGTATTATTCAGTTCAGCTCTCAATAGTTCAGCCCTTATCAGAAGTCACCACATGTTCATTTGGGCTGAAAAGTTGGGTTTGTTAGGCTGGGATTTAAAAATTTAAACAAAAAGCACTAACCAAATCCTTCAGACTGTTTCTGAGAATTGAGCTAGCAGTGAAGAATATCTCTTTTATGTAATAAAAAATATTTTGGTAATCAGGCAAACCTTTTTAACGCTATTTGTAATTTAGATGGGAAACCTAAATTTGGCTGGAGAAGACCTCCCAGATTTCCTTGCTTTTGTGTGGACCATAATTTTCAGAAGCCTTGGTTAGAAGCGAGTGTGGGAGAAATAGAAGGTGGCAAAAGAAACCTGGGAAACAGTGAGCAGCCAAAAGGTGAGGTTAGATGTGGCACTGGGTGTGGAGAAGAAGAATGGTGAAACTGAAGTTGCACAGGTCTAGGTGCCGAACACTTGCGTGGTGAGGAGGAGGTTGCGAGAGAGAAGAGTACCACCAGACGTACACCAGACTGTACGTCCTGGTGGTGAAGGAACTGGACTGCAGGAGAGGGGAATGAAGAAGCTAATAGAGAGGGACTGAGCCTGGGAAGCAGTGGGATTAGACCACGGCACGTGAAACTAGTGTACCAGGCTTGAGTACGATTACTGGAGGAATTGGTATTGGGTTACTTTGTGGTGGGTGACAAGACCATGGGAACTAGGAGCAGGATTCATGGGGGATAAGACTAGAGAATTCCCAGCAGTAGACCAGCACTTGCCCAAGAAGTTTGAAGAATGAGAAATGATTCTCTGGGTGGGCAGTAGCAGTTGCGATGCAGGTACCTGATTAGTCAAGATACTTCTGCAAAAGTCCAGCCTGGTTACAGATCCCGTCTGCCTCATGAGGCAGAGTCCAGACCTTCTGCTTGTTCCTTCAGAAGCATGCAATGTAAAGCAATTAAACTGCAGTCTTTCCAGTAGTTAGCTGGCCAGTTATTTCCAAGAATGCCTCTTATATGTATGGTTGTGATCATAGTGTAATGCACCGCTTTGAAACTGCTTCTGTGGGAACTGATTCAGCTGGGGAAAGACATGTGGCAGGGCTTGCTGAGATAGCCCTGAAGGATGGGAATAAGCATGGGAGGCACAGTGTGTGGCATAGGTTGTGTAACCTCTGTATACGGCATTGGCTGTTAGGCTGTAACAAAGATTTGTGCCTAGGCTTTTCTCCTGAACTACCTGCTTTAGCTTGCTGTGGAACAGGCAGCAGGATGTCAACGCGTACCTCACCAGGGAAGTGGGATGTTACAGCAAAACAGGCGGTGTGACAGCATAGCCAGTGCCAGAGGCAGTCATGGGGCAGGGGCTTGTCCTATGTGGTTATGGTCTGTCTCTTTTCAGGTGTGCTCTCTAGAGCAAAGCACTTAACTGTCCCCAGGGGATTCAAGTTTTGTTTTCCCCAAGATGTCTATTGGAAACAGTATGTGAATTGCATCCTGATGGAACTCTACAGAATTTGTAGACTGGAGGCTGTGATACTGTTTTCCCTGAAGTAAACCAAACTGGGAAGCATAGGCTGCCACATATCTGCAGATCTTACCTTCATGCGATTATGAGATTTTATCATAATGTGATTGGAGATCTTGTTTCTGATATTTCTAAAATGTGTAGGATATTATTTAATTATTTATTTTAAGGTTGGCTCTCCACTGAATGTATTAATGAAGCGCTGGAATACCCTCAATAATAGGTAATAATCTGGATACTGTACATATTCTAAATGTCTTCTGGCTCCTTCAACAGTCCACTCAAACATGGATGTGGTCTACAGCTCTCTGACTGTTGAGGGCTAAGTAGTTTTGTGTATTTGTATATCGCTACTTCTGACCTGGTATGGACTCTCAGAGCAGAACTTGAAATACTTTGGATGGTACTGTAATTGCAGCAAACCGTATCCACCTACAGGTAAATGAGAGAGCACACAAGCCTGTTTATGTTACTTTTAGAGCTGATCTGATGCTGGCATTATTTTTGAAAAATGTATACAGCTTGCTTCTATGTGACTTGAGTTGTGTGATTACGTACTCTCCTTTCTCATAACGTCATATATCCTGTAAAGTAAACTTAGGTTTAGGAGCTGAGTGTTGCTAAGCAATTTGTATTTTATTCTCTTTATCAAAAAAAAATCTTGTGAAGGCCCTTCTTGAGGCTTTAATTCTTGACAGTTATGAAGAGTGTGTGACTCACAAGGGAATTACTTAATGCTGTGTTTATGGGATTACTTGTGAAATTTTAAACTTGCTTTACCTGTCTACATGAAGCACTTCCCTTTTCTTTCTCCTTTCATGGCCATGTTGCCTTATTAAAGAAAGGAAAGGGCACTGTTTATGTACATGGGTACTGCTTGTTAAATAATAGGTGGCCTCTGATGTCATTTTGCTATTTGATTGCATGGCAAAATTTCAGTCTAAGTGTGTGAGTGAAAGCAGTGTTTTGTATTAAGCTTTTCAGTATGTTGAAAAAAAAAATGCATCTTTTTATTTGAAAACACAGCTTAAACTGTTGTGTTTTATTGCAGTAATAAAACCTCAGAACAATTTGAGTAAAACATAAATGATTTATTAGCTTTAAGCTAGTAAAAACATTCTTCTTTGCTTAAGTTGTTGCTGTAGCTGACACCTATCGGTAGTTACCAGATGACTAACTTGAGGCGTACTTAACAGTGTCCTCTACTCTTGGAAGGGCCATGATTTTAATGGCCTCCCACACTTCGCGATAGTCTGAGCAAGATACAGAATTTATATGTGTGTCAGACATTGTATAGTCTTGGTAAATAACTTACTTCTGACTCTGTCTTCTCGTCTCCAAGTCATCTTTTTCAGCCATCTCAGCAGTTGTATGAGTACCACTCATAGCTTCTGAAGTGCTTTGATGTGCTTAGACCACAAGTGGTAGTTTTTATTTTTTCCTCTTATGGTTCCTCACTTTCCAGAACAGAGCTATGCTTGTTACTAGGATAATTTTTGTCCAAAAGCAGTGTGCCTTGTTTCTTCGAGTAACATCAGTTTCTTTTATGTATGTCCAGATCATTTGGACTGAAGGCCTACGATGAGGAGGCACTGCTGTGTTCTGGGTCTTGCCTTTGGGAAGTTACAAAAGAGCAGGTTCTGGTAGCTGAGTGTTCCCACTTTGTCTCCATCCTTTCATTACTGACTTCTTGGGACTGTTTTCAATGTAACAGCCAGATTTTCAGAGTGTGTCTGTTTGTGGCAAAATGGGACAACTTGGGGACACCCACTGTGCTTCAGATGTGGTCTTGCATAACGCTTGTTGCAGAAAAACTCCCCGTATCCTTCATTCCTCCCAACAGCTTTACAAAATAACAGCTGTGCACGCAATCACCTGCTCTAATTTGCTTCTGCTGTTGCAATTAGTTATAAAGCACAAAGTCACACTACAGACTCCGTGCAAAGCAGAAATAATGGAGCCTTCTGTACTGAAAGAGAGCTGCAAGTTTGGTCTTTCTGACTGTGCCTCTCTTTAATGTGTTGGTGCCGACTTAGATGACACACTTTAATAAGAGAGATCTATTGATGTTGGCGGTCATGTCTCTCTGTCTTCACTTTTCTATGTTTTTCCCAAACCTCAGCTCTTTAATATTAATTTTTACTTACTGTATATGTAGCTGATGCTGAATATTTTTAGGAAAGAGTTCAGTTATTTTCAAAAATGGGGCTACAAAACCCACATTATTTTGCCCATGCAGGCATCTTTCCTCTTCCCAGCTCACATTCCTGTGCTTGGTTTATGGTCTTGAAAGATGGTGGTGACGTGACAGCTACGAGTTTTGTGTTAAGGACATACGTTCTGCTTTCCATGTTTAAAATCTCTTTTAATTTAGTCTTTCCTCGGATGATAGAGGAAAGGTCACAATTCTGCACATGTTCAGTAAAGACTGTTTTTGACACGCAGTTATTCTGAAGGTTTGACTCCATGTTGAACAGGAAGATGGTTCAAGAAACATAGGAAGGAGAGGGAGAACTTTATCTGCAAGGGAATGGTGTGCAGCAGCAGAGTAGGAACCAGCTCAATAAAGAACAAGGGGAGGGTAAAGTGAGAGACTGAGCTTGGGTCACAGAGACCAAAGCAGATGAAGAACATGCTGTGTGTGATACGCTGGGCATGAAAAAGAGATATCAGTCAAGATAGGAACTGTGGGAGTACTGGCACTGGGTGGCAACGGAATTGAAACTTGAAGTTATGGGGAAAATACTAAGAGTGAAGTGAAATCTGGGGAGATGAAGCTGTGCATGCAGCATCACAAAACAGAACTGCCCGAAGAGGGGAGCTGCACTCCTGTCATCGTGGTTCTGCCACTTCTCTGCTTTCCATCTTGAGTGCTCGTTGTGCTTGATGAGCTCCTCCACGAGCCAGCTCTGCAGCAGAAGCCTGTTGGAGCAGCTAGCAAATTGAATCAGCTCACAAAGGGGGTCTTGGGAGAGCAAACTGCTGGAACTGAGGGGGTGTGTTAATGGGAGGAGTAGTATGACCTTCCCCACGTGGCAGTAGTGAGGTGTTAAATCTCCTGACGGATGAGAACTGCATAGGTGAAAAGAAGCAATTTGAAGCACGGAGCCTGCTGCAGAGGAGAGGGAGCCAGGACTGAAGCAGTAACAGATTGGGAAGAAAGGGTCAAGTTTGAGAGGGAGAAGTTGGCAGAAGAATCAGCCTGTTAAAAACGTTCCTTCTCAAAATGCTGAGAGGATCCATGATTTTTTAAGTCTCGCCATTTATTGCTGTCAGCAACAATTTGTAAAAGCCAGAAGAAAGGTGCAGATTTGAATGGCAATAGCAAATTAACATCCATTAGTAAAACGGGAAAAGGCTTTTGCGGTAGGTCTAAAGGCTCTGGTTCTGCTGATCAGTCTTGATATAATTTGATCATCGTGCAATTTATCCCTTGTTTAAAGACCTAGGGAATTATGCATAAGGGAAAGTAATTCTTGCTTAAAGCTGTAAAATAAAATGTAGGAAATGTAAGTGCAGTCTTAATTTGTTGCATTTAGAAATATGCACCATTATCTTTATTTTTAGTCAGTGTCTCTGCCTTAGCCAGAATAAAGAACGAACAGTATTGAAAGACGTCATGAATATTTTGTTTCTCATCATAATTCTGTCTTACTGTGCCCTATTCAAATTCTGATCTGAGTAACCATTAATTTCCATAAGCGCTCTGTGAGTGATCTCCTGTAGTGAGATACTTTGTTTCATACATACATTAAATTTTCACTGTGTTCTGCATACAGAGAACTGAAGGATGAGTTTAAAAAAACCCACGCTAACAACCCTCCCCAAAACCCACTTAGCTGCACATGTTTATAATTATTAACCTGGCAAAACTCAATTCCATATTATGTTTTTCTGTATCCTACCGATCTGTAAATAAGACCCGAGGACTTGACGAGTGTGGTGGAATGTATGGGCTAAGTCTGGCTTTGTCCCAGGAGCTCTGCTGAGGTCCAGAGGCAAAATGTCTGTGTCCTCGTTTTCCAGGGTGGTGTTTATGTGCCTTTGCAATGACATTGTCCTTTTCCCTCTGTGCGCTTGCCCATCTTGCCCGCTCTGAATGTGGACTGATTTGTAGGTGTGGTCCATCCTCTTCACTTAAAAAAAATTCATGAGGTACTGTTGAAATACTGTCTGTTGTTGAGCAGCTCTTGGTGGGGTGTTTTGGGTTCTGTTTTTTGGGGTGGGGGCGGGGGGTTGATTGGGGAAATGCAAAGGGCTGCTGTGCAGGAATTTTACAGATCATTCTGATACTCAGATGAGATGCAATAGTGTTGCCAGTCTGTGTCATTGGTAATATTGAAAATGCTTATATAATTGAGAGTTTTACCTTTTTTGATATCAGTAAGTCTGAAGCTTTAGATACCTGGACATTTCTCCTAAAATGCCTTATTTGAGTACGCAATTTACTTGTTTAAATACAATATAAAGTTAGCATAGCAATGGAGTATTTGATATCAATTAAAAATATAATAAAACCCAACAAGCATGACAAAAAAAAAATGGGTGTGCCTCATGTTAATACTGTTCTCTTTTAAAGAGGCTTTCTGCTTTTGCATAAGAAGTTATGGGCTGGTTTCTATGACATACCAGGAGTTCCTGCTTAGCCAGTGTGTATTGTTTATTTCCCTGAATGAGATTTTATAAAATACTGAGTATCTGTGATTGTTTGCCTAACTTAGCAAAGGGTTGACTAGTTTCTTCTTAATTGTAATCTTTATGTCAGCATTAAATAGCAGGAGGACCAGAGGTGACTTCAGAGTCCAAAGGCTGATGCAGAAGCCACAGCTATTATATCTGGATATACTCTTGTCATAACTAAAATACTCATGGAAATAGGTTTAATATGGCTTTTGTGTGTAACCTTACAACATGTTTTAATTCTGGTTTTTTGAGGCCATGGCTACATAGCCACCTTCCCCAAACTCTCAGCCTTCCTTGTGCTTGCCCTGACACTTGTATGGCTGCATAGAAAGCCAGGCTGTGGAACTGATGTAGCTTAAAAAAATTTTTTTCTTGTGTTTGTCTTCCAGTAAATCCATTTCCTTTCAGCAGCAATGCAGCAGCACAGATTTAAGTTAGATTAAAGTTAGCATGTCACCATGACTTGACCTGTCATCCAAGTATACCAGTGGGTGTGGGAAATAGATTTTTCTTTTTCTAGGGTTTGCTCTATTTCTGTTTTACTTTCATCCCTTGAAAGAAGGACTCATATCTGAGGGTGACCATTTAGACACAAAGGACCAAATTCGGCTAAGTGGATGCCAGAGGTATGATGTCCCACACAGTGTATCAGTTCTGTGGAATTTCTGAAATTTATCTGTGCTAGGAAGAGTTTTTTGTTTTCTCACCAGTTCTCATTGGTGAGAATTTATGTATTGGATTCCTTTGGCAATTTCCATATTAGCTTTTATTTCACCATAACGAAGCAAACAATGTACCAGCATCTGGGTGCGGATGACCTGATATAGCCTCTTTAAATGTGAACGTGTTGTTGTATACCAGAAAAACTTAATCATTCTTTTTCTACCTTCTTTAATTTGCATTAGCATAATTAGAAGATGGATTTGCTTTAACTCTTTTTTTTAACCCTTATTGCAACAGGCTAGGCAAGTTCTTATTTGCATCTATAAAATATGCTTGGGAAAGATGAAAATGATCTTTGCCTGAAGTACAGTGCTCACAAACACTCTGAGCTTTCAGACAAATCTATTTCATGTCAAAAATCTAAAGGTAGCTAACTATTTTGTAGTAAATATTACCAATCAGTTTGCAAGCTGCCTATGAATTTTGTAAGAATTATTTCAAATATTAAAATATTCTGATACTTAGTATATAATGTTTTATATATTATAAAGTAGAAATGGCTAAAATAGCAGCTCTCTTATTATGTTAATATGGCTTAATAATATTATGTTAATATGGACAGATTTTGCAAACACTGACCTTAGGACCTGATGTTATGTTACTGTGTCTTGACGTAAGTTGGATCATTCGTTGTAGAAGGTCCTGTTGTTTGTGTTTTCAGGATAGAGCTCTAAGCAAGGTGTTCTGAAACCTGTTGCTTAAAATTGCAGGGGGCTTCTTTTTGTTTTCCCCTGCTGCAGGTGTGATGGACAGGTAGCAGAAGATTTCACTTGGATATCAGGGAATCAGAATGACCGAGTGCTTCCTGCCTCCCACTTCCAGCCCCAGTGAACACCGTCGGGTAGAACACAGTGGGGGTCTTGCTCGTACTCCCAGCTCTGAGGAAATCAGTCCAACAAAATTCCCTGGATTGTACCGCACCGGTGAGCCTTCACCACCTCACGACAGCTTGCATGAGCCTCCAGATATAGTATCTGATGATGAAAAGGAGCATGGGAAGAAGAAAGGAAAATTTAAGAAGAAAGAAAAAAGAAGTGAGTAGGGAACTTCTCTTATTTGGTGCTTATAATTTCTCTTTCTTTCTTTCTCTCTCCCTTAAAATTGCTTAATATTCTCAGCAGAACTTGTTTAGGTGTGAAGGAAGGTAACTTGTACAAACAGGCTTTGTGCAATACCTGTTTCTTTTCCAAAAAAACCCCACACCTTAATCAAAAAATGAATTTGGTTTTTGTTGCACAGATACAGATGCCAAGCACGTGCCCTGAATTAGTAATAAACATGTTTATCCAAAACCTTTAACGATGCATTGGTAATTGCCTGGCATGGGGTTCTTCTAATCTTATTATCTGTTCACATTCCAAGTGGAGGTTTCCAAGTGTATTTCCAAATAGATGCTTTCTGAAATTGTAGCTGAGGTGCTAGCTGAAATAAAACTGTAAATTTGACCTGAATTTTGTACTTTTAAGTTTGGAAGAGTCAGTTTCACTAACTTTGACCCTTTTTCCTTATGTCTCCCCTGTGCAGAGTTTGCTGCTGTGTACCATCTCAAGTTTTTATGTGCACACTGCACCATTATCTGAGGAGTAATAAAATGTGTCCTTTTTTTCTCTAGCTTCTCAGTTTAGTCTGATCATGCATTTTCCTCCAGCAGTGCCAAAGTACTATTGCAGAGTTCAAAAATGTGCAAGCCAACATCAGGATCTGGATTTACTAGAACTGACAGAGTAAAGGCTAGAAGACAGTAAAGCTTTGATTATAGAATTCATTCTGTGTCAGTGTATCAGTGTCCAGAACAGAAGTTTTCATTAAAAAAGCATATCCCTCCTCCAAAACAACTGAAGAGAAATCTTACTTCCTATCTTCAGATTGGTGCAGAAAATTCTGGAAACATGAAATAGTTTTTATTCAATAGAATTTTTCTACATACTCTGAAAGATCAAAGCACTTGGAATTCCTAAGCTGATACTCAGCACTTTCAGTACCAGAAAGATCCTTACTGTCTAAGTCTCTGAAACCTAAATATCAGAGCTCAAACGTTTGTACATTTTTAACTGACATTTGTTTTAGCAAAATATCGAAATAACGTTCATCATCTACAGTGCCTGTATCTCTGATGCCTGGAAGGTCTGCATGCCAGTGTACATCGCCACTTCTTATATGTGAAATTTGGAAGATTAAAAACAATGAGACAGCACACAATATTCTGCATGTTAGGATGAATATGGTGACTATTTGTAATATACATGCACATATTTAAATAATTACTCTTTAAGACTTTGCTGCCACTGCACTGCTTTTAATCAAACCTGTTTCCTGGAATGCAGGATTTGTTTCTACCACAGTTTAGAAGAACTATTGGTATTAACTAAAGACTGTGTGCATAAAGGATACTGTAACTCAAAAATATATTTTCTTCCAGCTAAAACCAATAGTTTAAATTCCTGCAGGTTTTAAGAAAACTGATTCTTTAGTTTTTTTCTTAGTGTAAACAGCATTAACCTAATACAGAGTATTGAATTGGTGATGAAAATTCAAGCTATTACTCTTCTTTGCAAATCAGCTTTCTGTTATAACTCTGAATTAGGCACCTCTAAATTTGGAATTGTTACAAGTCAGCATTATCCATAGTGTGGGTTTCTTTGTGGTGTAATTCTGCATGTCTCATGGTGATAGTCTGACTGAAGGCTGAAGAGAAAAAATGCTTCTTCAGCAAATGTATGCAGGTCTGTGCACATTAGCACTGTAACAGCTTTCTTCCACAAGTGGCTACAGCACGTTTTATAGCTGATGTAAAGCAATTTTTGTTACTTAAAAGAAGCTTTAAAGGTATGGAAAATCCTCAAAAATGTGAAATGTAGGAAGAATCAAATTATTTCTTGCAGCTGTAATATAAAAACATTCAGCCTTTCTTAGCCCTATTATAGGTATGTCATATAATTACCAGTCAGGTGTAAAGGTGAGTTACAAAAAGCTTTCAGTATCTCTCATATAGTCCCAAAATGGTCATTATTGTAAATATACCCTGAACAGACATTTTAATTACGTAAATGACAAGGGGTTTTTATAGTTGCTTAACATGGTTGATTTTAAGAGTTCCAGTTCCAGCTTTACCTTTTGTAATTCCTTCTGTACTTTTTGTTCTTCAGTTTCTTCCACCTTTTAAATTCTATTGCATGTGTTCAGATTGGGTTTTTTTTCCACTTTTCTGGCCAGCTGCTTTGATTTGAACAATACGCAACCTGCTATGGTCATGTTATTTCAGATTTAAACACATATAATTGAACATTTCAGTGAGGAAAAAGGCAAGTGTTGATATTAAATTATGACATTGAATATTTGTTGAACTTCATAACATTAGTGAATTAATGACAAGGTCATCCAAACTCCTGAAACTGTATGTAACCTTGATCCTATGAAGACTTTGGGGTATTTCAATAATACTCTAAATGTAAGTTTCAGAAATGCTTGAGGATCAGGAGGGTATGTGGAGAGGGAAGGATAAATACCCCAAGGTTACTCATTTTAGTTTTTCAGGTAAATTCTTTTTGCTGGAGTAATATACTCTTAGCTTCAGCATTATTACCTGTTTTAGAAAACACATTTATGTATCCTAGCAAGGGATCTTTTTTCCTATGTGAATAATACAATTGTTTGATATTTTTCATGTTAGTGGCAGTAACTTAATAATACGCAGCAATTATCTGGGGGGAAAAGTTCTAAAAATTTTTGATAGTGATAGAAAATTAAATGGAATATTGGGGTTTTTTTATGTGGAATGACAATTACTGGGAAAAAAGTTTCAGCCGCTGATTTCTGTTCTCTGTTCCTCTGTGACAGTCTGTGTGTTGGTTAGCTACAGAGTGAGTTAGATTAGGGGACAACTTAGGGGTTAAAATTTGTTTTCTTTTTACTGAGCTAGTTTTAACTCGGATCTGTTTCCTGACTCAAAACAACCTTTGTCCATGCAAGAACTTGTGCTGTGGCAGCCTGTGAGCAAAAACAGTTGTTTTTTTTTGTTTGTTGTTGTTGGTTTGTTTTTTTTTTTAAGCAGTAATGTTTTATATGAGAAAGTGACCAGAGTAATTGATTATTTTTTTTAATTGTTAACCTTCTATCAGTAATCACATCTTGATAAATTCATAAGATCTGCAGTTCACTGCAAAAGAAATAGGTTATAAAGGAATACTTAAGGAGAAAAAACTATTCTGCTGATTAGAATTTCTGTAGATAGAGTCTGTATGTAGTAGATCTTAACTCTGCTTATTTGTTTTGCTTCTGAGATTGATACCGTTGGACAGGATGAGTTTAATATGCAGCTAGGATTTTTTGTTTGGAATAATTTTAATTTTCTTTATGTAATTCTTGGCAAAATGGAGAATTGGTTGAATTGTAAACTAAACTATCTTTTGAAAGGACAATACTATCATTGGTATGAGCCCTTCTGAAATTTTCAGGAAAGAGTTTTGAAGACCATATCCCTAATGTGGGGCCTCCTGTGTGTTCTTTTGGGATGTAGATGAGGGATAAAATATTCCTGCTGTTAACGTGGGGACCTGCTGCGAACAACCTTTGGTCCAAACTGGGTGTTAACCTCTGTCATCTTCTTCTGAATTGCTGAGTTGAGGTTCTAGCGATCTGTAACTCTCCACTAGGTACCACCAGGTGGAAGATACCAGCTTATTCTGTCTTCCATCATCTCAAGGGATTTTTCTCCAAAATAATTTCTGCTCAGGAATGTGGACATCCAGCAACCGTGCAAAAGCTCTAATAGTATTCCCAAGTGTCCGGGGAGAGCAATGACGTGATAAGTTGTCTCTGTGCTTACGATCCTTCATTTCTGTACAGAGTGCCAATGGAGGTGGTCTGTTAGAAATTGTGAGGAGGCCATTGTCATCCTACAAAATAACCAAGTAGTTGCTGTTGCAAACAAAACATTATTTTAACCGATCTGGTGTATGGAGAAGCTCTGAATACAGTTTCCAGATCTACAGAATAAGAAGTTACTGGAATTTTTTACCCGTGATAAACGTTAGAGGCTCCTCATATCAAGGTTTATCTTTCTGTGTTGCTACGTCCTATTCTACTGACAAATTACTGTCTATCTATAGATATGTGTATTTATTTAGAAAAGTACCATTTGCAAACAGTTAAAAAGTCTGCCTTTCAATGCCAGTAATTATTTTAAATCAAAATAAAGGCAAATTTTGTACTTCATTTGCTCTCCTTGTGGTAATCTGCGCAGTGATCTGAATGCAGAATTTGTTTGGAAGTGCTGTGCTCACATCAGGGAGCTGAATGTATATTAAAAGCAAACTGATCTGATTGAAAGTTGGATAGTAAGTGTTGGTAGTGTCTAAAAGTTTGAAGTTTCTATTAATAATAACAATACATCTTGTGAATGAGGAGAGGAAATAAAAGCCATCTACCCAAGCTCATTACACTCCCATGTGTGTCTTACAGTTTTATTGAGAAATGGTATACAAGTTGATAGCAATCCCTCTGACAAATTGAAATTAGATAAGTAATGGTAGCATTGCACATCGGTCTGTATAGTTATATTTGACTGACTAATTCTTCCCTATGTAAAAGTGATCTATATTTTCTTTCAGTGAATTAATTACAGATGCATGCAAATTTCCTTAGGGAGCCAAAATCAGATGTAGAGGTATAAATGGCTTAAAAACTAATCAGAGACCTGATGCACAAAATGTATCTTGTGGTAGGTTTGATAAGTGGCAGTTCTACATAATGCAACCCTTTGCGGTAACAATAAATACTATAGTGTGAATTTATAGCTTCATTGGAAGAGTGCAGGAGAAGTATTCCCAAGTATGGAGACTGATAGAAACAGTGGCCTTGCTGCAGGACAAAGCTTTTAAGCCTGTAAGTTAGATTTTTCCAGAGCAACACTGGAATTTTTTTTTTTAAAAGGGGTTTTAATAATTTTCAGTAAGATAAGGGCTATACTTGCAGCATCACAGTTAAAATAACTGCAGTGAAGGCATGCTTGCGGAAGGCCTAACAAAGCTCAAACAAGGAACTGGCAGATAGTCCAGATATTATGCTGGTGGAATTGGAGTATTTATTATTAAATTAGTTCTGTTCTTACATAGGTGCAGGAAAATGTCATTGACATACATTACAATGATGGGAAAATGCAGACTATTAGTACTAGAAGTCTTGAGGAAACGGTGAACAGAATTATCAGTTTACTAACAGTAGGTCATACTTATTTCCACATATAAAATTACCTGATTTGGCAAGTGCTTTTGATAATTTTTCTTCTGCATAAATTTATGTTCTTTATATTTCAACATATTGTATCACTGGTGAAAGGGATACAGTAATTTTTTTACCAGAAGCATGGCAAAGAAAATTGGGCTACTCTGAGAAACATACAAAACCCCCCCTCTTGGTATGGGTGGGAAATTCTCTGTGGATCTGTAATTAGTATATATTTCTAAACTTTGTTGACTTACGTTACTGACAGAAATTAAAATAGGCTGGCTTTGTATTTAACTTGCTCCTTCATGTCCTCTCCTGAAGTCAAGAAATACCAGTTTCAGTAATGTGCTGTTGCTGGTGTTACATTACCACAGGTCTAGAACAGCACCCAGGTTTGTGTTGCAACATGGAGCATTGAGAGACGTAGGGCAGGTGCTCTGTTGATGACACCCACCTCCAAGCTTGGGTCCCTTGTGCGGACCCACAGGATGTGTGTGTGTGGGAACCTTGCGCTGTTTGACGGGGAGCTGTTACAGCTACACAGCAGGAAAGACTGAGAGCAGATTGTTCTGGGCTCTGTCTGCTGAAGATCTGGCTTTCTGTTTGAAAATTACAGCTGTGAACCCCATCTTGAAACTTGGTGCCACCCCCATCTCATTCTCACAGAACACACTGGTGACGTGTGCTCCTTCTTCGTCCCGAAGCTAGTGCATCAGCAGTTCTTTCTCCATCAGAGTGAGATTTGAATCCTTAGTTTATGCACTAGAGATTTCCATACCCATTTCTGGTTTTAGCTTACAAAAAGAGTGAATGATGATATAGCCAGGAAACTGCGAGGATGAGACCTGGTTCCCAGTTGTCCTCCAGTTAACATTTGAATTTTTCTATTAAAATTCACTTCAACAGGAACAATGCTACGGTCTTGCTCTGTCTTCTATGAAGGTGTGTGTTTGGTAGTCCCAGCAAAGAGTCCAGGATGGGAAGGGTGAGCTGGTCAAAAAGTTGTAATGGTTTTATGGCAGTTCCATGCTTTAATGCATTTTTTTTATATTTATTTGACTATTAAAAGCTGCTTTCTATGGGGCAGCCAAGGAGGCTTCAAAATACAGACAGCTCCTTGGATGTGCTGAAATAATGCTGAGAAACTCTGCAGCTTAATATAGTTTAGAATTGGAAGAATTAAAGACTAACTGTCCCCTGGTTCTTTTGCACAAGATCTTTCACCTGTAAAAATTTCAGCCTGTAATATCACCCGTGATGCCCTCTGTTATAATTGAAGGGGTGAATTTTCCACCACCCAAAACTGTTCAGCAGGAAGAGCACTTGGCTGTGGGAGTGCCTCCTCGCTCTTGCAGAGGTACTGCCTGTAGGCAGTGGAAGAGCCTCAAAGGGTCTGTGTAATGGGGGCTTCAGGTTGAAGCAAGAGCTTGCTGCCCACGGCCGTGGGAGACGTGTCTGGCACTCGTGGCATGTAAAATGTCACCTTTGTTGACCAGATTTCAGGCTTACTTTTCTTACATGGGGTACTGCGTGGGTAAAATCACGATTAATTGACTTGGAAGTTGTGTTGGTTTGTATGTTGTTGGGTTTGGTTGTGGGTTGTTTTTTTGTTGGTTGGTTGTTTTGGGGTGTTGTTTTTTTTTTTTTTTTGTAATCCACCTTTAAAGATTTCCTTGTTCTTGCCTGAAGGCTAGGCAGGGCTAGCTGCAGAGGCGTAGGTAGTAAAAGCTCCGGTGCATGCTTTAGACGGCACTTGGTGTTTTGCTGCTGAGACAGTGTACTCTGCCCATGGACTTGCTTGAAGCTCTCGCATATGCTTTTTAAGGCAAATAGGTAACTTCGCTGACAGGTATTGCACTAGTGTTACTGGAATTGTTTCACTCGTCTAGTGGAAAACTAAGTATGCTTGGGTTTTTGTTTTATTTTTACTTTTTTAATATTTTGAGGCTGAAACTGTATTGACTTCATACTTATCTTAAAATTCATCATATTCTGGAAAGGGATTGGGAAGTTAAGTGGCTGAAGTTTTGTTTGTTCTTAAGAGAAGTTTGTTAGATGTATGTGTATGTAGTAGATGATACTTAACAGCGACTCTCATACTGTTGATTACAGGAACATAGAGAAGTTGCCAGACAGTTGTTTTTATTTTACATTTCCTTGACTATTAGATGGGAAACTAGCCCATAAGATGGACATTGCCATTATGAGTAAGTATATGAAGTATTAATAATTTTGGTCGTTTAGGAGCTGTGTGGCTTATCTTTGATGTGATTATGCAACCTTGATTTAATCCTTGTCCACTTAATTGTGTAACAACTGAAGAAAACCTTCTGAAGAGTCAGGCAGGCGCTGCTGTTTAATTCATGTTGCTGCTTCTCTCTCCTCCTTACATCTTGCTTCTTGTTCTCTCCCTCTTACAATATGCTGTCCAGAAACTAAACAGACTTACAGCTGTCTTCTTGCCTTCTCCTTCTTTGCCTCGTAGCGGAAGGTTATGCTGCATTTCAAGAGGACAGTTCTGGTGATGAAGCTGAAAGTCCTTCAAAGTTGAAGCGGTCCAAGGGAATACATGTCTTCAAGAAACCCAGCTTTTCCAAAAAAAAGGAAAAGGATTTTAAAATAAAAGAGAAACCCAAAGATGAAAAACACAAGGAAGACAAACATAAGGAAGACAAACATAAAGAGAAGAAGTCAAAAGACTTGACTGCAGCAGATGTTGTAAAACAGTGGAAAGAGAAGAAGAAAAAGAAAAAGCCAATTCAGGAGACAGAGATACCTCAAGTGGACGTTCCCAGTCACAGACCCGTGTTTGGCATTCCTTTGTCTGATGCAGTAGACAGGACCATGATGTACGATGGCATCCGCCTGCCAGCAGTTTTCCGTGAATGTATAGATTACGTAGAGAAGTATGGCATGAAGTGTGAAGGCATCTACAGAGTTTCAGGTACTCTGGGCACGCTGACATGCAGGTTCCTAAGGTCTTTACTTGCACTTTTATTATTATTTTACCGTTTGCAACACCTAGAGACTCTGTTTATAGCTGCATTGATTTTAATTATCCAAAAGATAATCAGGTAGCTAAAGTTAAGCAAACACGTAGGTCTAAAGTACCAGAATAGTTGCTAATATGGTGGTACTGCATAATGGCAGTAAAAATACACTTGTTTTGGCCTTTTGTGATAGGATGGTAACGCTGAATAAATATGCTAGCATGGCCAGCTTGTATTATTTTACTTCTGCGTTAGAAATGCGGTGCTAGTTGATTGCAAAAGCAGATGAGATATAATCATTGATTACTTAAGCTTCCCACTAAGTTGCTTTTCCCAGTTACTTCCAGTGTATTATTTTTTTTTTTTCTTAAACTTCTTTTCTTTGAGCAAATACACTAATAAGCAGAAAATAGAAGTTTCAGTATTTAAGCTTAGCAACAGCAGGCTAATTAACCATGGTAGTTGCGTAACACCAGCTTACATAAATGAAACATCAGTTTTAGTCACGTTAAACAAAACAGCCCCTTTATTTGTGAACTGCATCTGCAATAGAACTCGTGTAAGTAGTTCTGAGGGTATGTTTAAGGAAGCAAGAACAAGCGAGAAAAGGAATTTGAGGCGAAGCATTTGAAACCAGTTGCCTAGCACTATAAACCAGCAATCAAACCGTTTTAAAGGCTTCGTTAAGCTGTCTTCGTGCTGTCAAACTGCATGGTATTTGGTAGGCACGCGTAAACACCCCACCAGCTTAAGCAATTTCTTCGACTTGTCTATTGGAACATTCTGGTTGCGTGTTTTTTTCAAGACACAATGTGTTGGGAATTTTCACAGAGGAAGGTGTGTTTTCCGTAAATCATTTTTGATGTTTGTACTTTCTAGGTGTTCTCCAGTGCAATAGCACCCTCTTGTGTGTGTGAGATCGTTTAAGTTGAGAGCTGAGAAGAGACAATCGCAGTAGCTTAACAACTGACCAGCCCTTGTGACCAGTAACTAACTTGGCCATGAAACTGAGCAAATTTTGCCTGGCGTTTGCCACGGGCTGAGTGCACCCAGTTTTGCTGATTGTGTATGAGCCAAGCCACGGCAGTGCATTCAGTCAGTGGAACTCAAGTGGGTGCTTGAGCTTTAACAATGAGATTTCCCCAAGCCTGGGAAGACTAGAATGTCACCGAGTTAAAAAAACACCTTACAGAAAATCATGGATGGGCTAAATAATTATGTGAAGACCCTTTTATTCATGCAGTGCCTCAAATCAAGAATCCTGTGTGAGATTCCTCCACCGAGGAGGGCCGGCTGGAAATCTGGAAACTAAAAAGTGTGGGGTTTGTTTTGACAGAGGAAAGCTGTTGTAGGTAGAACTTGTTGCACAATATTTGAGTTGATAACATATTTGCTACTTGGCTTAGGGCTGTGTAATTGCACAGGCAGAAAGCTGCTGAATGCAAATACACAATTGATCTTACGCTCCCCCTTCCTCACCCTATTTTGTGTTCCTTGGTGCAAGGGAATGCTGACGCCTGTTCTGACTGAGAGCTTTGGCAGCGCTGTGGCTTTGCTTCATACTAGCAGTCAGTGCTTTTAGAAGCAGCAATCAATGATCACGTAGGTTTGAGTCATGATTTTAACTTTGTTACATGTGGATAACTTTTAAAAGGTATTCCTCAGTTAGCTTAACTTGAAAGGTGAAATAAAGGCATCTGAAAAAAAAAGTTTAAATATGACTATTACACATTTACAGTACAGATTTCTCTTAATTCTTGATCTAAATATTTTAAGGAATAAAATCAAAAGTTGATGAACTAAAAGCAGCCTATGATCGAGAAGAATCTCCCAACCTGGAAGAATACGAGCCCAATACAGTAGCCAGCTTGCTGAAACAGTACCTACGAGAACTGCCTGAAAATTTGCTTACCAAAGAGCTAATGCCCCGCTTTGAAGATGCTTGTGGAAAGAGCACCGAAGCTGAGAAAGTCCAGGAGTGCCAGAGGTTGCTGAAGGAGTTGCCGGAGTGTAACCACCTCCTGATTTCTTGGCTGATTGTGCACATGGACCATGTTATTGCAAAGGAACTGGAAACAAAAATGAACATCCAGAATATTTCTATAGTGCTCAGCCCTACTGTCCAGGTACGTGCCCCACACAGCGAGCGTTAGAGCAGAACTTCAGCCCGAGAAAGACTTCTTTGGAGGAATTCTCTTGCAGGCGGGAATTGGGTATTGCCTGATACAGTTAAGCTAAATTACATCTTCTTTCTGTACCTCAGGAACCTAAAATGCTGGGAAAGGGGGAACAAAAAACTTTCTGAATGTTAGCTTGCATACTAATGCATACGAGAGCATTGCAGAGGCTGCTGTCAGGGTTTTAATTCTGTTGTGAACAAAGTAACTTAATGTTGAATTCGTCCAGTAATTCATGCAGATACACCATTTCTGTGGGCTTGTGATTCGATGATAATTCAGTGAAGACTGTATTGTTGCTTAATTTTAATACCAAGCCAATGAACCCTGACCTGCAAATAGGTGTTCCCGGTACAGTCATGCCTGGGGTGTGATGGCTTTGGTGTCTGCAGTCACACTGTTGGGGAAAACAACTGACTTAGTTTTCCAGTAAGATTTTGTGGTTTCTGGATCGGTTTGAACATCTTGGAAATATTTAATTTAAATACAGCTCAGAATTAGTCCTGTGCATTATTGGGTGTGAGTCTTCTTTCTAGAAGAAGAAAACCCGCACTTTAGAAAAGCTTGGCTTTGTAATTAAGAGTCTAGGTGGAGGCCCGGTAGCAAAAGGGCTGGGTATTAGTCTTGGCTGTTTTGCTGTGCCAGATGCTTTCTAGCTAACAAAAGTAACAATTAATGTAAAACAAAACAGGCCAAATCATGTTTTGTTGTTAAGTAGATTTTAGCAAGTGAAATGCAGGTAGTGACTGAACTCTAATCTTGCTTTCAGGATAATTTTTTTAATTTTAATGGAAGACACAGTATCAAAATAAGTATTTGCTTCTGTCTCATGTTGAAACAAGGAACAATACAGTAGCATCTCCTTTCAAATTACTTTTTCTACTATATTAAATCATCTGAGAGAAAAGTTGTAGAAAATAATTACAATGTGGGGGAGGAGAAAGAAGGTAGCCAGCAACCAGCCATAGCGCAGGACGGCTGATGTTCCCTATTGCCTGTTGGTATCAGTAACTACCTTTACATGAATAAAAGAAAGATTTAGTCCATTTCTGTATCTACCAGTGATGGAAGTAATTGAGGTCGGTTAAAGTATGCGAAAATTCTGAGTTTAGCATGAAAAACCTCAGATACACAGGTAAAAGAGAGACAGTGAAGTGACTCCTTGAGGCCAGCACTGGGTCATCTAAAGTATAATTTTTAATCCAGATTTAATCTCTTTGGACAAACTGACATGATTACGACTCGCAGAAGGGCATCCTAAAGGCTGTTCTGTTTCTGGAGAAAGATTCTGTGCTTCATAGATAAAGATGATGTGAATAAATCAGCTTAACCAATATTTTGTCTGTCCTTTCTTTGCAGATCAGCAACCGCGTCCTGTATGTATTTTTTACACATGTTCAAGAGTTCTTTGGGAACGTGACCCTAAAGCAGGTGACAAAACCTCTTCGCTGGTCCAACATGGCAACAATGCCAGCACTTCCAGAAACACAAGAAAGCATCAAAGAAGAAATCAGGCGACAGGTTGGTGATTAGTTTAGTGTTTATCTTTGCCCTGGCTTTTATACATTCAGAAGTGAATTCTCGTAAGCTTGTAACATACTCTTTAATTCTGCCACAATTGTCCTGTCAGTGGAAAGAGATTGGTGATGTTCTTGCCCATTTCATGTGTGGAAAGTTGTTACTTGTTCTTGTGATGATTATAGCCATGTTTTTCGTGGATTGCTTTTCTGTGTAGTTCAATACTTTTATCGTGGGAGGGAGGTTAGGAGAACATGTTGAAGAGTGTGGCTTCTTTAATCCTGCTCTTCAGCTAGTTCTACATCATGTGCTGGATGTATGTTAACACTTGCTGTTGGTTGACATGTCAAGCACTGAAAACCAGAACTCCGAGCCTGATGCTACAAAGCCAAAAAGATTTTTCTTTTCAGCCTGCCCTGCTATGATAGACTAAAGACACTCATTTCTTTGGCAATATTTCTAGGAGTTCCTACTGAACTGTTTACACAGAGACTTGCAGGCAGGGATAAAAGACTTGTCCAAAGAAGAGAGACTCTGGGAGGTGCAAAGAATTTTAACAGCTCTCAAGAGGAAGCTACGAGAAGCTAAGAGACAGGTGGGTAACTTTTTGATTTATTGGCCAAACATCTAAATCATGGATCCCTAATTTGTGGCAATGCAGAAGCACCCAGTTAGATCAAACCACTTTTCAGTCTTACTGTAGATTTTTTTCACCTTAACTTTACACGGCTGAGGAGCTATTTCATTTTCTGGTTAGCTGGCTCTCCCTAGGGACAGCAAAGATCTTCATGCTCCTTCACAGCTGTTTACAACAAAAAAATATGTATGATTAAAAACTTAGTGTTTGACAGAGCATATATTCATTATATGCTTATAACAGTGTGTCCTGGAATACCAAGAGGAATTACTGGAAGACTCAAGCTTAACAAACTTCAGAAGTTTTGGGTTTTCTTTTTTTTTTTGAACTGTTGTATATCCCAGAGAAGGGACAAACCTTGTGGAAAACTTTCAAGACAAGAGAGATGGTGATTCTAAATTTGGAAAAAATATGTTCAAAAAAAGTCTTTTTTACAGTGAACAAGAGTAACTGGGGAAGCTGTTCCTTTTAAAATTGTTGTCTTTCTCCGGCAGGAGTGTGAAACAAAGATTGCACAAGAAATTGCTAGCCTTTCAAAGGAGGATGTCTCCAAAGAAGAAATGAATGAGAACGAAGAAGTTATAAACATTCTGCTTGCACAGGTAGATGGCAGGCAGTTTGTCTGCTCGTATCTTCTTGTTCCGCGTCTTTCAGAAATATTAAACTCTCTTTTGTTCCTTCTTATGCAGTGGGAAATTGAAGGTTCAGAGAGGTCTCTCTGTCCGTTAAAATACCAGGTTTTGTTTTAGTGGTAAATAAAGTAGGGGAGGAAAGCTGACTGCAGGAGTGAACCCAAAGCTGAGTAGGCTCTTGTTAACAGCAAAAAGGAGACAGCATGCAACAACAGCAAACAAGTAGCCTTTGTTGCTAATGTACTTAGAAAGCACTTCCAAATCTAACCAGTTTTAATACCGTTACTACTTTCCTGCTGATCAAAGAAAGTAAGGCAACTGTTTTGGCTTTTTTGCCTGCCTTTGCTTCCCTCAGTAGCTTTGATCTTCTCTCCACTGTACTTTCCTCCTTGTATTCATCTTCAAAGACATATTCTGTGATTCAGTTTTTCTAGTTATTTCACTGGTTAGCCAGAGCTTTCCCCTGTGATTTAAGGAAATAGGCAGCCAAGCGTGCCAGGATTTGGTGCGTCATCTCCACAGCTCTTCAGTACAGCCATCGTCTCGAGGATTTGGAACAGACGTTGCTGGTTTTGAACTTACATTTGCTTTGAGGTCTTGATGAATCAGAGTTCAAAGCAGGTGTGCTAACCACTTCTGCTGAGAGTGTTTCAGAGAACAGCATCACCTCACACTTATCGTACGTTCCTGTAGAACATAAAGTCAAGGCTTCAAGTGAACTAATTGATCATTGCAGGAGAACGAGATTTTAACAGAACAAGAAGAACTGCTGGCCATGGAGCAGTTTCTGCGGAGACAGATCGCCTCGGAGAAGGAAGAAATAGATCGCCTTCGAGCAGAAATAGCTGAAATACAAAGGTAAAAGGGAGACTGCTTACATCAGAGCCCCCGCCAGGAAACCACTCTTTGATTAAAAGTACATAGATGCTCTTCTGAAATAATACTCTGAAGTATTATTATTAAAGTATAATACTTAAAAACTCACCCTATGAACATCACATTTGAAAGCCACCTTTTTTTTTTATTAAAATCTCCGCAACTTTGGACCTTTCAGGACATTTTCTGTTAGTATAAAAATGGAATTATCTAAAGGAAACTGGACCCTGAGCACTAAAAATCCCCCTAGGAAATCACTGGTTTATTAAATTAAGCTTTGAAAGGAAATTCTCGTTTTGTTTTCAAAACCATTGCAGATCGTTCAGTGGACGGAAGTTAACTCTGGTGCCCTGCTTTAGTTCTGGCAGGCTTAAGGAAGTGTTTAAACCCGAGTTTGTCCTTGGTCTTTCAGTCGCCAGCAGCATGGCCGAAGTGAAACCGAGGAATATTCTTCCGAGAGTGAAAGTGAGAGTGAAGATGAGGAGGAACTACAGGTCATCCTGGAAGATTTGCAGAGGCAGAATGAGGAACTGGAGGTAAGATTTGAGTCTTAGTATTAATGGGTTACTCTTTTCCTGCGCAGTTACTTGATTTAGCCTGTGCGGAGATGTTTGCACCGCGTGCAAACTGGTAAGTTTGGCCTAAGCATAAAACCCACGTGCTCTGTGTTTAAATCGCTGTCGTGCACAAGCCCACGTTGCTGTCAGAAGGAGCCCTGACATTTGTTTTCCTTCCTTAAAAGATAAAGAACAATCACCTGAACCAAGCGATTCACGAGGAGCGAGAGGCCATCATCGAACTGCGAGTGCAGCTTCGGCTGCTGCAGCGAGCTAAATGCGAGCAGCAGGTGCAGGAAGAAGAGGAGCCAGAAAAGCCCCGCGGGGGGGTTGTTCCTCAGCAGCAAAGAGACAGTGTCCTGGAGACAAAAGCAGCCAAAGAGCAGCCAAAAGCAAGCAAGGAGCAGCAAGTCAAGCCATCGCCCAGTAAAGACCGGAAAGAAACTCCAATTTGATCCGGGCTCCTTGGATATGCATAAAATCAACCAAACTGTGCAAATTACTGTAATTTGAGTCAAACTGCACAAATTATTGCTGGCTGTGTACATTCTGTAAAGAAACTTTTCTTTTAAGCCCTGGAGACTTTTGTCTCTAATACTTGTGGCTTCTACTCATCAGACTCAGGTGAGTTTGGAGAGGCCAGAAGAGCTTTCCAGTTAGTATCAGATTATTTCAAGACTGGTTTCCTTCAGGTGATTTAAAATAATTCAGTAACAGGTTTATTTTAAACCAAAATCATTATTGACATTCATTGGAGCAGAATTGGAAGATCTTATTTTCAGTAAATAAACAAAAGCCCACCCGCACTTACTAATTATTTGCCTTGTGAATCTATTCATCCTCATTCACCATTATTTCTGCTTATTAACCCAGTCACTTCTTGCTTGTGCCTTTGATACCTTTCTGATGCAGATTATATACAAGGGAGCTTTAAATTTATTCTGGGTTGGCTGAAAAGGTGGGAGACTGCGGGGTATCGTGTTTACCTAACATGCCCTTAAGCTTCATTTTTGGTCTGAGATGTACCGAATAAATATAAAACTTGAGAGATGTTATTTATGTCCCTGTATGATGGCAACGTTCATGTCTTTTAGCGATGTAGGTAACCCATGTGCTCACTTATAAACCACCGTCATCACAGCCCTTTGACAGGCCGTGGTCGCACCGCTGCCATACAGCCCACGGCTTGTTTCCTTCATCCATTTCAGATGTTTCAGTCTCTGGGAGAGAGCCGCTGACGGATGCTTTAGGCAGCGACAGGGATGGGTTATGTCACCTAAGAGATCTGCCTGACCAAGCAATACAGCGCTAATTAATGCAAGTCACTTGTGCTTTCCAGAGGGCCCTGCAGAGCGATGCCCGGGGGAGGCACCGGGGGTTCGGCTACAGCCTCTGGTTTTTGGCTGTTTCAACAAAGCACCAACCTCCACCTGGGACTTGCTGTTGGTTGTTTGGCTGTTTCACTGCTTCCACCTGCCGAAAGCCTCCAGGCAGTTAAGGGCCATCTAATGTTTCCCATACACTCTCAGGAGACTCCTCCATCCATTCTTATCTAGACAGCAAACGCCACAGAGTGCATAGAGGCTACCCTTATTTTTTAATCGGTATATTTATTTTCAGCACCTGTTGGATGTGGTTGTATTCTTTATCTATTGCACTGTTGTGAATCATTGGCCATGATTTGATTTTGTACAAATAATGCTTTGATATGTTATAGAAAACAGCATAGTATTTTTTTAAAATTTGGAAAAAAGTTTATAAACACAGAACACGTGGTCAGATGACAAATGTGAACTAAAGCATTCTCCCTTGCCTTCGTTACATACATTTTATATTTGCTGGCAATATTTAAACCTTTTTTTGTTTGTTTAATTCACACTAATTCCTATTGAATTGTCGTGGATTTTTCTAATGTTCTTCAGACAAATCTCTTAATATTGGTTAACTTTTATTTTGTTAGGATTGTATTTATCAAGCAAATAAATTCAACAGCCATTTGAAAGTAGTTTCTAATTTATCTGTTTCATCATATGTATATATTTCATAGCTATTGGTCACCAGGCATTGAACGTGAGCCAGCAGTGTGCCCAGGTGGCCAAGAAGGCCAACGGCATCCTGGCCTGTATCAGGAACAGCGTGGCCAGCAGGAGTAGGGAAGTGATGGTGCCTCTGTACTAGGCGCTGGTGAGGCCTCACCTCGAGTGCTGTGTCCAGTTTTGGGCCCCTCACTACACGAAAGACATTGATACGATAATGTATAATATCTTTTTCTAATGCAAACAGTAGTAATTGTTCTTGGGTGGCTATCAGCAGTTGAGAACTTTATATGAAAAATTAGTTCAGGCCTTCAAGTAGCTCTCCTCTGAAAGACCATTGTCTGCAACTGCATGTCATAGAAAGCTTCCATAACTCAGCTGGAGATCAACTTTAATTTGATCAAATTAAATATTTTGAGCCTTTGCTTCTCTATTACTACAGAGATTTCAGCTGCAAAAGTAAAAACCATCCTATTTATTCACATCATCACTTCCGACACACGAACACCCTTCTTTCTCCTGCACCCTTACAGAGCACTTGCAATGTGTCACCACTGAAGCCTTAAATGGAGGTGGAATTGCTGCTCCTGCAGTAACGTACCAACTGTAACCAGACATTTAGTTTTAAAACACCTGAAAGATATTTCTTTGAAATCTTATTTCAAATTCTTTCAAATGAAGGCTCTGGGGAGATGCGATAGCAGCTTCCCAGTATCTGAAGGGGGCTGACAAGAAAAGTTGGAGAGGGGCTTTTTAAAAGGGCATGTAGTGATAGAACAAGGGTTAATGGCTTCAAACTGAAAGAGGGGAGATTTAGATTAGATACCAGAAAGAAGTTCTTTACTGTGAGGGTGGTGAGGCACTGGAACAGGTTGCCCAGAGAAGCTGTGGATGCCCCTTCCCTAGAAGTGTTTAAGGCCAGGCTGGATGGGGCTTTGAGCAACCTGCTCTAGTGGAGGTGTCCCTGCCCATGGCGGGGGGGGTGGAACTTGATGATCTTTAAGGTCCCTTCCAACCCCAACCATTCTATGATTCTGTGATATGTTCAATGAGAAACACAGTTATTGATAAAACTCCTGTAGTTCAAATCATAAGTGCGAGTTGCTGCTGGCCACATCAAACACACCCCGATAGCCCTGAAGCCCGACAGCCCCAGAAGTCCCGGGGCAGGTGGCTGAGGCAGCGACAGCCTCCAAGCCCTGGGTAAAACCAGCCCCTTGCAAAAGCACCAGGGGAGGCCGTGCCTCAGCCCCCTCCTCTGCCTCTGCCCTGCCCAGGGCAGGGGGGGCCAGGGAAGGCCCAGGCCGCTCCTCCTGCCAACCTCCACCATGGGCTTTGGCTGCCCCGGGCCCAGCATGACCCCAGCGCCAGCCCTGGCAGTGCTCGCAGTGAAAACACCGCCCCAGCAGCAATGATTTCAAAGAACACCTGCAGCAGTTGCAAATAATTAGCCGGAAAAGCCACAGCTAATTTCAAATAAAGTGGAGAGTAATTACAATACAGTAATCTGAGTGCATTGTTCGGATCACTCTATGGGCTGCCTTATCAGTCACAGGTGGCTTTACAATGACATCTGTGAGCTGCAGCGCTCAGGCAGTGGCCTCCCAGGGCACCCGCAACCCCTGCACAGCAGGCACCTGCAGGGCGTCCATACACATCTTGAATAACCCGCTTACCTATATCTAAGTCTTTTAAACACATCTAAATTGACTTAAAGTAAGACTTTTTCCAGCAACGTACAGCTTGTACGTGCTGAGCGCAGCAACAGAGCCTCCGTCAGACCCTTTGGACAAAACACCAGACCGACTTACCTTTACTGAAGCGAAGAAAGAACAGGCCGGCAAGGTTAATTCTAGTGTTGAGGGCTCAACAGAACTCCTGTGCCCCTTCCATGTGGCCCATCTGCTTTCCTCTTGACAAACCTAAGTGCTTCCACCACAGAGCGTTACTTCAGAGACAGGTGGGGTTTTTTTTTTCCCTCCCCAAAAAGTCTTTTTACACTGAAAAATACCAGCCTGAAGTGAACTGTTATTGCCTGAACTGTTTAACAAGGTGGGGGGGGTGTGTGTGTGTGTTATTTATTGAAAGACACGAAGAAAAAAATAAACAAACAATGCACAGCACTCCTCTCACATCCCTACCGCAAGTCTAAAGAGACCAGTTTGTGCCCGACACCTCGCAGGATTCCAGCCGACGTTCCAGGTTTCCTGGCTCTGCGCTGTCCACAGCAGGTTTCCAGCGCTGGCTCGGCTTCCTTCTCGCAGAAGCGGCAGCCGCCGGTTCTGGTGTGACTCTGAAAGGTTTCCTCCCCCCTGCAGGGAGGTAAAGCGTGAGCGCTGCTGTGTGCCGCGGTCCCACAGGGAGCCAGAAATTCATCGTCCTTTATGATGAAGATGAAGGATCTCTGTACAGGAAGCTCCCACCTCCCTTCACTCATTCCAATACCAGCAGTGGGGGGACTCATTTTTACCTGTGTCTCCCATCAGATTAATGAGCTAAGTCTAATTTTTAAAGGCTATGTACTGAAGCCAAGAATTGTACACCTGACCACGTAAGACTATTCTCTTCCCATTAAAATAAAATAAAATTTAAAAGCGTCAACCTGCCATCATCCTCTGCCAAAAAAAGGGTTTGACTAAGCTTAACCTGTCAAGGTTTCCATTTTTCAGTACACACCTCTGACTCATAGTGCTTCATCTCCAGAGGGAAAAATCCCTCTTCCAGACCAAATGCAGCTTATATCCAACAGCGCGGGTTCTCTGCGGTGTTCTTCAACACACGCTCCGAGGGCAGAAGTGCTCCCTACCAGAGAACCGCTGTCAGTCCTTCCTGTCCCGGGGAGACAAGGCACAGCCCGGGGACAGTCTGTCACTGCTCCTCCGTCCCGTCACAGATGCGGACGCCCAACGCGACGCCTGTCAGACCGGAGCCCTGGGGCGCTCTGTGCCTCCGCATCAGCACTGGCACTTTCACTGCTGACCCGCTCGCACACGAGGGACCGTGACCAGCTTTCATCTGGAGTTTCTGGTGTTGCTGACTATCTCAACAGCACGAGCAAGAAGGTCCGCCAAAGGATGACGCCGCAAAGCAGATGATTATAACCAGACAAGCCTGCTCCCCTGCACTAGAAGAATTCCCCATCGGAAGGGCGAGAGACAGGAGTTCTCAGGGCAGTGAGGTCACTGCTGCTCAGGGCGGCGAGAGCAGCCCTTGCTGCCTGCCGGCATGTGCCCCACGGCCTGCCCGGCCCTACAGCAGCTGACAGCCCACAAAACCAGTCAAAAGACCATTACAAACAAAGGTGAAATAAATAACCGATACAAGAGAAATGGCCCAACCCAGACTCGAGCCTTTGTTGTTCCCTTACTGAAACCAAGATTATCCAGGTTCTTACTTATACAGGAAACCTGGGTTGACTAAAAATAACTGAAAATTCTTTTGGTGTTCAAACAGTGCATCTCTCCTCTCAGTAACCTTGTTAAAAAAACATGCAGAGAGATGTGCTCAGTACCTTCACTTTTCACAGTCGTGATTCAAAACCACCTGCGGGTAAATCCTTTTAAAACACTTCCCATACAGAAACGTTACCACACCTCTGCAGCAACGGGTCACGGCATTTCAAAGCAGACCATGATGGGAGGGCTGTACGATGTTTAAACATCTGTTCACTTGCCTCTGCAAAGTCACAGCACGTTTTAATCAGCTAGATGTAAGTCCATCCTCAACAGCAATTGAACCCTAAAGCATTTCCATTACCTTCGGCTCTTTATTTATTTTTCTGATCTAAGTAAAAAGTAAAGTAAAAGTTAAGTCAAACTAAAAGGCTGTGTCTGAAAGCACTCGGGGGTGGGGAGGGAGAAGATCACGCACATTTTAAATGAGCTTTCCTGTCACAGCTCTATATTTTTAAGGCAGTCTATCAGCATGTCCTAACTCTGCACGCAAAGAAAAGATTAATCACTTTAAATATACTTTCCGTATTGTCCAAATGGAAGCACAGAAAGGAAGATGAGCTCTTCCCATCAGTATCAGAGAGGGGAGAACTGCCATGAGAGAACAAGTGGAATACAGAACCAGCTTTTGTCCATCTGCCATTCTCCAACTCCTTCCCACCCCACCAAGACAGAGAGGTCCCTGGGCTGAAACCAGCTCAGAACACATGAGCACTGCACAAAGGTTTCCACACCAAAGGACAAGGGAACAAAAGGAGACCTTGCCAACGGGAAGGAACCCAATGAAAGGATGACAGACTTTGCTGTTCTCCCCTCTCTGCCCATCCACTACAAGTTCAAATTGGCCACCTCTGAACCCCCACTTCTGACTGTGCAGAGAAAAGGGGACAAGCACTAACAAGTATGTAACAAGTAACTGAGGGGACATGATCCATTCATGGAACATGAAAGCCATCACGGTCAGGCCTACGCCCACACAGGAGGGCTGAGAGCCCACACAAACATTTCTTCCAGTTGGGCTCAAATTACCCTGCTGTGTACATGAACATCAGATCTTGTCCACAGGGCCAGGAACTTGTGCAACAGCCATCTGGGACATTCAAAACAGCAGAAGTTGATTTCCAAGCATCAGTCATGTCTTGGGTTAAAAACAAACTGTCCCTTTAGAGGGTTCCACACAGTTGTCAGCTTTATTGGCATGAAATCTGCATGAAAGCGTGGTGAGGAAACAGTCCTACCAGATCCTGGCAGGCCTCTGGGGAGGAATAACCGAAGACAGAGAACCTGCTGTGAAAAACAGCAAGCAGGAGAAAGGCAGACAGTGCTGTAACCGGGACATGGGGAAAAAAGGGATTTCCCATGAAGAAATTCCAAGATGAGTGAGCCAAGAGACTAAATGGAAAACAACGAAAATTTTTTGTGAAGGACTGATTTGATATTCTACCAAGATGGTGGGGGTAGAGCTATGATACTGCTTTTGGGAAACCGTGGACCAACAGGTGACAATTCGGGAGCCACCTCACTTCTTGCTCAAGAAATCCTGACCAAGAGAGAAATGAACTGAGATACAAAGCTCGACTCTTTCTTCAGGGGAGACACACATGAGGTAATTCACCAGATCTTTGGCACCGTTCCCAGATACTGCCCCGCAGAAAAAATAGCTCCTTTTTTTCACCACTCAGAACTGAGATGCACATTTCCCCAAACCCCATATCCTCAGGGAAGATTTGAAGCTTGAATTACTGACATGACCAACCCTGCCAGCATGAGAAAATTCCCTATCAGAGTTAAGCAATAGAGACAACATCCCTCAGGCTACAGATCAAATGCTCTTGGGCAACACTGAGAATAAAGGAAGTCTTTCCTTCCCTTTCACTTCTTTGGAATCACCAAATGAAGCAGAAAAGAGGCAGGCAGATCCATGGCTTGTTGGGTGAAAAAAAAAAAGAGAAAGACAGCTATTTCTCCTCTTCCCTGAAGATGATCTTTATTTGTTACGTGCCAGGGGAATTCAGGCACTCCGCGGCTGGAAACACTCAGTCTTTCTTAGGAAAAGGCCCAAACTCTCCCTCAAATCCACAGGCCTGCACCAGCACTGAAGAAATACAGAACAGAGAGAAATAAAGCATCCGGAAGATCTGTCTCATTTTTCAACCTAAAGGTGTCTTACCCTTAAATAACTGGAAAATGCCTAAAGGGATCAGATATAATGCTTCATTTTACTGGACTGGTGGAACCGCGCATTACTGCAGTAATGGACTTAGGTTGGAACATGTTCGTTCTGCACTCCAAACACCAGGATTTATTTAAGTCCCAATACTCCTCCAGTGAATACTGCACTCCATTCACAGTTAGAAGATGACCTGAAACATGCTCTTGTCTGAACAAAGTGCCGGTCCCATTCACCTCAGAAATCGCACACATGACCTGACAACAACTCAACTGTCACTACACTGAGGCAAAAAAACCCCAAAGGGAATTATGTACCCTGAACAAAATGCAGAAATTGACTGGATTTTAATATGTATTTCTAAAGTGGGAATCACCTGGCCTGGGAGAGGACTAGTTGGTTTTAGTTGTTTTCCACATGGCAGCAGGGAGAGCTCAGAAATCCTGTTGCCTGAAGGGCTCATTACTTTCCGACAATCTGCTGTCATGCTGCCTAGTCCTCTAGGGATTTGCGCGTCATTTCTGAACAATTACTGCAGGACATGAGGAACAGAAAACCTGATGAGAATATCACCTGTACTACAGAAACTTCTGACCTGGCCATATAGTTGCCTTTTCAAATTTTAATTCAATTTTGAGAAGAAAAGGGAAAAGCAAAGGAAAAACCTAAAAAAACCCCTCAAACCCAAAATAACAGCCACCACTCAAAAAAACAAACCCCAAAACCAAACCAAATCAATCCTAAAAAATAATATATATCAATTCTACCCCCCAAACCCACAAGCTTCAAGGCAGACAGAGATGACTGTATCTTAACCATCTCCATGGCCCCACTAAGGAGTAGAAAAACAGGCCTCTGGGGAGTAAATGGCAACTTTCTATTTAGCAGAAAAGAAACTGCAGAAGAGCCTGTTTTTCCAAGAAAACAGGAGGGGGAAAAAAAAAAAAAAAAGACACCTGCCTGAGGCTGAACTGCCAGGATATCACACACCTGACTGATAAATGAAAATGTTCTGCTAAAAGACATCAAAGATACACTGCCATAGCCATTTCTACCTCCTCAAGGAAAATAAGCTTCACACACTTCAGGTTTGGCAGGCTGGAGGAAAGGTGATTTAAGCAAGTTGCCCCTGGAAGACACAGAAGGAGATCCTGTATCAGTCATTTTAAATGAGAGAAAATGAAAGGAGTCGACATGCTGAAGGTAGATAAAGGGCAGTTTGAGCTCACAGCTTCCTGTAAATCTAGACTGAGGTGGATATTTGACTCACTTCAGCAAAGATGCCATTTCACGCTGCAGTGACAGGTTCCCGAGCACAACAGGGATGCTTGAAAGAGAACCTAACAAAACCTCAGTTACACAGCCAAAGTGTATCTGTGCTGTAGTATATTCCATCTCAAAACGCAAAATTCTTCACAATCTTTAAGCAAATCCTCTTCCCCCTGCAATAGCTGTCAAAAGTGTAAAGAATCAGGAAAAAAAGGCCACTTAAATTTCAAACTTATTCTTTTAATGTCTTAAAAAGGTCACAAGATTGTTTTCAATCTTATTAATAAATTTTATTTGGACAAGTAGAGAACAACTTGTATCACAACAGCTTTAAACAACATGATTAAAGACTGCAGCACTCCAAGGAGGCTCACAGATATGTACAGTATATGAAGAAAAAAGTTGCACCTCAGAGCCGATCATGATCAAGTTAAAAATACCTGACTTAAAGTACATGTGCTAATAAATTTCCTTTAGGTCATGACCAGCATGAAAATAATTAGGACACAGGTACTCAGCAAAGTCTTCTGCTAATGAGTACAGCAATATGCTGCATTTAAGGATTAAAATCAAATTCTAGTTTAGTGTTAGCACTGAGCCCTTAAGAGAAATCCCAATTTCTACTTTTCCCCATTTACAAACACCAAAGCTATTCCCACTTAAGGGTGTGCCCAGCTGCACACAAATCAAGTCCTTGAATGATAAAAACTTTTAGCGCTAATACTGGAGGTCTTACATCCCGGTATGAATTTGCCTTTCTGGCCATTTCATCTATCAGTTGCTACAGAAAATATTTGCTAAGTTAACTCCTCAGGAGAAACAATGCAGGTCTCTGGAAATCACATCCTTTCTACAATGAAAATGATCTGCCAATTCAAGTTTCATTTGTTCAGGAAGACAGAAGATTTAAGGCTTCGGTGGCAAAAATAATCCTCTGAGCAGTGTTTTTCTAAAGTCAAGCTGACACAGGTATGTTTACTTTTCCTTGACTTAAAATCCCTGGTATCAGGTTTAGATAACATCCACCCGTTAAGTCTGGCAAGAAATCTCTCCTTCCAAAGAGGTTGTCCTAGATCAACCATTTTAGAAGCATTTGAGGATAGTTTGTTTAAAAAAAATTTTAATTATAGCAACATTCAGAACTTTTTAATAAGTTGATGAAGCAGTGCTCATGGCATCATCTGCAATTTTGGTACTCGCAGGGTGTATGCTTGCAAAATATTTCACATCACTGTCATCATCCATTTGAAGCGCCATAATTGTTTGCTCCACAGCTTCTTGATGAGAGTTGGCAGAATTTAGAAAATATTCTGTAAGAGAAAATGCACAAGACTTTACAGAAGGAAAAGACAGCAGATACATCAACGCAAACCTCAGCATACTATCATGAGGTCCAAAATCTCAGGAGACAGTGCACATGTATAGTCAAACCGGAATATCTGAGCAGGCACGCAATACAATTCGGAATAAATCTATGAATTCACCTTAAAAAAAACAAAACAAAACAAAACAAAACCGTTCCATGTTTCAGAGCACAGTTGCTCTAACAGTACTGCTAGAATACAGGATTTCTATGGTCCTTAAGTATAAATGTAAGCGTGACAGACTCCATGACCAAAGAGGAAAAAAAATAACTGCAAGAGACTCAGGAGGAGTGTGCTTATATTTGTGAAGGAGGGAAGGTATCACAAACCCACGGCCAAATAATTATCAAACAAAACTAAGGTAACATGAAATAAGAGTGGAAGACATTCCAGTACCTGACAGTTTTCATGAACCTCACAACACAAGCTGCATAAAAGCAGCATAACTACAAACAGCTAGCTCACAGGAAAGGCAATTTAGATCTGAGGCTTAAAAACTTCTGAACTTACTTTTTCAAATCTACCCTTCATAATCTAATCACCACCCCTAATCACACACACGACATCTTTGAGGCAGGGACTACCTGTATTATAAGGTTACATAGTGCCAATGCAGAATGGTAGTCTAACATCCAGGTGGGGAACACAAAAATAACACGAACAACGACAAAAATACCAATACTACATGATAACAGGAAGAACAGTGACAGTCTTGGCACAGTTAACAGAGAATAACTTCCTGTACATCAGCTGATCCATCTTAACTGTCTACATATGCTTACTCAGAGTCTCCAGCATGCACAAGACAGCCAGCAATAGTCTAGTTCTCACTGTGTTGGTATCCTTTGTGTTGCCCAGTGTTTTGAACGTTTTACATTTTTCTTCACACTTTCTATGCTAGAAAAAGCAGTCCTCAAGTCAGTGTATGGTCTTGAGAAAGAAAGTGACCATAACTGGATGAAGTATTCCAAGTGTGGACACTCTGCTGGTGTACAAAATAGGATAATATTTCTAATGCTATTTTCCTTTACAGTGCTTTGGAATCTGATGACTCTTATGGCATGTACTGTGCATTGGGGATGCTTTCCTAAGCAAAGTCTACAATTTGAAAGTTGAATGTCTAATTTCCCCTGAAGAGACTCCAGAGAAACCTTCTTCCTATTGCTACCATAAAACATAAAAAACAACCAGCAGCCATCTCTTCTCCCCCAGTGAGAAAACAGATGGTGAATTTGTGTGGAAGTATTTTTCTTTTTTATCCTTATTCCAGAGAACATCAGCAGAATTTTTTTTTAACCAAATGAAAGGCACTGCCCAGCAACTCCACAGTTGCTAGGTGTTCATTCGTGCTCTGTGTGCCCTGACGACACCTCTACAAACTAGCTCATTCAAGGAAAATGGCACAAAAAGAACAGGCTGGCATATGAGCAAGAACTCTTATTTCACCAGCGTTACACAACAGTGGCTCTGATACCACAGCAAGGTTCATGGTTTTATCTCAGCCAAGCTAACATTTGACACCGAGAAGATTGTAAAAGCAAGAGCAACCCATATCTGACATTGATTCTTCTTTCCCAGCTGACTATAGGAAAGGTAGAGGGACAAAAAGGTATGCAATCAGCCCATTGCAACTCTTCTTGAGCACTAACCTTTCTCTAAAAGAGTTTGCTTCAACGTTTTTGCAAGCAGGACTCGAACATTTGGAACCCTGTCAGAGGCCAAGTGTAATAAGTGTGGCAACAGATGCACAGCAAACTGGTCCATGGGCAGGCAGTCATCTTCACTGATAGTCTGGCAAGAAGACAGAAGCAATTTCATTAGATTTCAGCACAGTGAGGACAAAATCCCAACACATAATCAGAGCTGACAGATCTTATTACCTTCATAGCACAAATACAGTGGGTAGTATCCACAAAGTTTTAAAACATGGTACAATTCTTCCTAGCACAAAGTTGTACACAATGAAGCAAGTTAGGGGTGAGGAAATTCAGGCTCAGTTAGAAGCCCACTTTATTTTGTATGAAGTCTAACAACTTCCTCATTTTTATTGGGGTTTTTTTTTTAGTCACTGTATCATTTGAAAACAGGGAAGAAAAAAGACCTTCCCAAACCTTTTTAAGATTAATTTAGTCTTTGTTTTAACTAGGTACGTTTTAACGTTTTAACTAGGTTCTTAAGAACAAGAACGGTCCATCTCAATAAACAGCCATTGTACCCAAACATGTCTGTCTCAATAAACTCAAAAGCTCACATTTCTCCAAATGGTTCAAAGAACTGCCCCACTTGGGCAGCAATCATGTTGGTTCCCAGTCTGCACCTCTGCTACAGACTCCCATTTCCTTAGGACCCCAGCTAGGTGCAACTTTTCTGCTTGTTTTGCTGAGAATACGTTGGTTTTGACCAAGCTGCACTACCTGGCTAAGGAGGTACAGGCAACTCCTAGCACTTGATTTCTAAAGGGTAGCCCAAAAGAGTGGCAGACTGCTGCAGCATATTATAAAAAACTCATGCTGAGTAACAAAGCAGCTTCCTGACTCAGGGATTATTTTGCTATGCATTTGTTTCACATTTGACAACCTGGTGTTAATATGCCAAGCTAAAGATGCATTCAAGCTCGTCTGTGGAGCAAAACTGAAGAAAGCAACCATGAAACTTATTCCCTTGGAAACAAAGTTCTCAAATATTCATTAAAACAGTGTTAATATACAGCTAAAGAGTTCCAGCTGCTAATCCCCTCTTCATTCTTACCATCATCCCCCAAAACAAAAAGGATGATCAAAAAGACATTTCACCTGGCAAATAAAGACAAAAGTTTGCCGACCAGACCATTTGTGGCATCTACAGAACTTTTCAACGAGTTCGTTCATGAGGTCTATCACGAAGGTTGATGTTGAAGCCATGTACAGCTTTTTTACCATTTCACTAACCTTGAAGAAGTGAGAAGAAAAAAAAATAAATGCAAAAAATTACTTCTGACCACCAACCCTCAGAAGTTTGAAATCCTGAATTTAATTAAAAAGCCTTACCAGCTTGTAAGAAATCCAACGGACAGAAGACACTTTGTCTGCACAGAGGCTGAAAGCGATAGGTCGCAAGTAGTCATAAATGTCTCTGGCACTGTACAGGTCTAGAAGCAAGATCAGTTGCCTACAGGATGGAAGAAGAACCAGAGTGCATTATATTAAGAATAAAGCTAGCTTTACCTGTGAATATGATCAGTTACATGACAACACTTGCTAAATATGCAATGTGGCCACAATAAAGTTACTGAAAAGTAAAATCTTCTATTTTTCATTGCCATCAGTTTGACTATGGGTCACTTGCAAATTTTAAATTGCCACTTATTCATAATAATGGCAAAATGCTTCAAGAGCTCAAAGAATGAAAAATTAAGGGAGGGGCAAGGGAACCAAGGCTGCATGTACAAGGCACGGATCATGACACCCACTACAACGTACATGCAGCACAGTGATCCAGATGTGAATGGCACTGCAGTGTGCATGCACATTTGAATACCTGGTAAAGACATCTCACACGTATAACACATACAATCTACAAAGCAACTACTCTGACTTGGTTTGATAAGTATCCTTGGTCACTTAAGCACACTGATTTATCAAACCAATAAACTTCTACTTCAGAGTATACTGGACAACTAGAGAAATTATCGGTCTTCAATTTGTGCACTCTGTTACCCCCTCCAGGTCATTGATAAAGATGTTAAAGAGGAAAGGTCCCAGAATGCACTCCTGCGCCACCTACAGCTATACTCCAGGTAGAGTACAACCTATTACCCAACCCTTCTGAACCCAACCATCCAATGACTTCTACTCATCTAGCCTCCACCCATCCAGATCATTATATCCTAACCTGGCTACAACAATATTGCAAGGCATGGCATTAAAAGCCTTGCTAAAGTTGAGGTATATGACATTCACCACCCCCTCCTCATCCACAGATTCAGTCATTAAATCACAGAAGGCAGGTTGCTCAGATGTGATTTACTCTTGGAAATTCATTCTGTCTGTTTTCATGAAGGAATCCTCCTTCACATGCCCAGAAATGGTTTCCAAGAGGACCTGCTCCATGATTCCCAGGGCCTGATGCGAGACTGACAAAATTTTAAGTCCCCTGATAGTACCTATCTTCTAAAAAGCCAAAAGCACATTATCTACCTTCCTCTAGTTCCCGGTCATCTGCCTTCATCTTCACAGCCTCTCAAAAATGATGGCTAATAGCCTTGCTATGACACGGGCCAGCTCTATCAGCACACTCAGTTGCAGCCTGGCTCGTCTGATGGATATACACAGGTTTAGTTCTCAAGTAATCCCTCAGTTGATCCTCAACTACCACTGAAACCTACCCTAAGCATGGAGTCTTGGGAAATCTTGTCAGCGAGTACCTTGCCAGTACCACAGCCTTCCTTGTGCCCACCATCACTAAATCATCCACCCCATTCAGCAGCAGTCCCATATTTTCCCTGTTTATTCTTTTTGTGCTAACCTAATAGTACTTGACACACCTTGCAAGTCTCAGCTGTAGCTGAGCTTTGACTTTCCCAATATAACCCTACATGCCTGGGCAGCGTTTCTAAATTCCTTCTGTGCACCCTGTGCCTCCTTTCACCTCCTGTATAATCTCTTTTTGCATTCAAGCTCAGTCATGAGTTCCCTTCTTAGCCAAACCAGACTCTTCAGACATCTCCTTGAGTATCAAGATGGACTATCCTTTCACACGAAGGATGCTGTGCTTCAAAATCTGCTGGCTTTCTAGAGCAACTGGATCCTTCAGAGCTTCCCTCCTCCTCCCACAGGAGTCCACACCTACCCATTCCATGAAAAAGCCAAAGTCTGCTCACATGAAGTCCAAGGTCACTACTCTGTTACTTGCTTTCTTTACTCCCCTCAAGATCTTGATCTCCTCCGTTTCATGGTCATGAGTTCAGTCTACTCATCAGACACAGTAACTAGCATTCAAATTCCTATAACACTTCTATTGACTTCAAGAGCAAGCAGATGTGATCTTCTCTTGGCAGCTTCTTTTTTATGGAAGGGTAATGTTTTCAGCATATGGTGACGGAAAAGACATTCAAGTTCCAACTTGAGCGCTTATAAATGATATAAAACTACCAGGAATTTTTAAGCAAGAGGGACAAGTGGAGAAGGATAAAGACTACCCACTAAAAGAAATGAAATGAACAATGTCACTGTAGTACATTCATTATACAATCTTAAAATTTTTAAGTATCCACAACAATAAAAACAAGCACCCAGAAAACTACGTACTCGGCCAGCTCTGCACGGAAACGCCAGTTCCTGCTGTTATCAGTCACTAGGAATTCCTGGAGCTGATAAAGATACTCTCGTCTTTTGTCAAGATGAAGAAGCTGTAACAGTTAATATAAGCTTACGTAAGGAAATGTAGGCTACCATCAGCAGACAGAACAAAAACTTTAAAATACAGCTAATGAAACACTTGCTTTTTAAAAAAAATAAAAATCTTTAGCAACAGTGTTGCTTGTCTGGGCTAAACCCTATCATGCTTAAGTCTATAGAATCACATGGGGCACTACTGAAAGCAAAATCTGATCTAGCCTCTGCTTTTACTCTAGGAAACAAGAAGGATAAGCAGTAAAGATAGTATTGACTTTAAAGGTTTGGAGCTGAAAGACAAATCATAAAAAATGAGGCAGTTAAAGAAAAACTCCTAAAGAAATTTGGGAACTTGTGCAGAGGTTAGAGCCATCAAAAAATCTTAATACCATCCCCTGGCACCTATATATTGAATAAACATGCACAAACTAGGCTCTTCAGAGAAAAGAAAGTATCAGCAACACAGATGTCCTGCAAAATATACTCCAGTATTCAACAGACATCTGGATTCCATCCAGATTTGTATGAATTCCCACAAAGAGTTATACCAGTGTTATGTTAAAAAGCAAATGCATACAAAGAAACAAAGCAAAATACATAATTTCACTTGACCAGAGTTGAACACAGACATACCTTCAGAAAGTCATGCAAGTGTTTAAGCACTCCTATCCTGACTTCATCTAGATCTTTTAAAAAACCATTGAAGACAGGAACTAAATCTCCAGCTGTAAGTTGATCTCCAAGGATGACGGCAAGTTCATGTATAGAAAATGCTAGTGTCCGCCGAACCTTCCACTGTAAAAATAAATAAAGAAATGAATTTTATTGATGTATCATCTGAAGTGCTCAATTTTAACTTGAGGATAAGTATCCGAGCTGGACTCCCAGCTAACTACAGTATTTATAAATACATTCAACAACAGTGTCTCATGTCACAGTTGAAAATGAAATTGGAAATTTAAAAACAAAAACAAACCCCAAAAAAACACAAAACAAAAAAACCAAACAAACAAAAAGGAAAAGGAAAGAGGAAAAATGACGATGTATCATTTCTTCCAGCTGAATATCAAGGAACTAGGCAAATTAAAGAAAATATTTTAATTTTCCAGGTGTCAGGAAGGAAAATAGTATTCCTGACATCAATACTCTTCCACACATTACTCTGCTTTAAATTCTTTTGCGTAAATTAGTTCCATACTACTACTCTCTCACTTGTTTTATTTATAAAACAGAACAAGATACATATCCCACAGTATTTCAGCTAGCATATTTTAGCTTCCATAATAGGCAAAGCTTCACCCACACTGACTGCCCAAGGACCAGTAGAGCTTTTACTCACGCTAAATTGAGGGGGCACTGTTTTAACAGATTAATTATTTCAAGTAAGTATTTTAAAAAATAAAATAGCGTCTATTCTTTAGTCAGCACTTTCCAATTAGCATGGGTACTGTTCTTTTGTCCTGGCTTGGCGATTCAATCTTAATTCAGATTAGACTGGTGATAAACTCTGGACCGTTTTGAACACAGGGCCATTTGTTTTCACTTATGTTTTAAATTTATTAGCTGGTTGTTTTTAATGGCTGCAAAAGAGTTTGGAAAATATGAGCAATAACCATGTATAAAATTACTCCCAACCTATCACTGAGAACTGCTGCTCTGACATAGCAAGAGCAAGTTCAAGAGAGGTGAAGTAGTCTGAGAATGTTTAAAAAAAATAAAAAGAGCATCTCCAGAAAAGGAAACAAGGGAGAACTGGGAAACAACTGTAAACCAACAGTAAAATACATAAAGCCACCTCCTTACCACCTAACAAGGAAAATATTTCCAGTATTTGTATTTAAAACAGACGTGCTGCATGGCGATAGTGATGTTATTCCCTTATGATTAACTGGATGCACACCAAAAAGGCCACCAAAAGGCCTGGAGAGGGAGTGACTCACTCAGCTCCAGACATGCCTACAGGGGCACGTGTCTGCTCATGCATAGCAGCACAGCCCAAATTTTCCTATCTATGAGAATCCCAAGCACTGCCATATGATCTCAAGCGAGCAGAGGAATCAGAGACTTCTCACATTACCATAGGAGATCCACCTCCCTCTCAAACTGCCCCTTTTCCTTACCACCTGAGCACCACAACATACACCCAGCTTTCTCTGAGCCAATAGTTACACTTCCATGCATCATATGAATAACTAATATCGGCAACGGAAAGCTCCACATGAAAAGCAGAGCAACCCAACATCCAGTAAATAAGAAATCATCACAGAAGTTCAGATTATTCATTGTCACATCATAGAAGTTCAGATCATTCACTGCCAGAGCTTCTTGAGCTTACCTGCATGTCAGATGCCAGGGTCTCATAGGTATCTTTCAAACAGTGCCAATTTTGTCTGCCCAATGTAAGTGCCACACCTGGCAGGCTGTAGGCACAGTGCTTGGCAATCTCGGTATCAACTGTTTGTGCGCGAGATGGATCAGTCATTGATAAATACTGATCCAGCAAGGCCTGAGGTACAACATCCTACAAAAAGAAAAGGGTAGAGTGTTTACACTATTTTCAATAAATCCTCATAAGGCTTACTAAAATTCCAGAACGTGTTAGTGTCAGAAGATTTTTTTTTCCCCACAACTATAAAGGAGTATTTAATGACAATCTCTTAATAAGAATGCAAAGAATCTGCATTCCATAAGTTCCACCAAAAAGTTCCAAAGAAACAATGATATGACTGGGGGCTATGTGAAAATATTCAGACCAACATCACAGATAAGTGGGTAGATCACTGTCTACTTAGGCAGACCAGGAAATTAAGAGACTACATTCTACCTGTCTACAAACTTTCAGGCTCACAGGCTGTGCAAACTGGCCGTTTTAACTTGTCCATAAAAATAGGCAGAACATCAGATGACAAGATTTGCTCAAAAATTACTTTCCTATTCCTCTCAAAATCTTGGAGAGGTGGGGAGAGAAAAACTAAATTAAGATGCCTTGAGGAGGGTGGGAAGGGGAGGGGGCAAAGTATAGCATATTCAATATTGCTTCCAAACTCCCTAAAGAGACAGCAGAAAGGAAAAGACTTATTCAGAGACAGATCTCTGTGAAAACCGGTCTTTCTCTCCACTGAGAAACTAAAGCATCTGAACTAAAATTTTGTGAAAACCTCTTTGTGTTGACTTCAACACTGGCTTTGCTTCAGCTGTTGTCAGTTTATCTCAAGCACTGACTACTCAAAGGGTGCAAAAGAGCATTTCTGTAACACAGCTGCCAAATAGCTCGGCTCATGTAAGCAACAAGAGGGACTGAGGTTCTCACTCAGGGTATCACGTTGGTGCAGGGTGGCACACTTAATACTGAACTATCTGACAAAAACATTTGATTCCTTTTGGGAAAACACAACAAAGAGGCAGTTCAAGCTCAATAAAATACTTTCACAACTTTTCTGCAAAAAGCTGTTCTGGGTTGAAGGTGGTTCCACTCAAAACATTTAACAAAAAATCCTGTTTCCTCCGGAACTTAATTTCCATGACAGGATAGTTTCCAAAGAAAATGAAACCAAAGCCTGGAAGTTTGCAATAACTGTTCTCATGTCAAAAAATACTGTCATCTCTTACACATAATTAAAACAGAAGCAACTACTGAATTAAACCATTATATCTGGAAACACAAAATGAGTAATTTTAAATTATTCTAAGAGGTTTGTCATATTTTACAGAAACTACATCACATCAGGAATGCTTGAAACGCATAAAAAAAAATTTTAAATTTGTATGAGTATTTATCTGATACATGTAGGAAAAGCAGAAGCCACTGCCTTTTACCTGTACTTTGGATTTTCTTTCTTCTTCAGGGCTGAAACTACTGTTGGTGCTCAAATCTGAATCATTATGAATATAGTGAAGTGTAGAATCCATATTCTTTGGGGAAAAAAAACCAAGGTCACACAAAATACACTCAAGGATTAAACACAAAACAAATGTCAACATCAAGAAGTGCTGTCATCACCTCAGGGTCTTCTTCTTAGATTAAAGGAACACATGTTTTAATATAAAATACAGTTTTGTTACAGCCCGAAATCAAAAGATCTGTAAGATAAATCTTTCTGCTTTCAAACACAGGCACCTCTTATCCTGCTCCATTTTGGTTCTTATGGAATGAAAATCACAGGCAAGGAGTACCTTTGAGTCTGCATTAAGGAAAATGTAACTAACATATGAGTCACATTGCTTCTCCCTTGAAGGGAAAACAAGAAAACATCTGTAGTGCTTTTTTTTTTTATTTGTTGCTTTGGATTTGTGCTAGAAAAAGGTCAAAACAAAGCCATCCTCATACTTAAGATAGAAACTGATGAGACTTATGCTTTTGCTCCTTTTCCTATAGCTGATTATTCTATAGTCTCCACGGATGAGTTTCACCTTAAAATACAGAGTCCTAGTGAACCATAGCTGCTGACACCGGTCATCAACTCTCTCAGCAGTTCTATTAAAATAAGTTTTAGCAGTAATTCAAGCATCCTGGCTACACATCTGGGCCCTGAAGATAAGGACCGAGACTCTGTTTCAGAATGCTACCGAGCAGCAGATGTTTGATACACTATGATAAACCATGCTGCTGAAGGGATGCGCTGTCACTTTGTATACCGGTGGAGTTCCCCAAATACAATGGACTTTGTTTGCATAATCAACCATGAATTTCAAGAAGTACGTGATGAATATTTGGAAAGTAGATCAGGCTGCTGTCTGGTAGAACAGGACAGAGGCATTTTTGCTAGATATGAGTCAAGGTATACATTCACAAAAGCTGCAGGGTGAGCTCTCAGGGTCAATAGAAGCACTGAGAATATGCCTACTCTACCAGCTCTTCAGATCAGTCTGACAATGAGAATTTTCAAGCAAACTACAAACTTCTTCAAAGAAGCCTCCAGGATACCATCTCTCCTCCTTAGCTTGACTTCAGACAGTTGCTTTTTCCTATTCCATTATCTGCTGTCATCTAAGCATTGGCTTGTAATTTTAGTTGCTGAGGTGTAATTACAGGTGATAAAGAGCAGGTAGAGCTGCAAGGCAATAGCATATGGCTGGCACAGCAGCCCAAGTCACCTGTCAGGCATATCAAGCAGCAGCAAGAAGGTGTCAAAGAGCCAAGGAAAGAACAGATCTGCAAGTAACTCCCTAGCTAACCATATCCAGCAGCATACAACAACTATAGGAGCTATATACAAAACCTCCAGGAGCTCTGAAAACCATCTCTGCAGGATTTTAGTTTGCCAGTCAATTCTTTAGTCCTTTTTAGCATGCCTCCCACCCCCGCCCCAAAAAAGAGATCATTTTCAGCATTCCCAGAAAGTCACTGGCTTTGACCTCTTTCAAATGAAGAAATTATGAGGCAGCCAGCACAAGCTAGCCATAGTGCTTTCCATGAGTTGCCCAGGTACATGGAACTGGAGGCTAGTCATCTGTTCTGCTACAATAAAAATGAAAAGACTCATCTCAATCTCTGCTACCCCAGCTCTAAAAAGCTACTTAAAAAAAAATTTGAAAAAGATAAAAATAATACTTTATTGATTGAACTAAGTTGAACAACTAAATATACTGAAGGGTGTCACAGATGGGAGCATTTTTATCCAGCCATTTTTCAAGTCAAATACACATTCCAGAAAGGAAGAGCTTCAGCACAGAACTACAGCATCAGTTGGTATTTAAGTCAACGCACTATCTCTATTCCTGCAGATGAAGCTCCATCTGTACTTTTTCCATGGAACATGCACACACTGAACTGAGCATTACAGAGAGCCAGGACATAAAAATTCAGCAGGGCTTAACTTGAGAACTTCTTGTGTAACAAATTTGTGAACCACCACCACCACCCTCTGAGATGCAAAATCTTTGTCATGATGATACAAATCTTTTACATGAAGTTTCCTCTTACATGAAGTTTCCTTTAGCTGCAGTGTAACCAGAGCTCCAGGGCTGAGCTCGACAGACCCCTGCTCTGCACCATGGCTTGCACACAAAACCCACAGCACCAGGACAAGTGGTGGTGGTGTTTCCTAACAGGGCAGCTGGCCCAAGCACAGAGAGAGAAATACAACTTGGGGGATTTCTTAAAGCTTACATTCATTTATCAAACTTTATAGAGAGCACACAACCTAAAGAAAATAAAAATGGTGGCTCCTAAGGAAAAATAAAACAGCTACCCTCGTCCTCAACAAACAATTGTCATCTATGCTGCAAAATCTTATCTGTTCACTCTATTACAGCATCTCTTTTCATTTGAATAGAGAATCTCTCTTTAACATGTATCATTAACTCCTTCAAGAGCCAATACAGCTGCAGAAGGACAAGCAAAGTATGATTTGGCTTTGTGATATTTGTGCAGAACTTTGAGGGCTGCTTTCAAATATAAAATGCTGTAGCTTGATTTTCCTAAAGTGTCCAGAACCCTATTGACATATTGCTATGCTAAAACTTAAAAAAACCCCACCAAAACCACCACAGCAACAACAAAAAAACCCCAAACACCTGCAAAAAAACCAGAGCTCTCTTCACTGCTAGGGGCAACAGTCCTCTTGCTCAACAGATCGCAGCTTGATTCCCAAATTCTAGGTCACCTCTATACTTATAAAATGACTTGATTCAGTGCCAGTAACAAACAAGGAACTGACAGATTAAGAGCATCCTTCTAAAGAGTAAAACTGAAACATGCAAAACCAACATATACCAGCAATGTGACGGGTTCTTAAACTTTTTGTCAGCATCATACTCTGTAAAGAAATAAAATGCAGGACAAGTCCCTCTGAACAAACAACACCCTCATCACGTGCAAAAATTAGAAGGACAGAGGATATGCTTACACTGCCATTTTAAATGTAGGATTAGAAAAGAGTGACTAGACAGATCCTATGATAAAGAAACACATTGAGCCTGACATCAGGAATTGAGGGCAGGTTATTTTTTGAAACAAACCAACCAGCCACATTTGTAGTGTTAAATTATGATTGTGTATAAACAGCAGTATCAAAGTAAATGTCACATTCCTCCACTCCCCAAATGTTTTCGGGCTACATGGTAGTCCAACAGCTTAGGTGAAAAGTTAATTAAATGTCATCTATAAACACTGCTCTAATTAAAGAAGGTTGAAAATCTTTGCACTGGACTTATATCAACTTCTAGACTTTTCAGAGACATTTATCAAACTTTCATATGAAGATACTGTTTAGGCAATATGATTCAACAGATCACTTGCTGTCGTTTCATGGAACTTATTTTGGAACCATTGCTATCTACATAACTATAGCTTTTAATACCACCAAAGTCTGTGGCACTATATGCAGTGAGCATAGCGGGTTTGGCATAACACACAGTACAGGACAGAAAACAGTGTCAAATGCAACAGACTTCAGGCAGGCAGGGAACAGCGGTGGGGTGCTGAAGAATTAAGTGCAAAAACATTTAAAGTGTTACTGATTGCTAGAATCCACTTTCTCTTTCAGCAGGGCACACAACATCCTAGATTGAAGGTCCTAAACTTCTCTTATGCAGGCCAGTAAACTGATGGAAAACACTTTGACAGGGAACACAGGGAACTAAGTACCTCCTTCTCCAAAGTGGGGAGGCAGCGAGGCAGGGGGGTGGGACTGGAAAAGGGGATTCACTTATCAGTAGGGCTCTGTTTTAAGGAACACAATTTCACAGTAATAAACTGCAGTAGCATTAAAACATCTTAAAATGTCATAGTCCCAACAGAGATTTTAATGGAAACAATTTCAAGAATTTACATGGACAAGCACAGAACTGGCAAAAACAAAGACACCCAATGCAAGTCATTTTATTTTAGTAGCTAGCGCTTCAATACCAGCCAACAAAACCAAACGCCACACTAGCCAAAAGAAGGAAGCATTTAGCTGCAATTACCTCATGAATGCAAAATACAGCTCTATTACTGGAGCCCTGGAAATCCTAATGCGGGAAAAAAATAGAGTAAAAAACTTGCTTCTTACCTCAACAGTGTCACCAATTAAAGGCACAATATCACCCAGTATAGGTTTAAAATTTTGTTGGTCGTTGATGGTTAATTCAGTCTGTGAGTCTGTTCCCTTGTCGACGCTGGCCATTGTCTCTTCTTGAGGATCCAAACTGGATGCTCTGAGCGCAGCAGACAACACCTCCACTTGTGCTGCAGCATGGGAAAGAAACCCATGAGAGAACGAACTGCAATAAGCTTTCAGCAAGTTCACAAATCAACTTTTAGACAGTGACTCATTAACTGGCAGAAGAACTACGGGGGAGGTACAAATTTAAGATTATTGACTGTTAGTAAACCCCAATCTGGGGGTAATTAGCGTAAAATTTAAGGCAAATTAACACTCTACTCTCTTCCTAGGGTGCTCAACCACACTATAGCTCAGTGAAATTTGTCTTTAAAACAAAAAAAAAAAACAGGAGTAAGAGACTGGTGTTATGGTAGGATCAGTTCTTTAAGAATCTCAGCACATGTTAATGGTGCAAGTAGTCTTTGGAGCCAAGTAATCCAAATAAAGATTAAGAACAGGTTTATTCATACAGAAAGGATTTCAATTCCAAAAGGATGTGTCTCTCTCTATATAAGGTCTTTACATTCTTACGGTTTTATAGCAACTCTAAAGCAAGATCTATATAGGAAGATGCTAGACCCCAGTAACTCTTTTCTGAGACAGGATACTTTAGCCTCCTTGCATCCTCCAAACAAATAATGAAGGTCACACTGATGTTCTTTTATTCATCAAAAGAAAGCATTAGTGCTTCACACTCTGCCACGCACTCTTTTGAAAAAAATCCAGGGGTTCTGAGACTGCTCTACTTTCCATCCCTCTGCTTACCGCTAGTTAAAAAAAGCTTTGTTTAGCAACATTCCTTGGATATAGCCTGACCTAAGCAGATCAGGTATCAGAGGCAAATCTTAGCTGCAAGTGACAATTCAGTGCAGACTTAGTTACCCTGCCTCTCTCCGTATCCACTTCTTTCCAAGAAGGTAAAGGGAAATAATATCGTGAGCCATTAAATTCGCCTAGCCATCAAAAAGCTCTGTTCTCACAGACTTTGGCTTTTCCAAGGTTTCTTAAATGCTCATTGTGAAATTAAACAACAAACCATATGTTTGTTTTAATCTCACATTGCCATATTAAGTTACAGAATCTGAATTTCTCCCACTAGCTTTTTTGATAGGGTTATTAACAAGAGCAAAACAAAGTAAATTGGACTCTTTTGCAGATAGAAGAAACACATACACAATACATGTCACAAGATGCAAAATTACTACTCAGCACAATTCTAGCTAGCAAAAATAGGAAAACACAATACAAGTTTGCTGGTTCCTAGCTGAAGTCTGAGGACCAGGAGTAAAAATAATTCTTTACAATATGCTATGCTAGCTCTGTAACTGCATCGAATTTCTGACAGAATAACTGAAAGATATTCTTGCTCTATTACTGCAATTCACCTCAACAGGAAAAAACACAGCAAGTTAGAAACTTAAAAACAAACCCAACAGCATACTAATACTTCCAAATATATAAAAATTAGAAATTTTACTGTAAGATTAACAAAAGCTTGATATGACTTCACTCTTCAAGTGTTAGTTCACAGACAATAGACCTCTGTACTTTTTAAGGCCCATGAGAATAAACAAGATCAAGGTTAGTAAATTCCTCCAAAACTTAGAAGTTAAATAAAACACCACAAAACCATGCAAGCTGGTGATTTTGGAGCACTTGCTAGGGCAAGAAATGCCTGTCTGATTTCCAGTTTATTCTCATTTAGAGAACTCAAACAAGAAAATTAAAAATAATTATATTCTGCTGCACATCAAGGAGACATTTTTCATGAAGACTTCTTTCGTAAAGGACAGTTTCATGAGAAATGTACACTCCTCATTTTCACTTAAAAGTCAAGAAAGCTTTCCCTGACTAGGTAACACATACTGCTTCAACACTGGATATGTATTTACTGAAAAATCCACACAGAGCTCCAAAGACTACTTCTAGTAACAAGAGTAAAGGTATCTACAGCAGCAACTGGGAATTTTCCAAGACATATTCCCCACCCATGGCCCACTGTCAGCCCGCACATCTGGACCACCCTTGTTTAGGGGCTTAATGGAGACTACAGGTATCCTGATTTCCTCTGCCTGCCCTAGAGGAGATATGACACAAACATGCACCTTCTCAGCTTCTTGTCAATTCTACAATCCCAAAATGTGGGGATGAAGGACAAGAGAGGCCAAACTCCCAAGGATTGGCAAGTGCCGCCTTTCTTCTTTGAGTGCTTCTCCATAGGTCGTGTCACCAAGGGTGACTCCAGTGCTGTCACTCACTGAAAGGCGAATGACCTGAAGTCTGTAAACATCTTAAGGTCCCAGCCAAAAAAAGAGCCAAGCACAGTCACTATGGGAGGCTCCAGAACGGTGGAGTGCTTAGGAAAGTAGGAAGAGAAAGAGAGTCCACATGTGAGTATATGTGTATGTGGACACAGCTCTAGGTGGCTGCCTTGAACATACTGAAACTTGAGACAGCATCCTAATGAGCTGTCTTCACCACCCTGGGCTCCGGTGCCAATGCACATCCCCTTGTAATCCCACCACACACAAACACAGTCCAAGATCTGTGCTGACACCCTCCTGACCGAGATGGCTGCTGCTCCTCCCCATCTCCCACAAAGATCTTTCTTACAGCCAAAAAACAGGCAATGTTTCCCAGAAAACCATTAAAAGTACAAGCAAAGGATAAGGCTCCCGTCTCATGCATGACAGAGAAATGCCTCTGAGCTCTTGGGAAGCAAGGTTTTGGGAGGAAGACTGGAAGGCAATCTGCTAACTAGCTTTCACCACTACCTAAACTGGACTGTAAATATCAGTTTACATTACTGTAAACATCATGTATTACATTAATAAGATAAAGTCAATGTCCACTGGATCTTAAACCATCTGCTAATTAACTCTTTCTTCCTTTGACTTTTCCTTCAGGTGAAAAGTATTTTTCAGCAAGAAATTATTTACTCTTGGCTACTGTACCTGCATCCTAAAATAACTGGCACAATCTTTAAAATCAAAACCATATTTTACCTGGCCTTGTTAAATTTCCTGGTCCTCAAGAGTTTCTGTACTTGCAATATGCTTTATTGTTGTTTTCTGTTTCTCCTCATGTTTCACTAGTAGACATGGATATTTCCGGGTGGCACACCCCTTTTTTCTAAGGGACCTGCCTTTCTTACCCTCACTTCCTACTCAGAGGCAAAAGCTATTGGCTGCATTAATGGGTACAGAGATGAAAGTTATTTAAACATAAACTTCAGCAACATATTTTAGACTTTTACTCCAAGCAGTGATAATAGCCTCAATTATAAACATAGTTTTTAGGAGGGAATGGGATCAATTGATCCCACATTTGGGCTGGTTTATCCCTATTAGGTCTCCATTTGGCAAAGCAGCCTGTAACTGGCATAAACCCCAGTGAGTTCCAGTAACCTGCAAGGAGAAGGACTTGGGGGTGTTGGTGGATGAGAAGCTCAACATGAGCCAGCAATGTGCACTGGCAGCCCAGAAAGCCAACCACATCCTGGGCTGCATCAAGAGAAGTGTGGCCAGCAGGTCGCAGGAGGTGATTCTACCCCTCTACTCTGTGCTCGTGAGACCCCACCTGGAATACTGTGTCCAGCTTTGGAGTCCCCAACACAGGAAGGACATGGACCTGTTGGAACGGGTCCAGCGGAGGGCCACGAAGATGATCAGAGGGATGGAGCACCTCCTCTATGAAGACAGGCTGAGAGAGCTGGGGTTGTTCAGCCTGGAGAAGAGAAGGCTCCGGGGAGACCTCACAGCAGCCTTCCGATATCTGAAGGGGGACTACAGGAGAGCCGGAGAGGGACTCTTTGTCAGGAGATGTAGTGACAGGACAAGGGGTAATGGTTTTAAATTGGAAGAGGGGAGATTTAGATGAGATATTAGGAGGAAATTCTTTACAGTGAGGGTGGTGAGGCACTGGAACAGGCTGCCCAGGGAAGTTGTGGATGCCCCATCCCTGGAAGTGTTTAAGGCCAGGCTGGATGGGGCTTTGAGCAACCTGCTCTAGTGGAGGTGTCCCTGCCCATGGCAGGGGGGTTGGAACTCGATGATCTTTAAGGTCCCTTCCAACTCTAACCATTCTATGATTCTATGATAAATAATGTTAAGAAAAGCTGACATTACATGATTTAGCACTTTCTCTGCAGAATATAAGGAGATAAATAAAGCTGAAGAAAGTGTTCCTGGAGAGAAAAATAAAGAAATAAAAACATCTGGGGAAAGAAAAACAACCTCTGAAGTAAGTGAAGATGGCAGCAGTCTCAGGGAGCTGGAAAAAGGTGACCTGAATAAAGACCCTGTAATAATTTTAAAAGAGCTGGCATACTTCAGAGGAATGTGCAGGTTTCCATCTCCCAGTTTGAGACCCCCAGGATGTCTGGCCAGTGGATTAGAAAGGTCCTATTTAACACGGATTACACACCACTGCTTAACTTTGCACAGCTTGTGTAGCTCTGGTAGCCAGTAGAATTTGTCTGCAAGAAGAATGGCTGTCTTTACCTTGGCTGCTGACTGCTCAACTATCTATTACTCAGATTTATCACTTTGGCAACAAGCTAGTTTTGGAAAGAAAGCCTTAAGGTAAAGATTTTTGGGAATGAGATTCAGTTAAAGCAGTTCACCCCTTTCTAAGAGTGAGATTACAGGGAGGAAAAAAAAAAAAAAAAAAAAATGTTCTATGGCAGTTGCTGGTCACTGTTAAAAATTGCATTTGTTAGAAACCTCATCAGTCTCCATGCCTTGGAGCAAGGATTTGAAGTTTGAAATGGAAACTACTCTGATGATAAGGACATGCACTACAGAAACACAGAAAACACAGTCAAAGTTACAAACCTAAAAAACCCCAAAACAAACAAACAAAAACACCCCCAAAACCCACATAACCACAAACAGTTAGTTCTGTGTATCTAAACAGTAATCCATTAGTTCTTGGCAGCTAAGACATCCGGAAGACTGGGGTATGCACTGAACATACTGTACTCTGGGCCGCACAAGCTGGCAATGCCATTCCTTTCAACTGATTTTTCCCCTTGGCATGATACCATGCTGAGGTACCCCTTTGATAAAACCTGAGTTATTCTGTTCTCAGTGCTTCTGCTGTAATGATGCAAACAGGTGAGGAAAGAAGCACTTTGCATAACACAGAAGGGTCAGAAGAGACATGTGAAGTAGAGGAATGCAGAATCCAGTGGAATGCAGAATCCAGAAAGATAAGTGAAAACAAAAAAGGAAGAGGAGAAACACATATGGAGGGAGAATGTAGGGGTACAAAGGTACAGTAGTTGCTATAGATGCATACACAGTGCAAAGCATAGAGAGAGGAAAAAAAAAAAAACCACCAAACCACCCACAAGAAAAGGAAAATTTCAGAAAGAATCATTGTCAGTTGAACTCCAGTACCAATCTCCACACCTGCCTCAGCTGTCAAGGACTGACTCTGAAACCAACTAGCAAAATGGAAATTGTCAACCTCCACTGATTGTACCATTAAAGACATCACCCTTATGACCATCATCAATTATTCTGCAGTTAAATAATGAAAGTTCTTAAGATCACACTGAATTTTTAAAAACCCTGTGCCAATGACCCCACCCAATATGGTTCCACACAACAAGTATTAATCTTCTTTTTTTAAATGCAGAAAACATTCTCCAAAATAAAACATGTTAAGAGAAGAATGCTGATGTTGCACTGTCAAGCACTGACAGGCGAAGTACAGCCAGAGTCAAGGTCATCTGAACAACTTAACCTTATTGACACATGCATAACATCGTACACTACAGTCTCTTTCTCAAAAACTAACTACTTCTGCTAACTCATCCCCACTTCATCTTGTGATGTCTCTAGGATGCTTGCCCCATTTGCTATAGAAACCAGAAGATGTGTACCTAAGGGAGCTCTCCAGTATGTCAGGTCTCTGCTTACCCACCACAGAGAACACAGCATCTTCTGCTCCCATCCCTTGGTGGGGAATGCAGCAATAAAGACAGGAGCACAGCATGGAAATGGGAATCCAGGATTTGGGTGACAGCAAATCAATGAAGAAAATAAGTGCAAGAAAAGGGTCATAGGGATTTAAAAAGAAAGAAAAAGAGAAAGAAAGAGAGGAAGACCAAAATCCTGTCTTCGCTGTCAACCACTCACAGTACAAGACTCATAAAAACATAATGAGGGTCTTGCAGGGTGAGGCAGCAGGGAAAGATCCTAAGCACTGCTTGGGATCAGGGCTGTTTGGCAAACACTCATAAGCCACATGTAGTGGAGACAAAAATATCTGTGAAATTAAGAATTTTCACAAAATTTCTGTGAAAGTAACAAATTAAGACAACGCATGGACTGAATATTTATACCATCAGTTTTCAACAACCGTTTTAGATGGTGAAGATGAAAGCATTATTCCTGGTATTGCCATGAGCAAAGAGGCAGACAGGGCTCTGATCTTCTGGATCACTCCCAAAGGGAATCTACCTCCCTTCTGTCAGAATATATGGACTGTAAGGTCCAAAACACGGGCATTAAATCAGCTACTCAGAGACTAAAGTCTGGATACCTACCGCTTCTATGTGCATTTCAGTGTTCGAGACAAGCATGTGAAATGAATACTATTCTATCAGTTTTGGTCTCCATTTCCTTATGCCTCAATGTCCTTTGTATAAAATCAAAATAGCAATATTACCAAATCAAAACAGGCATGTTGTTAAATTCCAGTTTTTTAAATATTTAGACTGAATAATGAGAGTACAGGCAAGAGGGGAAAAAAAAAAAAGAGTACAAGGTTTAGAAGGTGTATTTCATGGAGTTTCACTACACAGCCTTGACCAAGTCAGAGGTACTGTACGGAATACAAAGGCGACTGAGTAATTAAGACCACCCACCCCCACCCCACCTTAGAATGCATGGCACTGGAAACCCTAATTCAAGTCAGTCTTAACTTGTGGGTACTGGGAACCCATAGTGTTGACAACTAGTAATAGCTTTCTTCTACTGAAACACTCAAGTGCTAATCAACCACCACACAGAAAACCTCTTGACACCTGCCAAGACAGCTACAAAAAAAACCCACTCTGAAACAAGACATGAACACACATGACAAACAACCCTGTAACACAGGACAATTCTGGATTTACAAATACACGCCTACATAAATCTTCAATAAAAGTGTTTAAGACATGGTCTGTAGCCGGACAGAACAAGGTTTTATAAAATAAACCTAAAGAGCAGTGCAAGTTTTAACAGTGGGCCTCAGAGATGGGTTATATGAAGACTGAGATGATAAGCCAGGCTCAATTTTTTTCGTATCTCTTTCCTTAGAGAGAGAACCCAAAGTACTCAAACCAGCAAAGTTTCATCTGCTGACTTCCCAACCGATTAAATAGAAGCAGCCCAAAACGGATTTAAGAAAAGTTATTAGCAAGTCAACCTACTAACAACAAACAATTTGCAAGCAGGATAAGTTTATTCTAAAATGTTTTTCCCACTCCCAACTTGCCCCTCTTTTTCCTTCCTACGTTTTCTGGTATAGAGGCATGCTTCCCCTGGGGATTCTTCAGCTCCAGAATAACATGGCTCTTCCTTAGTGGTACCTCTGGACTTTCTGACTGTGACACTCAAGCTTGATGTGCCTTAGAATTTATGCGGCATACAAATACCAAGAGAAACGTATCTCCAGTAGGGATGTGTGAAAAAGCCCAGTCATTTTAGCCCAGGAGGTATGTCTGAGGTGCTGCTTCACCAGCTGGTCACATTTATGAAACACTTCTCCACCCTTCAAGAGCTTTTAAAATGGAGGGTATGCATTCACTTCAAGAATTCGGTTTGGATTCAGTTCTCAGTTTGACCCAACAAACTCGGCATACTTAAGTCGACAACATGAGATTGCAATAATAAAAGACCTTGCAGAAAAATGGAGAAGACATTAACAATAAAATGGATAACGCATAAAATGAAAACCATTTATCACACATCAATTTTTTAAAATAAATCTTCATCTGCCTTCTTATTTTGCACGTATGCTAATTAAAAATTAATTTCCTGATCAACACCTTATGCCAGTGTCTAAACAGGCAGCCAGAAGTTTATACTGTTGTTACACGCATTCAGTTTATGGGAGGAATCATGCTACCTTTAAACATCTTTACAAAAATGCAAGTTCCCTTTTAGTTCATCATCAATTTTCACAATTAAATCAAAATAGATACAATCTCTTTGAGGGCCAGGAGAAAGCACTACTTGTGACTTAAACAACTGAAAGCCCAAACTGCTAAACAACATATGCATATCTCCAAATGCTAAAAATGCTTCAGTATCTTTACTATACCTTTAACATCTGGATCGTCTATATGGGGTTCCAAATTTTCTATCATTTCTTCCAATTCTTTCCTTGTTGCCATAGGAATGTTTGGAGACACTGGCATAGTAAGTTCCTGAATTTCTCTATTGAGTATTATCTCAGAAGTCTGCTGAAGCTCGAAGTCAATATCTATTTCAGGAAGTGGAGTCCTCCAGAAATGGAAAGAGTTATACAATTCCTGCTCTGAAAGAGAGGTTTCCTGTGAATTCAGCCCAGCCTCCTGCAGACTTGCTGTACAGCAATGAGAACTTCGCTGGTTCTCGTCAGCCATTTCCCCACAAGATTCTAAAGACAAAGTGCAATGGAAGGATGACTCAGTCTGGAAATCACTTTCCCTCTGGGTGTTATTTGACACTGTATTTTGATCTTCCATGGCATTTCCAAATTTTGTTACAAAATCATCATTATCAACATGTGAAGACAGATCCTCTGTCCTGTTGTGCTCGTCCTCTGTTGTGACATCTTCTGTAGTCCTGACTTGTTCACTGTTGAGCGTCAAAGCAAATGAACATTTAAAAACCAAAATATACTTGTTGCAAACAGATGCTATTGAACATTCACACACATGCTATCAGCTTGCTATTTATCAAACTATATTTACTTACAGCAATAAATCATAGAATCACAGAATGGTTGAGGTAGGAAGGGACCTTCAGAGATCACCTGGCCCAACCTTTTGTTCAAGCAGGGCCACTCAGAACCAGTTGCTCAGGACTGCGTCCAGATGGGTTTTGAGTATTTCAGAGGATGGAGAGTCCACAGCCTCCCTGGACAACCTGCAGCACTGCTCAGTCACCCTCATAGTGAAAAAATGTTTCCTGATGTTCAGAGGGAACCTCCTGTGTTTCAGGTAGCTCCCATTGCCTCTGATCCTGTCACTAGGCACCCCCAACAAAAGCCTGTCTCTCTCCTCTTTGCACTCTCCCTTCAGGTATTTGTACACATTAGTAAGATCTTCTCTGAGCCTTCGCTTCTCCAGCGGAGCACTCCCAGCTCTTTCAGACTTTCCTTGTAAGAGATGCTCCAGTCCCTTCATCATCTTTGTGGCCCTTCACCAGACTCTCTCCAGTATGTCCATGTGTCCTTTATAATGCGGAGCCCAGAACTGGACCCAGCACTCCAGGTGTGGCCTCACCAGTGCTGAGCAGAGGAGAAGGATCACCTCCCTCGACCTGCTGGCATCACTCCTCCTAATACAGCCCAGGATACCATTGGCCTTTACTGCAAAGGCACATTGCTACCTCATGGTCAACCTTGTGTTCACCATGACCATTTAGGGCCTTTTCTGCAAAGCCACTCTCCATCCAGTCAGATCCCAGCATGTATTGGTGCCTGGAGTTGTTCCTCCTCCCCATGTGCAGGGCTTCGCACTTCTTGTTGAAATTCAAGAGGTTCCTGCCATCCCATCTACAGCCTACTGAGGCTCCTCTGGATGGCAGCATGACCCTCTGGCACATCAGCCACCCCCTCTGAGTTTTGCGTCATCAACAAACTTGCTGTGGGTACCCCCTGCTCCACCATCCAGATCATTAATGAAGATGCTAAACAGGACTGAATCGAATATTGACCCCTGAGGTATAGGCCCTGTCATGGGCCTCCAACTATGTGTTGTTGATCAGCGCCCTCTGGGCCCGGTCATTCAGCCAGCTGTCAATCTACCTTCTCACTGACTGCTCATTCAGCCCATACTTCATCATGAGGATCTTACAGGAGACCATGTTAAAAGCCTGAATGAAATCTAGGCAGACTATATCCGCTGCTCTTCCCTGTCTATCAAGTCAGTCATTTCATCACAGGAGGTATATCCTAAGGTAACCTGAGTTACCGACTGAGTAGTCATGTATTTTAAGTAAATAATAGATGACCAGAATTTTCAGTTAAGTAAGATGAGAAGTTCCAGATCTTTCCATTTATCAAGATAAATACTCAAATTATACAGGAAAGTTAATCTTCTTAACTTGCACTTCATACAGAAGAAAAAAAAGAAGGAAAAAATAATTTGCAGATCTAGCAAATTCTTTACCTGGTTTCCTGTCCAGAACCACAATCTTCTGGGTTTTTACCATCATCTTCTTTAAAGTACTGGGCACTGCTGGATGGATTAGCAAAAGTTGATATGAAAGGCCCCAGAGACTGAAAAGCTGCTTGGCGGACCTAGTTGAAAGGGTCCAAAGTGAAAAAAAATTATTTTTTTATATATATATATATATAAAAAAAGCTTGCTGTCCTACAAAACATAAATGCCTGCTACTAGGAATCGGAAGGGTCATAAGCAGAGGCTCTTGTCTGGAAAGAGTAAGCCAGCTAAAGTGTCAAGTGAAAAAAAAAAAGTTAAGAAAAAGCAGGGTAAAACCAGTTAAAATCACAGGTAACTAGGCTGACGGGCCTATTCCCCACAACCAAAGAAATCACAATTATTTACATGGTAGAAGCAGATAAATTTGAAAGCTCAGTTGAGAATTTTAACAACTTGAAAGGAAAAAATTATGTCCCATGAACACACATTTCACTACCATACTTTTGCTTGAGGTGTGTGAAACAAGTTATCCACACCTATGGGGAGAAGTTCTATATGGAGTATCGCAATAAAATCCTTTAAATGTGACAACTATTCAAGAAATAAAAAGCAATTCTTACCCATCGTGAAGGATCGCTAATCAAATTAATAAAAAGGGTTGATAATTTTGTCCTCCGGACTTCCTGTGATGTTGCACAAGAAACTGCCATGAAGCATTCAGCACAGGCTTTCCTAACTCCCCACACGTTATCAGAGCAGAGCTGAAAAAACCTCGGCAGCTGTTAAGAACATTGTAAGTAAGCTTGCAAGTCTTAACAGGCAGTACTTGTTTCAAAGCAAGTTCTTTTTTCACATTCATTTCCTTCATCTCGTTCCCTGCCCTCATACTCAGATACATTAGTTTAACATTTGCACGACAAAGAACGCACGTTCAGTGGCACCACCCTGCTAATCAGGTGGGTACAGATAAGGACAATTCACCTGTCTGAAGAATAGCAAGAAAGTACTAACTTTCTAACCTGATTTATATACATATTAAAAAAAACAAACAAACCCAAAACAAACCCAAAAAAACCTCCAAAAATATCCCCAAGACCAGAAAACCTATTGTAAGACAAAACCTCATCCCTACACCATTCTTTTGAAGTAGGTAACACTGAAAGGAATAAAAACATGACGAATACTGATGCGTTAACACACTATCTATCAGAGACCACTTCAGATTTTTGTTTCTCAATTAAACGCAAAGGAAGAGCATCTTCAGAAAGAAAGAAAACTTTTCTTTCCCACCTAAATATCTCATTGTTAGATTTACCAATCTCTGTCATCACCTACCCTACAAAGCAGGACCTGAACTGCACAGAGGAATAGGGGAACAAGAGAAACACTGCATTTGGTGCAAAAGAAAACAGGTTTGAACAGAGCAGTGGTTTCACAAATAAAACAAGCATTTTGAAGTTGCTCAGGTGCTCTGATTTTTGGAAACAGTAATGGTAAGGATGAAACGGTGGTAAGATGCAAGTAATACAACAACTGTTGCTACAGCTGTTCTCAGTTACTGATGTTCAGCTGTTCCTGCTTTCTGCAGCAAAGTTTTCTGGACTTTGATTCTGACTTTAAAAAAAAAAAAAAAAACCAAAAAACCACATTTATGTTACAAAAATAAGTTTTATCTAAAGCCATTCAGCTTTTTGCCTTTTTTTTTCCTTAATAATCCCAAAAGAACAGAAAACAGTATTTTCCATTATGGAAAGAGATTCTCAATTGTACAGCCACATGTTACTGCACCCTCTATAAAGCTTAATCCAAATTCATTACATGTGTCACTAAGAGGGCATTTGTGAGAGCAATCCATTTACATCCCCGATCAAGAAACATACGGGATGTAAACCTGTGATACGATACTTCATTATCAAATGGCTTGAATTACACAGTACCTAGGAGAAAATGCAGCAAATGCTGCAGGAACCTAAGAAATGCCCTGCAGGTCACACTAGGTGTACCTGTCCCAATACCATCTGCATAAGGCTGCAGAGCCTCTTGTTGAAGTCATGCCTGCATTTACACTCTCTTCATTTAAGTCCCTCACCAATTCATGGCACTGACTCATCAACCTCCTCTGACCCTCAAAAAGCTCACTGTCCACATCCCCCAAAACAGGAAGCCTGAAGAAGGATCCCAGAGACTGTCAGGCTGATTTCCACTCCCTAGTCCTGTCATGTCTCCAAGCCTAGCAACATCCACCAGCTCCTTGGACCTGCCAGGGGAATGGGGGGGCACTATTAAAGATCCTCTGCTGACTGCTTAATCCAGCTCCCTGTTTTTCCATTTTGAATTTGTATCTTTTCCCTTCAACTTTATTTGTTTTTGCTCAAATTCGTTTATTATCTCTGCCTTTTTTTCTTCTTTCACTCCTTCCCAGGAAGGTTGTGAGGCTTGGTTAAGGGTCAGGAAAATTGACTTTTTAAATATTAACAGCATCACTTAATGCTGCTGTTTCTTGATTTAAAGAGACCACATAAGATTCACCACTTCTAGCAATTTATACCCTCCATGCTCCTCCTGTATCTGCAATCTCTCAGTGCATTTATAAACATCAGAAGACACACTCCTGCCTACTTCTTGCCTAATGTATTTTTGAACTTGAAAATACCCTGTCTCCACAGCCCAAGGTATTTTCTTCAGTCTGGTTTAAACCATCTCCCAGTTCCAAAATTGAGTACCCCTTAGCTCTAGACTGTATTATTTGACAAGAGTTCTGTATTCATAGTAACTGTCTTCAAGATTTTGTAAACATCAGTCATAGCTTCACATCAGCAAGACTGAAGAGTCACAGCTTTTTAAGTCTCTCCTTACTAAGGGAATATAGCAGTAGCCTTATCATCTTAGCTGCCCTTCTCTGTACCTTGTCTACCTCCACCACTGACTTGTATTAAAAACAAAAATGCTTTAAGAAACAGCTTACCAGCATTTCTTCAGTGGCTTGCTGCCCAACCACACTGCAGATATCTCCAAAATTGGCTGCACATACCTTGCAGACAAAATGCAAGAAATAACCACTAAGATCATGGTTTTAATATAGCAAACAAAATCAAAGGAAAAAAGTAAACAGCCTTTAAAACCATAAAGAGGTTTCAGTGCAAATTCAGTATCAGCCATTTCCCCATTCCATCAGTTCCCATAGCTTTTAAAAAAAAAAGATTGTTTTCTTAATTTTAAGTTTAATCAGCCTTTTTTAATTGTGAAAGAACCACCCCAGAACTTCAGAGAAAGGCAAGGAGGATAAAACACATTCAAAGTCCTGTCAAATGAAAGAATACAAGCAGTTATCAAGGTAAATAAGCTATGCAATGTCAGGGTGAAACCAAAACACAGCCTCAGCACCTAAATACCATGATGGAGTACTGGTTTATTTCATCTTAATGAGCATCCTTAATTCCATCTACACACAGAGATATGAGCTCAGGTGGCTGATGTCATATCACTTACAGTTGGTTCACATTTTCATAACTACCTACACAATCATAAGACAAGCAGATTCTTTCTTTGTTTCTGATAATAAAGGTAGGGACTCTAGAAAAAACTTAGTGTCAAATAAAAAAATCTGTGGAAATGTGAGCTACAAAAGAAACCTCATAGCTTTTTTTCACTTATACGTGTCACAGATGAGATCTAGCAGAAAAGAGAAATGCAAGTTCCAAATTGATGACACTCCTTTCACAGATAATCCAGATCAGATGCTGATAATTCATACCTTACGAACATGAAACATTCTGCAGTCACAGCACATCTCACAAAACCTAGGAAGAACAAGTCTTTCCGTGATGTCCTTTCCCACCATGGAGGCCATTTTGCACATTATCTAATGGCAAGACAGATATTAATCAGGGATGCTTATACAACACACAATTTCATGTCAGTTAAGCAGAGGCTTTTGACATTTACTTTTCATACTGATGCACATAATTTTATTGAAAATTGTGAAAAATATTGGGAAAAAAATTCCATATTTTGAATTGAAAAGGTTTGGCCACTTCTGCAAAAAGCTTTTTTTTCTTTTTCTGTGTGATTTAAAAATTAATCACAACACTCAATATTGCATATATGCAACTCCCTAACATAAAATTACTGAAAAAGCATATCATACCAAAGAAAGTAACAGCTTTTCCTTCTAACTGCTCTTTTGTTCTGATTTTTACTACAATTAAAAAAAAAAAAAAAAGAGAATGTGTTCTAGAAGAATTTTACGTTCATGTCAGTAGAACTACTTAAATTCATTTTCCTATAATAACAATTTATTATTTTTCTAACCTCTAGGGGCTTGGTGAGCTATGGAAACCTTTCTCAAGTTTCAATATCTTCAAAACTATGAAGATGGGTAAAACAATTCTGCTTTAAATTTTATTCCCTTATGTACTTGTAAACTTCTTCAATAAAGCACTGGAAATTTAGTGCCAAATACAATAATGCCTAGCCTGCTTACTGTTTAGAAGTCCAGCTGCATTATGAAAGTAAAATGTTGATGAGGCCTCCAACAACCAAAAAAATTTAAAAATAATAATTAAAAAAAAATCACCCAGCAAAAAGCATCAACATAAACTGCAAAAATTCAAGGGAAGCATAAGGACAAACACCATCTGCCATTTTTCCTTTATAAATTAACTTAGTAATTTTCTTACTATTTTAATTTTTAATTATTAAGGTTGTGTCCAATGCAAAAACAACACCACCGACCAACCATGACTCCATCAACTCAGGTGCTTAATATTTCATCCAATAAAACATCCAAAATCAATAAAGAGAACAGACATACAGCAAAGACCGACAGAATTCAAACATTTAAGATTTTCCACTGATGGAAATTTTCCGCATGTGCAATTTAAGCTTCCATAAAACAAACAAACCTGAATACACTAAAAAGCCAACAACAGCAGATACTTTAGAAATTATTAAAATTAATCCCCTGCACTGTCTTGTCCAGCTGGGTATTTTCTTTACAGCATACACAAGCTATTGAATTTAAATCTAACTTTGACTTTAGTGTAACACAGCATGGAAAAAGTTACGGATTAGTCATGGATAGCAATATAATTTTTTCTCTTTAATACCACATGGATGTGCATCTTGGAAACACACTACCATCACTGCAACATCAAGCATTCAAGCAAACTTTATACTGTGTGATTTGGTATTGCTGTTACTTACAGCCACGGCTTCTGTCTTCACATCGTCATTGCTGTCTGGAGCTGTCAGGTCTATCAGAACAGGGCATACTTTGGTCTCCACATCATATCTTTCTATAAGTTCTTGCTCCAACAGAACTAACAATGCTGCCTGGCTTGTTTTTCTTACCTATCATGAAGACAAAAATTAAATCAAAGAATTTGAAGAGTTTTTTGGCTTTTTGTCTAAATGTTTATCCTGTGTTTTGGAAGCTGTACCTATACGCTGCCAGACACCTACACCAGTTGCACTCAGCTACGGGACAAGTGCTCCAAAACCACTTTTGCAAACACCTCATGTTTGAAGCCAAGAGCACCTGCATAATGTGAACTAAGGCAATGCTACTATAAAAGTATCCCCCTACATACTTAGCAAAAGTACAGAAAAGTAATGTCAAAAAAAAGTAGTCACGGCAAACCTCATGCAAGAAAACCAGCACAACTATTTGGGAGTAACTAAGTTCTAAAGAATGTGAATTTTTATTAAACAAATCCTCTTTTTCTAAGATTAAGAAGTTTGGCTGACAATGAATAACTATTTATTTCAAATGTATTTTAAATTCTGAGAGACAATTTTACTTAGACCCATCTAACAAAAAAAAGACAGTGCAAAAAAAATAAGATAACCATTAATAATCGACTTCATATGTGGCTAAACCCTGCCTCTCAAGTAAGTTGATCAGAAGAGAAAACATTACATAAAACAAAAGACTATATACTGTAGTGCAGGCATTTTGAAAACAGCTTTGAGATCTTTGTTTCAGAGCGAACTAGCCAAATGAACTATAGAGTATCAACAGAGGTTAAGGTGATGAACAGAATTGCTGATCTGCTAACAAAAGAATATCAAGCAGAAGTACGGTAATCATACTACACATGATTTAGCAAAACAACGATGAAGAAAAATAGGTTATGGTGCCTATTTTTAATTACGGAAAATCTGGAAAGGGCAAGAAAAAAGTGACAAACTCAGAGGCCTAAAATACTTTAAATAATTTATCACCTAGAATTAGTCTAGTCTGAAATGACATGGAGAAGCCTAGAGAAAGCTTTAGACAAGCTAACTCATACATGCGAAGAAACAGACCACACAAGTTCAATTCAAAGGCTTTATTGGATGGATAAACAAATCACTGGTTATGAAGATACATAATAGCATTAAAAAATTGAATTATACCAAGTAGTCTGTTTTTCATAATTAGTGTTCCTTTTTGCCAGAATTTAAATTATGTAAACTTATCAAAAATAACTGTTTAATATCGTCCATAAAAACACAATACCAGATAAAAGGCCTCAAATCAGAATAGATAAGTCAGATCAAGTCAGGTCAAGTGCATCTACGCTAATGCACGTAGCATGGGCAACAAACAGGATGAGCTGGAAGCCATGGTGCGGCAGGACAACTATGACATAGTTGCCATCACGGAAACGTGGTGGGACGATGGTCATGACTGGAATGCTGCAATAAGTGGCTATAAGCTCTTCAGAAGGAATAGGCAAGGAAGGAGGGGGGGGGGTGTGGCTCTGTACATTAGGGAGTTGTTTGACTCTATAGAGATAGACTCCAGTGATGAAGAAGTGGAGTGTTTATGGGTAAGGGTGAAAGGGAAGGCTAACAAAGGTGATTTTGTGCTGGGAGTCTGCTATAGACCACCCAACCAGGATGAGCAGGCTGATGAGGTATTCTATAAGCGGCTGGCTGCAGTCTCGCAAACGCCAGCCCTTGTTCTAGTTGGGGACTTCAACTTACCAGACATCTGCTGGAAATATAACACAGCAGAGAGCAGGCAGGCTAGGAGGTTCCTCGAGTGTATGGAGGATAACTTCCTGACACAAATGGTAGGTAAGCCTACCAGGGGAGGTGCCTTGCTAGACCTACTGTTCACAAATAAAGAAGGGCTAGTTGGGGACGTGGAGGTCGGAGACAGTCTTGGGCTTAGTGATCATGAAATGGTTAAGTTTTCCATTCATAGTGAGGTAAGGAAGGGGATTAACAAAACCTCCATCTTGGACTTCCGGTGGGCAGACTTTAACCTGTTCAGAACCCTGGTTGGGAGAGTCCCGTGGGAGGTAGTCCTGAGAGACAAAGGAGCCCAGGAAGGCTGGACGCTCTTCAAGAGGGAAATCCTAAAGGCCCAGGAGCAGGCTGTCCCCATGAAGCGCAAAATTAAAGGGCGGGGAAAATGGCCGGCCTGGATGAACAAAGAGCTCTTGATGGGACTTAAGGAAAAAAGGAAGGTTTACCACCTTTGGAAGAGGGGACAGGCAACTCGGGAGGAGTACAGAGATTGTGTTAGGTCATACAGAGAAAAAATCAGGAAGGCAAAAGCCCAGCTAGAACTCAACCTGGCCATTAATATAAGGGACAACAAAAAAAGTTTCTATAAATACATCAACAAAAAGAGAGTGACAGAGAATGTCCATCCCTTACTGGATGCGGGGGGAAACCTTGCAACCAAGGATGAGGAGAAGGCTGAGATACTTAATGCCTTCTTTACCTCTGTCTTTAATAGTCAGACCAACTACCCCCAGGGAGTTCAGCTTCTTGGGCTGGAAGATAAGAATGGAGAACAGAACAACTCCCCTGTAATCCAAGAGGAAGTAGTTAATGATTTGCTTATGCACCTGGACACGCATAAGTCTATGGGGCCGGATGGCATTCACCCAAAGGTTCTCAGGGAGCTGGCAAGAGAGCTTACCAAGCCTCTCTCCATTATTTATCAACAATCCTGGTCAACAGGAGAGGTGCCAGATGACTGGAGGGTGGCCAATGTGACGCCCATCTACAAGAAGGGCCGGAAGGAGGATCCTGGAAACTACAGGCCTCTCAGCCTGACCTCGGTACCGGGAAAGATCATGGAGAGGATCATCCTGAGTGAGCTCTCAAGGCATGTGCAGGGCAGCCAAGGGATCAGGGCCAGCCAGCATGGGTTTATGAGAGGGAGGTCCTGCCTGACCAACTTGATCTCTTTCTATGACCATGTGACCCGCTTTCTCGATGAGGGGAAGGCTGTGGACGTTGTCTACCTGGACTTTGGTAAGGCCTTTGACACCGTCCCTCACGGCATTCTCCTGGAGAAACTGGAGAATCATGGCATAGACAAGTGTACCCTCCGCTGGATAAAAAACTGGCTGGATGGCCGTGCTCAGCGAGTTGTGATTAATGGAGCAAAATCTGGTTGGCGGCCGGTCACCAGTGGTGTCCCTCAGGGCTCAGTTTTGGGGCCAGTCTTGTTCAATATCTTCATTGATGATCTAGATAAGGGGATTGAGTGCACCCTCAGTAAGTTTGCGGATGACACCAAACTAGGTGGGAGTGTTGATCTGCTTGAGGGTCGGCAGGCTCTACAGAGGGACCTGGACAGGTTGGACCAATGGGCCAAGGCCAATGGGATGAGGTTTAATAAGGCCAAGTGCCGGGTTCTGCATTTCGGCCACAACAACCCCAGGCAATGCTACAGGCTTGGGGAAGAGTGGCTGGAAAGCTGCCTGGCAGAAAAGGACCTGGGAGTGTTAGTGGACAGCCGGCTTAACATGAGCCAGCAGTGTGCCCAGGCAGCCAAGAAGGCCAACGGCATCCTGGCCTGTATCAGGAATAGCGTGGCCAGCAGGAGCAGGGAAGTCATCGTGCCTCTGTACTCGGCACTGGTGAGGCCTCACCTCGAGTACTGTGTTCAGTTTTGGGCCCCTCACTACAGGAAAGACATTGAAGTGCTGGAGCGTGTCCAGAGGAGAGCCACCAAGCTGGTGAGGGGTCTGGAGAACAAGTCCTATGAGGAGAGGCTGAGGGAACTGGGCATGTTTAGTTTGGAGAAGAGGAGGCTGAGGGGAGACCTCATTGCCCTCTACAACTACCTGAAAGGAAACTGTAGAGAGGCGGGGGTTGGCCTCTTCTCCCAAGGGAATAACGACAGGACCAGAGGAAATGGTCTGAAGTTGCGGCAGGGGAGGTTTAGATTAGATATTAGGAAGAATTACTTTACTGAGAGAGTGGTCAAGCACTGGAACAGCCTGCCCAGGGAGGTGGTGGAGTCACCATCCCTGGAGGTATTTAAGAAACGTGTAGACGTGGCTCTTCAGGGCATGCTCTAGTGCCCGGGATTGTTGGTTTGTGGTGGGGTGTTGTGTGTGGGGTTTAGTTGATGGATGCTGCTTGCTTTTTTTTTTTTTTTTTTTTTTTTTTTGGGGGGTGTTGTTGTTTGTTTGGTTTTGTGTTGTGTTTTTTTGTTTGTTTGTGTGTTTTTGTGTTTTGTTTTTTTTTTTTTTTTTTTTTTTTTTAATGTGGTTGGACTCGATGATCTCAAAGGTCCCTTCCAACCACTAAGATTCTGTGATTCTGTGAGATGGAAAAATGTTGGAAATTTTCTTTAAAATTCAGAGTGCCACGCTTTTTATGTCACTCAAAACCTTTTTACCTAATAAACCAGCTAATAAACTATTTGTAAAAGACATTTACCTGGTTATTCTGGTCTGCGAGGTATCGTACCACAATAGGCAGTAAGTATTTGGAAAAAGCATACGGGATTGAAGGTCTGTTTTCTTGACAGAACATAGCAATGTGAGGCACCTGTTCCATCAGTTCCGCCCGCACTGTTGGCTCTGTCAGGATCAAAATAAAACCAAACAAAGCAGAATAAATGTTTACAAGCATACTGCCAGAATACGCTTTTTACAGTTCTGTACATACAAGCTGTGTTCTCAAAAAAATGTTCACATCAGCATGTTTATAACAAACTTCATTTTGACAAGCACCATCTTTTTGCAAAACCAGGTACTAACTACACTCTGTACTGCTAAACTACTAAATAGATGGGTCCCACACTCTCAGTAAAAAACCAAGAAGAGCTGTAAGAGAGCAATCCACCAAACATCAGGTGTATCAGAATCTGTCTGAACTCCCTACGAGCATCACCTACTTCCAAGAATTCTGCTAAGCAGGAAGTCAACCCAACACTGAGAAGAAACAAACTGAGGGGTGCTCCTGGCCGCAGCATCCCATGCGGGAAAGATCCCACTGAGCAGGACAACCAGCCACAACCACCAATGCTCTTTTTCATTCTATGCTTTTTAAGGCTACTGATATTTTCATCTGATGGAAGAGGTCCTGCATCTTTCCAGTTGGTTCTTTAAACTTTTCAGGTATGCCTTTCATCAAAGTTGGTGACTATTTTAAAAAATACTTAATTCACGCTTTTAATTGAGAAAGCGGTACACTGCTTGAATGAATCCTAATCCCCACAGAACATGCACATTATTTGGGGGATGAGAGGAGAAACAAGAAATACAAAAGTGGATTAAAGTCCAACTGTTAAAAAAACGGTTTGTATTTAACTTGATAGAATTAAGTAGGTCATTATCACATGCCTGATAGTCAACATGTCCACGGAAAAAAAAAAATTATATAATTTCAGGCCCAAATACTATTTCCGTCCTTTCAGAATCCTTTCAGAATGCCTTGCTGGCATCTGTAGTTATCATTAAAGAACTGATTACCTATAAAAATATGAATGAAAACTCATCATGAAAACTACAGAATGAAAACTCATCAATTACTCTCAAGTTACAGTAATTTGATTTCCAATATTTTAAATAATAAGATGTATACTGTTCACAGGATATGCATGCGTTACTTAATTTTTACATATGAATTGTCCAGGTAAAACTTAATGGTACGAGCAGAACCATCTTCCTCAGAACACTTGGAATTAACACAATACATTAAAAATACAACCTTTTGCTAGACAGAAGCATGTAACTTGCATTTATATTTAACATCGCCAACACATGCAGCACTTGGCTTTCTTGAACAAGAAACAAGAGACAACTTAAGCCTAAACAAAACAAAACAAAGATAAAGCAAATACCATGCTGTGTGCAGTCTCTTCTTCACTGAGGACAATAAGAACAGAACAGATCACAGCACACACAAAGTAATCAAATGCCTGTGGGCTCCATTTCTTTGGCTATAGACTTAAATTACTTTTCCCATAGAAAAACATACCAAAGTCCTCTGTAAAGTTTCTGAATTGCTGATAAAGTTTCAAAACACAAAATGAAATCCCAGATAAATCAATACTGCATAGGTTTGCTGTTCATGACAGCAAATAAAGAAAGAGAGTCTTCCAATCTGCTCTGCTTCTCTTCCTAGAACATTAACAGGAGCACAGAGGACAACAGCTTTTTTTATTTAAATTTCAGACGTTCTGAAACATGTGCAGCTTGAACTCCATGAGCAATACACACATCCTGAAGTTTGTATTGAAGCAGACTACTAAAAACTACGTGCAAGTAAGTTTTAGCAGACTTGAATTAACAAAAAACAGGTAACAAAAGGCTAAATTCTAGTTTGGTTTGTTCTCGTGCTTACGGACCACTGTATCTGTAGCACTAAACAGGACAGTTGACCAAAATAAGCATCTGCAAATAGGACAAATGTAATAGTTAATAAGATCGTTAATTCTGAAAGGTAAATTCTACATATCATATTAATCCAAGGAAAAGAAATACTTTTTGCAGTTTTTCTAAAAAACAGTCAGAGAATAAAATGTTACCATCCTCAGTCTAAGTTTCTAATTTCAGTCTAACTTCCTACTGGGAGCTTGCAGCACCTCCTACTATTAAAGTTGCCTCGTAGTTCCTATCATAGTAACTCATCTTTTGCTACCTTATGAAAATTTGCCAGAGCACTCCTTAGAACATGAGAGCTGCAATTCTTCATTTGGATGAGGTTTTCTCAGAAGAAAAAAAAAAAAAAAAAAACAATTAACCAAAGTAGATCGGCTGTTTTCAGGACTAAAGCTGGCAAAACCATCTATTTTCTTCCTACGTTGAATTCTGGTCCTCTTATCTAACAAGGCCTAGCTTCTACACTTCTGCAAGAAGGACTTGAAATGTGCCAGAGCAAGGAGTCCTTTCACATCTCAACATGTTTTTTCCGTCTGTGTGAAAACCTGCCCAAAGGTGGCTGAGCTAAGAGGCCTTAAAGAAAAAAAAAACCCCTCCATTTGCACCTGCCCAGTAACTGACAAGAGAGCACAGCAACTACAGATAGAATAGTCCTTCCTCGCTGAACTTGTTTTGAGATTGAGAAAGACATCATCGCTGCACACAGAAGAGCTCCTCTACCAAGAGCAACTCTTTTGAAAAGGCTACAGATGGGAAACAGCAGAATGAGGAACCACCATGCTGAGTAAGGAGGGATGGAGGGCTGAGAGGCGAGTGACAAGGAGATAAAACTAGTGACTGAAGGGAAGGGAGACTGAAACTCGCTGGATGAGAAGCTGGAACCAGGGCCCAATGCCAGTGCTGGAGGGACTTGATCCCACCTTTCCCATAAGGCTGCTATTTCAGAACATGCCCAGGACATGATCTAAGGGTATAAGAGACTTATCACTAGGATCTCATTCTCACTTCTTAGGACCCCTGCCTCATTCCTTGCAGCAGATGGAAGGTGACTGATGTGGGCAAGGCAGAGGGGAAGGGAAGAGAGGAAGATAAATTTGTCTGAAGCTGCATGTTTGGCAGCAGTGCTTCTTAAACCATTTCCAAATTTGCTTCAGGCAATTCCCACCCTCCCAAACACAAAACTTGCTGCTGGCCTTTCCATTATGCCAATGCAACTGTTCGTGCAGCCAGGCTACAAACCATATCAAAGAGCTGATCTGGCTGACGCAGCCTTTGCCTCACCACAGCAGCATGATTAAACAGCAAGAACGGGCACTTAGATTGATCTCCCTGTGCAATCACACATTTCCTTCAAGTAGCAGAACTATCTGATGACGGAAGTGAGCAAGCGATGGTAAGAGGGCACAGGAACTGCTTTCTGTGATATTACCATCAAAACAGAGTGAAAGAAGTAAAATGCTGAGAAATCTGATTTGTTCCTTTGCCTAGCGTGAAGCTGTGCAAAATGCTCAAGCCAAATTCAGAGTAATTGCACACTGCTCATTTGATTGCAGTCTGAACTCTGTCTTCACTGCTAAAGAAATACCACCACTGCAACCAAAGCTAACAAGAGCCCTGTATTAAGCGTATCAAGAGCTACGTATAAAGCTTTGGACACTGGGACAGACTGTTTTCATTTTGATACCTCTGCAGTTTGCCCACCAACTGGTAAAATGGCAACACTCCCTTTCCCAAATTGACTAGGTTCACTGTGAAATTGAATTAATAAATTTCTTTATGAAGCATTCCAGTAAGAGAGCAAGGAGTCCCAAAAACATAAGATCCTTTTTTCTTCAGAACACGGTTCATCTATTATGCAGCACTTAAGAGAGTGGCCACAGCGCCTGACAATATTGAAGAGCTGCTCACGTAAAGTGAGCCCCCTTCCTCCTGAGCTACTAAGTAAGCTCTGGCTTTGTGAGGATCACAGACAGATGAGATGACGCAATGAAAGACTTGAAAAATTCATGCCCAGGAATGAATTAGAACTGTAAAGTCACCTTAGTTCTTACATTCCTTAACTTTTAAGTACATGGCTCTCCGATTTTAGTAAGGTCAATCCAAACCAACAAACAAACCAGCACTGTGTATGTAACTGGCTGGGTAATAGAACACCGTAATTCACTATCAAAAAGGCACTTGTGTTGTTCTGGGGAATTACTGCTGCTATGCAAGAACCTGAACCTTAAGCTTACCAATTTAAATAAGAGCTCAATTCTTCCAAACGCTGAAGCATACGTTCCCTTGTGTACTGAATAGAGCCTAATCTTCCAGTCTGATGGGGTTACAGTAGAGCTTTTTTTTTTTTTGCATTGTGTTTCCTAAAGACCCAAGCAACAACACCAAAAATTTCCATTAAAGATTTCTCATTCCCTTCATCAATTCCTCAGCTTTGTCTTTGACAGGTGGCACCTCCAAATACAGATTCCAGTAGGCTTCAATATTGCAATATCTGTTTGCCATTTCAGTTTAAATTCTGTTGTTTATAACCAAATTTATGGTTTGGTCATCACCAGAGTGAACAGAGCATGGCAGTATCAGTTAAAATTATTACACACAGCTTCTTAAAGCATAAGATCATCCAAGTGGGCAATACATCTGTAACATATATATATTTTTGCACTGTACTATAGTGTCAGGACAAGGCTTTCACACAGTATAAACAAAATCTGGGTGGAGAATTTTGCTGCACGTGAAGACTGAAAGCTTCTATTTTAGGCACTCTGGAAAATCACTGTGTACAATTACGTTCTCCATAACATTTGCCTGGAACAGTATTTTTCCGTTTGGCAGAGGAAGTATTTTTAAATGCTCTTTTCAAACTATCTCCTGAAGGTACAAGTCTATGCCTTAAAGTAGAAGACCACTAGAAAAAAAAAGCTGCAACTTGTCAAAACAAAAAAAAATATTGAAAAGAAATATTAATATAAAAAAAATCAGATCTCAGAAGCACACTCATAACTATTTTTCTCATTCATTAGCACTTTATTTCATTCTATCAAGTCTTGTGTATTCCCTAGATACAGAATTATACTGAATTGAGTTTTAGAAATCAAGCAAAACTTTGAAAAGAAGTTTCCAGAATAAAATGAAACTGTTCTACCTCTCTCGATTTCCAGACCACATGAAACCAGCAATACATTCCAACCAACATCTCCAGAACCTGGGCAGACTTCAATCTGCACATAACAACCTTCAGTTTTAGCTATTTCACAAATCACCATTTAAATCAACACCCCAACAAATTCCCAAATCAACTCCAAAATCTAGAATTAACTGTTCCATCCCCACACATGAAAACACATTTAAATTTCCCCTAGAATTTGACATTATCTCTCACGTAAGCAAAGAGCCAACATACTCATCTAGCTACCCCTACAACATACACTTAGCTATCCTATATAAATGTGTAATGTTTATTTCATCCCTGCTTCAGTTCACTCCATATTCCACTTCAGCTATGAGGAAGTAAAGCATCACGGTTAGCTGTATACTGGAAATTAAGAGGGGATTATTGCAGAGCTGCACAGTATAATACTAACTAATTGCTCCAGAACAGTTATTTGTAAATGAAGTAATTATTCCAGAGCCAGCTCACAACTAGATTTATTTCACAATAGCTTGTTCTGCAAGAACACACAGTATTTAGAAGAAATTCGGCAAAGCTTTCATTACCCCCAAATGACCGTTCTGGAATACAAGCAGCAGTCAATTTCCACTACATTTGTGAAGGGCTGTTTTAGCCCTTTAGCTGCTTCAACTGACATTTTTGATGAATGTTTTAATACACCCGAATATAAATAATATTAATATATTTTCTTATCAATGGTTGTGAGTAAGAAGTAAAGGTGTAAGTGCATAGCTTTGCATTTACACTTTCATTCTTTAAAGAAAAATAAATTTTGGTGAAAGGCAAATGAAAACATTGGTTTATACATGCTATAGAGAAACAAGCAGCGCAGAAACACCTTCATGCCCTTCTCCCTGTATAGATCCTCGTCTCTGTATTCAGCATGAATGTAAGGTCCACAGTATATTAAGATGCCAGTTTGCTAACAGGATGGCAACAGTACTGGATTTGTGTACAAGCCTATTCTCAAACTGAACATCATTTGTATGATCAAAGTTTAAAAAAATTCTACTATCAACTCAAATTTTATCTATCCCCTTCTTTCTCAAATATAAAACTTTCCCTTCCCCTCTTTTTTTCCTTCCAGTGTCATCCATATTTTCCCTTTTGATTCCTCTCATTTCCCATTTCATCTGTCCCTCCAAATTTCCTACCTTTTTGGAGAAAATCTAGACAAGTGAAAACACACTGTAACCCGAGCCCATCAGAAAGACTGATGTGCCTGGTGTGTGCTGCTTCAGTAGCCAGGTTCTTTTCTTTTACTAACCAGAAATGGACTTCATTACTGATTGGCAAAGCGAGGAGTGAAATACAAACTCATGAGATAGGGTAAAGTCACCCTTAGTCATCCATCAAATGCATGGAAAGACAAAAAGAGGACCACACATCAGCCAAAGGAAAAAACTGTTAGTGTAGCAGGAGATGGGAGAAGAGGTATGGAAAAATCCAGAAACATGAAGATGAGGGAGGGAAGAAAAAAAAAAGTGTCACTACTGACAGCTGGGAAAGGCAAATATCAGCATTCCCGTTAATATCACTTACATATGAAGATTTTGTTAAGTGAAATGCTGTAATATGTGTATTCAACAGGTATTGTTGTCATCTCTCACTGTACCAACAGCAGTAATTCAAATGGTCTTACTAACATAGGTTAGGCACACTATTAAGCAATTAGGGTTGTGAGGCCATCCACATTAAGTCTGATTATATAGCTTCAAAACTTAATGACCAATTAGTCTCATAACTGTTTTTTAAACTGCATTCACAACTGATTCTGTGCAGCAAATGGACTACTTTTCATTCAGATGAAAAAGAATCTAGCTGGTCATATTCAAGTAAATAAGCACCATCCTCCAGGAAGTCCCTTTCTTTTTCCCCCATCCTTTCTTTAGAAAGATACCTATATGCATCTACTTCATAGTACACTAAAATACCATATATATTTTAGAAGTGAAGATACAGACTCTCCCTCTAAAAGAACCCTCAGAAAATGATATTTAAAGCCTCCAGCACCAAGTTTTCCAAGGACGTTGAGAAAAATGCCAATAATGCAATAATTCTGGCTGAGGCTAACTTTTGAAGCCAGTTACTTGTACTTGTATGTACATTGATGAAGCCTTATATCATCAGATAAGCCATTCACAAGCTGGTACCAAAAAAAAAAAATTTTGAATAATACTCATTTACCCAAATGAAAAAGACAGACATAAGGGCCTTGTTCAAGCTCCGTGAGTCTGTGGCTAGTCTGCATCTGAGAATGAAGGCAGCCCAGCTGTTTTAACACAAAGATAAGCACTTTATCACTAACAAGGGATTATGGGGAATAAATTAACCTTTGCCCAGCACTGAGCTTCTATGCCAAGCTGCTTCTTGACTTCTATAGGTTCAAAGACACCATAAAAACACCCAAGTGGGAAGCCATAACCAACATCCCTAAAGAAAAAGAAAAATTACAAAGAGATTGAAAAGGAGATTCAAAAGCAATTCATTAAAAATCAATTCATCCGGGGAGACCTCATAGCAGCCTTCCAATATCTGAAGGGAGCCTACAGGAGAGCCGGAGAGGGACTCTTTGTCAGGAAATGTAGTGACAAGACATGGGGTAATGGTTTTAAATTGGAACAGGGGAGATTTAGACTAGATATCAGGAAGAAATTCTTTTACTTTGCGGGTGGTGAAGCACTGGAACAGGTTGCCCAGAGAAGCTGTGGATGCCCCATCCCTGGAAGTGTTTAAGGCCAGGCTGAATGGGGCTTTGAGCAACCTGCTCTAGTGGAGGTGTCCCTGCCCATGGCAGGGGGGTTGGAACCAGATGATCTTCAAGGTCTGTTCCAACTCTAACCATTCTATGATTATACCAACTACTGCCAAAAAAAGAATAGTACCTTGCTTTCTGTGACTTGATCTGACAAGACAAATACCTCCAAATGTTAAAAAATAGGCATAAGACTAATGAGTATCACCTATTAGAAATGAGAAGACCTGTATATAGTTTAGTTTGACTTCTGAACAGTTTGTTTTTAATTTTTCTTTATCTATGCATTTAAACATGAAGGCTTGAGTTCAGGATGGCTCTAACCATGAAGATATCAGGCTCTAACCAATGAAGTCAAAATGCACAGACACTTCTATAACGTTTTATTCCAAATTCAGTTATTTTTTTGTTTTACAGAACAAGTTGGAAAAAATATCATAAATGACAAACAAGTCTAGTTACAGCAACCTTAACAAAAAGCAAAACAAAAAACCAAACAAAACCCACTGTGCTGCAGTTTGAATAACAGTCAAGCACGTATATTAAGAAGATGCAAAGCAGATCTAGTTCCCTAATGAATTTTCACTTGGTTTAAGACAAAAGGATATTCTAATAACCTGTCTTACAGAAACAGGCTAAGTCCAATACTGCAACTGCTCGAGGCACAAAAATCAGTTAAGTTTGCAGAAATTTAATTTGTGGGGCAGTTGTAGAATCCAGTGCTACTAGTTTGGCAGATCTGAGACAACTTCTACAACACAGGAAAAGCCTGAAATGCTGCTTTTACTGACGCTGAGAAAATATCAACCCTGACTAAAAATGTACTCCACCCTTGCTAAAGGAAACAGATTGATTTGAGCTCAACTCTTGGCTTCCATTACATTTGTACCTAAACAAACTTCAATGTGACACACTTAGCTGGTCACCAAAGCCTAAGGTTCCAAAATTGCTGCACAAGGCCATTTTCCCCTGGACACTTCTGTGCTGTTTCCCAAACTTGTAACTTCATAAAGTTTCTGATGCTCAAAACCATTCACATGATCCCACAAACAAGCACCATATATACAGATTTCAGAAGGAGGGCTCTGCTAGGAAAGCACTCTAGAAACAATAACGCAACACAGTTCTCAAAGACACATTTAATCTTAAATGAATAGTGACTTTTTCCCTCTTGAATCCTTGGAGAGGCACTCAATACAATTATGTAATGCTTTCAACAGGCTGTTTTCTTGGCTAAACAAGGACATTCCCTCAGAAAAATGAAAACGTGCATTTTAAATGAAGACAGTAATGACAGAATAACAGAAATGAGCAGAATAATGCTTTCCAAGGGTAAAAAGGTATGTTCTGCAATTCCAGAAGAAAGGAGACAAACTAACAGACATTAAACAGAAGAAATATTTTCTTCTCATACAAGACAATACAACTTTCTCTCCAATAGCGACAAAAGAATAAACTTCACATCTTCTCTGATATTTTGCTGCTAAAGCCTTACTTCTGGTGCTCCAACTGTATCAGCTATGTTGAAATCAAGCCCTTAGAATTCCAGATTGAAAACGCTCTAGAAAGAATTGTTGCAGCGCTGTCCATTTTTCGCTTCATCCACTCCCACAGCATTTTTTCAGCACTCCTTTTCTTTCATATTTGTTTTTCATTATTCTCCTGCTTTTGCTTTTTATTCCAAACACCCAGTAGTCTCACTATATTCCCCCTCTATACCTACAGAGTCCTCCTACTCATTTACTTACATCTGCATCTTGCTTACCAATTCCTGGTGCCTCTCTTATTTTCACAACTGCTTGCCCAAACGGGACCAAGGGAACAACTTCAGCATTTAAATTCTACCAAAACTAATGAGAGTTTTCCACAGCTGTTTTGCAAGATTCTTTTCAAGGCAAGAAATTAATCTTTATCTACAAATCTAAAATAATCATGTAGATCTGCTGAGTAGCCAAAGTACATAACAAAAGTTTTTTTAAAAATGTACCGACGGAAAATGGTAATCCTACATTATGAAGGGGCTTAATTCTGTTGAGGAAAATAGTACGGAAAAAGGTCATTTTTGGGGGGGGGGGGTGTGCGTGGTGTGTGTGATTTAGCAAAACAAACTTTTACAGTATTTTACTGCATTTGCAGAAGCCTCGTTTGAATATTGAAGACGAGGAAGAACATATTGGTCCTGTGCTGAACACAGGTTCAGAAATTCTGACTTTCCCTCATTAACCCAGTAAAACGTTTAATGCTACCTACCTGAATCATCAGCTAATCTGCTGATTCTCTCCAACACAGCAATACAATCTCTCTCATCATCACTGACTTCCTTCAAAGTGTCCAGCAAACTTCGAGCCACCATTTGCCTAGTTTACAAGAAAGATTAAAAATTAGCATTATTTGTCTCCAGAAATACAGCCAAATCAAAAAGTTGTGCAATCATACAAGTTTCTTAAACCAAACAGTAAAATTTTACATAGATTCACTTTTAACTCAGTAAATTCAGTTAGTCCTGCTTTGGGAATTCTTAATTCTGATACCTGACGTAATCCTAAAGAATTGTTAGCTTTAAATATAACATTAAAAGTATCCCTTTGGCTTACAAGGATAAAAGAAACCAGCCACAAAGATAAAAAATGGTAATCATCTGCCAAGTGAGCAAACAGAAACTGAATGTTAGGAAGCTAGTGTCAGCCTTCGGTTCTTACCTCTGAATTCCCTAATTTGCTCCATACAAACCAAGACAACACCACTATTGTGAGAACATTTTAAAACAGAATTATTCACAAACAAAAGCATGAACACTCAAGCTGAAGATTTCCACATCAATGGTGATGTTTAGAAGCTAAACTTCATTCAAATGCTATATAGAGCAATAAATCTATACTGTGAAAATAAAATGTACTAGTCACATGTGCCTGGGACATACATTAAGCAAAGTAGAAAATGAAACATTAAGAAAATATGAAACAAGTCAGAACCAACTCAGTTACTGCTTCTAATGCATGAGCAATTTTTCTAAGGATTAACTTGTCAGTGACAGGATATAGTCAAATCTGGGTTTCTGTCCTCTACGGTTCTGTTGCAGCCTGTGTTACAAAGCCATACCCATCAGCTACTTAAAGAGCCCTAAACATTAAGTTTTTAAACAATGCAGCTGGCAATGTGTGACAATCAACCTTTCACCTCAACAACAGCCAGAAATGGCATAACTCTTTTTTTTTTTTCCCCCATCCTTTTGGACAATACGTGTGGAACATCAGTTCAGAGAGCTAGCGGGATTATCCCAACAGTAGAATGGGCCAAGAAACAGTGTCCAACACGCTGCTAGCTCTTGTACTGCCCCAGAGCAATTGATCAAAATGCTGAAGCAGCAAAGGTCAAGTGCCAGATATTTCCAGAACTGACCGACAGAAACACTCTTTGGATGTAGCCTAGATATAAGCGCTGCTGACAAGCAGCAGTGCTGTAGACAAGAGCAGAAGCATAGCTAAACTTTACTATGTTCACTACAAATGGTGAACATGAGTGATGGTCACAAACTGGTAAGAAACAGATGGTTACATTCCTAGTGTATAGGGGAAGCTTGAAAACTTTAAGATTACATGCAATCGGAGAAATGCAGTAGATTTTCACGAATTCCCAAAACTAAACAGGCATTACCATTTTCTCGAACTGAAAATCAATAATTCAAATGTTTCACACTGGCCACTTTCAAAACTATCTTAAACTAAACTGTTTTGACATACAGATGAACAAAATCCTCTAAAAAGCAAACTGCAAGAAATTGCCTTTAAAAAATGTCCTCTTTCTCAGTCTTTTCTACTTGCTAAAAGTGCAACATCTCTCAGCAAAGATCTTGATACGTAGTTGGAAGTTCAGCTATCAAAATCCTACTGGAAGGAAACAGACTACGTGACACACTAACCTAGAAGCAGAGTTGGCTTGGTCTTTTAAAGAGCTGGACACCTCTGAAAAGAAAAGAGGAACAGATGAAGCATATTTCATAAACCAGCCTGCCTGGATGCATGTGTCTCCTAGACATTAAATGTAATCTTGAAAAGCGAGAGACAAGTCAACTGACCCACTGAGTTGGTCTCATCAAGCAAGGAACCACAATAAACAGCACTACATCCCATCTGACTCCTGGGAACTATGGAATGACCCCCTACTACGCTGGGAGTTTTGAGAAGACACTCATCTCCTCATAGAGCTTTCTTAGCAGTATTCTGAACTGTGGTGGCTGGATCCCACAATAAGTCTTTGCTAGTTCCTGTGATTTGGACAGATGGCTATGAAGAAGAAACCACCCTGTAAGCTGAAGGTCACAAACCTTATGCTCAAGAGGCGGAGATGAAAATGTGAATCCTAACCTGAAGTAGATACAACTTATTTATTAAATCCACTCAAAGCTAAGAAGGGACATTCAACTTTTTCCCTGGACTAAAGGTAGAAGACGGCCCCCGCCTGCATCCAGGTGGTATTTCCCTCTTCGGCTTATGAAGGCATCAATGGATCTGCTTTTACATTTAGCAAATTTTGGTAAAAAGCATTACAACAAAAGACGACAGGGCAAGCTAAACTCACTTTAGAAAGCCTAACTGGGTAGGCAGCCAGTAATGACAGGGTCATCTCTTAACTCCATCCATCCAGTGTTCCGGGAGACGATAATGTCCACTCACATACTCCAAACATTACAGGCTCTGACCTAGTTCTGCCACTATCCCCAACAATCTGCTGAAATTCTGCTTGTGCCTCCAAGGCGCAAACCTAGGACACAGAGTTAAACCTACCTCACATTTGCCACAGGCTGAGAGCTTGCATGTAGGCAACTAATGCAGAACGACTTGAGCCCTGCAAGCTTACACTTTAACACGCTCCGCTTACTGAAAAGTAGAGGGTAAGTAAGGGTCCCTGGTGCCCTGTCTAGCAGTCTCATCATCTTCTCATGCAAGCACTGGCAGTCGAGCTACAAAAAGCCTTCAACAGAGGACTGCAGTGAACTATCAATGCATAGCAGTATAACAAAAGGCAAGCAGTAGCTTGCCCAGCAACTTGCCAAGTGAGTACCAGGTGAGCACTCGTGAAATTGTAAGAGCTCTGAAGGATAACCTGTCTAGTCTAGACACAAACAAAACAACAAAAATAGGCAGACAAGCTTCATGCTCAAGAGACAAGAAGATACTTCCTGTAACAGGGAAAAAGAGGAGGAGCAGGTTTCCTCAAGGGAAGCATAATGTCATTATCCCTAAACTGCATTCTAACAGGGAATCAGACTCCTCCAAGTACATATGTGACAGAAATGATTCCACCAACATTAATGATGGCAATATAAATTATCTTAATGGCATACATTCTGTTACTATACATTACCCCTGGTTATCAGGGCATGATGCGGGACTAGGATTAATGGATTCTTGCCATTTCCCTCCTGCCACTGGCTTGTGTTTGTGCAGTGCTTGCCTCTAACGAGATACCAAGCTCCACTAAGAACTTCGACCCATACACATTCTCAGTGCCAGCAGAGTTGTCTTCATTGCAATAACTAACAGAATTGCATCTTCTTGCCCATTCAGTCGTATCTCCTCCAGGTCCAAAGAGACTTTTGCTAGCTGCTCTGGCAAGTGAGGCTTCAAACCAATAATCCTACAGCTGTGAACTCACAAAGAAAATTATTTATTCACCATATGCGTCTTTGGTATATCACCCCCACCTGATGAATTGAATGAGCAATTCATCTATTGATCCATTAAATAGCTTACATGGCAAAGAAAGGGCAGAGGTCAAAGGCTGGAATGCAGCATACGGTACAAGTGTTTCAGCTATTATGTGCAAAAATGGAGGATAATTGGCAACGTTCAAGTTTTCATGAGCATGCATGGGGAGAGCATGTCCAATGGTAGAAAAAATGATAGGGTAACTTGGAGGCACACTTCACTGCAATTAGCAGGATAAAATGGGGATGGATTACAAACACCTTGCCTTTATGTTCACATGCAGGGGACAGATATTTTGAAGACTCTACATGCAAAGACATAATTAGAATTTGTGATTATATACTCTCAGAAGAGCTATAAAAATCCTTGCTTGGTTCATCCGAACTCCTTTTATATACTCCTTTGACCTTGTTTGTAATCAATACTGGGAGTTCTAAGTGGTATAACTGCTGTGTACCAATCACCATCATTAGCCCTTTAATAAATTTGCACTGTAGACTTTAAACAAGTTCATCCGCACAAGGAGTGCATTTAGCTAGTAAGCATACGTTGAAAGAAAAAAAATAAAAAATAACATAATTTTTTCTTCGTCCATTTTTGCAGAACTTCTAAATCAAGATCTGATGACATTTCACGTTAAGTGAACATTAGTAGTAGTAACTTAGCTTGGCACTGTTTTCCCCAAACAATCTCAGAAGATATTCTGAATGAACTGCCAATTTCAAAAATCAACATCTTTGTACCCTTCTTAAAAAGAAAGGCTAATATGCAAAGATACATTCAGTATTGTTGCAGTGATTAAGGCTTCTTTCCGTGCTTTGGAAAATTCTGTCCTTTGATAATTCAGCTTTATATAATTTTAATGCACACTTACAAGGTAAATTTTCTCCATCTATATTGTGAAAGAGAAACTTAAGTAATTTATTTGGTATGCACATATCTGCAAATTTGTGCACAAAAAAAAAAAAAAGTGGTTTGAGGTTTGATTCATTTTTAGTGAATTTTATTCTTAGATATACAGTGGGCTCCAAAAGACTGAAACATGAAAAAAGAGGAAAGGAGAGTTAAAGATTAGAAGAAATAAGCTAATTTATCCTAAAATTATGAGAACCGTCCTAGTCAGAATGAATGCCACTGTAGTTTCACCTGCATGGCTTTGGTATGAGTTCAGCATTTCCGTATCGTCAGTACTCGACTGACAACTCTCAAAGAAGAGAAAGTTTACACTGGGCTAGGCTGCATAGACAGAAGGAAAGTGAGTGGGGAGAAAATAAACCTGCAGCTGCGGATAAACAAATTCTCAATTAACTTGTTGGTTATAATCTCATCATACCTAAATGAAAATAAGGCAAGGTAATTTCTTACAGCTAAGGAAGGTCTTGATAAGATTCTCAACTTCCCACCAAACATATTGTTTTACAGAGGTTTTTGATACGCATTACAGCACAGAAGGATGAAAACAAAATTCTTCTGTTTCAGTGGAGGTACTTTCTGCGTGCAAGTCCTATTTTTTAAATATACAGTAAAATAACATATATGACTCCACAAAAAGGAGTAGAGAACTGGAAAGGCTTATGATATAGCCCTGATACATCTAAAAACATATTGTTACCATTAATTCCTCGGAAATAAATTGATTTCTCAGTTCCTGGAACAGAGTGTATATTCCAAAAGCTTCTAGACTATTTTCCATAGTCACAAACACGTAAAACCTAGGTTTATATTGTGACTGTTGGAGTCAGGAATCAGGTAACCACATTAAAATAATTAATTGCCACACGTGGTACAGCCTCCTTTCTTATGCCAATCTCTCTTCCATCTGGACTCTAGAAAGCAAGAAGGCTACCTTTACTGACCATATGAGAAACCACATCTGTATCATGAAGTCAGAGGAGCACATCTTTTAGCCAAAAAAGACAAAGTTAGCCAGAATGCTGTGTAGGCCAAGTTTTCACCTACACTGTAGACAGCAAAAGCACTACTGATAAACTGTACGCTAGTACACACACTTGATCTTAATCCCTCTTTGAGATCCCATATGTCCTCAGTTACTGCTGAGTGCTGCTCTATGAGTATTTTGAAGTTAAACTATTAAAAAAAAAACAACACCAAAAACTACTTAAAAAGACATTAGGTATTCTCCCAAGGGAAAAGCAAAAAAGTACTTCAGAACACAAAGCAGCATGGCAAGAGGATAGCTTAAAAATATGTACATTGATATGTAGATATAGTCTTGATAGCCAAGACTGATAATACTGATGAACGAGGGTCTGCTGCCAAGATCTGCTTTGGTTCAAAGAGAAAAGGTAACAATTATTCCCCAGAAAGTAGGCTGATCAGAAGGAAGAGCCTGTTGTTCAGGAACTGCCTCACTATTCTAACAGACCTACTGGTGAGTGTTGTATACTATTTAGCCTTCTTAATGAGGAATGGAAGAAAGTTAACAGCAATAAGATTAGAAAAACCCACAAAGGATTCTTAAAATGAGAAGAGACAAAAGCTATGTTCCAGTCTGCACCAGCAATTGGTTTTTAAAGCAAATAGCAAAAGGGAATCCGCATCCATCCATGCATGCACACACACCGGTACTACCAGACACAAGGAGACCTTGTGTTTCAGGGCCATGGTCTTGGCTTTCTGCTCAGCATCTAATCTTGCCGAAATATGATACTGGATTAAGACATATGCTAGAGATGCAACTCAAATCCAGTCTGGAAACTGCCTCTTCATTAATAAAACCATAACCAGAGTCTCACTTGACTTGGTTTTCAGATATAAGAGGGGTTACTTATTGTAATACTTGTCAGGTTCCCCTCCATTCTCATAAACTAAGACAACATCTACGGTGCTGATCAGCAACACTTAGAACAGTGAGGATGTAAACCATAGCACACCAAAAATTGTCACACAGCAACTCTATCCATGATTTGGGAAGATGTTAAAGGATTCCCTACCTCACTCTCTTTTTATCAGTTCATCCTGTCAAAAAAATCATACATATTTAAATGAAGAAGCAATTCCTATTTGCAAGTTTCAAGCCTGATCTGCTAAAAATTCTTAGGATACAGAGACAGATCCATTTCCGTCTCAGAGCAACTGGCTTTGGCCTTCATACACCAGCTGAGAAATCATGAGTCCTCAAGGAATCCATTCGAAGGAGACTACGCTTTTGTAGTAATTGTCAAAATAAAATCACTTCACTTTAATCATTTAATATAATGACACACTGCAAATGTGTGATTACATGATACATATATAGATAATCAGACAGAAAATGATAATAAAAATAAATGCAAAGAGAAATAATACTTAAAATGAAATTTAAAGATTTTTTTTTCCAAAAAAACCAACCACACTAAAAGTAAATTCATCCATTTAAAGAAAAAATAAACAAACACACACACATCTTATCCTAATTTACCCAGGCTTAATGATTATGTTTCAAGGGTTTGGGCATCTATAATTTGAAGCTTCCACACAAATGCAGGTTCAAGGTCACAGAAACAACGGAAACATTATTAACTCAATCATAATATAAAGTAATGTTAAACTACCTACAAGTAATTGGATGTGATTATACCATACTAAATGTAATTTAATTTATGCCTGTTAAGTTCTTTATTCTTATCTTTTCCCTACAAAATGCTCCAGTTCACCTGTCTAGCAAAAATCTCTCCAATTATTCCCAACACTGACTAACACTGAATCATCATAAACTGCCTGCAATAGCTACTCACTATCACTAATGGGTATCATATGCTATTTCCTATATTTTCTTATGCTACATAACACAGTAGGCCTACAAAGAGAGCTGGGACTAAACAACATATTTTTACCAGCAAAAAAACCCCAAAAACCAAACAAGCAAACACAAAAATATCCCAGGGAAAACTATAGTTACTCCACCCATCTTCCCCTGCAGAAAAGCACAGGCAAGCACAGGATGCATAAAGCTGGACAGCATCATCAAAAAGATTTCAAGCTTATGCATGCCCCACGCAATCCATACCGAAAGACTCAGAGAGAGTTTTCTCTTAAATGGGCAAGTAAAATATTAGGACCACTATTCTTGTTTAAAATTCAAGTCACACAACTTGAGTTTCTGTGTTTGTTCTCTGCCCTTTTATTACATAACTGTCACCTATAGCCCTAAAGGCTCCTCTTCCCTCCCTCCCCACAAAAAGGTCAAACACACAAAAAAATCTCTCATGGTTGGCAAATTGCTGATTTCATATCATATCATAAAATACCACAAACTTTGGATTCCAGGAAAACAAAAAACTTTAAAATCAGGCGTTCTGGAACTGACTTATGCATACAGATTTATGCAGGTTATAATAAGAGAAACCGCTATATAATCATTAACTTCAGTTCAATCAGAATGAAAACCTTCCAAACGAGGGATGGTCATACATGTAGTATGGACTTTAAAGTATACTTCACATAACTAAGGTTAAGCACAGGCCTGAATCCTTACAGAACTCAGGCCAAGAACAACAATATAGAGGTTAACCTACAGGGTGGTTGATCACAGACTTATCTTCCGCATACTATTGAACTAAGAATTCAACATAAAAGCAAACATGCTTTATTAAAGATTTACTTGGAGCCCATGCTAAACTACATTAAAATAAACTGCAAGAAAGCCTCAACCTTAACATATTTTATACATTTCTGTGATCTTGTAACTGTTTGCAGTTACAGTTAAAAATAAGTGTTGGTTTTGAATTTCTCCATTCCATTGCACAGTGTGTCTGTGCAGGGTATGGGGGGGGGATGCATGGCTGTCTGCAGTATGCTACAATATCTGTGTGTTAAACGAAGAAACTAGCCTAGTAGCGTTACAGAAATAAAAAGGGGGAAATGCAGATTACAGTATTAACTGGATAAGATAAGACTTTCTTTTCAGCAGTTTTTACTCTTCAATAACCAGAAGCAGCAATACTCAAAAACTGTAAACTATGGATAAGATGATCCTGCAGAACACTTCTTGGGTTCCTCTGGCAGTCTACAGTGCTGTTCATTATCCTCCCCTGACCTTTCATGAAGTATTTTCTTAAAGTCACTTTCCACACATAGTTATGGATACAGTTTACTATTACCTTCTAGTCCTGTGTCAATGGTAATGTTAGCATCCACATAAAAACTAAAAGGATGTGGTGCAATTATTGAAAAAGTTCAAGAAGTCCTGAACTACAGCTGATTAAAAGGTAAGCATATGTTCTTCTGTAATCATTAATAGTTTGCTCTCTGTAAGTAGAAGGAATATCAGCAAACAGGAGGAGGAGTGGAAACTGAAGAATTTTGTAAAGTTATTGGGGTTTTTAAACTATTTGTATTTCATGCAAATTAACTTCAGTCAGATTTGAATCAGATGAATAGTTTGCATACCATTAGCCAGACAGGACATTTAAAAAGCATACCTGTTAAATATGTTCTCACTTGCAGCGTACTTGTCCAGTCTTCCCAAAGGCGTCAACATTTCATCTTGTGAGACAAAGTCCAGGGCTGAAGGTATAATAATCACATCAGACTCTGAGCTGTAGTCATCCACACCAACTATCAGAGACATCAGAAATATTCCTTATAATCACAGTAGTTTAACACTAAAATGATGTCTGTTGTTGGCCTGAAATACAGAAGTCTAGGCAAGGTCCCACTGACAACATATTTACTAACTGCACTACATCACTCCCCCTAGCTTTCCCCAACTCCCATAAAGCTTTTCTACACAAGAGCAATGATTACATATAAATTGAACTAAATGGATTTTGAGTTATTTTCTATACATTCCCAAAGATGATGTTTCACGAAACATCCAAGGTTCACAATATTTTTAGCTGACAAACAGTACCTTTATACCTTATATTTTTATTAAGCAAACGACTACTAGCTAATTCTAAGGTCAGCTTTTTGAAGATGCATAGACTAAAATCATAGGATCAATTAGCCCAGAGATAAAGAGTTAATACATCACCTAACAAAAAAAAATACTATTTTTAAAAATGAAAAACCTAAATTAAGCATGTTAAAAAGTTTAGATGTGTGTTGCTATATTCGACTACCAACTAAAATAGGCACAATTCACCTACTGCATAATTATTAATCAGCACATCAATAGGGAATTTTGTATAAACAGACACCTTTATCAACACGGAACCAGAATGAAATTGAAAAGAGTTCTATCTCTGCTCTGCAAACTGCTTGAAGAATTTGGATTTGAACTACCACCGTTTCTGTCTTCAAAATGCCCTCTAAAATGCTTGAAAACTCAGTCGCATAACAAACACCTTAACCTGCAAATGCAATCATTTATTTACTAGTTTTGCAAATGCATTCACTTATTTGCAAGAACTATACCAGGTCACCTGCTTTACTCCTGAAGATACAACGCTACAGTAGGCTACAACTATTCTTCTGTCTAGTTTGGACACGAGTCCAAGTTTCTCTGAAAGCTTTTTGAAAACTGGCAAATAGTGGGACACGAGACAGATCTAGAAGTCCAACAATGATTTTTTTAAAGAGTGGAATATATAGAGGAAAGAAAATAAGATTACTGTCCTCTCACCTTCCATACAACTACACTATTTTATATAAATTGGTTATCAGACATTGTATCATTATCTTCAACATTCAGAATATACAAGCAACCACAATTTTCTGAACTTCTTCACAAACATATTTCAAATGTCAAAAGATAGAACACCAAACTCTCCACAAGAGTAATATTTTTAGACCTAAGCTGAGTTAATAGCATCCCTTTACCAACAAACTAATTCTCCCATTTTCTAGGTAAAGAATCAATGGACATTGTTTAATTAGTCATAAATAAATCCCATCCCTAGAGGAGGGTCCAAATTCTGCAGTTGCTGATAGGACATGAAATCCTTGCTAGAAATCAAATGAAGATGTGATGGGAAAAGATCAAGGGCATAAGAAGAATCTGCGAGATAGGGGCAAGGAAGAAAGCATGCTAGGAACTGCAAGACAATAGAAAGAAGAGCAGTCTGGGGAGAGGAACTAGTGCTCTTAGATATGCCTAAGGCAGAGGATAACAAACTGCAGGGAGGGGAAGGGAAGGCTCAAAAAAGGTCAGCTGCAGAAAGCTACTGCAGCCCAAAGGGAAAGCACTTAGTAACCTCAAGTTTACACAACTGTTTGAACCTGTGTTTGGTTTGAATTTGTGGGTTTGGTTGGGTTGTTGTTTTTTTTTGTTGGTTAGTTTTTTGCAAGAATTGGTTTTATTTTCACAGAAAAGGTGGGAGACAGTAAAAATGCACTCACAGCACAAGTTAGGATTTTATGCCAGGTTAAGTTAACAAGGAACAAGCTATATCCTTTGACAGGCTCATAGGCCTTTAACTCAACCCACTGATCCAACTAAAACCACAGCTTTTCCTATGTTTATAGTTATGCCATGCACCTTTCTCAAAGACTAGTCTTTTTGGAATAGAATATTTCAGTTGAAGAGACCTACAACGATCATCTACTCCAACTGCCTAACCAATTCAGGGCTGACCAAAAGTTAAAGAACGTTATTAAGGGCACTGTCCAAATGCCTCTTAAACACTGACAGGCTTGGGGCATCAATCACCTCTCTAGGAAACCTGTTCCAGTGTTTCACCACCCTTTCCATAAAGAAATGCTTCCTCATGTCCAGTCTAAACCTCCCCAGCGCAGCTTTGAACTATACCCACATGTCCTCTCACTGGATCCCAGGGAGAAGAGATCAGCACCTCCCTCTCCTCTTCCCCTCCTCAGGAAGCTGTAGAGAGCAATGAGGTCTCCCCTCAGCCTCCTTTTCTCCAAACTAGAAAAACCCAGAGTCCCCAGCTGCTCCTCACAGAACATTTTATTGTATGCGAGCTCCTACTGTCAGAAGGCTGATTCAAGACGTGCTTTGAAGCAAACAAATTCTGCAGCATCCACACATGAAAAGTTACAAAGATGCAAATCATTCCAGGAAATGATTTGCAACAGTTTTGGGGGATTTTGTATAATTAGAATTACTCCCTTCACTAGGGAGCTAAACCACTGCATTCAGATCGGTTTTTTAAACTACATATTTTAAATTAATAGAGTTAAGTTGTGACATAACCAACTGGGGAATAAAAAAACACCACTCTAATACTCAGCGAAATTGATTCTGACAGGGTCCTCTTTTCCTATTTTAATGTTTGTTGATCATACTACAAATTTAAAAGCATAAATTGACAAAGCTATGTCAAAATACCAACATAATTACTGTCACCAATATAATTATTTTTATTTAGCTATCAAATAGGATCACATCAAATGTATGAATAAAAGAAAAAGCTGATCAACCACCTCTAGTTTTACTTTCTCCATTTCTCTCCTCTCAACCTCAACTTTATGTTCCATTTTTCTCTTTCCCCTCTATATTTATTCTCCCCTAATACTCCTACAGTGAGTGGTCCAATGTAATGTCATCTTAAGATGGCACAGAACATGGCAACTGCTCACTCTATATGTCTCAACATGTAAACGTGCACCAAAGTTGACTACATGTCTGATGCCTTTGATTTACTGAACTGAACATTCTGGTAATTTTTGCCTCGTGAAACCAGTTAAGTCAACCAAACTGCTAAATCCGTTCTATAGCACATGTAAATATCAATGATAAAAATATGAGCAGCTGCTTACAATTTATCTGTTTAATGTCTCCTAATAGTTCAGACCGAAAGCAAGGTATGTGGCTTTGACTCTGCTGTGTTTGTGCACTATAAAATTAAGTTTAGCACTACATTGGGCTTAATGTGCTTCTGCTACTGATGCTGAACAACATTTTTTAAGTAATTCCAGCATCTCACTTCATAGTCACAAAAGAGATCATTTAAATGGCAGCATCCTGATAAATGCAACACTAACAGGGAAGAGAGAGGTGATAAAAATAAACCAATCAGTACATGAACAGTATAAAGTTCTTTTAAAATACTGTTACAGCTGTCTTAGATACTCATTTTCACTTTCAACACCAAGACACCAATCCAAGCGAAAAGAGGCATCAGCCCAGTAGAATTCCCATTCTAACAAAGCCCCTTAAGTGGATGTTTGTCTTTAACTTGCCCCAAATATGATTCGTCAACAATCTAACCACTCCTCATCTAAAAATGCCTAAAGAGCATACTTTGCATTATTCAATAAACCAAGTCACTTTGATATTCCCTACACTCGGAAGGTTATTCCAACAAAGTTATCCGAAAGGCTGTTAACTGAATACTTCCTCTTCAGCCCTCCTCTGCTTTCCACCCAACTTTTATCACTTTTGAAGCTTTACAAATGCAAAAAATAGCCTTGAACACAAGTATACTGGTTTTGGCTGGATTAGTTAAAATTGTTCACTTTTTCAAACCAGTACAAATAAGTCCAGACCGAATGCTCAGAAGGCATCTAAGCTAAAAGATACTACTGAAAACTAGTGCCAGTTCAGAGCCTAAGTACCTTTTAATCTGGTCTTACATGTTCACACCAACATGCAAATAATTAGAGCTAAGAAATCAGAAGTTTCTATAAAAACACCCTATCCCAGCACTTGGAAGTCCCTAGTGGTGACAGGATGAGGAATGATAATTGGACAACAGTGTGAAAAGCAACCACAGTGCCCCTATTTCCTGTCCACATAAGGACCAAGGCAGAGCAAAATGAATAAATGTGTGAATTTATCTAGACTAAGTAGTTTGTAAACGTATCTTCAAAACTCTACACTACTACCACCAAACACAACGCAGCACCGCACAAGATAACCACTGGATTTTGTTTCAATACCTGACTATCACTGACCTGTTGTATGACACAAGTAACTCTTCTGTACCTTCATTTTCCTGTCCAATCATTTGACTGTTTTTGTATATGTTGTTCAGGCTTGTCTATCTATCTTGCATCTGGTCCATACTGTACCAAGAATACATTACCACCTGCTCTAAGTTCTCCTGTTTCCCTTAAGTTCTCCTCTGTTTCATGGCAAGGATACAATGCTTACCACAATTATTAACTAACATGAACGATACAGCAATCTCACTGAGACAGACTAAGTTTAAAGGTGCTTACTCGACCACTGACAAGCTTGGTTGAGCATACAACAACAAAATGTAAGTCCATTTAAAACTCAGTCCCCTGTAAAACCATAGTCTATAGGCCAATTTTCAAGCGAGATGATTTTTCTAATACATATCTCATCTTAGTTGTATCTTTCACAAAGGTCTTGATTATATTGTGTCTTCTACAGACAGGTGTACAAGATCATGTTTCAAAAAAAAATTACTATTTTTCTTTTACTTCATAATGCATTAACTCTTTGCCATAGACTGTTCAGTAACAAGGTCTATATGTATTCTTTTTGTTCTTCTATATCTGCTACAGGCTTCATGGCAAAAACATATCCTCCCTCTTTTTGACACAGAAACTCAAGGTATTCTAAAAATGAGCAATTTTCATTTCTCAAAGCTAAGCAACAAATAATTTTTAAAATTTGAGATTTCCAACTAATATTACAGTTCCCTCATTTTATCCTCTGCATTTCCAAAGCATTCTCAAGATTTGTTAAGAAGTCTCTACGGCAGTTGCTATAGATATATCTAGTAAAATGGACTAATTTTTATTCAGCTGTAGTACAGGCTATTTGCTACAGTCTACATCAGTTGTTACTGTAAGTATACCCAGATTAATACAGCACTTATATGCAGGAAGGACTTAGTTCTGTTTTGCTGTTCAAGCAAGCAATTTTTCTGTTTAATTGTAAAACAGAAATAGTAGTCCTACAAGTCCAAACATTTGATACCATAATCACAAAATAATAGCAGCAAGTTTCATTCTAAGTCACCATCCTCTATGCTAGGAAAGAATAAATTCACCTTACATTCAGATTTCTGCAGAACACAAGTAGTGTTCTCAGCCTTTCAATATTGTAAATGCACTCCTTTCCATCTCATTTTCCATGAGAAGTATCGTTTTGCAACTTTATGTTCTGCAAAGAAAAATCTACCTAAGCATGAGCACGGAAGCTAAACATCTATATTTGTCCACAGTTAGGAACTCATTTCTCTTACCCTTTCATAGTGTACTACATTACAGCTCCGGTTCCAGAGTGACATCACAGACCAAAGCGTCAGTTGTGCTATTTCAGCTTCATCTGCTACCACAAATTTATTGCACTGCTTCAGCAATATTAACCAAGATCTATTGTGATGACAGTTACACAAATATTACAAAATGCATTTGTAATGCTGAGTTCCACCATCTTGCCTACCACATCCAGGTATCACTCACAGGTGATCACAGGTCCCATTGTCAGAGAGTGGGAGCTGATTTTTCCAAGAGACACTTAAAATATATCATCTGTTCTCCTGCTGTTGTCTGAGACTGAAAATGCAAGTGGGATGCCACAAGTTTACCCTGATATTGCAAATGTTTTCAGAGAAAAATGCAAGTTTGACCAGTGTGTGATTTTATTATGCAACATTACAAAACGGGTGAAAAAACCATTATCTTACTCCATCCACCATATTAGCGGGAATAAGAACCACACTTCCCCTTCTCTGTCTTTCCCACAAACTTCCCATTTAAACAGGGAGGACTGTCCATCTGAAGCCTCTATCAATGTGGTGAAGTCACCAGACCTGAATGCATACTTTGTTGTCTGCGCTCCAAGTTTGATGGGACTGGGTTTGGAGCTGGGAGAGGAGGAGGAAAGAGGTAGGAGCAAGGAATATGAGAAGGGGGAAGTGCAAAGCAGCTCTGATGCAAAGCTGCTGTGCTAACAGCAAGGCTTACTGCATTAGCCCCTATGTAGGACTTTGATAGCAGAGCTTGCTAACAGCTTGAAGTACAGAGCAAACCCTTTAAAATAAAGCTTCGGTACAGCCTTGGGATCATTTAGCAGATGAAAGAATCAAAATCAGCAGCTATTTACATACAGAATTTATGCAAGCATGGTACAGCAAATTTAAAAGACCCACTAGACTAAACATAACAGACTATTTTCATTTAGCAAAGGCCTTCAAAAAAGATAATAGTTATCAAGCATGCCAAAGGAGTTGCATTTCTCAGCAAATGTCAGAGTAAACAAGGAGTGGTGCAAAATTCTTTAAGCAACAAGAACAGGTGCAGCTATAGACAAATTTGTCTCTTTGAGGCGTACACAAGCAACACTAAAAATCCTGATTTATTCTGAAACAAAGGAATAGTTCCATCTCATATTGCTCACTAGTCATTTATTTGCACAACAACTGAATGTACCTTCTCCTGGTTAAGTTTGACCTGCAACAAAAGCTGGTCCAGAGGAAACTGAAACAAAGAGAAGGTCATCCAAGCTATCAGTTAAAACAATCAACAGTTTATATTTTGTCCACCAATTTCCTGTTGGGAGCCTGACATGCCCATCACCATGGTGCTCAAGTACCTTGATATTTAAGTCCCTATCTTTTACCCTTGCCAAACAACTGCATACAATTAAGAATCATGGAATGAGGCTGGAGTGAAGCAAGTGTCAGCTAGTGCCAGCAGGAAGTTCCTCTAAGTGACTTTTTTCTCCTCTGCAAGTTCCTTGCAGTCAGAGAAAGGTATCCACCCTCTGTCTGCAGAGCACTGCTACTTAAGGGGTTTTTGATTGCCTCCATGACTGATTGAAAATTTTGAAGCACTGCAAAGAGAATTTCACTTTATCTTCAACCAAGATGGTCTCCCTGGTCCTACCATGACAGGACACATGCATTCACTGCGCCTGGAGCCATGCTCAAGTTCTCCCCCTAAATGAGTATTTCATAAACAAAAAAACAAAGTTCAAACTACATATGCTTTACCCTTGGACTAAGTGGAAGGGAGAGTATTATGAAGCAAGCAGTTGAAGCTCAAACGCTCCAAAGGCTTGTGCTAGTTTTGCAATGCTGATGTGACACCAGGAGTTATAACACATTAGCTACTAACCCAACAGTTCCACTTGAATCAAGTGTTGCTCCACTGTGCAGTTACTTCAATTGGCTCACTCACAGTAACTGAAACACACCAGGGCTACATGCAGCAGAGAAGGCAAGTTCTGATTAGTACATCCATAAACTATAAAACATGGCTTTGCAACATAAATCACTTTGAACTTCCTAACTGTAATCCTCCTCTCTCCACTTAAACGCTCTTGAGACGTTGTTTGACAGCATTCAAAAACTCTTGGTGGGATAAGCCCTCGTGTTTCCTGAGCTTTCAGATGTGGAAATTCTTTCTGCGACTTTTCATACCATTCTTCCTTCTGTAACTCTCCACACTTTTCCTGTCTATGCTCAGTATAAAGTATCAAACTGGTCTATGGGAGAACACTGAGCAGTACAGAATGCAGTGGATTCACTGTAAGAAAAAGTAAGAGCAGCTACAGGTGTTAATTTCAATGTTATTTAAAATAGTTTCCTCTAATAAAACATACATACAAGCAAATCCGCACAAGCAAGTATCCCTACAGACTAATAAAGCTATTCCTCCTGCAGGCTAGAGAGGAAGGAAAAGGTGGTCTCCTCCATTCAAATATTTGGGAACTGTTCAGACACTATAGCAACAAGACAAAAAAAAAAATACCTAAGCAGACTTGTTTATCAGAGAAAAACACTCCAACAGTCTGCATTAGCGCTCATATAGAATGTCATTTTTATACATTAATATTTTTAGCTTTTATGGAAATCATATTTCAGAATAATGCATATTTATCATACTATTTGCCTTTCATTTTTCTTTACCTTAAAAATAGTAAACCCACCACCACCAAAGCAGTAGTCTCAACTCTCAGCACAGCTGTTCTGCTGTTGCAAACCCTTCACAAACATATTTTGACACTTGGTTTAACGTATACATTGGACAGGATTTTAAGACCCTACTGCCAGAAAGAACCACACCCAAAACAAGAAAAAGCCACATTAATTTTCCTTATGCTATACCTTCTAAAGCAGGCAAAGAAGCCCTGATGTTCTTTCTCTGTTCCTTTAGGGGCAGCTGTCCCTGCCTTGCTCTTCCAAAGACGGAGTTTTTACTCCGGCTCTCAAAGCAGAAGCTATCCTCTCATCTAGTTCTGCTACTGTTACAAGCCATCTCTTGTAGCTACTGCGCGTACACTGAAAACTTCCTGCCCACACAGAGGGAAAGTCTCAGCAGCAAAAGACACACACAGGAAAGAAGTACTTTTATCTTCAACACACTGCGGTCTGCCACCTCCACAATAGGTCAGCAGTCAGAAACAACTGCACGAACACCAAGGTCTCACTCAAGCTGAAGATTTTGAAAATTTCCTCTCTTTCCTGACTCATTCATGCCTTCCCCTCTTTGGTTTTTGGTAGGTTTGTTTGTTTGCTTTTGTTTCATTTGTTTGGGTTTTTTTCCCCTCGAAGTGGGAGAGAAAGGGACAATACCTGAAGCTCTAGGAGATAAGTCAGGAGACAAAGATAAAATTAAAAAAAAGAAAACAAAAAGAAAAAAAAAAGAAAGGAGCTGGCAACCTTAATTGAGGATTCCTGCCAGAGACAGGAACGTAAAAGGTGGCTCGTGAAAAGCACATTTCCACATCAGAAGTGATGCTACTGGCCTTGGGAAGCTGAAAGCCTAGAAAATTAGCTCTTCTTCAAACCTCTGCTAGGTGTAATGGAGAAAACATGTGCAGCTGCATGGGGAAGGTTCATTAACCTATACCAAACCCAGCACAACCCTCTTCTCACAGCATCTCCTTCTCTCTAGGATCCTAAGAGGTTGCTCAAGAAAAAGACACTAACCATTACCCACCTGAGACCACTAAAATCTGAGTTCCATGGGGAAACAGCCATCCACCTGAGTCTCCCAGTTTCTATGAGGATAAATCATCACATTAAAAGACAAAGAAATAAACTGAAGAGACAGGAGAATTAAAAACTGATCTTCAGAGGAAACAACAGACTTAACAGGTATGCTTCATTAGCATAAAAAAAAATGGTTATTAGATTCCCAATGGAACAGAATCTTAGTCACACCAGAGAACCAAAAGTCTGACATTAATTTCTGTTATTATTTATTGCAACACAGCCATTAAAAACTGCAGACTACTGAAATGCCATCCCAGTAACTCAAACTCTCTCAGCATTCTTTCACCAGAGCCAAGTCTCTGATGGGACCAAAAGGTCAGTACTGCAACATAGCATTTGAACATTATGTTGGAAATATAGCTATACTAGTGACTGGACTCGCAGTCTATACCTAACAACTAACAGCATAACAAAATTTGCTAATTCTTGTTCTGTGGAAAAGGAACAAAGGAACCACCATACAAAAGCTTCTGATACTACTATGTACAGCTGCAGGAAAGGTAAGGTGAATTTTAACATACCGGATGCATGTTATCCCAACATAATTCACTACAAGGGAGTAAAAACTACAACACAGCATCAAACTGTGCTTGTGATTTGTCACCACAGGGAAATACAGACTGATTTTATTTATTAAAGCAAAACAAAAACAAAACCCCAACCAAAACCCTTTTGGCTTTGAGTGTTATGAAAAAAGGAAAAAAACTTAAAAGAAAAATTAAACTGAAATTAGCTTCTGTTTGGGAAGAGACTTTTGCGCTACACAAGTTGTGCATGTAGAATAATTTAATTAAAAGCATTCAAACAACACGAGCTCACTGTTAATGCCAGATGATTTGCTGATCACCTGGAACCAGAACGTGTCATCAAAGATAAACCAGCTTTTTGACACCTGCAGATGCACAAAGAGTGTTTTCTTCAGCTCAGCTGAATAACTGGCTCACTTACGGTTGAGAAGCCCACTGGGAGGAGGCTAGAAAGACCTTTTTCATTGCTTGGAAAGGGAGGACAGAACTCAATACAAAAAGAGAGGTGTATTAGGTTATAGCTACGATATTTTTTCTAATCTTCATAAATGTTTGAGCCATTAGTAAAATCCAACCAGTAACACTAGATTTGCTAACTGTAAAAACTGTCTTATTAAATGTTAAATCTATCTTACTGTTAAACTTTTATGCTAAGAAACACACAGCTGTATATATATGTATCTACAAAAACTCATTTAACAGTTCAAACTAGAACTGTATAAACTATGCTTAGATATTAAAATACTATTTTCTGCATTTTTAGTTAAAACATCCGAATACTAAGCGTACAGAAAAAGGTAACTATCACTCACCGTTTTCCAACATAAAAGGTAAAGCTTCAGAATCTGAATGTTAAGCTACTAACCACCAAAGCACATATATAGCACTTGCAACTATAAAGTCCAAAAGTTGTATGTAAATGCAGCTGCCAGTTATCAATAATAAACATTTTTTCAAAAAAAACAAATGCAAAATAGTATTAAAACCAGTTATTAGATCAAAATTTCTTTTCTCTACTGATTTAAATCCCAATTAAAATCCCCAGTTAAATAAAGCCATCTTCTTTAACAATCAGAATTCTAATTACAGATGGCTCTATTTTTCAGAATACACATCCTGCACACATCAACGGACAGACTGAAAGAAGTCAGCATCATGGTACGTTCGATTGCATCTATCTGTACTGATCAGTTCAGTTTTCAGAAACATCCAGGGGGATGAAGGGGTGTGGAACACAAACTATCTAGGAAGAGCCATAAAGAACATTTTATTTATCATCAGAAATGTAAAGTTCTACAGCTGCCATGTTTGCTTTTGAAGCATTTTTGTTGTTTATTTTCTTTTCTGTTTTATACTTAGCTTGTATAGCTATGTTATTCTATTTTGATTTTGTATGCACAAAACAAAGATTTGAACAATAGACAATTTTTCCCTGACTTCTTTTCATATACTATGCAAGATTTCAGACACAATATCAAAGAAGCCAATAGTCCAAGTAGCATTATGGGCAACTGTCCAGCTGACACTGAACCACTACCTTAGTTTTGACACATTATAGTGGCCAGATGGGATGAAGAGTCTTCTGCAGGCTTCCACTTTGAATTTTCACCCTATTGCCTTTAGGGTGGGGTTTTTTTGTCTTAACACATATCATGCATTAAGTTCACCTTCACACAGATTAAATGCAAGGACATGTTACTTATTTGGGGGATTAGAGTCAATAACAAAGTTGCATTTCACAATAAGAACTTATATTTAGGAGTGAAATCTCTCTTATAACCTTATGTATGTTCAGCCACATACATTCAATGATTATTTTTTTTTAATTATTTTTACTTCAAACTACCAAACAAGAAAAAGCTGCTGGCTGAATATGGGAGAGCCAGAATTTCTTTAGGAAATCATAGCCTCTGACATCAGGAGTTACCTCTACAGAAGCAAAATATTAGCTAAAATTAAAGTACTGAAATACCACATGCCAAGCTATGTAACTACTTAAAGCAATCATGTGTGTAATGTACCATCAGGTGTAAAGTATGCATTCACCTGGAAAAAAAAATTTTAAAAAAAATCAGAGCTTTCCAGCAGTTACCAAGCAACCAAGAACAGAAAATAATATGAAGCTTTCAAAATAGAAATGCAAACCAAAGCTGAAATTAATTATTTAAAAGTCAATCCAGCTGGTTTATCAACTACTCTCTAAAAGCCTTTCTTATAAAAGCTCCTGTTTAATCTCTGACCTCTTAAACAAATAAACAAAAGGCAATTTTTAAATAGATGCCTTCCACAGCATATATTCTGAAGGTCTCCCACTATTCCAAAAGCAGATTTACTACTCTCTGTTGAAATCTAGGAATGCTTCATTTAACCTAAATATTTATCAAAAGTTCTCTTTGGGAAAAGGTAAACTTTGTTTTACAAGCAACTATTAAAACAGTACTCCAAAGACATAATAATTTACGATTTTATATTTCAGTTCAATTAGCTTCCAACAAGTTAGCACAAGGAATGAGGAGAGGCACAAGTTGTACAGTTGTACAAGTTCTTGATTAAACTCCAGCTTTCCAGTGAAATACTTAATTCCAGAGACCTTAAAGACAACAATCATAAAACAGCTATTCTTAATTTTGCTCACCTAAAAAGATATAGATGCTTGGTTCATTACTTTTAGCAGCAACTGTGCTTTGTTGTTTGCCCAACTCCAGGACTTTCTCCTACTGCTGCTTTACAGCATGACCAATAACAGGTATCTATTAGTCACCTTAATGATTCTTTCATTTTCTTTTGTACTTTTATTGTATTAGAAAATGGTGAATCACATTGTAAATTATCATTATAATAAAAGCACATTTTTGTGATTCAGAATCAAACCTAGACTCACTGAGGAGCTACAAAGAAACACCTAATCTAGTAAAATGTCCTAAACCATATGCCTAATCAGAGACTGAGCTTCAGATGTTCAATCCAGATCTGTACACATTCACCTAGCCTCAATCACTGCTGGCTTCTCCAGCATACCTTATAGATGTTTTGCTACTGCTTGATACCAGACCAATTAAAAACCCAAAGATTTACCAAAAACTACTTAGTCCACTTTTCAAAATAGCCAAACGATTGATCCCATCTCAGACTTTTCTTATAATTCATATTATTTTACATTTACCCAATTTCTCCTCCTAAATTACACCAGCAGGACTAGAAGCATGCCCGCATGTCTTTTTCCTTGTTTGTCCTTAACTATAGCTTAGCATATTTAATAGCAAGACCACAGCTGGCAGAACCACACATGCATAAAAGCTGCCAGCACTTCCAGTTTCTCAGAATTGGATTACTGCTCCAGGAATATACCTCTAAACCTGTGTCTAACTCTACTGCTCACAAGAGCTGTAAATATTTGTAATATTTACAATAGAGAGATACTATAGGGTGGCACAGCCAGGCAAAAATTGCATCTTTTTGTTTTGTTTTTTTTTGACATTGTCTGTTTCACATGTGCAACCATGAAATGTAATCCCAAACAATGCATTAACTGGCAATGCTTTCGTAAATTGCATAAAACCTGTTGTACATGGGTAGAAAACATGGTTATTTCAAAGAAATACCATTGTACAAGAAACATTGGGTTGTTACTAGATACGTATAGTCTCCTTGCTCTGTATTATTTTTCTTTAACTCAAACCCGCCTCACAAGAACAAAATCACACCAAATTCAGAACCATAAAAGACATCATGTGACTGAACTATGTCCAGACAGCAAACACTGATTCATACAGATTCCTGTTTTTTTCTTCTTGAAGTAATATGCATAAGTATTGAGCTATTCACTTTTATCTACTTCCATCAAAACCTCAGTAATTTTTAATGAGGTTTCAAATTTTTAGTATGGCTCCTGCCTTCAGGATGCTCTCATCTGGATTGAGTCATATCTCCACACGTATATTATGCTTTAAAGACAAGACCATAACATTCAAACCATCACCAGAAACCCACGGCTTCAGAATCATCTCTCCAATGACTACACTCATATCTTACTTCAACTCTCGTCAAGAAAAAATGATTATCTAAATGGAAATTTAAGACCACACATTTTAAAATTTAAAAAAAAAAAAAAAGTGTTACTTCTGAGGAAGTCATCTTATAATCACACGAAGTTTTCAAACAGCTATACTATCAATCTGAATTTCAAGCAGGCAGAATTGAAAAAAAAAAAAAAGCCTAGAGAAAGGCTCCCTCTTTGTGCAAGGCAACACACAATAAAAGCCTTTTAAACGTCAGATCACAAAACCGAGGAAGGCGTAAAACGCTTACAGTAAATTTTGAAAAGTTAAAATAACATTCCCCTAAAAACGTAAGACATAAAATTACAGCTTTTTCTCCTGCAATCTAGTCCTGGTGAGCAGCTCGCTGCGCAGACTGCACATCAGACAAAATACCTTCAGACAGCGACAAGGGTCCGCACGCCCACGGCAGACTGTGAGGCAGACGCCTGCCTTACCAGCCACCTCCATTTTTCACTTTCCGCCTAAAGATTTATCCTCCTCTGCTTTCCAGGAAGCTCCCTCAGTATTGACATTAGCAACAGACACCTTCTCACCTGAGTAATCTTTTTTACAGTCTGCCCAGCGAGGCTTCATATACCCCTGAGTTAGTAATTTTGCACCAGAGCCACCACAGTCTGCAATTTGCACCCTGACATTAACTCTTTTCCACACATCTCTCCAGCAGGGTCGGGAAGAGGGGGCCGGAGGGAAGGAGGGAGGGAGGGAGGGAGGGGGACGACAACAACAACAAAAAAATACATAGAAATATATAGATATAAAAGGAACGAGCAACCCACACGCTGCAGCCTTCGAGCCGGCAGGTCTCTCCTCCTTGGAGGCGTCCGTCCCCCTCCCACCCCGGTGCCCAGGCCGTCAGGGGACGGTTCCCCTGGGCGGCCCTCAGGCTACCACCACACCTCCCCGGCGGGGCGGCCGTTAACGGAACCCCCACGCGGACCCACCCCGCCCCGCCCCGCCCCGCCCGCGCTCCCCGCCGGCTAACGCACCCCGCTGCGCGCCGCCACCGCCGCTCCCCCGCGGGAAAGCCCGGCGGAGCCCGGTCTGCCCCACGCGTGCCCGGCTGCGTGTCATGTACACAGGGAAACGCGGAGCATGGCCTCCTCCTCCTCCTCCTCTTCCACCCCCCCCCCCCCGCCTCCCACAATGCACTGTGGGCGCTCCCCTCTGAAGCTACTTCCTCGCCCGAAAGCTGCCCCACGCCCCCCCGGCCCCACTCACATCCGTCAATCTCCTCCTGCAGGTCCTCCTGGAGCAGCGACAGATCTAGGGGGGAGACACACCATGTGCCAACGCGCCCGGCCCGCCGCCCCCACACCACCCCCTCCCCGTCACGCGTGACCCGGCCCGCCCGTGGGGCCGCCCCCCCGCCGTCGCTGCCGTTAGCGGGCTGCGCCCCGGTGCCCCCCCACGACCTGACCCCGCAGCCCCCCGCGTTCCGAGCCGGACAGCGGCGGGAAGCGCTTCCGAAGCCGGGCCAGGGGAGAAGAGGAGGAGGAGGAAGAGGAGGAGGGGGGGGGAAGAGGAGGGCTGGCGCCTCACCGGGGAGGCGGCGTGTGCGGAAAAGGGGGAGGGGGGGGCGCTACCTACCCGCCATCTTGCTGCAGCCCCCGCGGGGCGCCCGGCTACATTTAACCCGCGGGCGAGCGGCGAAGAGGAGGGCGGCGGTACGGGCAACAGGCCCCGCGCGGTCCAGGCCCCGGGCCCGGCGGCGTCTCCCCACGTCCCCGGGAGAGTCGCGCTGGGAGGGAGGAACGGGCGGGCGGAGGAAGGCGGGAGGAGGAGGGGTCTGGGCCGGACACGCTGCCCCCGCCTCCGCCCGGCGGAGCCGCGCTCGCTCGCACAGGCGGCCGCGCCTCCCCGCCCCTCGCTCTGACTCACGCCCGGAGCCGCCCGGTCCGGCCCGGCCTGGCCCTGCCCGCCGGCGGTGAGGCCGGCGACCGCCAGGGCACGGATCGCTCACCTGGGCTCACCGCTCCCCCTCACACCCCCCCCCCCTCCGCCGCCATCTCGGGGCTCGGGCTCCTCCTGCCGCCAGCCGTGGGGCGGGGAGGGCAGGGGGGCTGAGGCGAGGCCCCGGCGCGCTCCCGGCTCTGCCCTGAAAGGCCCCCGTTTTGGGGTCACCCGCGGAGACTGGGATGCCGTAAGGGTCCTCCTCACCTTGGGCTGGATGAGGGTCGCTTCGAGAGGGAAGGGGTCCCGGCGAAGACAGCACGGCCGCAGAAGTCCCCGCCTCGGGCGTCGTGGGGTCACCGGGAGTGACACCGTGCCACCCTCAGGCTGCCCACGACCACCCTCCTCCAGTAAGGGCCGAGTTTCGGCAGCTTAAACCCCGTGCGGTTAAAAACACAGGGTGTTGTCCCCTGCCGTGCATTCTGGCTTTTGTTGTAAAAGTACACAGTTTAGCTGTGCGCACACGCAAAGGTACCCATCCTTTTCTGCTTTGTTGGCTGTACCTTGTGGTCAGTGCCGGTGGTGGTTGTCATTTTAACTGTTATGATACAGATTTTCCACTGTAAGTTGGAAGATTAAAAGTGTTGGATAACACAAATGCTCTAATTAGGTGATACCCAGAGCACTTGATAAAAGAAAGGACCGTTACTGCTACTGGTGCTACCTCAGGAGTTTTATCTGAGTCTTCCACAGTCTTATTTTTGTCTTTGTAGTAATTGATGAAGTTGTTAATACACAGAAAAGCAAAATAAACTATTTTTGCTAAGTTTTTCAAAAAACGATGCAACTTCAGTAGCTCTGGGTTTTTTTAACTGAATGTTTGACAGCATGTCTTATAAGCTGCTTTTTAACATCATATGGTTGTTTTTATTTTGTAAATTGGACAAGGATTAAATCTCTATAGTCATTCATTCTCTTTACCATAGTGGCTGAAAACATGTAATCTTTTAAAATGCAAACATCCCTTTCCTTACCATCCTATAGGACAAGCTCTGCCCTGTTTCATACCCATTCAATCTTTACACAAGTCACTAGGGCCTACCTGGATTCTGGTTACCCAACACTTGCTTTTATTCAGATATATAGCCTCAAAACCTGAGTAAATCAAGTAAATTCACCATGACTAAGTTATATGAACTGTGCTATTCTCTGCCAGAGTAATTTAAGAGGAGATTCAGGGGAAATATTTGACATCACAAATCACTGGCAATGCTGGATGTAATAGCAATAGACCTAGAACAGAAAAATAAAGTGTACTTGAAGATCCCATTTTTATTATCTTTCTTACTGCAAATTATTTCCAGGAAGTTTTCTCTCATCTCCTCTCTGCATCCTTCAGCACAATCAAGGCCCAGTTTTGCTTCCTCTGAATTCAATAGCAACAGCCTAAAATGTGATGTGGTTCGCTTTACTGAAGGAATCAGGGGGTTTGAGCACTTTTTCCAGCTCTTTACAAAGAGGCACATTAACCACAGGTTACTGTGGTCTGAGGGCATCAAAGCTACCTTGACCATTATTATCATCATCAGAATGAGCAATGGAACTTAATGGGATATGTCTATGACAACTGGGTTTATAAATTGGAATGCACCAGAATTACTGCTCTTAAAAGTGTATTTATAGTGTTAATTATCATCAATTAATTATGTAATGGTTTCTAGAGTATTTAGGATTTTTTTTATTTCTATGTAAGTATTTGTTTAAAGAGAGGAAGTACAATTTATGTAATAAAGGAAAGTAAAATGATGATTGCAAGAGACCTTACTTAACATAAATTCATATAAATGAATTTTGGATCTTGCTATGGGCATGCGATCTTCTTAAGTGGTGGTTAGTTCGTTCTCTGTAGGCAGGACTGTGTGGTATTTAAATAGCACAGATAACAAGGATCAGTGTGAGTTAGGCTTGCAAGACAAATTGTGATTGTTCAGGAATTGCAATTATTTTTGCTATGTTACCCGTAGAACATCAGACTGTGTTCCTCAGGCGCAGTTGGTCCCAGCACCATCGCTAGCAGCCATCAGGAAAGGTCTCTTCCTCTGTGAGTGGAAACTCTGACAAAACCCTTGGCTCATACAGTGACACGTACATGGAAGGGAAAAATAATTTAAAAAAATATATATATTTGGCTTCATGACAACACACAATGCAAAATCCCACTTAATGAATAAGCAAACAGATATTTTTAAACTTCTCGTCCTCAGTAAATCCCCAGGTACACCTTAAGGGCCTGATAGAAAGTTCCAGCTGATGGTAAGATTCCCTGCCACTGGTCACAAGCAAGGCAGACAGAGACTCCGTAAGTGTAGGACAGACATTGACTCTTTCAGACAGTGCGATGAGCTGCCATTCTAAAATAACATACCTAATTATGAAAGAAAATTTTCATAACAGACTTGTTTTATTAGACGAGATGTGTTAAGGAGCAAGCAATACAGCACCTGCCAAAATGTTTTATCAGGTTTTGTGCTGGAGTTCTCATAGTCAGTTTGAGTACCCTTACAGGCACTGGCAAGTTAAAAACATAGGAAACAGATAAACTCACGTTTGCACACTCTATCTCATGGAAAACCACACTACAAAGGGTGGAAGCTAAAGCTATGGATGGAAGGATACAAATGGAAGATTCCTTGGCAAGATCCTTTCCATGTGATAGAAGACAGCTGTATCGCTATTTACATGATGTATCACATCATGTGTCTTGCAATCACCAAGACATTATAGTATTTACATGAAGTACCACAGGCATCCTTCCAAACCTACACGAGTGACCAAGTTAGACACCAGATACCTGACACCCATCTAGACATATTTGCAATGTGCTATTCTGTAGTTGGATTAGTGATGCTTCTTCAGTCAAAACAGCTCCAGGTATAAGGAACTCAGGCTCAGAAACCCTGCAGCCCCAAGAAGTCACCCGTATTATCTTATCATATTATTACCTAGCATATTATTATCTATTTTCTCTCATTTGCTGTGAAGAAGCAAGTCTGATCAGACAACAGTGCCAGCTTTCAATGGCCACACATTAAGTAGCTTTGCATTTCTCCCAGGCGACCCGCCATGTGTGGGAAGAGGTTCCCATAAATATCTGCGCAGCCATCTCGCTATCCTCCTTCGGATTCCTCCACAAAACTCTCTTTTCCTGTAAAGCCTACCAAAAAATGTACCGGGGTTAGACTGCTGGTGCACCAAGGCAACTGCTTATCCTCTTGAGTAATACTGACTCATAGTTTTCTTGTCCACCCCCGGGATTGTCTGCACACATATGTTGTGCTTTATGGTTAAACTATACACTCTTTACTTCTTAGGCCATCTTCTTATTCTTCACAGAGGGCTTAACCAAAATTGGCCCATGACTAAATATATGGATTAAGATACATATACACACATAAGCACAGGGGTATATCTGTAATACATCTGGATACACATGAAAACCTGTTTGCTGAAGCCTGGGACACGGTCAATGTGCATTTGAAAATATAGTAAAGCATTTCTACTAAAAAGAGGTGTTTGTCATAAAACCTTTTCTTTCTTCTCCTTTCCTTCCGTCTCTCCTTCCCTTCCCCTATTCCTGTTCTTTTTTTCACCTCCAATAAAAATACCGGAAGGTTTTTTTTGATACATCCCGTGTGGTTGTGAAAGTTTTTGACTGTGCACCACTGGGTTTTATTTAATTTTCCTTGTTCCCTGGGTAAGAGCTTGAGCTCGTGACTTACCTGCAAAGCTTAACATCAGAGTCCAGTTGCTGCTGCTCCCAGTGAAGGCCTCACAGAGGGATTATAATCACATTAGTATGCCAACCACGAATAAGTTAACACCTAAATTTGCTGACAAAGAGCTTGGTTAATACAAAGTTAAATTTGCCTTGGGGGTTCCTCATGTCATTCCAGGACAGCAGCAAGTTCAAGTGATGCTCAAACCTCTGAAAACTAGGGAATACCTGCCTGAGGTTCGTCCTGGTGCAACATTAAGGCTGCACCTGGAGCTCGCAATGGCTCTTGGCGTTAATTTGCAAGCAAACCTATTGCACCAGTGGCATGAAGATGGTAGCTGTGTGGGCAAAAGGAAGAGAGGCATGTAAATCAGGAGACAAGTCTTGATGCCTCATTTTGCCATTAAGACCACTACCAGCAGTGATATCCCCAGCTCCTTTGGCTGTAGACACTGCGTGAGGGTGCTCTGTGATCTTTATAGCGGGCAAGTGAAAGTCTATGTCTGTAGATGATTCTATACGTGCTTAAGCTCACTGTAAAAGAGGACAAAGAATTAATGTATCAGAGGCTGTTTCAGGCAGCTGGGTCTCAGTGTTTGAATGCAGCACACATCCAGGATTCCTCGTTTCGTAGCACTCACCTGGATACTGGTTTTCCTTTAAGAGAGCTGTGCTACAGCTCTGGGATGCTCTGCTTCAGGAATCACGTGTCATGCATATGTATGCTACAGGAAGACTGAATCACTGATCAAACAAGGCAGAGTTCAGGTTGTACTGCTGTATGTTAGCTCTGGATTTCCTGGTTCTCAGAGGTTTGTGTCTCATCGACATACTAAAAAGAAACAAGGCTGGGCAACCAGAAACTGAATCGTTTCCTCACTGAATGGCCTGATGAATACACTTATTTATTTACTTACTTACTTATTTTGAAAAGAGAGTAAAAAAAGCTCTGAATTTTGGCTATTTCAAGAAATTACAGCAACGACATATATGTGCATCTGGGATACTATTGTAGTAGACGATGATATCCCCCAGCCCTTCATCCTAGATCTCCAAATTATTTTGAAAGGAAATAAAGGTCATTGTTCTCATCTTAACAGGTAAAGAAGCAGAGACCAAAAGAAGCAAAGTGATGTGCCTGATACTTTTTGAGGCCTGAGATGGAAAACAGTGAATAAAATAGAACAAAGCACACCCCAAAAAATCCTCAGTGCTATTTTTCGCTATCTGATGCCACTACATATATGAGAGGTACCAATCTAATGCATGGTTCCTAATGTGCCAGCTTCAAGTTGTATGCCAGGCCAGACCCTGCCTTCCTGTTAGACTTGCCCTTGAGTCAGCCAGGCTTTCCAGCCTTTCCTTAGCCCACACAGTCTCCCCACCCAACCATTCCCTACCTGGCAGTACCTAACCTGATTTTCAGATTAATATATTTGCATTTATTCAGTCCTCCATTTCCTGGTCTACTGAGTTTAAATTTGCATATCTCTAGGTCTGCTTAGATATTGGCACATACAGTCAGTTCACACTCTTCTTCTTCTGAATCAGAGTCAAGTTATTCCTTGACTCTGTGTGATTCCGGAACACATCTCAGAGGGACAAATGGCACTGAGTTACCACTACCACCAAACCTGCTTTTCCTTTTGGCAGCTGTCCTCCAACACCAGTTTCACATCCTTCCAACTTGTCCCTTCCTATGATTCTTTCTCTTCTTACCACAGCACCAGTGCTCCTCACCCTCTTGCTCCTCCATCCCAAACTCCTCTCAGCAAGCTGCTGTGTACTACTAATTCTGTTTTCATGGGCTGTTTTTGAACCTTCATATTGTTCTCTTATACTCACGTTGTATTTTTCCAAAGTAAAATAGAAACAAAACCCAAATCCTGGCCGAAGTGTGGTCTGGCAGCCTGTCTGCAGACCCTTTTCAGGTTTGAACTGGGCCTAGGTCAGCTTCAAGAGTAACTCTGGTTCACAATCTGTGTGAATACTAGCTGGCTGGAAGTCTTCTTGGCCACCCTGTTCAGCCAACAACAGTGTAACCCGTTTAGTCAGGAAGAATTTGGTACATGCCTATGCAGGCAGCTAAGCTCTTTTTTTGCTGATCTGAAGGGTGGTAGATGCCAGTGGGATGCGTGTCAGGAGAATGATTGCTTTGGGACATGGCTTGTTATCCTGGTCTGTGTGATTGCTAGGACCTGTCAATCCTAAAAAATGCGAAGGGTGGAGAAGTCAAGGGGTTACATGCAGCAAACTCTTTGTCTAGATAACCCTGGCTCTAGTAGGAAGCACGCTGAATTTCAGGGTCAGTTACACACGTGTATTTTACACCTTCAGAAGAGTCAGTCTTTAGATGTGAGTATTTGTACAGTCTTTTGAGGGCAGATGTGAACTCACTCTGCTTGTGTTCCAACTCAATCAGCAACAGCGTAATTACAGTTCATATAGCACTGAGCCCAGACAGATGTATGGAAGGACAGTGGCACATTTGGAAACCAACCAAATATATGCAAAATGTAGGAGAGGTCCATTCACTGAAGAAATAATTGAAATCAAAATTGTTGTTCCTCTAAAAGTGCAGGCTGAGAATATTTCAAAAGACTCAATGTCTATATTATTTACAGGGTTAGAAAATGATCTACAGACTATGAGCAAGGGTTGTATAACAGAAGAAACACCCACCAAAAAACTACCTAAAATAAGGAGGACAACTGAATGACGGTTCTTGACATGTGCCAGTTCCTACACAGAACCTTTCAGCTATTGAACTCGGAGGGAATCCGAAGAACAAAATGTTTTATCTGAAATAAATGTACACAAAACAAGACGGGATTCAAATAAACATAAAACCCCATGTATAATCTCTGAGGAAGATGGTGATACAGTATGATTTATGAAATATGACAATATACAGGGCCAAATGGTTTGTAATAGCAAGTATCAAAATTTTAAAGAGCTGTCTTGTCCAAAAATAGTTCCTTTGTTTAATTAAATTACCTAGATGTGAAAGGGCAATTACAATCCTAAAGCAACTCCTGGCTAGGCTCATTGTTTCAATAATTTCCAAATCATCTTTGCTCACTTAATATATAAATGACCATCTTTTTCCATCTTTTTTTTTTTTTTGTTTTCTTTTTGCCATCATATAGGGCTTGAACCACTGGGTGCCTGGTTGTGGTACAAATGTAAGCTGTAGTATTTTTTAACTGTGGGAACAGTTAAAAGGTGTCAGGTATATTAAGAAGCTTTACGTTAAGAAGCTTTACTGCATTTCTTGGATGACTTTTTGGATTCGAGCACTGGCAACATTTCAGGTTCAAAGGTTTTTCTTTAAAATGGGATTTAACGTATATAGACTGTAGCATTGCCAATAATATCTTGAACTGGGTGTGTTTTATTGGGTGATTCATAAAGAAAGTCCGACAAAGTATGCACAGTGGTATTGGAATGTGGGTGGGATCAAAGTAATGATTTAGTGGAATATGTTTGTCAAGCACAGCATACAGGAAATCTTCTTTCTGAATAAAGATGGATTTAGCCCATGAGAACCTCAGTATATTTCCAAGTGTCATTTATTCCAGTGAATCCCAGTGAAAATATTAAAGCAAAATGAGAAAGCTGCATCGTTCACCCTCAGATATTCCATTGGCAATGAGACTACAGTCAGACTTGCTGGGAGTAAAGGGCAGGGAAACAGATAAAATTAATGAAAATAACATTGATTTAAAGGGACATTGTCTGCTGTTCCAACAGAGAAGAAAATTCTATTTGTCCTCTAACAGGGCGGTTGCAACATATTTATTTAAATACAATTTTGCTATTAATTGAGCATCCATAAGCCTGCTGAGCTGGGTTTGTTGTGATTGTACATTTGCATGCATATACCTCACTCTCTCTGCGCTCTTCCTGTTTGCAGCCCTTTCCAAGCAGCATTTTGAAAACCACAGCGCTGATTTTGTTGCTGAGACTAAGGAGCCACTCGTACTGAGAACAAGGAGGTCTAAGACTGGGAGGCTGAGTCCTACTTAGAGGGTTTCATACTGGTATGAGTGATAATGTTGCCCTGAGTTCAATCACTGAAAAGCAAGCTGTTACATTTATAAAACATCTGTTTAAATATATTATGTTTAATTTCACTTTGGCTGCTGATCAAGAATTATGTCTCTCTTTTTTTATACTGCTTGCTAAAGAGTAGGAACCGAGTAGTCTGCCCTTATCCCTACTTTCTGCACTTTGATGCACTCAGAGGGCATAACCACCTTGGAAGCCCAGCCGTGTTTCCCCACAGCCTCGCAGGGCTGAAGGGTGTCACGGTCCAATCAGCAGAACACCCCTGCTTTTCTGCATGGCACAGCACATGCTGTACCATGCAATGTACATGTGCTGTACATCAGGAGCCAGAGCAGACAGGCTTTCTCCTTGCTTTAACAGTACCAGTGCCATTTTTCAATCCCTCAAAACTGTTCAGTGGCTAAACGATGTTATTGCAGTGGTCCTAACTGCTTCCTTGGCAAAATCCATACATTTGTGAGGTGGGACAGCTTACTGGAATAAAAGAAAAACTAGCAAAAGGAAGGCTGTGGATACCCTGTTTCACGAGGAAGAGTTTTGTGGAGGAGAGGGAGCTTGCAAGACTCACGCTCCCACAAAACAATGGCAGAAAGGGACAAGGTGAATTCTCCTGCAAACAGGAGCTAGAAGAAAGACTGTAGCCCTGAGCCTAGTGCTGGAAAGGATTCAGTATAGGAGATATAGGTGCAGATATAATGTTTTCAGGGGGTTTCTACCTTTGACTTTGAAAGGCAGTCTGCTGTTTTTCAAGACCTGTGTATAGAGAATTAATATTCCACAGATGCTATTTAGTCCTCAACATTTCCTACACCAACTGTGTTTTTTTTAAGGGTATGAATGCTATTAACCCATAGGTTAATGGATCAGCTTTAAATAATATATTTTCACTCAAATCCTTTCACTCAAATGTACTTTAAGATTTAAATTAGATTAAATACACAGAGAAGATTTTATTTTGTAATTTGCCCCAGTAAGAAACAGATTAAACAGAAGGCTGTACTTGTTGTGGTGTCCTTTACCTACCCATTAAAAGTTAATCTGTACAGTTCTCAAAATCGTCAAGGAACAAAACTTCAGGATATCAGAAACATGAGAATAAAGGAAAAGTTATTTCTCTTGGAAAGCTTTAGTTTACAGCCATTTATATGCATCTTATGATACCTTTTGGTAAGCAAACAGAAAGGCATGCAGTGTACAGCATGCCAGTGCAAGTTAGAGGAGAGGCAGTGAAAATTTGGCTTATCTTGAAAAAACCAAGCTGTTAGAGCAATTTTGTTTCTTTGATCCAGAGTTAGAGCTTTCATAAAGATAGAACTAGGAGCAGCATATCTGGCTTTAAGATAGACTTTCTATGTTCTTATCCTCAAAAATCTCTGCATCCTTTTTTCTTCCACATTTAGTTCCTTAGATGCCACTAGCACAGCATATGTACATTGAGCTTGACTACTTGCCTATTTTACTTCTTCCCTTGGGATAGATAAACAAACCAACCAGCCCTCAGTTTGAGCTTAATTTTTAGGTGACAAGTCCAAGAATAGGTGTAGAATAGGTGTCCCCTCAAAGGGATGCTTATGTCCTCACTCCTGTGTTGGAATAAATAAGATGTTATGAACTTGCTATTGCTGTGGGATAACACACCCACGCAGCTCTGCATTTGGATAGAAGTCTTTGAGCTCACACAGTGTCATTTACCTCCCCTTCCTGCAGGATAAAGCCAGCCAGGAATTCCATTTTTCCCCATCCTCTGTGCAGATCATTTGGGACTCAGCTCCCCAAACCCTCTCTTATTTCCAGAGGTCTGATTTCCTTACTTTCCAGGTTGTTGTTTGTTCTGCAGCCACAAGCAAGCGCTATGACCTAGGTCACCCAGATGCCCAAGTGTTCCCATACCCTGAGTAGGAGCCGAAGGGGATATTCCCACCAAGGTGCGGTTCATCTGAGCTTTTTTGGAAGAGGGATTACAGTTAAAACACACACCCAGAAGTTCAGTGAACAATAGTAGCTCGAATACAGTCCAAGTTGTTCATGGGCTAAGCTCCTCCCTTGCTAATGACTGGATGAACACAATGGACCAGGGGGCTGGGGACTACATCTCCATTCCAGCCACCTGTCTTACTGAAAGGGTTTCTTTGGCTTCAGTAGGACTATATCTTGAACTCAGACTTCAACCAAAACTTGAAGAGTTCAACCAAGAGGGTTTTGTTTTTTTTTAATATGTCCTAACACCAAAATTAGACTTTTGACTGAGTGATATCTTGTCTCTGTCAGTATGTCAGATTTAATTATTTTCTAATTAATTTTATCATGCTCCTGATATCATTAGAAAGATTATGACTGTGGTACCTTCTCTCTAAGATTATCCTGCAGATAGATCTTCACTTTGTTTATTCCATTACTGCAGATAACTAGTGCCAGTTCTCTTTAAAATATACCTTCACAACTGACCTTTCCAAATATTGCTTTATTACTTTTATTCTCACCAGTTCTTAAAACTTTTTTAACTGTGAAGGTGAGAGATGTGATTTCCCAATCTACCTGCTACTTGATGAAGGTATGTCTGCATACCCTTAGAATGCAGGCTTAGTATAGAGCTTTGCTTGACATTTAATCACCCTAAATAATAACATTTAGAGGCTCCTAGTGTACTGCACGATCTTTGGACCTGAAGCACCCATCACAGTTCAATCATCTTTAAAGAAACCACAAAAAATGATTGAAAAGGAAGGTAAAAAGTCTGGACTGATAAAATACACTGCATTGTGCATACTCCCAATTTCTGCTCTTCAGGATAGCTTCTTAGCTATTAGTTGTGTCAGGGTAATCATCATCTGTTGGTGCACTCAAGGCTCTGACAAGTTATAGCTTATTTGCTATATTATTACTCCTCATTAGATAAATAAAGCTGTTGATCAAGTAGTGCATTCTTTCCCCCCTTGTAAATTATTTTATTACTAAATATTCAAAAACCTGCAAAACAAACATACAGACTTCTAATTTATTTTTAGGTTTGAATAAACTCATATTATCTGTGTTGGAGGCAAATTCCATAAACAAGTGGTACTACCACTGATGCACATAGAAATTGGAATAAATATTCAGCAAGGACTTCTCCTGAAAAGAAAAATAGAGACATCATAACAGCAATAACTATAATATGTGTGGTCAAAACTTTGCAAACTTGTGGGTTTTGTTAAGGGTTAATTTGTCCTCATAAAGGACATAGACTCAAAGGATATTTGAAGTTTACATCAAACATCCTCCGGATTTCAGAACTGTTTAGACTGGTGGTGGGAAGAGGAGAGGTCACAGCCCCAAACTCAGACTTCAACTCATTCAAACACACAAATAATTTACTCATAGCAGAAGCAGTTAGGAACTCTATCTTTCATGCTGCAGGAGATTTTTTGGATTGATGAGAGTTTATTGATCAGGCTTTTCTCCTTCTGAGATTTCTTTCTCAGATTGTTTTCCTATTTAGTGTTTGTATTGCAAAGAACCATCTGACTGTTAAATATAAACAAATGAATCAACTTTAGTCCATAAGGTAAGTCTCCTCAGTCACCACCTGGCGTACAAATGAATTTTAATTTCTCCTTTTCAGTTGCCTCATGATTGTTTACGAAGAACACCCAGTTCCACTGATGCAGACAAAAAGCTAGGAGGGAGAACCACAAGCTGGCTACAGACACCCTGCTCACCACCTAAACTACTGTAAGGCCAGGATGGATAGACACATTTTTGTTGGAAAATTTTCATTTGAGGCTTGTTTGGAAGATCCTTGTTTGGGTCTTCTGTAACCAGAGGAAGCACCTATCAATGTGCATTCACTGCCTGAGGATTTAATGAGAAAAATCGATGTGAAGTTCAAACCTTCTCTAGCTGGCAGGACACACACACTGGAGCGTATTTTAGACAAACCTGATGCCCACTTGGCAGGACAAATTCCTGACAGTATAAGAGCCCTGTTATCTCTCCTTGGCAATATGCACAATAGGAGCCTGCTTGCTCAACAATAAGACATTGGCCTTAATATAATACCCTTTTCATAGTTTACAAGGCTAAGTTAATTAAAAGGACAATTGTGGTTGCCGTCCTTTCATTTGGTAGTAAACACAGGCTCCTTCACCCCATACAAAGCTAATGGTGGTAAACTGGGCAAAGTTAGCCACTAGATGCTACACTATTCTGTATGAGAATAGTGTACTGTGGAATATACTGCTAGAGGGAAACAGTATTGCTATTCAGTAAATCCAGTTGTAGTTTATAATGAGACCCTCACTGGGCTACTCCTGCAGTGAGCTGGAAGGCAAGAAGGTATCGCTGTCCTGCTGCAAAGTCTCCCTGCATTTTGAAGCAGAGATCTCTCTCCAATTATAGTTCCAAGCAGACAACATCTAGTTGGGTGAAGCTGATCTTTACGTTCCCTTTTCAAGCAGCAGCTAACAGGTATCAGCCATACCAGAAGCATGAAAAGAATGGAGCAAACCAATGTCAGCACCGCCGAAAGTAAACCGAGACAGTCCATGTCACCTCCACGGACACCATCATGATAATCATCACGCTGCCTTCTCAAATTGAGCTCAAAATTGACAGCCCGAGGAGAAGACCTGCAAAATGAAACATGTTGTAATAGCTACGGATGCCACCGAACTGCAACCTTGAATGCCCACAGCCAGTGAGCCCCCTGTTTTGAACTGTGCCTTGGTACATGAAATCACAACCTTTTGTTTAGGTTGCTGTTTACATTGCAAGCACACGCATGCTCAGACATATTTTTGTATGGAATGCTACATGAGTAAGGACTCATCCAGCACCATGGGCTCATATAAGTATTTTCATAAGGTTCATATGGAAAAGGAGACTGATAATAAGATAGGGAGCTTTCATCAGGAATTCATCGTATGAATTCATCCTGTGTAATATATGGGCTGAAGCAGCTGGATGGCTTTTGCTGGACTAAATGAAATACATCGGTGATTTCAGTCTCAGTAGAAAGAGCTCTAACCTGATTTATTTGTGATGCAGTAGGCCTGATGTCTAACCTGAACAGTTGGTGTTGACTGGCAAATTTACTTAGCGATTTACACAAGTCATCGATTAGATCACCGAATCTTGACTTGTCTTATTTCAGCTAATCTCAGAAATTTCTTAGTACATAGATCAAGCTCTACCTTTAAATTAGTTTGCTTTTCCTTTAGAAAATACTCCAAAGCGTTGGAAAGCCCACTCCTAACTTCCAGTCCAAATCCATCTAAGGCCAATTTATGTCTATTTTTTAATTGAGCTGATATTTTGCTTTAGCTAGTTCTTGTCCTTTCTTGGTGCTTAATTGCCTGTAGTATTTGTAGTGCTCTCAAGTTGTACCTCAGCTTCTGGTTTTCAGATGTAAGAAAAAGGTTTTTTTTTATTCTTTCCCCATTTAACAGTCTCAGTAGAGAAATGTAGTGCTATCACCAGCTTGGGGCTATGGCACACCATTTGCAAAGAATGAGAAAACTTGCATTACTTTTCACTACCGTTCTCCTGCGATAGGAGATTGCCCTTGGGATTAACAGTGAACTAGCAAAGTAAATTTGACCCTCCTGAAAAACATACATCTATTACTGCCAAAAATCTTTCCCAAGAACTTTAGGAACAGTGCATCTGTTACAAGGTCTATCAAGAAGCATGCCGGTAAGCTTTGTGCAAACAACCCCCAGGTTTTTTTCAACAGCAATAATGCTGCTTTTCAAAGTACTTGGCAGTGAAGCTGCAAGTAGGATCTTGCAGAGGTTTACTCCCCTCTAACCTTTCCCAGCAGATTTTCTCTTCGGGACGGAGTGACTGGACCATATAAATGCCATAAACAAGAGCTGTTAAAACATGAAGCAACACTGCAATAAAATGAAGTAACAGGCAGCTGCAGATTCTCCTGGCATTAATGCAATGAAGGGCCTAATTCACTTTTTGCATGTGAAATGAAGTGGAATAACCATACTCAAGCTAAAAAAAAAAAATTGCAGTGGCTTAAGACCTATGTGACTGAAATTGGAAACAGGCCCTCAATATCCACCGGGTCATTCCTGTACTTCTCTGCTTCTCATGTCTCAGGAGTTTCATGATGCCTTTCCAGGGCAGCCCTTTTCTAACTTTTGTTTTGATTAAGTAAACAAATGAATAAAAAAATAGCATCTCCCAGAATTTTAGCCATTTCGTAACCACTGGATTTTGCACGGGATCTAGGGTCGGAGCTGGAAGCTGCTCCTCCTGCTCGAAGAACTGCTTGCTCAGCAGCAGCTGCCTTCCTTTTAAGAGATTTTGGCAGTTCCTTGGGCAGGCACCAGCAAAACTTCTGTGGCGGCAGTCATTACTGTACTGCACGTTTCTGTCATCCATGGGACACAGAGGCATTTCTCCCTGGGCAGCGTGGAGTTAACTTGCCTCCTGCTCCCTGCCTTGGGAATAAGAGCTGGGATGGCAGCCCATAGTAGGAGGGCCTGGATTGAACTTGCCAGTGAAGAGGAGGGATAACATTTTTGTGTGAGGAAGATGCTTGCCAAGAAATGGAGAGGGAAAGCAACAGTGGGAGAAAGGAAGTAACTCATCAGGTGCTCGGGACAGACAACGGCGTTTTTGGGAGCTGGGTACGCATCAGGGTCTTGGAGGGATCTTTCTCTACATAGGTCACTCAGCGGAGACAGAAAGCAGGAGGAGGAAGGCAGATGCCTTCATAAGCCTGGGAACATTGCCAGCACCTCACAAGCATCCAGTTTCCTACCCAAACAGGCCAGATAAATACCACTACACCACTTTTAGAGAGGAAGAGACCGAGGCTGTAGAAAATTTGACATGTAGGACTATTTTTATACCAGCACAAGCCCCAGGAAAATGTGGATAGGGACAAAGAGGAGGGTGGCAGCAGCCCCAGCTACCATTGCTGGAGGGCCACATGCAGGTGGTACTCAGGCCCAGGTCTCACAGCAAAGCAACACTGCAGGCAGGAGAATAACCCAGTCTTCTGTATTCTTGGTCTTGTGCCTCTAAGGAGGAGGCTATCTTCCTTCCTCTGTTAACATGAAATCGGTGGTGTTACACTGAAAAACTAGGGTGAGTGATGGGATAGTCCTGCTTTAGCTGTCTAAGCAAAAAAACCCACAAAAAACCACAAAGAACGTGAAGGATGAATCAATCCTACCCTCCCAAGGCAACTTGTACTACCTTGAATTTCCAGACAGAGACAGGCCTGAACAAACTTTCAAATTATCACACACTCAGAAACACCTTGAGCCAGATCGCATGTTGCTGGCTTAAGCCCAGCTCTGAGGACCTAAATCTCTCACACTAAGGAGTAACTAATTTGAGATCAGTGCCATTAAAATTAGAATAAACTAGAGGATGGTCTGGCTCCTCTGGTTTCTGGACACTGAAGCAAATGATTTCTGAGGAGGGAATGGGTTACCTGGAACTCTAAAGGAAGGCTGCTGAAGAAGAGAGCTGCTTGGACTTTTAATTCCCAAATGCAAAAAACAGTTGAGTAGAAAGAAGTGAGGTAAATCACTGCTTCAAAATTTATAATTTATTATTCATTTAATAAGATGCTACAAAAGGCAAAAAAAGAAAAACTTTGGGATGCGAAGGCTTGTTTTCCTTTGCTTTCAACCAGCCATTTGAAAACACTGCAACATGACCAATTCCTCAAAAATGTTTTCCTGACCACAGCGTCTTGCATGCAGACAAACACAAGGATTATACCAGTTCCTGGAAGAACAAACGTCATTAGCTTTTTTTAATACTGAAGCACATGTCTGTTTGTATTGTTGTTTTGCTCTCTTCTTATCTCCCTAATTTTGGGGGATATTTTTTCTTTTTTTGGTTCCTAGACTCTTTGTTTAAATGAGTACAATGGGTTATTTTTTCCTCCGGTTGTTCTTTTTTTGTTTGGTTCTTCAGACTTTTTGCTTGTGTAAGTAAAACACCCTCTCTCCCTCTGTTTCAGCCTGAACAGCTTCCATTGGGTCATCTTCATGCTACCGTTCTAAACAATTTGCTTGTTTGTAAGTAGCTAATTAGTTATTTGCTATCTTCAGAAGTAAGCTTTTGAGTTCTGGGCTTTAACTTTTTTTAGTGAGAGCTCCTGTTTCACCACTGCATATTTGAGAAGAAGTTTCCTCAGATAAGGAGAAAGATGGGAATCTGACTTGCTTTCCTGGGCAGATTTCTCAAGTGCTTTTTTTTGTATTACGGTGGTACTGAGTCAAGGCACCAATTAGGCAGGTACTTACACGCCTTTGAAGTCAGTGGGATGTATTATTGTCTCAAAAATGGACTTAAGCAAGCGCTCTCCCAAACTGGAACTTTACTTTTTGTACTCTGGTGCATGCCTGCATTGAGCAGCTTTGGAAAGTTAAGGCGCGTTGGCTAAAGCTGCAGAGCCAATGCACATAAAGCACATTAATCTGCCGTATGGATGCTCTCATTACATCATAGCAGCTTAAACCAAGCGAACCTATAGACAAGCCCTCAAGCTGTGCTTGTGACACCGAACAGCTTTGAATATAGTGTGCCACTTATCAATCTCTTTCTGTAATCCACAATCTAACGTAGACTAGATTAGAATCGAATGTAATTCAAGTGTTTCTTGCTGAAATTAATTCAGCTTGTATACTGTTTCAAGTGTACAATAAGCAAAATTTCCCAAACTTCGGGTATTACAAAAGATGGACCAAAGAAAAGGGATAGATGACCAATAAGACACATGAAAGACATGGAAATGTTTAAAGATGTGACGAAAGAATAATTTATTTATCCTGAGCCATAACACTGTCTGTGAATCTCAGTCCCTCAACAGTGGAAAAGTCCGAATCAAAGTCAGAGGAGAAACTTTTTACTCAGATTTAAAATTGAAAGAAAGAATGGAGTGAGATGGTGTAAACCCCATAAAATTAGTATCTCCTGTCAATTTGTAGAATTAATTACTGGCTGAAATGTTGGGCTGCTTTAAATTAGCTGTGCTATGATTGCAAACTGTATTTGTTCTATGTTAGTGAGTGTATTCTATTTGCTTATTGAAAGACTTTATTGTATAATGCATTCTTGTGGAAAGACAACGAGGAGAGAGAATCCTAGCAATATTCTGTATTGGCTGTCTGGAAAACCTGCTGTGCTTTATTTCTCCTAAAAAAAAAAAAAAAAAAGAAAAGAAAAGCTTAATTAAACCACAAGCATCACTCTGATGAGCCTCTCCTTTGATACCTCTCTTTTGATAGTGTCTCTGCTGACAGGCTGTGATGCTCCACTAGAAATGCTTTGTGTTTTCCTCCTTGGGGATAACAACTGCTTTGTTCCAAGCATTTCCTTGGCCTAGGATTCGGGAGCTCTGGAAGAGTGCAAACATCTTCTTCCAGCCTATCAATGTGAGAGTAGGACCCAATGTGGAACTAATTAGTGACATAATGAACGCCACAACAGTTTATCGCCAGGAAGCTCCCAATGACGTGGCAGTAATCTCACAATGACTAATCAAGATTTTCTTCATTTCCCTCTAGTAATTCTACCTGATAAATTAATGAAAAAAAAAAACAACTAAGCTGTAAGTAGAACGGAACAGCTAAAACAGCTGTCAGACAACGCTTTTCTGCATTCCTGGGGTTATGGCATGCAATTCTCCGTAAATTCTAGGACTTAGGCTACGGGGAGCCGAGAAGAGCTGGGGGTTACGACACCCGCCAGCCCCTCACTGATTTTGGCGGTTAGCTGCAACGTAACATTTACCGTAACTTTCTGACCTGCGGGGTGCAGCCCTACTGCCAACCCGAGGCTGGCCGTTGTAATCAAGCCCGGGATTACGAAGAGTGGGTAAAAATGGAGTTACTCTTTTAGAGCGAAAGGTAGATGGGTGCAGATCGTCCGCAGCCCAAGCAGTCCAAACCCCGTCCCTCGGCCAGCCCACGGGGTGCGGGGCCGAGCGCCCGGGCAGCCCCCGGGCAGGGTGCAGTCTCCCACCCCTTATTTTTTTTTTTCCCCACAACAGCAAATATTTACCCCATCACCGCCCCCCTCACAACACCCCGCCCGCTCCGGGGGCCCAGCGTTCGCAGCACCCAGCAGATTCGCTCCTCCAGCCCAGACACCCCCGCCGTGTATCCTCCCCCCCCTCCCCATGTCCCGCCGACGGGACCCGGGAACCGGGGGGGCGGGCGAGCGGGCGGGCAGCGCGAGGCGGGGCCGGGGCCGCGTGCATGTGACCGCCGGCGGCGGCAGCGGCGGGGGCGGCCCCGGGGGGAGGTTTAGGGGCGGGGGGGGGGGCTGTGCCGAGCCGCGGCGGGGCAGTGCGGAGCAACGGCGGTGGCGGCGGCGGGCCGGGGGATGAGGAGCGGCCGGGCCCCGGGCAGATGATGGCGATACGCGAGCTGAAAGTGTGTCTGCTTGGAGTGAGTAGAGGGGATCCCGGGGGGGGGGACGGGGACACCCTCTTCCCCCCCTTCCCCCCTCCCCTTTCTTTCCCGGTGGGGACTGAAGGAGGCGGGGTGCTTGCTAGAAAGGGGAACACTTCCAGCTCCGCCACCTCCTTCTTGCTCCTGAAGGGCGCCGCGTCTCCCCGGCCTGGGCTGGGGGCGGGGGGGGCTCGGCCGCCGTGAATTCCTCCACACCGAAACTTGGCCGCCGCTCACCGGCCTTTGGGGGTGGGGGGAGGCTTCGGTGAGTTTTTGTTTTGTTTTGTTTTTGTCTTGTTTCGGAACTTTTTAAAAAGAGAGAAGGGTGTAGCGAGGTGGGGAGTGAGGGGTTCTCTTTGGGGGGCGCTCCCGACCTCTCCCCCCCACCAACCCAAGCGGGCGCCGTCGCCGCCAGAGACTTTCCCCGGCTTTCCCCGGCCGCGGGGGGCGATGGCGCCGGAGCCCCGAAGGGGACCCGGGAGGGTTTTGCAGCCCGCCATCCCCTCGGCGGGCTTTCGGGTCTTGTCACTCGCAAGCGCTGGCTTCACCGGGCCCCCCCCCCACAAATGGGGGGGGAAGCGAAACGGGGGGAAGCGGCAGCTCCGAGGCGTTCTTTTGGGTGGCTCCTTCTCCCGGGTGCCTGTGCCCCGGTGTGCTGTGTGGGTGCTTCGTTTAATTACTCGCCTGGGTTTATTCAGAGCTTCTTTCGTTCGGCCCCTTACAGGAATGTCCTTTCTGCCACTGCTTTTTCTTCTTTTGCCTTTTTTTTTTTTTTTTTTTTTTTTTTTTTTTTGGCGGACCCGTGTGTGCGCCGTGTGTTCACATCTGGAGCAGCAATGTGCTTAGCTCTGCAGTTCGGCTCTGCCTGCACCACCGCCACCACCCCCCCCCCGCCCTCACTGCCGGGCAAAACGCGCTCACCGGGTTGGTACAAACACCGCGGGGGGGACAGAGCCCCCTCTTCTCACAGTCACCGCCAGAGCATCGCTACTTAATTTTTAAAAAAAAAAAAAAAAAAAAAAAAAAAAAAATCATCAAACTTCTCAAATTATCAGGTGCGAGTTAGGCTGCTTTTAGGTCCTTACCTCCATAAACATTCAGAAAAGCTGCATGGATGAAGGCGTTTTAGAGTGAATTCTCTTTCACGCAGTAGAAGTGAGGTGAAGGTTTAAAAAACCAAACAAATAAAAACACCCCAGTTTTTTTCTGATTTGTGTTGACACTTACTCTAGGGCAAGGTACCCACTCCTGCTGGGTAAGTGCCAGGGCACTGGAGAGTTCAACCTGAACTATTTTGCAGTTGACCATTCCTCCTTTCTCGGTAAGAATTCCTGCCTTCAACCTTTAAAATGGCATAGAGACAAAATAAATGTGGTTTGTACAAACCTGAGGAGTCTGTGGTAGAATATGTGGATATGTCTTTATTTTTCTTCCCCAGTAGTAATCCTGTAATTTTGTAGAGATGAGGTGTCTTGTGGAATGACATTCCTCTTGCCCATTATTTATTGCTGTTTTGTAACATTAAAATGTACTGGAGGTTTTGGAAGGCAATTGTTTACTTCTTTTAAAACAGGAAAAGGAATCCATAAAGCAGCTCTGTGTTACTAGGAGTATGCAATTACTATGTAGAGTCATTAAAATGATAGGGTGGCAGTGGGAATGCTTAAGAAGATGTGTCTCTAGTTATAGTAGTTAGTGAGATGTTCCTTTCTGAATTTTAATAGGGTGTAATCCTAGAAAACCATCTACTTCTGATCATAGACATCTCATTTACCATGGAGGTTGATGTCCTGTTTTCCCAAAAGTGAAGACTTCTTCATACGACACATCCCCTCAGGAAGCTCAGACTTCCAGAACAGAGAGACTCTGTACCTGTCCACGTGAGGAAGTGCAGGCATTAATCTTAACAACCCAAAAATATATTTTCAGTTCTACCAAAAAGAACTTTAACAGTAGTCTTTTCAATAGGTCCTGGTAGGTTAATCTGTATTGTATCTAGTAGATCCCCTGATAATCAATCAAGTCTGTCTTGTCTAAGTCCCAAGATGAGTTCCTGTCCTTGTTAGAAATGAGGGATTAAATTGGTTTGTAAACCTGTATCCCTCTCCACTTCTGAACAAAGCCCTAGATTGGGCCTCTAAATCAGATAGCAGGATCACTGATGGTCTATAGCCCTCAGCTGTGCAAAGGGTCTGGGCTTGGGCTGTTTCTGCCAGCTCAGAATTCCCCAGTGAGGAAAAAAAATGCAGCTGGTGCAATGTTTGCAGAGGCAGCTTCTCCACAAGCACCAAAGCCCTAGTTGTCTGTAGAGGGTCTAGATGGAAGGGTGAGGAGAGAGGGGAAGAGAAAAACCAGAGCTGTGTTCCATGCTGCCAGCCCCTATAAGGTAACTCAGTACTCCAGAGCGAGTGTGACCAGGAGCCATTGCAGTAGCGATGGGGAGTCAGTTACCGGCTCTTGGATGTACCCCCTGCATTGTCCAGGTCATGCTGTAGCACAGGAGGAAACCTGGCCTTTAATTTTCAACAGAAATCTATCATAACTGGGATTTGGGCATTTGTATTTCACTTCCTCCTCCTCCTGAGTAGCGTGGGGTTTTTAAAACACTCTCTGGGTGTGATGGGAGATTTGGAGCAGCCAAGAGTTGTGCACAGCAAGGGGATGGTCCTGGGGTTTATAGGAGTTGAAGGAGACACCAGCAAGAGAGGACAGAGAGGAAATTTGGGGCAGCTCAAGGCTAGGTGTGAGTCAGTTTGGAAGGCAGGCTTTGTTGATCCCAGAGCTTTGTTATTTGTGAATTTGGGAGGGCAGTGCTCTTTGAGGAGAGATGGTTCCAGCTCGCCGTGGGCTGACAGGAACAGGATGCCTGCCTGATTGTGCAGTGCTTCACAGCCTTAGGTGTAAGAGCTATGGAGCTAAAATTTTAATAGCTCTCTTGAGTATGTTGCCGTGCAAGTGGCCTCAAGCCTGCTCCTAAACTACTTCACCTAGTAAATTATTGCTGCTGGGTGGTGAGGTATCTGCACATGGAAGGTGTTCATCTTCCTAAGTGCCAATGCTTGAGCGTCTGCTCCGAGTCCTGTCTTGTCGCCTCAAACTCTTCTTGGTCTCTCGGTCCAGTCTGTTCACAGCAGTTGTCCCTGTGTTAGAGGCCACCTGCTTCTGGGGCTGAGCAAGTTCTAGCTGCAGCTCAGTTTATGTGGCAAAATGAACTGCTGCTCCCATTTGGCTCATGCGATGTTTCTGTCCTGGGTGGGCATCCTCTTGAGGGGGTGAAAGAGAGGGGAGGAGAGGAGGGTGGAGGAGGGGGGCTGGTGTGTTCCTGAGCTGTGCTTAAGTGCTGAACTGTGGCTGGGCGTGCGGCTGGGAAGATCTGCCAGGTTTCCTAATCTGTCTGTGGCTGCTAAATGCCATGTGCCTTGGCTCCCAACATTTTCTTTATGCAGGCTGGAGGAGTGATTTAGAGCTCTCTGCCAAGTCCTGACATAATTGTGTGTGGCAACCACAGAAGACATTGCCAGGTTTAGGACTAAGGCGAAGTTTCTTGTCTTTGTCACTTCCTGAGGAAACTTTGACAGCCCTTCAGAGAGACTTTGGGAGGTGGCTTGCTAACTACCATCTAAAGTGATCTCCATTACTCCTTTCCTTTTGTTTTTGTTTATTACATTTTTATGCTGTGAGTGTTCATCATAGGACCAAAGGAGTTAGGGTTGGAAGAGACTCGGAGGTCATCCCTTGGCCCTAAAACTCCTCTTATAACTTACCTGACATATGTTGGTCTCACCTGTTCCTAAAAAACTTGCGTTGAAGGTTTATCTTTTCCCCAGGATTATGTCCCAGAGCTTAACTGCTCTTACTGTAGAAAGTTTTTTCCCAAACGTAGTGCCTACGCCTTCCTTGCCCGAGACATCTTTTATCACCCTCCTGTTTGTGTTTCCATTTGCTTGCTTGTAAGAAGTCATTTGCTGGCATGCTTTCTGCTAGCACATAGTCTGAAAATACTGTCTGAAGTCTGTAAGCCTACATTTGTAAAAGGAGTGACGTTTCCTCTGTCGAGGAGGTTTCCTCAGGAGTTTCACCACAGCTGGATCCCAATTGCTAGGTATGGGTAACAGTTTATTACCATTGGTGATGTCGTGTGCATCTGTCTGCAGCATCTGCATGTGCAGGCTGTGGAATTGAGCTCAGAATTGTTTGATGTTTAAAGTTATTGGGAATATTATAATAGTTTTCTTAAGAAGAAAATCTCTCTGGTTTTCCTGTCTTCATGATGTGATAATGTAAAGATCTGGGTTCTGTTGGGTGGAGGACAAATTCCTGTAGTAGAGTGTATGCATGCATCAGACCTTTCAATGCAAAGCTTAAGTACCCGCTCTTCTTTAAGTAGTTATTATACTGAACACGTGTGACTGAGAATCTTTTAGGTGGTGTTTATAAAAGACAGCAATTTTACTTCTCTTTTGACTGTAATATGTTTGTCATTATTAATGCTCTTAGTGCCTAGATGTCCCAACCCAAACAGGTGCCCTGCTGTTAAAACCAAAAATGCATCCCTGGATGGATTGTACCAGTGAACGACCTTTCATCTCATGGGATATGTGTAAGGGGCTCTGCATGTTAAGATGAGCATCCTACTGAAGACAGTAACGCTACACGGGTGCAGAAGGTGTGCATGCATCAACAGCTGCAGTGCTGTAGCCTAGAACAAAACAAGAGGGACCAAAGTAGAGCAGATGACAAAAGTGGTTGTGAAAAGAGAAAGAAAAATTGTACTGATATAAATGTATGCCTTCTAAAATTTTGTCCAAAAAGTATCCGTCTGAGAGGAGAACACAGACTGACAAACAGTTGTTGGTTTTTTTTTTCCCTCCCATGTTAATGGTTCATCATTGTCTACTTATTCATTCATGGTTTATTATGTAAACAAGTAGGTCTATCATGAGAGAATTTTTTTGCATAGCTGTCTGTCTTGTGGAGTCACTGGTGTGAAACATCTATTGTTGCAACCTTTCCGTCAAAAGAGACTTCATCTGTGTCTCTTTCCTAGCCACTTATTTCTTTGCGTTGTAGTGAAACATCAAATCACGTGTAAAACTGGACAATGATTTTAGGTCCGTGGGGAACTGAAAGGCAGACAGCCAGACACACGGTTAGCGTGACTATATATGCCTCATTTCCTTGGGAAATGGTATTCTTCCTTGGTGAAGAGTACTCTGAAGCTTGCACTTACGTGTGCATATTTCCATATTCCATTGCCCAACTTTACTGTTCAAAAGAACAGTCTGCTAGGATACTGAGGAAGACTGGGACTGTGGTGATTTTGGTTTTTTGGGGAAAAATACTGCATAAAAATCCAGTTACATAGCAAGCGAGAAATGCCTTTTTTCTTGTGTCAATAAGTCAGTATGTTCAGAAGCTGAATCTACCCTTTTCCTATTAATTTATAAAAGTTTAAGTGGCTAAATAATATTTTTTTGCAACATAGACATTAAATATGTAGGTAAACAATGTATCAGAATTTAACAGAATTCAGGATTTCATGTTGACTTTTTGGCCTTACCGCTTTCCTGATGTATCTAAAAAACTTTCTTATTTAGTCATATATTCCAGAAGTTTTGGGTGGGATTGCTTAGAAAAGTGAGTAGACTGGGTTATGACCTGAATATCCTTCTAGGAAAAGATGCATGCGGGGGCCACGTTCTACTTTTGTTTCCAGCAGCACAACCAAACTGGATTTCTGAAGCAGCAGAAGGCAGGACTTGAAGCAGGTTTTACTTTCAGTAGCTGCAAAGCCTCTGAGAGGAAGCTCGTTATTACTCATCAGCTGGGCAGCAAAAGAATACCCCGTGGCTGGTGCCAGTTGCTGGGAGAACTGCACGGGATTGACTCTGATCTACTGATAACCAGCTCTCCGCTCCCTCCTGCTGCTTATCACTTGCCCGTTGAATGAGACCCTGCTGTGGCTGTCATCCAAAAATCATGTGCAGGCTGTAGTTTTACTGTCTCTCAAGTTGTATTTATTTCTTTTGTTTTATAGTGTTACCAATTGGGTTTTGGTTTTGTTCTCTTTCTACGTTTCCCCAGCCCCTTGCTTCAGTCCCTCTTTTTGATTTCTTAGATTTGGCTTAAAAATTGTGGAACTTCTTGTTCTACAGTAATTCCGAGGAAAAAAGTAAATTCTTGCTTTCTACAAAAATAAGGAAGTTGAAATGGTAATAAACTCCTTTTTTTTTTAACACAGATGAATGCAGTTTTAGCCCTACTCAGTGAAGTAGTGCTGGGGCAGACTGTGTGAAGCAGCCAGAAACTCTGCATGTGAGGAATGTGTGTGGGGAAAAGAGAAACCCTCTCATTCTCATCAGGCGATTTCTTTTAACTGGCTTAAGTCAAGCCATATTCAAAGGCCATTTTAAATTTACATTTAAAGTATGTTTTCTGAGACTCTGGTTGATGGTACGACTGGTTTCAAGGGTGATAATTTGCCTTATGGATAGGGTGTGTTGCAGCTAGAGCGCAGTTTAAGGAAGAGGCAAAAGAGGCGTTAGCTGAGCTGCTCATGGGCAAAGGCTTCTGAACCTGCAGGGCTTTTGCATATGATGATATTTACAAATTACAGTGCTGGTAAATTTTGCTAGTGTTGGGATGTGTCTGAGCTGGCTATGTGGGTGCTGCAGACTCTGCAAGTGTACAGGCCAGATAGATGTACTCTTTCTGAAGTTTCTCAAACTAACTTCTTGCTGAGAGGAGCGTTTCCAGGGAGGCTGGAGCCACAGCTCTGCACTCGTTGCTTTCAAACAGCCACCTTTTCGTATGTCTCCCTTCTGCTCCTTCTTCCAAATGCCATTTGCCTGGTCCCCTACAGAGACTGTTGATGATCATCCATTTCATGGCTGCGTCCCTCCCTGCCCAGATGAGATCAGGGCTGGTGCCATGTTCTTCCTTTCCTGCATCTTGGTTTTGAGGGGTGCATTGAAAGGGAATAGAGCTGGCTCTTAGCAGGTGTGCTAAAGTTCACCCCACCTTCCCCACACTTCAGGTACTGCCTCAGAAAACAAGCTCTTGAGTGCAGGGCAACTTGTGTCTTCTCAGCTTCAGTGGCTCAGGTGCTCAGTTCCCGACCTCTGTTGCTGGAGGGCTGTAGTTTGGAGTCATGGGTTGATCTTGCCATCATCTCCACCTGGAGATATGCAGGGCTTCCTCTGCTTGTGTGTTCCTCAAGCTGCCTCTGGGGCCAGCCTAATGCCCAACATATGGATACACAGAGGTGTCCGGAGTTATCCTCCAAAAGGGTCGGGAAAGGTGGTGGGAAATCAAGAGGGTTCATTTGCTCCCATGTACTGGGTCCTGACATGGAAGGGAGCAAATGTGTTTGCCCTGGCTAAATTAGGTAGCGTGCCTGTCAGGCGTTTCAGTCTTTCTCAAGGTTGGTCTCATTCTTCTGTGGAGCTTATCCTGGGAGCACCGAGGATCTTGTTTTCAGTGCAACAGTCATTTGCCATCTCCAGAGTTGGCAGCGCATATCAGTTACAGTAAGTATCTATTCCCTCTTGTTCCTTGGTTTCCTTGCCCGTGCTGTGGATGCTGGCACACAGGCTAATAGCTGAGAGCTTCCTACTCCGGGTCGTGGCTTCAGCTGCCCCCCACCAGCTCTGCAGCACCATGGGCGAGCCAGACCCACAGCAGCTGGCCTGGGGGACTAGTGTGCAGCCCCCTGGGCATGGCTGAAGCTCTTGGTTGTGGGTTGCTCTGATGTCCCTGGAGCCTTCTGCAGGGATGACATGAGGACACGGGTGGGAACAGCTTGTCCTTGGGCAGTCCAGGCAGTGGCCCTGCCTGCTAGGGAAGGAGGAAAAGGTGTGCTTGCCACTTCCTAGCTCTCCTGGAGAGCCTTCTCTGCTCCTTGTTGGGGCTTGTCGTGCCCCGCACTAACTCATCTTCACAGCCAACAGGCAGCTCGTGTGCATGCAGCTCTGCAGCCCCTCACCAGAACATGTGTGAGAGCTGCCATGGGGCACGCGCTCCTGAAATAAATGAGAATAGTAGATGTTTTTAATTCTCATGGAGAATTCTCTCTACCTACCTCGTACAGACCTGCGTAAGCGTCAAGGTGAACGGAAATTTCATAAATTCCATCTCAACTTAACTTTAGCGTGCCAGGAAAGGCAGACATTTCAGTTTTCTCCTGAAACATCTTATACACCCTTCCTGTGAACGCTTGCAGTTTTGAACACCACTGCAAAAAGACAAATCCAAGCTTTAGCAAGCCGCCAGCGGAGGTGGATGGGAGGCCAGCTCGGAGGACAGCCTTGTGTAAGCAAATGCCAGTGGTTTGATTTACAGTCTCCAGCCTTGCAGGGCCGCTCGTGAAAGCTGAACAACAGGCAGTGGAACAAATGCTTTTTATTTTCGCCTGGCTATTTTTAAACATAACTGCTAGTTAGTGTGGTTTTTATATTTCTTGGAGGGGATGGTAGAGCAGTTACGGTTTTGCACTTTTTGTTTTGGACAGAGTATGTTCTTATTTGGGCAACATGTGGAAGTACATGTGCATGAAATCCAGCTACTAAATACTTTGTGTCCCCGAGTTATTGTTTCCTCCTTTGTCAGCAGAGAGACAGGATGCTGCAGACGTCATTGGGTGTCCCGGTTGGACCTGTCAGCCTCTTCTGGGCACAACTGCAGGAACTATAAAAACTGTGAGGGCAGTCTTTTAAAATGATTAAAATTTCTTTTGCAGAAATTGACCTACAGCTAGGGACTCTCTGAGGCAGAATTTCCTTTGCTTCAAAGACTGTCTACAGAACCAAAGTGAGTTAGAGGTTCCTAAAGTGGGTTTCATTTTGAAAAATTAATATTTTTTAGCCCATTTAATTCTGCAGCAAACAAAACTTATTAAGTGTTGATAGGATCTAATTGTTCATCAGTAAAGCTGTGCTTCTGACCAGTGGGATGTGTCTGAAAGCCATTTGCATGTCCTCCCATGCTCAACTGGTGACCGGTGAGATAGAGTGGGTGCTGGAGTAGCTTTAACCTTCTCTATCTTATGCTTGTAACCAGTAGCTGGTACCTTGTCTCCAGGATTGCCACTGTGTGTATTCTCCAGACATGCCCATTTCTTGCTTGTGAGGCTGGTGCTGGGAATTCAGTGACAGAGGAGGAGTCCTTCGGTGTTTAGTCAACGTCTGGTGTGTCGACACAGAGAAGCTGTAGCCCTGATCACTGGGCTTCCCAAAGGCTGATGTGAAAAGCATCCCTGGGAAGAACCCTGAATGTGATTTAGAGTCACACCAAGGCTCAATTTGGCTCTTGGGATTTTAATTAATTTTTAACTAATTGATTTAAGGGGGAGGAAGTACATTATCACTATGGTGAGTAGTTTAGGAGTTAGAAGCATATTACAACTGAAAAATTTGAGGTGTTTGTCCATGTGCAGTCACAATTATAATTTCAAGCAACTTCTGCCATCTGTGGAAGCAAATACTATGTTTGCTTAAGAGAGTCTTTGTTAATTTAAAAAAACATCTCTGACTGGTACCAGTCTGTAAGGGCACACTTCCACTTTGTGGCTGGATAAATCTGGTGGTTGGTTAATTCCTAGAGGGGTTTGGGAAATGAGAAAGAACATATTCCCTTTATTAGATGGGAAGCCCATTATATCTTTTTTCCTCTTTTTTTCCTTAGTGTACTAAATATAAGTGGATGTATTTTAAGAGTCATAAAATCAACACTCTCTGTATTTTGTTAAAGCTGATATGAACAGGAAGCTTACAACCACATTTAGGCCATAAGTCCTTCATGGTGCATAATCCATGCTGACTTCAACCTTTGCAGTACTATGCAGACAATCTTACTTTTGGGATATTCGGTTCTTAGAGTGTTCTACAAACAAGGTGTTCTCTTACGTTCTCCCTAAGGTCAGCATTTTTCTTTTTTTGGATGATACTGCTCTTGTAGAAAATTCAAGAAAAGTTGGACTTTTTGTCTTCCCTTGATTGTCAATGAAGGAATTAAACATTGTCCCTCCCATTTAATGTCTTCAACTGTTAAGACTCCAGGAGCAGAGTGTAGTTTGTGTGACTAGCCTTCAGAGTCAATTGTTTTGTCCTTTGATATCCCCTCTCTCCCTGTCCCCCCCTGGATATTTTCTATATTTTTTTTTTTCCTTCAGGATGTGCTTGGAAAGAGTAAATGCATGCCTAGGCATTTGACAGTCAGTTGGAGCATGTTTTATGTGACAAAAACGGCAGTTGTATAAAACCAGATAATATAAATGCTGATTTGAGATTATGTTACTGAAGCCCTAATTTGAGTTGTGTCTTTAAGCACGTGTTTAATTCTAAGCATTGGGGTAATCCCTCTTCAGCAGTATATAAGGGTGCAGCCTTTGCTGAACAGGGTCAGTTGAGTCCCAAGGTTAAAGCTCAGCATATACTTTAGTACACAGCTGAATGCAGGATTGCAGAGGACAAAGATAAAAAGTTTATGTAAATTAAGTATTTGAGATAGCACAGCTCTTGAGTGATTCCTGTCGTTTAACATTAAAAGCAGATAAAGTAGCTCAGTTTTACCTTTGCTTGGTTTTCAGCATCTGGTAGGCTCTTTGGAGAAGGTGCTTTATTTGACCAGATAATTAAGTTGATACAGATTTTCATGGCCAGGTTTGCCTTCTCCTTTAGGCTCGTGTGGAGAAAGAGAGAGAATGAACCTTTGGCACCCATAGAATAAGTCAACATTAAAAAAGTTTGTCTGAAGGAGAGTGGCAGCCCTACAGCCTAAAAAGTTTTTCAGGAATGGGTTAAGTGGTGGCCAGTAGAAAAGGGGGTGTAACAGTCAGCGTAGAGGAGACTTGGAGGAATAAAGTGATAAAGAAAGGGACTAATGGAGGAGGAAGTGGAGAACTGAAACTGAAGAGACCAAGAGAAAACACTAGAGGACCGTTGTGGGTGATCTGTGGGAGGGAACGAGGAACACGGGGGGAGCAGGAGTGAGGGAAAGAGAAGCTGAGAATAAGGAAACAGAAAACCACACAAAGCAAAAACAGCAAATGGAGTAATACATACAAAATGATAAGGTGGGGTGAAAAAAAACCTACCACCTCTGACTTGGTTTTAGCCTTCAGCTTCCTTTTTTTCCTTTTTTTTTTTTTTCTTTTAAAGCTGTAACTTTGTCTTAGCATTGTTTCAAAACACTTCTGTCCAGCTGAACCTGCAGAATTGTTGTTTACGCTGTATTCAGTTAAGCTGTATCTTTTGACCGGTCAAGAACTGCTCTGTTGCAGATCGGTAACTGCAAGGGAAGTACTGGTAGGATCTCATGGGCCGCTTTGAGATGTCCAAAAACCCTGCATCTGTCGTTCTGCTGTGTCTGGAGCCTGCAGGAGCTTTGGACTCAGTCCCACATAGTCCCAAGCACTCAGGCTGCATTCAGAAATCATGTTTAGCACCCAAATAGCCAGTCCTGAGAGGGACTCCTCTGTGTGGCTCAGACTCTTCCTGCTTTGGAGAGAAAGATCAAATCGGCTCTTCTTCTCGCTCAGCTGTTCTTGTCACTTGAGGAGATGTCCTTAAATGTACTAAACTTCATGGTTCAGCATTGCCATTTGAAATGCTCCCAGTGTGTTTTCAGTTGAGGTTTGCAAAGTCTGTATGTCTTCCATCATTTCTGGATCCCTGTTTCTGAGTGAAGAAGAGAAAAATTGGCCAGGTGAATCAAAATTTCTTTCTGAGAGTCAGTTGTAAGTTAGATACTTATTTCCTAGTTGTTTTTGTGGTGGAGAGAGGAAAGTGCCTTAAAAATAACAGCAACAAAACCTGTTCCTGCTCATTTGAAGGGCTTTTCCCTAAAAGGTTGAATTCCCTGGCACTAGTGGTACCAGCTTTAGGAGCTGCTGAGTTTCGTTCCTGCTGAATTCAGTGGGAGGTGAAAACATTCTGGATGTCAACTTCGGCCTTGTGCTGATAATGTCTTCCATTTATGAGCCTGTTTGGTGCAGATAGCTGTACTCTCAGTGAGTTCACAGCAGCACACAGTAAATCCATGGATAAAAACCAACTCAGCCCTGGGTTTTATTATACTGTGCTTGCTGTTATCTCTTCTGTTTACTTTCGTGTGTGACAGCGGGGGAAAGCACTGGGTGGGTCCTTATATGACACTGTTTGAAATAAATGGTGATGTTTACTGTATTAGGGAGAACTTCAGATCCAGGCAATGGGTGAAATGAACATGAAATCACTATTAATCTAAGTTAATTAAACGTGATAGTTTGTTGAAAAATTTTCTAACACAGATTTAGGTTTACGCAAACCTCTGATTGTCCATTCCCAGTCCTGCACGTCAATTCAGGAAATGAACTCCCCCAGTTTCAAGGACTTCAGACACCTTTCCGTGATACCGTTTAATGTCTGTGTAGATGTAGATAACATACATCTACATGTTATCTACATTTAACTGTAGATAACAAATAATGGCAAATTCCAGTAAATCTCAATACACCCCTTTCCCCTGATGCTCCTGGGGAATGCACAAGTTGTAATGTGTCTGGAAGGGTAACGAAGGCAGATTTCCAAAGGCTGGGGGTGGGCTGGTGAATTGTAAGAGCAGCCTGAGTAAAGAAGATGCTGTTAGCAGCTGGCTGACCTTTAGGCTGCTGATAAAAGGAGACTGCTTCAGACCTTCCATGATCATCAGAGGTTGCTGATTTTACATGTTGTTATATCAGCTAGAAAGGAACTGATAAGCAGAGTTTTCAGTGATAAAACCACTGAAGAAACGCTTAGCCCCTGTCCCACCCGTGTGGCATTTCCTGACTGGCTCAAGGTTGCTGGTCACTGGCTGCCTTTGGCCAGCGGAGAGGCGAGAAGAGTTGTTTGCCAGTGGTTGTCCATAGGTGACATACCCTGTACTAAGACTCTCCCAATTCAGAGCAAAGATCTGGGGCCATGGGGCTGGCTCCCATTTGTTAGGAGAAACATCTTTATATAGCTGCCCCCTGAAACTCTGCCTGCTTCATCTCTGTCGCCTGTAGCTGTAAGAGAGAAGGGATCAGGCTTTCTTTTCTCCGGGACTGAAGTTTTCAACTGGTGTTTCAGTTGACGCTCATAATTTATGTGGTTTTTTTCTTCCTCCTTGGTATGAAGTGCAGTAATAAGTAGCAGGTGAGGTAGTTACAAATTGGGAGAGGAAAGTCTGAACATCGAATTGAGTTGTTTACTGAGCTTGGATGGACAAATTTGAAGGTAATTCAGCCCTTTTACAAATTGCCCATGCAACCGCCGGACAATTCTATATTACTGAAATAGTAAGCTGAACACCAAGAGCCATTTCCTCAAATGTTGTACCTAGTAAATATGCATATAGTTGGCTGCTTAAGAGCCACTGCCTTCATTTAATAAAAGAAAATAACTTTGTTGGGATTTGTAGGCAATCTGTGATATGAAACTATAATGTTTGGATTGGATTATCAATTCTAGACTGCTGGAAGATTTTTTTATATCTTGTATGTGGGGACAGGTATCAAATATTTTTTTTTTTTTTTTCCCCCTATTTAGTAAGTGACACTGACAAACTTGTATTTTGAAATTATATCCCCAAATGATGGAGTTTGACAACGGAAGAGACAGGGTGTTGGAGTATGAATGGAAACTTATGTTAAACAGCAATTCAGGTCAAAGATGATCTCCTCATCATTCCATTATTTTGAAAGTTTCAGCTGCTACAAATATATGTGGGGAAGGTTCACTTAGGACAAGAATTTGGTTTGGAAAGAATAACACAGAATTGCTTATCCCATTTTTTTCTGCCAAACAGTACTCAAAAACAACATTTGTCAGGATGCTGTTGCCTAACGTGTTTACTGAACTATGAAAGCCTCAGGTTATTTATGTATTTAGCCTGAAAATTGAATTTAGTTTCTCTGATCACTGCATTGCACAATGATGATGAATGATATTTAACCGGATTGTTATGCTGGTGTGTGCGCATATGGGCTATCGAGAGAACGGCCCCTGCAATCAATACTCATTACCATTGACAACGTGAGGTATAGTGACTTGTAAGTTACTTTATTAACACTTATCCCTTACTTAATCTTTAAAGTTCAGGGCCAATTATCAGGATTCCTAAGCATATACTATTCACACATACTTTTACTGTATTTTAAATAGGAATTGATCTGTGTGAAGAGTAGTATGTCAAGTGTATTTTTGTGACTTCATGTATGTTTTGAGATAGTGGGTAGGAAAAGGATGACAGTGTGCAGATGTTAAAAGGTCTCCCAAGTCTGTCCTGAAAATAAAGTCTGACCATTTAAGTTGCCAAAATTGGATATTGCTCTCAGTAAAATTGCATAGGCATTAAAGCAGGACTTGCATTTTTTCTTTGTTTTACTTCAGCTTTATTTAGCTCCTCTCTGCTGAGCTTTCACATGCTGGAGAAATCTGATTAGTTTGTGGTGGTTCCTAATTTGTTGGCCGTGGGATGAGTGGTGACCACCACCCATCTGTGGCACCACAGTAGAAATTTTCCCATGGTAAATAGGGGCTCTCGTTTTTCCTGCTCACCTGAAAAATGAAGTGATGAACACAGAAGTGGTACTTAAGTATCCATTGTGGTGCTCAGCTGGGAAATCAGCAACCCAGTAACAGGGAGAGGTCTAAGGTGAACTGGGGTGGTGGGATTGAAAAGATGGGGGAGGATACCATGAGTGTGAGATAATAGACTTTCTTAACACTTACAGGGCATCTGGCAGGGTAGGTTTGTTTGCTGGTCTGTGTTATGCCTTGGTCAAGAGGATCCTATGATTCAGTGATCGCCACAGAGGAAATAGTGGCATGGTTCTTGTTTGGGCAGTAGGGACTCTATAATAAAGTCCCACAGCTATAGATCTCCTAAAAACGAACAACAACAACAAAGTCCCTCTGAGGCATATAACGTTGTTGCTCCTTTGCAGGCTTGGGTGGTTTTTTTCCTTTCATGGCGCATTAATTTATGTGTGGATAGGGGCTTCCCTGTGCCACTGCTTTTGCTATGTTCACAGCACTCATAGTTGTGCAGGGCTCCCAAGGTGGCAACAGCAGTGGGAGATGCCCGTGTTTCCAAGGGAAGGTGCTCAGGCATTCTTTCCATCTCCGTCTGTCCCATCTGTCTAGTTCTTGTAACTCCATCATGCAGTACTCTTTCCATCCTTACCCAGGCTCTCGATTTGCAGCTCGCTTGAGCAATTTAGCCAGTACTCCTTTCTCCTTTCCTCCTGCCCCAGTATGGCCAAGTTGACCATTTCTTTCTCCCTTTAGTACCAGGAGTCACCAGGTGGTGCTATTTCCCAATTAAATGCCCTCCTTTGCATTGCAGCACAGCCCTTGGAGAAGGGTTTTACACTGTTGGGTTTTGTGATGGAGCTTCCTTTGGTGAGGAGCAAGACTCGTCACCATGTGCTCAGTCTTGAGTCATTTTTTTTTTAAGTGAGGTTGTTCCCTGTGACTTAATCAGCCAGTGCCTTATTTGATATTGAAGTCCCGAAAAGGCTGGACTGCTTCTACACAGCTTGTGACCCACACTGTTGTACTCCAAGGCTGCTTTGCTGTAGTGTAAAGCACAAGCAGCTCTCACTAAGGATACCCTCAGGCTTTCCACTGTTGGGTCGTCTCCCCCACCCCTACATCCAGTGGGAGGGTTTTTTGCTCATTTATTGGCGTGTGTGGGTATGGCTGCTCAAAGGAGATTTGTGTGTGGGTATGACTGTTCCCTTGAAAGGTGCTCCTCTTGTTTCTCCTTTCATCCTCTCCTCTTATTAGTCAGCTACGTTGATACCACCTTATTTGCAGCTGCTTTTTGTAGAGAACGTGCTCTTACTTGAAACTGTAGAGGCTGTTTAAAACAAGGAGTTCAGCATCTTAAGCGAATCGCCAACACCCCCAAAAGCCACAATTTGAGATGAAGGAATGCAAATAAACACCAAGTTCCCATCTTCCTTTTCACCAATCTAAGCACTTCTTCCTCCACAGCCATCCATACCACATGCTGTCAAGGGCATAAGAAATTGATTGATTGAGATTCTGCTCTTTGATTTCAATTTAAAATCCTCTGTTTCTCTCATCAGTTCAGCTGAGAGAAAACTTGTGTGGAGAGGGGAAGGAAATGCCTAGGAAAAGACACAGAGAATTAGCTAGAAATTTGATGTCGGGAAGCAGTTTCCAAATAATATTAATAATGATTGAAGGCTGTTATCTTTGCTGTCCACGCTCATGGTGGCATGGCAGTGTGGTTAGCTTGCACATCATACAATAAGATGCAGTGATTAAGCATATATATTTGAATTAGAGTATGGGTTTGGGTGTGGGGTTCTTTTTTTTTTTTTTTGGCAGAAGTAGATTAGCTTTAAAAATTATTAAATTGGGTGTTCTGGAGCTAGGTTGGCTGCAGTGTTAATTTGTTGTTATTTTAAAATATATTCTACAGAGTTGCTGTTCTTGAGTCGTGTTGCAGAGAAAGGAACTGAGATAGCTGGAATACTGACCCACAGGCTATGTTTTCTACATCAGTCACATTTCTGTTTTGCCTTGTGGCTTTATTTATTTATTTTTATTCTATTTGAGTTATTTTAAAGAATAGCTCTGAAGGAAGGTTCTTTGTTCTCCTTTTCCCTCTGCAGCCCCCTGTCTCATAAATAAAGATCGCTTTATAATTACCCTGCCAGCTTTACACACAAAAGAGTTGGCAGGTTGCGGAAGAGCAGCACGGTTTGTAAGCACTGGGTGAGTAAATGTACAGCAGCCATGTGGGGTACTTTGTGATTTCTTGGGTAGCAGATAGTTCAAGTGGCTGCTAATCCTGCCACCCACTGCTAGCGCAGTGTAAAACAAGGATTTGTTCCTTACTGCTGATTTAATGCCATGTCAGTCGCTGGACTATGTACGAAGGAAAGATCTCTTTCTGACTGGGTCGTCTTTCCAGCACCCTCTTGCCTTCTTTCAAGGTGATAATGTTCCTTCTCTCAAGTCCCCACATTTGGAGAAACCTTTCCACACTTGTAGTCAAACCTTCAGCTGAAGTTAGTGGAGTGCCTATCTACCAGATGAGAGACAGCACTTTAGGCAAATCCTTTTGAAAACCAAGTGTTTGGGGAAGACAGAGGAGGGGAAGGTATGGCCAGTTCACTCGTCTTGAAGCTCTTCAGGCTGCAGCTGTGACTCTCCATGCTTCTCACTCAGCATGATGACCTTGAGATTGGAGCCCTAGTTATGATAGCAGGATAATGCCAGATATCTTGGAAACACTCTAGGAGGGACTTATGTTTGTATATGTAATATTATATTATATGAAACCAGTGAATGTTTCTGGGAAAGTGAATTTATTGTTAACATTAGCTACTATACAGACATTAGCTGCTCTTCAGACTGTCTCATCTCTGGCCAGGCACATCGCTTTGATAGGATGATAAAGTGCTTCTGGCCATCTGTGCTTGCTTTTGTACTTTATGGTTTGGTGAGGCCACAGTGTTGATTGGGGTCTCTGGGCTTATCTCTGACAGAAGTAGATAGATGGAGAGATTGTAACGAATATTGCAGCCGGGCTGGAAATATTCTTTTGTTTTGTCTATAAGAGAGGAACAGATGCAGCAAGATATTAAAGAAGATGTATTTGTAACTTGGGCATTAGGGTTTTTTGTCTCTAAAAGATTAGTGGGATGGGATCTGGTGGAAAGCAATGGACCTGTGACAGGGAATACTGAGTTACTAGAACTCCAGAGAAGCCTGCAAAATGGCAGGACAAGTAAGACTGCATTCCCTGGCTCCAAGTATGGCAGATATTGGAGCAGCTATGCATGCCCGACCTTAGTTCCACAGGAGGATGTGTGCAGGATGTGTGCAGGATGGAAAGGAAACCACATGCTGAATAATCACTCTGTAAGGGAGCCAAAACTTGGCAGCAGGAGTTTGGCTTTGGTGGCTGGTCGGGAACAGGAGAGGTGGACAGGGCTGCAGACACAGCTACCTCTGAGGTGAAGCAGATGGGCAGTCACTGTACGCTTTTTGCTAACTGATGTGGACTGAAGGAAAACAAATAGAAGGGATCAGATGATACATTATACATTCAGAGGTGTTACTGGGTTTGTGTGGTCGGGTTTTGTTAGTGGGGGTGGCTTCTCTGAGAAGCTGCTAGAAGCTTCCCTCGTGTCTGATAGAGTCAATGCCAGCCAGCTCCAAGATGGATCTGCTGCTGACCAAAGACAAGCCCATCAGTGACAGTGGTATCGCCTCTGTGATAACATAGGTAAGAAGTTTCAAAAACACCCTGTGCAACAGCAGCCGGAGCAAGGAGTGAGAACACGTGAGAGAAACAGCCCTGCAGACACCAAGGTCAGTGAAGAAGGAGGAGGAGGTGCTCCAGGCACCAGAGCAGAGATTCCCCTGCAGCCCGTGATGAAGACCATGGTGAGGCAGGCTGTCCCCCTGCAGCCCATGGAGGTTAATGGTGGAGCAGATATCCACCTGCAGCCCATGGAGGACCCCATGCCGGACCAGGTGGATGCCCCAAAGGAGGCTGTGAGCTGTGGAGAGACCATGCTGGAGCAGGCTCCTGGTAGGAGCTGTGATCCATGGAGAGAGGAGCCCATGCTGAAGCAGGTTTGCTTGCAGGTTTGCTAGCAAGAGTGTGAAGAGTCTTCCCCTTGAGGAGGCAGGAGCGGCAGAGACAACATGTGATGAACTGACTGCAGCCCCTGTTCCCCACCCGCCCCTGCGCTGCTCAGGGGCAGGAGGCAGAGAAATTGGGAGTGAAGTTAAGCCTGGGAAGAAGGGAGGGGTGGAGGAAGCTGTTTTTAAGATGTGGTTTCGTTTCTCATTATCCTACTCTGATTTAATTGGTAATAAATTAAATTAATTTTCCTGAGTTGAGTCTGTTTTGTCTGTGATGGTAGTTGCTGAGTGATCTTTCCCTGTCCTTGTCTCGACCCACGAGCCTTTTGTTAGATTTTACTCTTCCCAAGTCCAGGTGAGGAGGGGAGTGATAGAGCAGCTTTGGTGGGTACCTGGCATCCAGTCAGTGTCGACCCACCACAAGAGGCTAGATAGCATTAAGCCCTGGTCAGCAGATATTTTTCTATTTTAAAACGGCTATTAGGAGCATACAGGTGGTATTGAAGATGCATGTAAATACCAAACAAGTAAAACTCAGCACTTGGCTATCTCTTAAGGCACTTAAATGGATCTTTGTCACTTAAATGGATCTTTGTCACTGTGCTGTCTGAACACTTTACAACAATCTCTGATTTAAATCCCCGTGATGCTGTTACAGGGTAAAATCAAGTCATTACTATTTTCATTTAAGAGCTAGTGAGCTGAGAAAGATAGAGCCAAGAATTTCCGTGCCAAATGCAGCACCATGAGGAATGATTGTATTCCAATGTAACAGGACTGACCTGGTTGGGGTAGAAAAATGTCTCTGAGAGCAGGCAGTGCACTTCCTACGTGTAGAGGGAATTGGAGTTAATCTAATTCTAACGCGCGCCAGAGGGGAAAGCCTTATTTTGTAGCTAATTTGTGCTCCACAACACCAGCATTGGCCTGCAATTACAGTAGCGATTAGAAATGGTCTGTGGGGTGTTTCACTGCAGGAGATCTCACGCAGACTATCCTAACTTTGTAGGAGTGATACACCGACTGACTTAAAAGATACCAATATTACCACATATTATGACTTTAAAGAAGAGTGTATGACAATCAGAAATGCAGACAGGGGTGTTCTTGCAAGGTTCGTGTGGGCAGATGACTAAAAGGATTGTGGTGGGTCCTACTGAAGAAGTGGGACACTGCAGAATAAACCTCCCTCTAAAAACATAGTTGCGTCAAGATCCGGGTGTTTGTGCTGGGATCTTAGGTTCCAATGTTTAAGGGGAGCGTTGCTGTTCATTGGGCAAGTACCCTTCGGTCGGGAAAGCGCGTGCTAGCACACTGACACCACTGGGGGCCAACTCTGGTTCCAGTTCTTCCCTTTCAAAAATTTCCTCTGCAACTGTGTATCCCTCAGGCCTTTGCAGAAACTCCTTGTACATCACTGGTGGCATAAGGCTGTGTCTGACGTCGTTTGGAGCTCTTCTTGCAGAAGTACATCGCCAGGCTTGGTAATGAGGAATGCCAGACAATTAAAGGTGGTGGTGGTGGGGTAGGGAGGAAAAAACACAGCAGACCTGTCGTTTGGTAGAGGGCCTGTCAGGGAGTTGAAAATGGAGCCGTTGCTTTGGGAATCGGATGTGCCCCTGGGCCAGTTCTGTAGCTCTGGAAGGGGAATCCCAGCAAATCAACAGGAAAAGGATCTTCTCAGAGAATCATATTGCTCATGGGGGAAATAATATAACTCTCATTGTACAGGGCTGTAATGAAAATTGCAATTTACAAAAATTATTTGTGTCCTGAATGGGATGTGTATTCTTTTACCGCAGAAGTGAGGCTTCAGAGCACCTCAGCCTGCATCCCTCTGGTTCAGGCTGAAGCCTCAGGCGGTTTCGTGTGGGTGAAGTGGTTGAGAGCCAGTGTGTCAGTCTAAGAGCTGCTCTTGTATTTTCATCTGTGCGCTTATGCAGGGGTGGGATTTGCTCACTTGATACGTCTTGCAGATGGAAAAACTGAATACAGCGAGAAGCTATTTGCACTTCTTCCTAGACACCGCTCCGCAGTGCATGGCTGCATTTTCACTGGGACGAGCCTGACACTTGGCAGATTGAGTTCAGTCCCAGGGGTGTCTCTGAACCCAGGTCTCCAGAAAGGTATTTCTCCTTACAGTGGTGTTTTCAGACAAGTAAGTGATACCCAAATACAGGGAAGGATGAAGGATCCGCTTAAGGCTAGCAAAAAGTTTATTGGGTAGAGTAATTCTTGGATTAAAATACTGCCCTTGGGAGCTGTGATCAGGAGCGTGTCGTGCATAACTCTTCCTTGTATGTTCATACGGTTGATAAAAGTCCAAAGCCAGTTTCAGATACTCTTCAAGCCGCCTGCCACAGCCTTCCAGAGCAGCTGTAACTGGATTAGTAAGACGCGGAAAGTATTGCAATGCTGCCTGCATCTGATCGTCTGAGTAATGATTAAAATGTTAATAGCAGGCATAGAAGACTAAAGCAGGCTGCAAATTGCAAAACTTTATTTTGTTGCTCAGTTCTTTGCCTTTTAACCTCCATTGGAATTTATAAGACAGCCGTAATCCTGTACTCAGGATCACATCATGTGCTTTTGGGTTAAGGACTGGCATCTCCAAAAGCATTGAAGATGCAGGTTGGATATCTCAGTGTTGCATGCCAGACCTTGCCCGAGGAGTGACACTCCTCCTAGGCACCAGGCTTGACCAGAGCTGAGCATACATTTCTGCAAAAGCCCAGTGATACTTTACAGTGCAGGCATAGCGATTTGTTTGATGATAGCTAATAAAATGCAAACCATCTAGCAGCACTGCGATGTGATTACGCTGCTGTGAATTTTCAAATTCCATCAAAGTCCTGCTGAGGATAATGGGAATGGGCCAGGGGGATTCAACTGTAAATCAGAACCTAAAGCGTGGCCAATTCTGACAGTGGAAAGAACGGCTATTTTAATGCGCAGAAGCTGAACTGCCAACTCAAAACCAGCTGCGCTTTACAGAGCTACCAGAATGAAAGGTCTCTCTGCATTTGCAGTTTTTGTAAGACTCGCTGATTATTTTTCTTCCCCTAAAGTTCAAACCATGTCTTTCTACCTCAGATTTGCCTGGCCAGTTGCAGAGATTTTGAGTGCCTTTTTCTGGTATTTAAAATATAAAATGCCTGGATGATAAAGGACAGGTTTTTTTGGTTTTGGCAACTTCATACCAATTCAAGTGTTTTCATCTGTACATATTAATTGCTCCAACAATGAAGGTTCTGCACTGGGCAAGGCAAGGAGCTCTCCTTCCTTTTGCTGTAGTACTGGCAGGAGTCAAATCAGTGTAACAAAGAGGAGAATTTAGCTTGGGGAATCTTGAGCATAAACTGGCTCCTCTGTTATTTTTCAGTTAGTAATGAACCAGCCAAGGAGTTTGTCCGGTGGCATGAATATGTGACAAGGAGCGAGGAATTGTTTCTTCTCTTAATAATCAGGAGCAGCCAGCTTCCTCTCTGAGCAGATCCTCCTTCAGGAGAGTGGAACAGCTTTTTTACTGTATCCTTGTTCTGTATGTTTGACTCTTTTGGGTTTTTTCTTTTCCTTCTCCCCCCCTTCACTGTGTCTGAAAGATGACACAAGGCAGCATTATCTCACTGGAACGTGCACTGAGAAGATCATTAGTGACCCAAATTTGACCACGGTTGTTTCTGGTGCATGCACTTACTGCACCTTGTGATGCTAACCTGTCGTGAGAAAGCTTCAAAACGGCTTGCTGGTAGGCCCCAGTATTGCCTTCTGCCTGGAACACAGGTTTCCATCAGTGTGAGCAGCTTTGTAATTCCAGCTGTATGCCTGATGAAGAAGCCGTACCACGAGAGGCTGCCCAGGGGTTACACTAAATCAGCCCTGACTCTATCGGTCACACTCTTTTTCTCTTGATCAGGGATCCTCAGAGGAAGGGCTGAGCTGCCAAATGCTCATGGTGCCTTTGCAGTTAAGGTGGGTAGCAGGTCAGCTTTTGGGGAGCCCCAGTACAAATGGGCTCTGAGGGGCAGGTGCGTTCCCACTGTGAGGTGCAGGGGTGTCCTGCTGAGTTTGGTGGAAACCACATGAGCTGTGGGATCAGTTTCTTGGTTACGGGAAAGGGTAAAGACTTCTCACTTCCAAATGTTTCTCGTATCTGCTTTAACTGCTTTTTTTGAGCACTTGGTATTAATATCCTCCAGGCTGTGAGGGCATGATCGTTCTTCTTCTGATACGTAAGGTTAACGCATGTTAAGCCCAGTCAGTTTTAATGAGACCTCTGCCTGTAGGTCGTGTCTCAATGAATCTTGGTTATTACAAGAAATGCTTTGGAGAGACATTTTTATATTATTATTATTATTACTTTATTATTATAAGACATTTTTAATTTGTAAAAATGTATACAAATTGAAATACCATGGATTGAGTCCTGGCTTTGTCTAAGCTGATAGGAAAACTTCCATCTTTCCAAAGGAGCTGTGTGTTGGATCCCTTTTTATAGAGATCAGTTCTCCATTACTTCTCATTGTAGATTTTTGTGGCACTCATCTCCAGGGTATCTCAACCCTCTTTTCAAGCTGAAATGGGAAGTTAGTCATGAGATCTGTGGTGGTTACAAGCCAGATGTTCTTTTTTTTCTTTCCTCGCAAGTGGGAGGACAGAAGGCAGTTTCTTCAGTATATTCATTCTTAGCGTGCCATTTCCTCTTGTGAAGTGCTGTCTAGTATTCTTGTTTTATTTGTGTTTCCAAAATCCTAGAGTCATAAAAGGATTTTTGCATGGTTTATCTGATTTTACATATAGTAATAAAGCCCTGTGTGTTAACGTAGCACAGAAAGATTCTGCGTAGTCAAGAATAAAAAAGCTCTTGCAGCAATGTGCATAATTATAGGGCTGCTGTTTAGTCATCAGTCACGATATGTGTGGATGTTTTTGTCAATTCAACATTTCTTCCATTTCAGATGTAAAACAAATTTACATGAAGAGTTTAGCTTGCTCAGCACAATAGGGCTTGACCCATCTGAATCTATTAAAAGCTATTATAATACCAAGGCTAAAGACTAACATCCCAATCAGGGTTATGTTTACAGGGTAGTAATATTCCCTTCAATTTAGAAAAGTGCTTGGAGGACTGGGCCTTATGCTTCTGCAAAGATATAAATGAGACATCCAGATTTAAATTAAAGAGCTCAATTTTTCTGCATTAGAGTTTTTCTGCCAGGATAAATGCATCTGGAACAATGGACAGAGGAATATACTAACTGCCTATTTGTAATGGGAAAATGGTTTTCTTTTTTAATATATTGCTCATATTGAACTTCTGCTTTTTTTTTTCTTTTTCTTTTAAAACCTTCCTCTATGCTGCTGCAAATCAGCCAGAAGAAATCAGTAGCTCAGTTGTTGTTTGCCTGCAAATGAGTTGTCAGCATCCTGTAATTCTGCTGGCTTGAAATACAGTCTCATCTCCTTTACAGTAATGTGAGCTGAGAAGAGCCAAGTGGGGTGGTTCTCCGTGAGCAGGAGTGTGGGTGGAAGCACTGTTTTTTGTGGCATGCTGCTCTCCATTCTGGTGCTCTTAAAATCATAAATCTGTGGGTAAGGGATTTTAGAAGAATAGAGAACATCTTTTCAGGGTTAAAGTAAAAATCAGGAATTAGCCATGCTTCCGTTGGTTCCTTGTATTTATCAAAAACATCTGATATGGCTTCAGATTCCCATACCCATTTTGCTGATCATTGGGAGATTCTGAAGTTGCAGCTATTTCTTCTGATCAACTAATAGTGGCTCACTTGCTGTGGATTACATTCCTGCTCCTTTCCTTCCTCCCCACCCTTTTTGCTTATCTCTGTACAATGCAGTTTACAACTGATATTTTGTAAGTGTGCTACGAGGTTTATGAAGAAGAAAGGAGAAAAGCAAGACATGCAGTTGATCCCGTGAGTGACTCATCAAATGCATCATGAACACCTTGATCCTTGATTCAGGAATAATTATTCTATATTTATTCCTTTCTTGCCACTTATTTCAGGGACTGGCGTGGTCTTGATCGTGGTGAGTCAATTAGTACAGTGCTGAAACCCTTGGATTTCCCATGGATAAAGATTTTTCTGAAGAATTGCAGGATCTGTTTCTTAAAATGTGACGTGACTCCTGAAGACATGTTCTAAGGTTCTGAAGCTTGTTCAGTCCACTCAGCTCAATACCACTGTGACCTTTTACATAAGCCAAAATGTTATTCCTTGGTGTATGTTTTATGTTCTATGTATGCCAACATGGAGTAAAACAAAAAAAGAAGAGATTAGAGGGTGTAAAAAGCTGGCAAAAAGCAGAACTTTGAGGTAAGTCATCTGCATGCCTGAATGTTACCCGGGCATGTGGCTTGACAAGTCTGTTATAATCCTTCGAAGAAAAAGGAGAAAAACAAGGATGACCATCCCCATCAGTTGTTAGAAAAATGGGTGTATGTAGAGGAAGACTGTATAGCAAAGGACAAAGCAGATGGTAGCAGGAAAGCTTTGTACAGCTTTAGCGAGGAGGTTTAGTTTCAATGCACTGCTAGAAGTGAATGCCTTCTCTACTTCTTTGAAGCAACCATGCTTTCCTTGACTTGTGCGAGATCGACCTGAAAGATAGTTCCCTAGCATCAGAAAAAGATAAGGTCTGATTAGCAGTAAAAGATTTCTGCTAAGCTTTCAAGTTGTACAACGTTCGTGCACCATGATTGGCTTTGCTTTTAGGCAGGTGAGCATCGTCATGGACTTCCGGAGGGCAGACTTTGGTCTTTTCAAAAGTCTGCTTGACAGAGTCCCTTGGGAGGCAGCCCTGAAGGGCAAAGGAGTCCAGGAAGGCTGGACACTTTTCAAGGAAGAAGTCCTAAAAGCACAGGAGCAGGCTGTCCCTGTGCGCAGGAAAGCGAGCTGTCGAGGGAAGAGACCGGCCTGGCTGAACAAAGAGTTAAGGTCACAGCTCAGGGAAAAAAGGAAAGTTTATGTCCTTTGGAAAAAAGGACAGGCGACTCAGGAAGATTACAAACGTGTAGTAAAGTTATGCAGGGAAAAGATTAGAAAGGCCAAAGCTCAGCTAGAACTGAACCTGGCCCTGGATGTTAAAAACAATAAAAAGAATTTCTATAAATATATTAATAGCAAGAGGAGGACTCGGGAGAACCTCCACTCTCTCCTGGATATGGAAGGTAACATAGTGACAAAGGATGAGGAGAAGGCTGAGGTACTGAATGCCTTCTTTGCCTCGGTCTTTAGCAGTGGAGTAGGGTGTCCCCCGAGTACCCAGACCCCTGAGCTAGCAGTTAGGGGTGGGGAGCAGGACGAAGCCCCCGTAATTCTAAGGGAGATGGTGAGGGACTTGCTCCATAACCTCGACATAAACAAGTCTATGGGCCCAGATGGGATTCACCCGAGGGTTCTGAGGGAGCTGGCAGAAGTGCTTGCAGAGCCACTTTCCATCATCTACCAACAGTCGTGGCAAACTGGGGAGGTCCCAGCCGACTGGCGCCTAGCAAATGTGACGCCCATCCACAAGAAGGGTCGGAAGGATGATCCAGGGAACTACAGGCCTGTCAGTCTGACCTCGGTGCCTGGGAAGGTGATGGAACAGATCATCCTGAGTGCCATTATGCAACACATGAAGGATGCCCAGGTGATCAGGCCCAGCCAGCATGGGTTCACAAGGGGCAGGTCCTGCTTGACAAACCTGATCTCCTTCTATGACAAAGTGACTCGCTTGGTGGATGAAGGAAAGGCTGTGGATGTTATCTACCTAGACTTTAGCAAGGCCTTTGATACAGTGTCCCACAGTATCCTGCTGGAGAAACTGGATGCTCATGGCTTAGATGGGTATACTCTCCGCTGGGTTAAAAACTGGCTGGAGGGCCGGGCCCAGAGAGTGGTGGTGAATGGAATGAAGTCCAGTTGGCGACCGGTCACGAGTGGTGTCCCACAGGGCTCGGTACTGGGGCCGGTTCTCTTCAACATCTTTATCAATGATCTGGACGAGGGGATCGAAAGCACCCTCAGCAAATTTGCAGACGACACCAAGCTGGGTGGCAGTGTTGATCTGCTGGAGGGTAGAGAGGCTTTGCAGAGGGATCTAGACAGGCTGGATCGATGGGCTGAGACCAACGGGATGAGGTTCAATAAGGCCAAGTGCCGGGTCCTGCACTTGGGTCACAGCAACCCCAGGCAGCGCTACAGGCTTGGGGAAGAATGGCTGGAGAGCTGCCTGGCAGAAAAGGACCTGGGGGTGTTGGTCGACAGCAGGCTGAACATGAGCCAGCAGTGTGCCCAGGTGGCCAAAAAGGCCAACAGCATCCTGGCCTGTATCAAGAACAGTGTAGTGAGTAGGACCCGAGAGGTGATCGTCCCCCTGTACTCGGCACTGGTGAGACCCCACCTCGAGTACTGCGTCCAGCTTTGGGCCCCCTACCACAGGAAAGACATTGAGGTGCTGGAGCAGGTCCAGAGAAGGGCAACGAAGCTGGTGAGGGGTCTGGAGCACAAGTCTTACGAAGAGAGGCTGAGGGAGCTGGGGTTGTTCAGTCTGGGGAAGAGGAGACTGAGGGGAGACCTTATTGCTCTCTACAAGTACCTGAAAGGAGGCTGTAGAGAGGCGGGGGTCGGTCTCTTCTCCCAAGTTACAGATGATAGGACAAGAGGCAATGGCCTCAAGTTGCGCCAGGGGAAGTTCAGGTTAGATATTAGGAAATATTTCTTTACTGAAAGGGTTGTCAGGCATTGGAATGGGCTGCCCAGGGAGGTGGTTGAGGCACCATCCCTGGAGGTATTCAAGAGAGGAGTTGACATAGTGCTTGGGAATATGGATTAGTGTTGGGTGGTGTGGTGGTGTGTGTGTGGGTTGCGTGTGTGGTGGTTTTTGTTTTTGTTTTTTTGTGTTGTGTTTGGTTTTTTTTTTTTTTTTTCATCGGTTGGACTAGATGATCTTAAAAGGTCCCTTCCAACCTCTGTGATTCTGTGATTCTGTCTTTGGTGGGGGTGAGTACGGTAACACGGACTGAAAACTGTTGAAGTAGTTTTAAGTCCTGCGAAGGAATGATAATCACTGCCTTAAGTAGGAAGCTTTTTCTTTTTTACTTCCTTCCCCTTTGTGCTCTAATTATACTCTGGTAGCTGGCCCTTTGTATCCTCCAGGCAACAAAGCAGAAGCTGGGAGGGCTTGTTTCAACTCAGTCCCTTGGTGCAGTGAATTGCCGGCTCCTGGGAAGCGCTGGCCACTGGCTTCAACAGCTTTCGTCCTAAAGACAGGTTCATTTGTGGTCCAAGTCCATTGGTTTCACTGAAATTACACCATGGGTAAATTTAGCCCTCTTGGTAGTCCAAGCAACCCCAGGAGCAAAGTGTAAGAATGCCTTTAAGCTTCTTGAGGGCTATTGGTGTGCCTGACATATATGCTTAAGTTTAGCTGTGCTCGTTGTGAGAGATGCAAGGGCAATAGAAACTTTCAAAGTTCCTTTAACATTAGTGTGAAATGTTATTAAGAGCCATGAAATGAAAGATGAAGAAGCAGGAGCTTCTAGGAAAATGAGCTAAGCTTTAATCCGTGCTTGTGGATGTCGTGTTCCTGTCAGAGACCGGGCTCTTCTTGCTCAGGAGCTGTAATTGCAGCTGCCCTTCTGAGTGACCTGGTGAGGGAGCTGAAGGAAGTAGGTGAAACTAAAGCATCATCGGGTCACGGCAGTCAATGTCTAGTTTCGAATACGGTGGTAGAAACTGTCCCCACAAGAGGAAAGTATAATTCCTCACACCCAGTGGGTGGTAGTTCTGGTTTCTCCACAACATTTAAAATCTGGAATAATAATTAGATCTTCGGTTTCAGTGCAGAGAAACTTTTTTTTGTGTGTGTTTTCTGCCATCCTGCTCTAGTAATTATACAGAGATGTTAGCTGGGATTGATGATGAAGGCAAAATTTGGGAATAGCAACAGGATGTGTTGCTGCTATTGATCAAAGGCAATGGGGCTGGTTTTAAACACTGCTCCTCTGTTTGATCTTTTTTTTCCTATTGATTGAACACAGTAGATAAACAACCGTCTGTGTAGCATGAGCATTTATTATGGCTTTTAAGCTGGCTAAGGACAGCTTTGAATTAAGTATGAGAGTTTAAATGATGGTTTTCTAATACATGCTGTCTATAAAGACTTCGCTTGCAGTGGCAATACAGTTTTATTTAAACATGGTGAAATCTTAACTACAGGCATTCTTTTTCATGTTCAAAAAGAAGATAAAATATTGCAAAATTAATTACAGGAGGGGAAAAGGCTTTTTTTTTTTCTTTTTTTTTTTTTGTAATATGTAATTATGTGTGTAGTGCTCTTGACAAACTATATTCTTGTCTTGACACTTTTTGAGAAGTTTATGTAAATTAGTCAAGTGTCTTAAAATGAGGATGCAAATGGAACTACCTGGAGCAATCTGGTAGTTCTGCAATCACTTCCAATGAAATTAATAGAAAACTTTCCATTGACTTTTTAATGAGTTAGATTGGACACTGGGCTGTCATTGTTAATGTCTTGGAAAGGTCATGATCGATTTCCTGGCATCTTTTTTGTCTCTAAAGAGGCTCTTTGCAATTCTGTGGGAGACATAGCGATATTGCTATTCCTATTCTTGATAATTCTCTGTATAATTTAAGTTCTTCTACCTACCATCCAAGGCTTTGTGGAGTAACAGAGACAAACAAAAAAATGCTGCATTTTGGGGAAGTTGTTCATATCTTAAATGCCTAAAATAGTATTTCTGCATAATGTCAAGCTTTTCCCCGCCCCCTCCGGGTCATTCTGAATTTTATTCCAGTATTGTACTGCTGTAGTTTTTCCTTACCGATTGGGGAGCTAAAATAAAGACTATTCCTGCAAGTGAAAGTAGCCTGCCACGTTGCAGTTAGAGAGCGAGTTGTGTTGCATTTAAAGTCATGCTGCTTCACCGCGGTCCGGTAACGCAACCTGCAGAGGGATAGCTGCACATCTCTGGGGATCCAAATCTTTGGATTCTTGCCTTTTCAAAACCACCTGAAGCCTCTGCGAAGTTTCCACCAAGCAGGCTTGTTTGTCTTGCCATGTCAAGGTTAGTTCCGCCACGTTAGTGCTGTCCGTGTACTAAAAGGTTGGTGTTGGTAATCTGGTTTGGAAGCGTGCTTGGGCTGCCCTTGCAACAGGCCTGAACGAAAGTGTTTCTCTGACTTTGCTGGGTAACGCACCATGTGTTTGAAAGCCCAGGATTGTCTTGTACAAGTAAATGGCTATGCTTGACGTACTGCAGTCCTCGCAACAGGAATATAAAATCCTCCTGAAAAAATACAAGGCTTGGAGAGACGGGAGTGTTGGGAAGAGGACCAGGGAGCTCCATTCACAATGATGACATTTGAAAAGGATACTCCATGTGCTTGCTTTTCTTTTGAAATGTTTAACCTGCCCCACTTACCTCTAGGGAGGATTTAATTTCACAAATTAATATTTGACTATTTCTTCAGTTGAAGTATTGATATCTTGAGTCTCCTGAACTCACTTGTCATGCTTTCCTTTATTTTTTAGGATACCGGGGTTGGCAAATCGAGCATCGTTTGTCGCTTTGTCCAGGACCACTTTGATCACAACATTAGTCCTACTATTGGGTAAGTACCACACATAATCTCTCTTTTCTTCTATATATTTTTTTAACTCACTGCCCTCTGCTGAGCTCCTTTCTTTTCATTACTTTCAAGGCTCTGATAAACTGGAGAAAAAAAAAAATAAAAAAGATATACAGTATTCAATCTCACTCAACTCTTTTCTTTAATGGCTTTCAGGTCATGTTACCTGTTTAGAGAGTCTGGGGCTGCCCCAAACCAGGTCTACTCTGCTCTCCCTGTTCTGGGAATACAGAGGGGCCCTAAACCTACTATATTGCAGCATGCTCTATTATGGAGAGGCTGAGAGAGCTCTGCCATTCTCCTCCTGTGAAGGGTGTCTCTTGAAATAGCCTCTTTTCTGGGGCTGTCCAGAACCATGCTATATTGACTTGTGTCGTGCATGGCCATGACTTCCAGCTCTTCTGTTTTTTTTTTTTTTTTTTCTCCACCCATCTTGCACCAAGAGATTCTTAGATGTCTTACTCAGCTGGTTTCCTTTTCTTTTTGCCTTGTCAAGAGCCTTGCTACTTTAGATTGTGTTTTGGTCATAAGACCTTAGGATTAAAATCACTTTAGTTCGCACTGGTCAATGAGGTATCCAATCTGATCCTTGGAGGTTAAGGAACTGAAACTGCACAACCCAAGAGGCTGTCACCTGCATGCACAATGACCAGGGCACCCCATAGCTGAGTAATGGCAGGAGAACCATGGGGAGCCCTTAACTACATTGTGTGTAGCCCAGGCTGGGCTGGAACATGGACAGTATCTGTTCCCAGGTGTGGACATGCTTTTTCCTAGGTTTAGGACATATCCCATTATCTCGTCTTTCTCGAAATATGGACAATGCGATTTAAACTAAGTATAATTAATTCATACCTGTTCTTCTTTCAAAACTGCCAAGCTTCCATGTGTCAGACCATCAGAAGCCTGTTAGTCTTGCAGTTGATTTGAATTCCAAAATTTTTTCTTTTAATATCTTAGGGACAAATTTGCCAAGTCCAACGTTACTTGGAAAATTCTGAAAATTCTCAGTCTCTTATGGGAAAGGAAGCTAATATATAGTGTTGACAAAGGAGTCATTTGGGTAGCAATGGCTGATCTGGCTTGTGTGTTAGAGCTGTTTTAAACTGTCTGTGAAGGATTGGTATTGATTGCTGTGTGCTGTTCAGAGGGTTAGATGGTATCTTATATAGCTCTGCCTTTTGATCCATGAAGGAGTCTCAGCTGGAAGTTGCACATTGAAGTTCCAGGACAATTTTGGACTCCTGAATGTAGTGAATAGAGAAAAATGGACAGAGAGAAAGGAAGCATGTAATGAATAACATTACTTGACTGAAGCACACTTGTTTGCAGTGAAGGTATTGATGGGAACTTGAGTGTTTTTTTACTTCTAAATCATCAGCAGGCTTTTTCCCCAAGTAGTTGTTGTTGCTAAGTAAATGTCTTCTGCTCAAATAAAAAAAAAAAAATCCCTTTAATTTTCTTAATTATGATAACAGAGAGAAAATATTTTTCTGTTTAAGGATTAAAATGTGAAGGCTAGCTTGCATGCAGGTGACATTATTTGTCTATATAGATAAGGTTTTAATCTTTATTTTCTTCCAAATTAAGTCAAATGTCTTAAATGTACAATCCTTGCAATCTACAGTAGCTGCTACAGCTCTAAAGTTCCTGTTTTTGAAGCTGTAAAATGTTGCTTAATGCTTTGAGAAGGGGAGCGACAACTGAAAGCACACACCCTGAAAACAAATGAAGAAAGTGCCGCACTTCTTTGCCTTACTTAGTATTTCTATAAGCAATGCTGCATTATTAAATTTGAGATATTTGCAGATGGCTGTAGAGGAGAACTCTGGTATGTCATTCTTAGGAAATGTTTTGATCAGTCAGATGTCATTTGATGTCATTTGGTGCTTTTGTAGTGACAGTGTGTTGTATCAATTGCATCTCTATGAGCCAGGAAAAAAAGTTACCACAACAGAAATTGTTCAGCATTGTCCAGAAAGGATAGGGGAGGGAAAAAAAAATCTACCAGAATTTGGCAGTTTCTCCTAGCCAGCTTTCAAGTGAAATGCTGTAATATAGAAAAAGCCTATAAAATTGTAACGCTCTTTCCTTAAAGAAGAAAAAGCACACTGTGAAAACATAAGCAAATTGCATTTGTTACAAAAAATACAAGAAGCCACAAAGATTTCTTCATCTGAGTTTGGCGGGGGAAGAACTTTTCCCATTTGTTCACCACATACAGATGACTTCTGTTCCTTGGTGATCCAGTCTCCTAGGTGTAACTGAAAAGTTGCACGTTCGTTGCCTGGTATGATGCTAGCTGATGCCTTTTTCTCAGGTCCAGGAGCATCTGTGTTCCTGGGCCCTTGCACAAATGCCCTCTGAACCTCAGAGGCTTTTCCCTTCTTTTAAAATACATATATAGGTGTCATATATTTTATCTGAGAAAATGGACTTTCACTTCTGTCAGCATTTTATCAAGGTTTTGGAGTTTCCCCATATGCAGTCTCACCCAGCAGAACTGGCTAAGTAAGGTCTATAGGTTGCAGATTCAGAGTGTTGGTCATGTTACGAATTTCTGCTGCTTCCTTCTTTTCAGGGCGTCCTTCATGACTAAAACTGTACCTTGTGGGAATGAGCTTCATAAATTTCTGATCTGGGACACAGCTGGTCAGGAACGGGTGAGTATTACTTTGCGGTATGTCTTTGCTATCCTGGTCTCTTTTAATGTGTTGGCATACTTGTTCTAAACCTTTAATCTTCAGAAGATTTTGGAAGTATAAACCAAGGTTCTGCAAAGCAGGTGGTCAGCAGTCACTAAGTATATAGGTTCCCATTTCACAGGTGGGGGAAATGCAGAGGCAGGGTGACCATACCACTTTAAAAGTGCCCAAGCGATCTCCAGCTGCCCTTTGATTTTATCGGGTTTATGTGTGGCAGCTTTCATTGGTGTTGGAAAGCACTTCCAGCATGTGGGCTGGTGGGTGGCCTGAGCTTAGGTGGTGGCTCTGGGATTGTCCTGAGTTGGGACATTGAATATGGGCATGGGTTGTGTCTGCTGTTGTTATTTTGAAAATTGGCACTGGTAATCTGAACCACTTAAGGGTTTTGTCTTGGTTTTTCAAGTTTGGGAAGTGAGTTGCTCAAATTAAGTAGCTTTTCCTTTGGCTTTTCAAAAAAGCCACAACAGAGTTTGTGGGCATTAGTTCATATTGACTGTATGTAACCCTGATTGGTTATTTGTTTCTTCTAATACCTTCAATGGCAGTAGTATGCAGTAATAGGCTGTAGACCTGTAGAGTTCTCTTAATGTATGCCCACGTTTATCTTCAGAAGTTTGAAAGAAATGGAAAAACCCACGCACACATTTTAAAATATCTTCAAACTTTCTTGTGAAATTGCACCATTGCTGTTCATAGATGAATGTAGCTATGCTCATGTTAGGCTGGGGTAAAATGAGATGCTTGTACAGGCTGTAATGTCAGTCCTCATACGTCCTACTGTATTCTCCATACATTGTATGTATATTGCAGGCAGTGAAGTTTTTTGCTGTTAAATGCAGGAAATGCTTGTGCTTTTATTTACAATGCGCAGCACGACGTAAAGTAGCCCTGATGAAATCTGTTGACTCTGAGCAATTCAGCATGTTATTTATGATGAGAAAACGGATCCTGAAAAACATTTGAATCATAGCATAATTCCTTCCCTTTACTCTTCTTTGTTCCGTTTCTGCAGGTAGCAGAGGTAGCAAAAGTTCAGTTTTCTTTCCCATGGTTTGAGTTTCCTTGCTTATTCTCTCTCTCTTCCCGAATCTGCTTTCTTTTTTTTTTTTTTTCATTTTAGCTTTTTAGTACACAAAACTCAGTTCTTGACATTTAGATATAAGTATTAATCTATTTTCCTACAGTCGTAAGACTCTCCAAGCTTTTTTTTTTTTTAAACTAGGTGAATATTAATAAAGTCGTATTTACTGAACTAAATGATGCCTCATTTGAGGCAGGAAATCTGTGACTGAGCTCTGACTCTTGCACACAAAATCCATCCTTCCTATCTAGTCCCTTATGTTTCCTCTCAATTTTTTTTTAAGCTCGTCATTTTTAAAAAATCTGCTTTCCTTTTTTTGGTGTCCAACAATAATGAGCAGTGACCACCCCAAACCTTGATAATTGTTCAGAATCTATCACAGTTATGTTATGGGTTTTTGTGCGTAATTGTGAATTATAACCTCTTTAGACCAGGGACCGTCTTTTTCTTCTGTGTTGGCACAAGGTATTTCCAATCCTTCACTAGGACTTTAGGAAACTGGGGTGATTCGGTAAACAAAGTTGGTGGGTGTTGAGTGCTAGCTACCAAGGCAGACAAATTTCCCAAGATGAGGTCCATACTGTTACAGGTTGTTCTCTGTCCTAGAACATCCCCATTTTAGAGGTGAACACGTGATGCTTCTCAATAGCTTATTCACTTTAATTTGTGTTTGGGATTTTGGTTACTTTGTCATGTGTTGCTCCCTCTGATCTGCTATTCAAGAACAAATGTCTCCCCCTGTTAATTTCTTTCTTGTTATTGTCTGAACAACAGTGATGACCCAAAGCTTCCAGCCTACCCCTGGGCCTATTGCTGTTTTACATAATGTATTAATAAATGGTCTTCTGAGTGGTGTTTCTGCTTCAAGAGCTGTTGTCTTTCCCTCATTCTTTGCGATTTTGTTGAAGCTTTATGTTCCACTGCTAAAACCTGGAAGTTTTGTCAGTGCCTCTATTGTCTGTACTGCTGATAGCAGTGTTTAGGATTTCTGCTCTTTCAACATTGCCTTCGTTTGGCTTCGTTCTCCTAAACACGAGGCCAAGCACAGGACTTGCGTGTGCTTATTCTGGAGTTGGGGCACTCCGTGCTTCCTCAGCTGTGTCTACGTGCCGATGTGGAGCCTTCACAGCAGAAGAGCCCTGGATAAGATTTAACGGAAGTCTTACTTATGCCTTGAAACTTAAACCTTAACCATGGTACAGCAGGCAGGTGGAAACAGCAGCAGCACTTCTGTGCTCCTCATTCATGAGTTTCTCCTTTTTCATGAGTTTCTCTGGTCAAAAAACTGGGAAACTACCAGGTTGGAGAGTGTAGAGAAACCACTCTTACATATCTCAGTCACAAGCCCTTATTTATGAGGTGCTCTGTTGAGAGCAGGTGTGCCTCCTGGCCACCTTCAGTCAGCTGGGAGGAACTGGAAATTCTTGTGGCTGCTTCTGAAAAGGTATCCTGGTTGCTCAGAGAATCCAGCTGGAAGCACTCAGCACCCCCTTGAGGCGCTAAATCAACTTTCAGATAGCCACTTGTAATGTTGCTAGCCTTCAGAAATGCTGGTCATTGTTGGGTTTAAAAACTTGTAGGAACATCTGAGTTAGTTGAAGAATCTTAATATACAGGCTAGCCAGTCAGAGAACAGATAACTTCTGATTCATATGGGTAATAGATACAATATTTTATTCCTTTTGTGTCAGGAAACTTGGAACTGTAGGCAAATTAGAAAAGGAACCAGATTTGCCATTTTGTGAGAAATAATGAGCAAGTGTCACTTCTGCAGAATGACAATAATGCAGCAGAAAATGGAGATCAAAAGTGTTTCTATCATAGCCTTCGTGGGAGCGAATGCTCAGCGTGTTTCCTGAAGGAGACCCTGGAGTGGCTCTTCAGGAGCTCTTGCTGTGGAAAATTCATGTTGTACTCGATTACAAAAGGAGAGAGCTTCTTAATCCTTTTATCTTGGGTTTTTTTTTTTTTGTTTTTTCTTTTCCCTTTCTTGGGTAGGGAGAACCGAAAACTGGCAGCACGCTTAACAAAATCCCCCTACTTTTCTGTGCCTAAGTACTGGTCTCTGCAGACCCAGTTGCTTTGTGTTGGTGTGCTATCAGACAAGCTCGCTTTATTCTGTTTCTCAGGGTCACTTTCCCTCCACCCCACTGTTTTCCCAAAGTCACTTTTTCCCTATCTCACATTTTCCCCATCAGCTTTAAATTGTTGCCGTGGACTTCAGGACTTAAATGCTTGACAATTATGTTATTGTTAGAAAAGATTCCCTCCCTTAAGAAAAGTCTCTTCACGAGTTAGTTAATGACGTTTTTATTAGCATCTATTTTGGTTCGTGGTGCCCTAAGTGGCTTCTAATTACAATGCTTTGTCTGAATACCTTGGGTGGCTGCCAGCTTTCCATTTTGCCAGCTGAGGAATATTGTAGCAAATTGTTAGGGAGCCTGAGGGCCATGTTTCTAGGGCAGGAAAATTTATCTCTGTCCTTTTTAAATTTACTGTGTTGAACTCTGGGATTTTTAATTTTGGTTAACAGAAGGAGCCTCAATTACATGAGCCCAATTTAAGCCTTGAAAGGAATTACCCTGACTTGCAGGGGAGTTTTTTGTTGTTTGGTTTTGGTTGTTTTGGGTTTTTTGGGTTTGTTTTGGTTTGGTTTTTGTGGGTTTTTTTTGTTGCTGTTGTTGTTGATTGTTTGTTTTTTTAAAAACTGCTCCATTTCCTGGAAAAGGCTGATCGATGAGATATCTACAGCTCTTTATAGCCCCCTCTTTCCTGAGTAACAGTGGTTGTTCTGGTGATTCACAGTGTCATGAGGTAGGGGGTGAAAATGCTCCTTGAGAGGAGGATTTATCCATGTCGCTGTCTTGACTGGGATGTTTCCCCTAAGCTGAGCAACCTAATAACTGAGTTTATGGATGCTTCCTCTGAAACCAGACTATCCTGAGAGGAGTTAACACCAACTATCAATGACTTGAATTACTTCTGCAGTTAAGACGTGTCCTGAATTTTGCTCTATGATTTGATGTAGGTGAGACTGATGGTAGACCACAGCTCAGTCAGTGTGGAGGTGGTTCCTTGTATGTGGTGTAAGGATCTCCCTGCAGCGAGCTACTGCTTGTGTGCTGCAAAGGTCAGCAGGTGATGTGGTAATATGCGTGTTTGTGAGAGCGCAAGTGGCATTAGAGCTAATAAGGGAATATGTTATGTTTACTATTTTTAGAGTGAGTGTAAAGCATGGTAAGTCATTTAAGAGATGCATGTGGATGTGGTTTTTGTCTTCAGCTTCAGCAAACTGGTAGCATGCGTAGCTTGACAGTAAGCCACAGTTTAGGTGTAGTGTCTTTTGCATCCTTTGTTTAGTGACTGTAAACTTCAGAAGGGTTAAGCACAGATCACTTCTGTGATGTTGCAAAAGTTTGTTTTCTGCTTATTTAAATTATCTTCAAAAGATTATATTAAAATGTTGGACTTTTCCCCTCTTCACTTTAAGAATTTTACATATTTGAAAAAAATGCTCATTCTTACATATAAATCTTCTTCAATTTAACTAGCAAAAAATACCTGTAGGTCAGAGCCAGACAGATCTTTCCTGATTTATTCAGCTTGTGAATCCTGAGAAGTGCAATCTCAGCCTTCAATCATGCAGGGAAAACTACTCAAGGTTATAAAATGCTAAATGGTATCTGATAGTGGCTTTCATGCATAACATTTTTCCATTTGCTCTTGGCCAGCTGAGAATGTCAGGAATTTTGTATCCCTCCCTTTGCCGCTTCTTGTGTGAGAAGTTTATGTGTCAGGATCATCTGTTTGATGCTTCTGGTTTTTTTCCTTTGCTTCTCTCCACACCCCAATTTTCTGTTTGTTGGCAGCCACTGCCTTGAAGGCAACAGGAACAGGGCATGTAAATGACCACACTTGGGCAAGTAGAGGCTCCCAAGCTGTGGAATAGGTACTTTCGCAGTGCACAGACTACTTCAATGAGCCCATGTAACACAGACACAGTGGTGGCAACCTCTGGCTCTTCCCCCATTGGCGCTTACCTGGTCCACGGAAGCAGTTAAGGCAGCGCTCCTAAGTAGGCTGGTAGTAACGTGTTTCTGGCACTGGTCTACCACGCTCTTCACCACAAAAACCTCAGTGGTTTTGGTTGCGGGAACAGGAGCCAAAGCGTGAGGAGGAATGTGCTTCAGGTGGGTTTGGGGACAGGACTGAAGCGGTTTGTGGAGGTGGCGTGGCAGGAATGGCCAGGGACAGGAGAAACAGGACACTCAAAATCACCTGCAGAGGGATTGGCGATGGACTGTTGAGCAAGGAGGCTGAGATGCATGAAGGTCCTAGTCTACAAAGGTGAGTGTGTGTAATAGGAAGGACGTGTCACTGCCCGCACACATAAGTTGCTATCAGAGAGCCAGAAGCTGTGGCTGTCCTTACCGTTAAAGACACCCAGATAAAGAAAGGGTAAGATTCTCTGACCTCGAGAGGAGCCAAGTGGTTTGTTTTTGGCCACTCAGATGTCACGTACATAGTCAGAGAGCAGCTTCTCGAAAATGAAATCTAGTCAAATGAGTACAGCTGTCTGGAAGCAAATCTTGTGCTGCTCTGCACCTGCAGGTGCTTGAAAAGGCACCACGTGGCAAAATCAAAGCTGAATTCAGCCCTTGACACGAGAAGACACTCTCTGAGCACTGGGCTGATTCTGCTTACTCTCTGCATCCTTACCCTTTCCAGCCATGCCTGTAGGCAGAGTTGCAGTCCTATTGCAGTAAGAACAAGTGAGGTTCTTTACAGTCTAGGATGGTAAAAGCAACCCAATAGAGGAGTTGTGGGTTTTTTTGTTGTTGGTTTTGGGTTTTTTTTGTTTGTTTTTTTTTTTTTTTTTTCCTCTTGGCTATGGAGTATGGAAGAGACAGCCCTGCTGTGGCAGTAAGCCAGCTCTGGGGTGTAGCACTACAGGATGGTGCAAAGAGCTGCAGACATGAATTAGTGTTCCCTGGTGTGCCTGGCAGATTGAGTGAATCCAGACTGTCTTCAGCAGCATTTGTCAGCCTCCATATAAATAGGCAGGAGTGGTGCATTTTTATTTCTGCATTTATTTGGCCTCTGTTTTGTTTTTAAACCAGCTACATAAGGCTTGGTTTAGAGACTTTCGCTACCACAGCTTGGGTGTGATTTACGTTGTGTTTCCTTGAATTTGTTTTTCTCTTCGAAGTATTGCAATATGGCTACTCTGTGGGTTTTTCTTCTTCCCCATTCTATATTGTTAGTACAGAGGAAATGTGAAAAGCATTACCTACAACCAAATGTACCCCTCCACGATGAGATGCACAGGAAACAGAAAGCAAAATGTTAGAGAACTTTCAAATTGGTGGTAAATTCCTTAATGGCTGGTTGGTTCCATTTTTCTGCCCTTTGCAAGGGCAAAGCGTCTGTTGACTTTGGTGAGACGGCCAGATCAGGAGTTGCAGGGTCCCAAAATACTCCTGGAATCAAGGAGAGCAACTCTGGCTATGCTGAACTTCCATTTGCACCACTTACAACTGTATTTGTCCTCTACGCTGCCGGGCTGTCCAGGTTGGGCAGCTTCTAGTCGGATCCTGAGAGAAAAAGGGGACCTGCTTTCAGAGGAAATTTCATAACGCGCGTGTGGCCTCACTGCTTCCTTAGTGGCAGAGATGAGGAACCGCAAATGCGAAGTGGACACGTTGGTAGAGGAGCATGAGTACGAAGGTGCTCTGAGCCCGGTTAGTGTTGCACCAGTACTTAGGTGACTGTGTAGGTATATAACATGCTATGTGGTGGTGCTCTGAGGAAGAGAGTCTTGAAAGTCTGCATGAAGTTCCACAAGTCATTGATTTTTTTGTTACTTGGCATGTCTTCGGTTAAATAAGTTTCTTTATTTTGAACGACCTTTTTTGCCTGGAAAATGTGCCCCTACAACTTAAGTATTGCATCGCATGGGTTGGTGACCTCAGCCTCACAAGCTGTTATCACAAGCCTCAACAAAAGCAGGACAGGTTAATGAGCGGTGGAAGTGGGTCAGTATCTGCAAACAGGCAAACTTTTTGTGGATACTGAATGAGAGGCATGGGACTTCTAAATTTCCACAGCAGGTGAGCTGCTAATAATAGTTCACTCATTATACGAAGATGGGAATTATTCCCAGTGCCTGGAAGGACATGGTGGGCAATGGTTGGGTGAAAGAAGGAAACAGTGGGGATGAAAACCAGTAGTATAAGTAGCAAGTCCCTGTACCTTTTGACTCTCAGCAAAAATGTATGCTGCAAAATTGTCAGTGATTTTTTTTTTTTGGAAACAGAGAAGCAAAGCCACTAGTGAATGTATTTACTGGTTAAAGCGTGATCATGTGTGTATGATGCAGCCATGAGAAATAAGTTACGTGCTAGGGGGAGTGCAGTTAAGGCTGTTTTATGCCTAGAGTGCTGCATACAAACCTGGTCACCAGCAGCCAGGAAAGATGAACTGAAGCGGAACCAGGTGCAGAGAACGGCAATTAGACCCTGCTTTCTCCCCGTTACCTTATCTTCAGACTGGAAGAGCCTGGTTTAGCAGGCTGGCAAAGTTAAGACTGCAAGACTGCTCTATATTGGTATTTCAGCAAATGGACAGCAAGCATTGATGCTTGAATTCAAGAAGTCATGGTGCAACTAAATTACAAGTAATTTGGTAATTAGGAATTCAGAATTTATTAATCATCAAAATAATATGATCCCCATAGAAGTATCATGAAAAAAAAAATTTTCCATGGACCTTGGACCAGCTTTTGAAATGGGTTAGGAGTGTGGTCACTTGTGATGGTTGGAGCTGATAGATGACTGTTTCAGGTCTGTGTTTCCCTGTTTGCCCGAGGTGATGTGAGCTGCTGCTGCCCGCAGGTAGGGGTGACATCTGCCAGAGCACTGTTGTCCACTGCAGGTTACAGCGGGGCAACCCCGGCAAGCTGCGGTTGTGACCTGGGTGTCCATGTGGCAGATCTGGGGGTGGCTGCCTGAGCGTTTTAGGTGGCCCTTCTTGAGAAGCGTAGCTGTTCTCATGCCAGATCTCAAAGTGCTCCTCTTTCTCCTAATTTTCCTGGGAATTACTGGGTACAGAAATACTGAGCTATAAAAATCAAGGTTATAGACTTTGTAATTTATAATGCAGAAGGTAGTCCTGTGAGATTTAATTTTGTGAGCTGGTTTTTTTTGTGTTGTTTGTTTTGGACGTCTGTCCCACATTTGTCCTTGGCAGGTGAAAAATGCACACATTAGTATTTTGTATCCCTTTAATTAATTCTGTGTAACTCTCTTTTTCCAGGTAGTTAGGGCAGAAAAAGGTTCAAGAGGAATTTGCTTTTGGGCACTGATTTAAAAGGGGAAAAAAAAGAAAAGAAAAAAAAAGAAAAGAGCATCAAATAAACATAATTATTTGCATAATATTTTTACTAGTATGTTTGTGATAATGGAAAATCCATGCTCACAAAACACATTTGTTAAGAGGCTGTTATTAGATCATAAAACCTGCTCAGAGTTACAATTTTTCAACCCTTCTTTATTCATTCAGTGTTGCAAAGAGTCTTTTCCTGTTTTCTGGTGGACAACAGTGATTTCTTATGACTGGGACATAGTGTATCATCATGTTTGTTTACTAGACAGTACAAAAGAATGACAGAGGGGATTTAATTTTGGTTTTATTTGATATTCTGTGCTGTGATAACTGGTAATAGCTGTTACTAGTGTACTTTCAGTTGTTATTAAACAATTTCAAAGTATTTTTTTTCCTCGCAGACTGTAGGAAAGTGCATTAAGAGGCATTGTAATCTCATCTTGGCCACTTTGTCCAATGTAAAATACAAAATCTTGAGTGTTGGGTTTATCCAAATAAGAATATAAACTTACATGCCAGATGAAATCTTCCACTTGATATTAAAAAAACCCAAATCCTGAAGCTACATGCCTAGATATGAGTGAAATGTTTTCTCCTTTGAAAAGGCCTTATAGCTAAGATATTATTATAGAATCATGAAAGAGGAAATAACTGTCCTGTCCTGAAATGTCCTGTCAGCTGAGCATGTAAACAGATTTTTCAGCGGAGTAGGGTAGGGAGGTCATGCTTATCCATTAACAGCAACTACTGAACCTGAGTGCCTTTCAAAGGCAGTTGCCTTTCCAAACCTAGCTTGCTGTCATCTTACCCGCTCTCTTTCCAAGCTTGTGAGGAATTGGAATATTTAAGTAGATTATTTTGTCTTAAATAACAGAGGAACTGCATTCTTCCTGCATGCTGCACCTCTGGTTGCCGCTTCTCATGTTTCTTGACACAAGGTGCAGATCAAACATAGTTTGACGTTGTTTGGCATTTCTGTTAACTGAAATGCAACACACCGTTGAAATGATTAATTAATCTCCAAAAGTGTTTCCAGAGAAGTTTTCTTCGTTTCTGCATATTACCTGCACTGATTTTAAATTATTATTGCTTCCATTGCAGGGACAAAAAAAAGACTGCCAGAGGCAGTAGACTGTACCAGCAAAGATGTGCACAAAGTAGTTCTGCAAGTGCAGAGCTATTTGAGTGTGGTCTAAACTGATGGGAATCTGGCTTCTTGTGGTCCTGTCCTTCCTTCTTTTTCTCAGCCATGCTTTCCCACCCCTTCCTTTCGGCTAAGACTTATCTGATGCACAACAACCTGGTTTGGGAATCCAGCTAAAAATCCTACCCAAAAAATGGTAGTTTGCATCCTGGTTCCAGTTTGCATCTGCTTCTACTTGTCCAGGATCCAGTAAAAAAAGTCTGCTTTTCTGGTTTTGGGGGTTTTTTTGTTGTTGTTGTTTTTGTTTTTTTTAATTATTGTTATTACTTTCTGGCCCTAATACTGACAATATTCTGCAGTGAAACAGCTATTATGAAAAGTGTTCTTGTCACCTGGTCAAAAGAAAAGGGAGAGAAATTCCCAAGATGTCGTGCAGGTTCTTGATGTGCTTTGTGGGCCAGTACTGAAGGAATTTGAAGCATGTGAGTTTAACTGCATGGCTCCTGTGAAGTGTGATTACGGTTATCTGAGAGCTCTTTGTAAATTCTTGAACACCATGTAATCTAGATTAAAACCAAATCAGCATGCGTGTAGGGTATGTCTTTTTTTTTACCCAGGAGTTTGCAGACTGGGAGGAATTTGCATACACCACGAGAGGTCAGATCTGCCCTCCATAATTAAGATCTCCCTGATTTTCAGGCTACTTCAGGAGCAGGTCTTGGAAATTCTTGTACTTTGTAGGAGATAACTTCTTGTCACAGGTACTCAGTGAGCCAGCTAGGGAGGATGCCCTCTTAGGCTTACTATTTGTGAATAGAGGAGGACTCATGGGGGATGTGATGGTAGGTGGCTGCCTTTGTCATAGCAATCACGAAGTGTTTGAGTGTAATGAGAAAAAAAAGACAGCAGAGCTGCTATCCCAGGCTTCAGGAGAGCAAACTTTAAGCTATTCAGGGAGCTATTTAGCAGAGTGCCCTGGGAATCTGCTTTTGAGGGCTTAGGAGTCCACGAGTGCTGGTCAGTCTTTAAGAACCACCTTTTAGAAGCACAGGAGCAGGCAATTCCACTGTGTCATAAGTCAAGCAGAGCAGAAGACCAGCTTGGCTGAACAGGGAATTCCTCGTGGAGCTCAAGAGGAAAAAGGAACTGTATGATCTCTGGAAGTGAGGTCAGGCTTCATGGGAAGAATACAGAGCTGTGGTTCATTTATGCAGGGAGAAGACAGGAAAGGCCAAAAAGCTCAATTAGAGTGGAAACTGGACAGTGTTGTTTCAGATAACAAGAAGGGCTTTATAAAATATGTTAATAGCAAGAAGAGATCTAAAGAAAACATTGGACCAATACTTGTTGAAGATGGCAATCCGACTAATAGGGGTGAAGAAGAAGCAGAGGCATTCAATGCGTTTTTTGCCTTGGTCTTCAGTAATATCAATAGAACTTGGGCTGCCTGGTCCTCCTGAGTTGGAGAACCATAAGTGTGGGAACAGTGACATTCTATTTGTGAACACTGAAATTGTAAGGGGCCAACAGTATTGGCTGGATGTTTAGAAGTCCATGGGGCCTGACAGGATTCATCCCAGAGTTCTAAAGGAGCTAATGGATGTTATGGCAGGATCCCTCTCTATCATCTACTAAAGGTCTTGGGAGTCTGGGGGGAGGTCCCTGCTGACTGGAAGCTATCCAGCGTTATTCCAGCCTACAAAAAGGGCATGAGGGAAGACCCAGGGAACTGCAGACCTGTTAGTCTACCCTCAGTTCCTGGAAAAATTATGGAGAAGATTATACTGGGTACTATTGAAAGGAATTTAAAGAACGAGAGGGAATGGCTTTAAGCTCCAACAGGGTAGGTTTAGACTGAACATTAGGAAAGAATTTTTCACAGAAAGAGTGGTCGGGCATTGGAATAGGCTGCCCAGGGAGGTGGTTGAGTCACCATCCCTGGATGTGTTTAAGAGACGTTTAGATGTGGTGTTGGGGGGATATGGTATAGGGGAGAACTTTGTAGTGTAGGGTAGATGGTTGGACTCGATGATCCCAAAGGTCTCTTCCAACCTAGATGATTCTGTGATTCTATGAATAATGCAATCATCAGGCACAGTCAACAAAGGTTCACAAAGGAAAAGTTTTGTTTAACTAATTTGATATCCTTCTATGATATGGTCACCCACCCAGTGGAGGAAGGGGAGGTGGTGCATGTATTTTTTTCTGGATTTTAGTAAGGCTTTTGATACTGTCTCTCACATCATCCTTCTGGACAAGTTGCCCAATATTGTGGGATGAGTGGATTCACAGTATGGCGGGTGAAGAACAAGCTGAAGAGCAGAGCTCAAAGGGTTGTTGTGAATGGGGCTACATCTGGCTAGTGACTGGTCACCAGCGGTGTTCCTTAGGGTTCAGTTCTAGGGTCAATTCTGTTCAATACATTTATCAAAGATCTGGATGCAGCAGTTGAATGCACTATTAGCAAGCTTGCTGATGATACCAAACTAGGAGGTGCTGTTGACCCTACTGAGGGACAGGAGGCCTTGCAGAGAGATCTAGAAGCATTGGGCAATGATTTATGGGATGAAATTTAGCAATACCGGATTCTGCACCTAGGATGGAGTAATGCTGGGCACCAGTATAAATGGGGAGAGGAGTGGCTGGAGAGCAGCTCTACAGAAAGGGTGCTGGTCGGCAGCAGGCTCTATATGAGCCAGCAGTGTGCCCTGGCAGCCAGGAGGGCAAACCGCATCCTGGGGTGCATCAAACACTGCTTCACCGGCCTGTCAAAAGAGGTGATTATCACGCTGTATTCAGTGCTGGTGCAGCCTCACCTTGAGCATTGTGTGCAGTCCTGGACCCCACAATTTAAGAAGAATCTGAAGGTCCTTGAATGCGTCCAGAGGAGGGCAACAAAACTGGTGAAAGGGCTGGAAGGAATGTCCTATGAGGAATGGCTAAGGACTTTGGGCTTGTCTAGTTTGAAGAAAAGGAGGCTGAGAGGTGACCATCCCCTTCCTGAGGAGGGGATGTCGAGAGGGAGGTGCTGATCTCTTTTCCCTGGGATCCAGTGTTAGGATGTGTGGGAATGGGTCAAAGCTGCACCAGGGGAGGCTTAGACTGGACATGAGGAAGCATTTCTTTATGGAGAGGGTGGTGAAACACTGGAACAGGTTTCCTAGAGAGGGGGTCGATGCCCCAAGCCTGTCAGTGTTTAGGAGGCATTTGAACAATGCCCTTAACAATGTGCTTTAACTTTTGGTCAGCCCTGAATTGGTTAGGCAGTTGGACTAGATGATTGTTGTACGTCTCTTCAACTGAAATATCCTATCCTATCACATTACACTGGAAATCGCTGTCATGATCTGGAAGCCTAAAAATTCTGTAAAGCATTTATTGCATTAAACAGGCAAGTAATAAAGCCACACACTAGAAGCCTGGAAAGCACATGTCTACCCAACTCCCTCAGGATCTTGGCTGATCCCTTTTCTTCAGACCATGCTTCTTGACTGAATCCTCTTTCTTTCTCATCCTCCTTCCTGCTGTTTTCTCTTATTAATGAGCAATCCCACCTGCCTCGCTCCCCAAAACACTTCGGCACTTGACCATCTGTCACTGCTGCTGTGCATCCTTACTGTTATGAGAGAAAGTATCGACCTTGAGCTGGAGTGTGCGATCTGTGATAAACAGCTTACAAACTGGCAAACGAACCAATATTACAAATAACTGGCTTTATACATTGCATGTGAAACAGTCAGGAATGTGGAGGCTGCTGGGTCTAAATGCTCAGTCTGTAAGTACAGTTCTGAGAAAAAGATGCGTCCAGTAAATCCGCAGAGTTTTGCAGAATAACACATGGATCCGTGCACGTTCACTGGGCGGTGGGATTCATATCCTGCCCTAATAATGCATTTGATTTAGGAGCTGACCTCAGTTATCACCTGCAGCTTTATATGAAGCTTTTGCAGATCGCTTTGCAAATAAAAATTTGTAAAATGGCTGCGTGAGTACAATGAGACTAAATGTATTTTCCAAGAAAGATTATTTTTGGGTTTGCTTAAAACTAAATTTAGTTGAATCAGCAGAAAGGCTTTTTGACTTCCTTTCTTTGTGTAATTATAAGTTGAAATTCTAAATCAGCTGCTTAGTCATGGTAAATTATGAAAATTATGCTATTTATTGGAAAACTGTTGTTATAATAAACATATTTATTGCTTGGTTGTTTTTTCACAAAGGACATTTCCCTTGAAACAAAAAGCTGAAAAGTAATGTAAACTGCAAGAACCCATGTTTTTCAGAATACTTGTCATAGTATAGGATAAGTAAACATGACAGGTCTTCAGAGTTTTCTGACAAGTTACTTTTATCCAAGTCATTTGCAATGTTTTATAAAACTCAAACCCAGACTGTTACAACTACAAAGCAGAATGTTGCAGTTTGCCAGGGGAAGGGGTCTGTATGCTGTTAGGTTAGGCCTCCAAGTGTAGGTGATCTCCATGTCAAAACTTGTCCTCAGAGTCACAGAATCAGAATGGTTTGGGTTGGAAGGGACCTTAGAGATCATTGAATTCCAACCCCCCTGCCATGGGCAGGGGCACCTCCACTAGAGCAGGTTGCTCAAAGCCCCATCCAGCCTGGCCTTGAACACCTCCAGGGATGGGGCATCCGCAGCTTCCCTGGGCAACCTGTTCCAGTGCCTCACCACCCTCGCAGTAAAGAATTTCTTCCTAATATCTAACCTAAATCTACCCTCTTCCAGTTTGAAGCCATTACCCCTCGTCTTGTCACTACACGCCCTTGTAAAAAGTCCCTCTCCAGCTTTCCCTCTTCAGATACTGGAAGGCTGCTATAAGGTCTCCCTGGAGCCTTCTCTTCTCCAGGCTGAAAAACCCCAGCTCTCTCAGCCTGTCCCCACAGGAGAGGTGCTCCAGCCCTCTGATCATCTTCATGGCCATATGTCCATGCCCTGTCATGGGAAAGATGCATTCAACCAGTAAGTGCTCACTGCATAAATCCAGTAGGATGAAGAACATCAAGAGATAAGGGAACTCTGCTTCCTTGGCATTTAAGAAAAGTTAGAGATGGGGAACCACTGAAGAGATCTGTTCTCTGTGGGATGAAAGAAACTCAGTGGTCCTGCCATGGCAAGTCTTTGTGACCTGACAAAGTGTGTGATAATTCTGATTTTATTAATGATATTTTTTGTTGGGGTTTATGTTTTAACAGTTTCATTCCTTGGCTCCAATGTACTACCGAGGTTCAGCAGCAGCCGTGATAGTTTATGATATCACCAAACAGGTAAGACCACCTGTACATTTTTCACCTGGGTTAACTCCTCTGCTTGGGCCAGGGTTGGATTTAAACCCAGAACTGCAGAAGTATTTATATGTTAATCCTTGTTAATGTCAATGGGGTTTATATGCTTCAGTAGTTGGTGTAGAATTGGATGGAGGTGTCCAACTGCCTAAAAAAGTTAAATATGAAGTCCTGCTTCTGTGTTGTTTAAACTTCCTCTAGACAAAAGGTGGGAGTCTGCATTTTGTCAAAGTTTCTCTGGATTTCCTCTGGATAAGTAGATAGGATAAGATCCTGCAATACCCCTTCCCACCACCTATGTTCTCTATATGGAATTGAAGTTTTACTACAAAAAGCAGCTGGCTGCTTTATCAGCTGAACGGAAATCCAGTTGTTTGCATATTTCTGATTTTAAAACTTAAAAAAAATTTTTAACTACACGTATCATTTAATGTTGCATTGCAGGACTCGTGACTTAACTTTGAAACCAGTAAATAATAAGTTTCTGACCTTTGCCTCAACATTATTCATTTGGAATGAAAATTGTATTTTCAGATCCTAAGCTGCTCTTGCTTGTTTCTCGGGCAGAGGAGGTAGGAGGCTCTAGCTGAATGCCTCTTCCACTGCTTTTGAAAGAAACCCTGGTGATAAAGCTGAGTTAGAGGCAGTGTTAATGGATGGATGGTCATGACAGCTCACTTGCATTTTATTCCTTCCCTGCCAATTGAATTATTTACTGCTAGGCTGAGAGGGCTGGGTTGATTCTCCAGTGCATTAGTGTAATGATCTGTGGCTGATGGTGGTGGCCACAGTGGTACTGTTCTCCTTTGTTAATTTGCCAAGAGAAGATGAGGAAGAGTGAATCCTGCTGGATTGATACTTATTTTTAATTTTAATGTCTTACAGTTGATCTTCTACTGCATTATAAGAATAGAATTTTGTTTTGCTAGCCTTTTTTCCAAGCTTATGTGGAACAGCTTACAGAATAAAGAGGGGAAAATAGGACAGGAAGGATTGCAGATTTAGACACAACTCTAATGTGCATTTCTGAAGGGGAAAAATGATTTGGGAGCTCACTTTGAGTTTCAGTAATAATTTCAACAATGCATTATAATTAGAATCTCTAGGAACAAACGTGATTTTAAGGCTATTAGTTCATTGGTAAAAAGAAATAGAAAATGTACTATGAAAAGATAGGTAGCATCAAAAAGTGTTTGAATTCTATAGTTGGAGAGAAAAAGCCAAGTGAATTGTCACCTCTCTCTTTGGTTTCATAATGAGTAAACTGAGGTTTACCAGGTCACAGATTCAGAAATGTGGGGATAAGGGGTTCACTGAAACCTCTCTTGGATGTTACTGAAAATACGAGAGTGGTTGAGATAGTAATCCACCAGGCAGGAGTTGAAATGAGGCAAATGAAGCTCAGATTAAAAGTGAAGGAAATTAGCTACTAGCCAAACTTCAAAGAGCTGTGGTATTTTCTTCATCACTAGAAAATTTAAGACAAACATTCAGTGCTGCTTTGAGGGTGGGAGGGGGCAAAGGGCGAACTTTTCAAGTCCAAGTAAGAATTGATTTGAGGAAGTCTTATGACCTAAAGTTTGAAAAGCAGATTACATGAATACAGCAATCTTCTTCTGGTCTCGTGATCTATAAAATTATTATTGTATTGATAAAGCTGTGTTCCTCTAACTTCAGAAAAATAAGCAAAGACATCAAGGGGGACCAGGCTGTTAACTTATTTGTTATTTCTCTGACTTAGGATTCATTTCATACTTTGAAGAAATGGGTGAAAGAACTAAAAGAACATGGTCCTGAGAACATTGTAATGGCGATCGCTGGAAACAAATGTGATCTTTCTGATATCAGGTAATACATCCATTTTTGTTGTTGCTTTGATTGAAGTAACTGTATTGTTTCTTTCCTTCAGGTAACCAATTTGTTTTATTGTTATAACAGTATATAATTTTTGTCAGCTGAATCATAGAATCGTCTAGGTTGGAAGAGACCCTTGGGATCATCGAGTCCAACCATCTACCCTACACTACAAAGTTCTCCCCTATACCATATCCCCCAACACCACATCTAAACGTCTCTTAAACACATCCAGGGATGGTGACTCAACCACCTCCCTGGGCAGCCTATTCCAATGCCCGACCACTCTTTCTGTGAAAAATTCTTTCCTAATGTTCAGTCTAAACCTACCCTGTTGGAGCTTGAAGCCATTCCCTCTCGTTGTGTCATTAATTACCTGTGCGAAGAGACCAGCACCAACCTCTCTACAATGTCCTTTCAAGTAGTTGTAGAGGGTGATGAGATCTCCCCTCAGCCTCCTCTTCCTCATACTAAACAGTCCCAGCTCCTTCAACCGCTCTTCATATGATTTGTTTTCCAGGCCCTTCACCAGCTTCGTTGCCCTCCTCTGCACTCACTCCAGCACCTCGATATCTCTCTTGTATTGAGGTGCCCAAAACTGGACACGATACTCGAGGTGTGGCCTCACCAGTGCTGAGTACAGGGACACAATCACCTCCCTACTTCTGCTGGTCACGCTGTTTCTAATACAAGCCAGGATGCCGTTGGCTTTCTTGGCCGCCTGGGCACACTGCCGGCTCATATTCAGCCGCTTGTCAATTAGAACCCCCAGGTCTCTTTCTTCCAGGCAGCTTTCCAGCCACATTTCCCCAAGCCTGTAGCGCTGCTTGGGGTTATTGTGGCCCAAGTGCAGAACCTGGCACTTGCCCTTGTTGAAACTCATGCCATTGATTTTGGCCCAGTGATCCAATCTATCTAGGTCTCTCTGTAGAGCTTCCCTATCCTCCTGGGAATCAACACTCCTGCTTAACTTGGTGTCATCTGCGAACTTGCTGATGTCATCCAGTTAAAGAGATTTTGGTGGACAAATAGAGAGCAGACTGTATTGTACATGATATGTTTTCACAGTTTTTCCAGCAATCTGATTGTTTATGCAATACATGCAGCTGAATTTTCTGGCTGCTTTATATATTCAGATTGATTTCAGTAAAAATGATTTTAGGTGAAATATGTCACCAATTTATCAGATTGTTTCCAATGAATAGAAATTACATAGGCCTTTGGGCACAGAGAATTTAAAAATAAGATGATGTGAGCACACAGGAGCACTCTGCTGTTTGTATGCATTTTTGGCATCTCTGCTTAGATTTGTAGAACTTCTGGCAGATGTTTTTTCTGGGTATTAGAGAGACAGCTGCTTTTAAGACCAATGTGAATAGAAGAAAAAGGGGACAAGCTGACCACGTCCAAGTTGATTTCATTTTACCATCTCCATGACTGCAGGAGATAATGTAAGGAGGGATGAATGGAAGCAATAAGAACTAATTATTTTCCTCTGGGAAAAGACTGGCACTATTTCTTACAATCATTGACCATGTTGCCCTCCTCATTTAGCGTCTAAAGTTTTGGTTTTGAGCTGCCAAGATTGATTTGGGACACTCAGGGGTCATGCTGCTTTTCTCAGTGTTGTTAATAGGCTATCAGCAGTCTTTGGCACTTGGTTGAAGTAAATTTCTTCTCCACTTTAAAGGAATTTCTACAGATAGACAGGCAATTTTGTTTAGTATAAATCCTCATTTTTGTTATAGCACTGTCAACTCTAGTACTGTTGAGTGTTTGGCCTACTCTTAAGTAATAGTAGTAGACTTTTCCTTTTGATATGTGTTCTGTCCTCCTGACAGGTCATTTAAAAGTAGTTTCAAAGACAGGAGCTGAGACTTCAATGTTAAAATGTTGTATGTGTCCAAGATATTTTTGGAGTGTTGTAGAAGTCAGTAATCATAACAGCAACTAAGAAGTGTTTACTTCCCTAAAAAATGTGGTGCACCTTCTTAACAAATGGTGTTCACTGGAAGTTGCCAGATCCTTGGTTAAGAGAGTTCAGCAGAATTTCATGCTGAGATTTTCCTTCTGCACCCAGAATATTTCTTTATTCAGTAATTGTTCAGAAAATCTCAAGGAAGACTGAATCAATAGAATGATTTGGAAAGGATAAAATTAAATGATTGACGTTTTTCAGAATAGGTATTCCTCTAACTTTCCCTGTAGTCCTGGAATAACACATTCTCAGCAGTCCACTGATGGTTCTTGCCTTCTTCCCTCTTCATCCCATTTTGCATATATTTATATCTCTTGGCTTAGAGTTCAAACATTTGTTTTTTTCCTTTTTGACAAGGCAGCATCTTAGCAATGTTGACATCTGGATTATGGTAACTCCACTTGAGGTATGCAGCCTTCTCAGTGTCAACAGCACTGAATTGCTTATTGCCCACATGCTGTGGACATTTATAGGCTTCCTTTTGAAATGTCATCAGAGAAGGCTAAGAACTTTTGTGACGCTTCCTTGGAATATTGTCATTTGCTGCTGTATGACCTTTTCCTTGATTCCCGAAGTTTGCTTTCTCATCTAAATTACAGCAAGTTGAAATTCTTCATGGCATAACCCTATGCTCTCAATTTTCTTCCTTTACTGTTGTTTGGATATTATGTTACATAGTTAAGTTCCTTTTTTTCTTATCTCCAGGGCCATCTGCAGATGGTGGTACCTTCATAATAAAGGCCAAGGTGCCATTTCAGAAATAGTAAAGGGAACGCTACCTTCCCTGTGTCTTCCGCAATAAAAGGATGTGTAATACAAAGAAGCAAGTAATGAAAACAAGCGCTGAATCCAGTTGCTGGAATTGTGGGCTGATTTTTCTTAAAACCATTTGTAATAAATCAGACAAGTATTCTGCCCCTTTGCACGTTTCCCATGAGCAGCAGATCTGTTTTATTTAAAATATATACCTCCATAAAATAATTGTGAAATTGCATTGCTGTGCTCCCACCTAGGCACCTTCTGTTAAAGTCCGAGGCAGTCATACTAGGAAGAAATGGTACTTGGAGTCTCTGGATTGGTACATCGGAGCTGTGGGGTGAAGGAGTTGCTGCGAATTGTGCATGTGCAACAGACAGCTATAAAGCCACACATTAACACACCAGTTAATGTATTGAACAACTGGAAGAAAAATAGTGCTGGCAGCCTGGTGTTTCAACATGTGCTCCCCTTATCTGGTGTACCTTGGGGTCCCGTTAGCCTGTTCAGTCTCTGATTCTGAGCTATTGCTCAAAAAATCAGGAATAGCGGTGGTTACAGACAGCAGCGAACACGGGCAGATTCAGCTTTTGCCACCTGGCTCAGGCAGACACAAGGTCAGCGTGAGGTTTGCTTTTTGTCTGAAGCAGAGGTCTTATGCATGTTGTAAACTGCATTTGCGATCTTTTGGCATATGAAGAATTGGCTACAAAACGAGGATGTTCTACCAGTGATTTTAAGATGGTGTCACTTTGGTGACATGGCACAGAATGGTGGTCTTCCCCCAGTGAATCTGGCACTCCCAGATTGCTCTTGCCAATGTGCTCAGAGTCAATGGCTTTCATGTTTCTTTCAGAATCTCTCTTCTTTTCGTGCTGCTTGCAAACACTTAGGCATACAACGCTCTTATCGTTTTCTTCCACAACAGTCGTACCCTGTCTTGTTTGAACACTTGGTGTGGACAGTGCTGGTTGCTGCCTGGATCAGCACACTCGTATGTCTTTTCTCAAGTGTTTTAATGCTTTTCTTATGGGGGTCAAGTTTGAAAACCAAACAAATGGGGTTGTCATTTAAATTATCTTCCTTTTTTCAAGGCACGGATTCAGCAGCAAGTCCAAGCTGCAGATTGATCATTGGTGAAATTTGGTATTTTGAATATGATGATCTAAATGCCATAAGATGAAGAAGGATACTACTACTTTTGCAGGGAAGAAGAGCATACTAATGCTTTTCTGATTAGGCTGTGTTTTGAGGTCTTTTTTTTTTTTTTAATCTATTTTCTTTTATTTGTAATTTTTTTTTTTATTTTTATTTTTTTGATAGGGAGGTTCCTATGAAGGATGCCAAAGAATATGCAGAATCTATAGGTGCAATTGTTGTTGAAACCAGTGCAAAGAATGCTGTTAACATTGAAGAACTTTTTCAAGGAATAAGTAAGTAAATTCTCCTATTTATTTATTTACTTAATTATGACTGTTTGGAGGTCTTCTGAAAATAGCTGTCTGTTGCGGGTCTAAAAACTTCTTTCCCAAGGACATCAAGAAATCTGTTGGGCCAGTGGTATGACTGCTGTTTATGCAGATGTAAACTAAGAATGACTTTGAATACACCGGAGCAAAACGCACTAGATAGTAGATACAGGGTAAGCCTATTCCTAAATCTGTATATAAATCCTGACCTGGTTCTCATCTTCTGTTTCAGACCAAGCCTGCTGTAGAGGCGATACTGTTGATCTTATCATGTTGATAAAAACTTAAATGTTGAGAAGTGCGCCTGGAGGGCTATGATAAGTAGAAAATAGTCATTGCAGTGAAATCTGTTTAAAAGAAAAAATATTTTCTCTCCAGGTCTTTTAAAGAGGATGAGACTGGCATTCCTCAGGAGGACAAGAAAAAAAGTCTTACTCAGTTTGCCTTCTAGGGGTTTCAGTTTTGGTTTCTGGCTCTAAGTGAGAAGGACCTTGTGGGTTGGAAGGGACCTCAGGAGACCTTCAGTGCAAACCCACTCAAAGCAGAATTGATAGTGAATTCAGACCAGGTTGCTCAGGCCATTGTCTGGCTGGGCCTGAGAGCAGATGCTTCACAACCTCTCCGAGAAGACAAGTCCAGTGTTTAAATAGTCCTCATAGTGGCATCCCCCTGAGTGTATCCAGTCAGAATCTCTCCTGATTCAATTCACGGCCACCATCACTCATTTTCCTGGGTGCACCTCAGTAAAGAATCATAGAATAAGGTCCCTTCCAACCCGAACCAAAGATCTTTGAGTTCCAACCCCCTTGCTATGGGCAGGGACACCTCCCACTAGAGCAGGTTGCTCAAAGCCCCATGCAGCTCGGCCTTGAACACTTCCAGGGAAGGGGCATCCACAGAACCTGGCTCTCATCTTAACAGCCCTCCCCATAGGTACTGACAGGTGGCTTTGTGGTCCCCAAAAGCCATCTCATCTCCAGGCTGAACAGGCCCCATTTCCTCAGCCTCCTCTCGCTGGGCAAGTGCTCCAGCCCTCTGACTGTCTTGGCAGCCCTCTGAACTTGCACCGGTTTGTCAACATTTTTCTTATATCATGGGGCCCAAAACTGGATGCATGATAGCTACCCAGCTTGTGTTAGACCGTATCTAGAAGGGGATAACCACCTAATCTACTGGCTTGGCTCTTGTTGGTATGACTCAGGGTGCTGTTGGCCATCTTTGCTGCCAGGGCGCGCTGCTGGCTCGTGCTCAGCTTGCTGCCCTCAGGTCCTCTTTGGCAGAGCTGCTTCCCAGGCAGCTACTCCCCATCCTGTCTCATAGCCAGGGGCTCTTCCTTCCCACAAGCAGGGCCTGGCACTTGTTCTTTCTGAACCACCTAAGGCCTGTTGGCCCATTCCTCCCTCCAGCCTAAGGACCTCTGAACAGCAGCCCTGCCCTCAAGGGTGTTGAGTGCACCTCTGAGTTGGGTATCATCTGAGACTTGAAGTGGATTCATATTTTTTCCTCCTTCAGGCCACTGATAAAGGGTAATAAGCAAGGTACTACACTTGTACCTGGCCTACAGGTAGATACATACTGTTAACCACTGGCCTTTAATTCTGATCCAGCCAATTTTTCACACAGCTAACAGTCTGCCTATCTAGATGATGACATCCCATCTTGGATATACCAGGATGCTGTAGGAGAAAGTATTGAAAGCTAAAGTCAAGGTAGACAACATCCAGTGTTGCTGTAGACAACATCCATCTCAGATCCAGTCATACTATCATTTAGGGCAGCCAGGTTGATTGGACGTGGTTTACCCTTGGTTAAGTCCATGCTGACTGGTTCCGGTCACCTTCTTCACCTTCATGTGCTCAGAAGCAGCTTCTGAAAGGATTTGCTCCGTGGTTTTCACAGGAAGCAGAGTGAGGCTAACCAGCCTTGTTATTGTCATTTTTCAAGGGTGATATAACATTCACCTTTCGTCAGTCATAGGGGACCTCCCTCATTCTCCACAACCTTTCAAAAACATATGGCCTTGCAGTGACATTGGCTTGCTCCCTCTGCATCCTCAGGCTTGTATGGGTTGAGATATCTTAAGAGCTCCATGACTTGATTCTCTTCCACTACTGGTGGTACCTCCTCTCCCTGAATCCTGTTTTGGGGTGCAGAGGCTTAGGAGACAGCATATCCGGAAACTCAACTTTGTTCCCTAAAGTCTTTATTTTATTTTATTGCAGATATTCATAACCAGCTTGTATTATCTACCACGCTTTGCCTGAGACAGGGCCTGTTCAAGTGTTTGCTTTGCTTGCATGGGATGTATTTGAAAAGGTTAATGAGAACCGATATTCCTAGAATACGCTACCTTTCTTTTACCTCCTTAAAAAAAGAATGTGTAACATGGCTGTCTGGAGGAACCGGTTCTTCCTTGTGATAGTTTACTTGATTGTCTGCATCTGATGGTTATGAATGTTCTCACAGAGGAACTCATCCTTGCCACGTAATTAGATAATTAGTTTCCGTCTTTGATAGGCAATGCTGCAGCTGGCAGCGTACGCTGTCCCTAATAATGGATATAATGGACGAGGAAAATCAGCTAAATTAAGTTTAGTATGAACTAGATACCCAGGCAAGTGCACTTAATTCCACAGGCAATTATTTCTAAATATAGAAATATTTGGTCTCAGTGGATGTACTCATGACCTTATCAAGTACTCAGCAGAGAGAAAGGAGAGAGTTAGTAGTGTATGTTTATAGAAATATAGTGGAAACCGAGTGAAAAATGCTTAAGTAGCAGGAGAATGAATTATTAGGGTTGGGACTGTGCAGAGGGTATAGATAACTCTGATGTTTTACACCAGTTCAGTCTTTGTGCAATTTCCAAAAAAAGTCTTGTCTATGCCTCAGTTGCATGGCGGCATTTCTGCCTTTTCAGTGTATGAAGTCCTCCTGTGGCCATGTCTCCTACTCTTCTGATGAATTCATTTATGTGGTGCCCTAGAAGTAATGCTGCAGCTTTAGTTTTGCTTTCACACAGCCCGAGAGTTCCTGCCCTTCTTTGCGCTGCTAGAGAAGGGCACGGTGCAGGTCCCCGGCCTCTGAACAGGGAGACGGCAACTTCTGTTTACCTTAAATCTTCAAGGTAGACTGTAATACTGCCTATTTTACAGCCTGGATTTGGAAGGATATGCCAACATGCGTGGGAAATTTCTCCATTAAAAATCTTCTTGAAATCAATACCCCAAACAGAAGGGGTAGACTACATATTTAATTTAGCTAAAAAATTTACCTCCTGCTTGCTTATGCTTTTTCATTTCCCTGGGGTATTTTAACATAATCATTTTTCCTTCCTAAGGTGTCTGACAACTGTCTCTTTTCCAGGGAAAATGTTGTGAACAGAGTGAAATAGTATAATGGGAAAAGACTACTCAACATAATGATATAAGGAAGCCGGAAAATAAAAGGGGAACTAGGATATTTTGCTAACAACCAGATAAATCTTGGAAACATTAGAGAGATTATAGACAGATCACTTCATTTCATTTTATTATATTACACTATTTTACAAAGGTCTTTTTAAATGTTTCTCTCAAGATTTGAGGATTTGACTGCTTTGAGGGATGTCTTGATAACACAGTCTCAACACAAATCCATTGTCCTTCATTCTTCTCAGGAAAATGCAAGATGTGAAAGACTGGAATCAGTAAAAGTTTCTGATTTTTTGGAAGGTGGGGCAAATCTGGCAGGAGAGGGACTCTGCAGTCAGTGTACTCAGGGGAATAAGGCTGAGGAGACAGAGTGAACACAAGAGTGAGCAAAGCTGGTGTTCTCTGCCCTGGAGAGTTTTCACTGAGCTGCCTGATGGGATGCAGCTTCTGGCTGTCTGTTGTACCCCTGTGATTTCAGATGGCAACCCACTACACTTACCCTGGTTACATTTAGCAGTGCCTGACTGAAGGCTTGCTGTGATTGTAAAACATCAAGTGGCTGGTTTATTTCTCTGTAAACAAGAAAAGAATATTTTTAGTACAATCGCATATTCCCCACTTGTGCTAAATTTTCCCAATGTCTGTCTTGAAAGGTTTTTGACATAAAAAGAGCTAAAGATTATAGTGGGGTTTTTTTTACGTGTTTCCAGTAGTTCTTTTTTAATAGATGAGTGTCTATAGGATCAAATGTTATTAATTTTTTATTCCCAACCTTAGAAGAATCATAGTCACGGTGGCTCCTCGTCACTGCTTTATACTTCAGCATCAGCAAAAATGCCAGGAATGTATTATATGATGGCAGTGTAATACAGGGTAAAGTTGTGCCTGTGCTGGGGGTCATACCAGTTCTGTATTGCCCCTCCTTGGTTGTGGGGGCTTCAGTCCACTGACCACTGCTTGTGCCTGGGAAGGCAGAGTACCCATTAAAACTGGCTGGCTTTCAATAACTAAACAAGCTGCCCCAAGTGTGCTGTCATTTAGTGGCAATCACACCCTTGCAATTTTCAGACACCCGTTCATTTAACAACTCAAATAAGCCTTACTCAAATCTCGTCCACGCCCAGCTGTTTCTCTTCGGCGTGTGTATTGCCTGTTCCCTTAGCATGAAGGTGCCCCAGATACGAAAGAGGAGATTACATAAAAAGCCATCCTCCGCAAATGATAGAGCCGAGACTGCACCTCCCAGGTTAATATCAGTCTGCATCAGTAGGTTCAAAGGTAAACAGGTGGTGGGATGAGTAAGCTGCTGAAGAACACCTAGCCAAGTGAAATCGGAAAGAAACTTGTGCTTAAACAAAGAAATAGATGGTGGGCATGCATTGGTTTTTGCCTTTTTTTTTTTTTTTTTTTTTTTTTTGAAGTATGGCAGATGTTGGAGACTCGTGTGCTACCATAGGGGACAAGATCGAAGCATTTCGGCATTTTCTGTCAAGGGTGAGAGGGAAGTTAGGAATAAGCTTATCAGAATCACCCTACGGAAGGTGTGTAAAGAATTGTTAGCACGCTCAGTCTTACTGATGCTAGTACTACGAGAAGGAGAGACAGGCTGATGTTTAAAAATCCAGATAAGGATGTTCTTCCTAGATGAGGCTTCCTAATTAGAGCAGAGAGTTTCTGTCTCAGTATACAACCTTTCATGTGGTAAATGCTCAGTTATAAGTGTATGAAGCTATTGATTTTCTGATGCCTTGCCAGCAGCTCGTATATTGAATATTTAATGTAACCCAAATACTTGTTTCCTAGAAATACCAGGAGATTAAAAAAAAAAAACACAAACCCAACCTCTAGAGTTCACAGTTTAACCAGTTGTATACTGGACAGACTAGAGCTGAATGTGTGAAATGTCTGTGTCTGAAAGGGGGGGGAAATCCTTTCCAGCAGACATTTGATGTTTGCACTGACTCAAATGGACTTGGGTGGGTGGAATTGCAGATGGACTATATTTGAGCTTCGTGCAAGACATTTTTGGTGTTTGTCATCCTGTTTATCTGCTGATGTGTGGATATCTGTGAACTACTGTGAAGAGGTCTATGAAAAAACGCTTTAAGAAAAGCAAGTACTTTCATGTTGCAAAGCAATTCACACATGCTATTTTTAAGGCAGCCCAAGCTTGTAACTGAATTTTTGTAGGGGGTGTTCACCTACTGTGAAAGGATGAAAAACATTACCCTAACTTACAAGTATTTTAGATTATATTCTTTACAGTTTATGCTCCCCCTATTTCTAAGATTAATGGCCTTTGCACTATTAAAGTTAAACTTGTGAGGTCCTGGATTTCTCCCCAACCATAGCAGAGCTTTTCAACAAAAACTAGTAAATAAACCAAAACAGCCCAAAGTTGATTACAGCAGGACCTCAAAACAACCTTGGATCTCTTAGTAATTAACGTCATAGGAATTCTGTTGTTTACTTTGATGCATGTAAGATTTAAATCTTGGGGGGAGGGGAGGACCCTGCAGATTTTAGTTAAATGGGCAAAATTTGTTTGTCTTGCTGCTTCCCCTAGCAAGAACTTCTGTGTCAGCATCTACGAATTCGTGTAAAAAAAAAAAAGGGGGGGGGACGGACAACTTTATGCTGCTAGATAGGCTATTAGGAGTATTAAAGTAATTGCAACTTAACTATGTTTAGTTATGCAATATCCTTTATTGTAAATATGTGTTACCTTGCATGAAAACTTACGACATGAAGTAAACAGCTGTCATCTCTGTCAGTTGAGGAAATCCTGCTTCACTGCAAGTACGGGGGAGTAAAAGAAGCTAGAGACTAACTGGTGGGCCAAGCTTTATAACCCACGTGAGGAGACACGGGGAGCTTCTAAAATACCAGTGAAACTGGTTTCAAAGGATTAAAGGATTTGGGAAGATAAGAAATGTGACTGTTGTTAAGTCCTACAGGTACAGAAAGAGTCTTGTATGTAAATGCCAAAACTGTTGGTTAAGATGTGCCTGCTTCTTTCTGCCATGCCTTCACAGATGGCAATGCTTTATTAATGAGGTTTATAGAGAGCGATGCTTTGCAGCGGCTTACCTTGCTGTGATACAATTAGCAATTTTAGGAGGCAGTTCTGGCCCTTGTATAGCTGTTGTACCACTACTTGAGTAAGTCTGCCTTTCCTTAGGTGAGCCATGGATTTCATATCCCACACTAATGAAAATCTCTCCTTCCTCCAGCCTCCTAAAAAAATCAAGTTGTACATGATTTTCAGGAAGAGAACAGATGGGAGAAATGTGCAGAAAGCCACTGTGCAGCACCGTGATATCTTGCCTCTTACCCTTAGCAGAATTGTTGTGGTTGTGTTAGACAGCAGCAGGACTGGGCTTCTTTCTGGGCGTGCCAGCTCAGGTTGATCACATCACATCTGTTTCCACACTAAACAAGTATCTGTTCAGTGCACTGTTGTGTTTGTCCCTGTATCAGCATGGTAACCAGCTGTGGGGTATTTTTCCTTACACTCAGCTTTAAGGCTGTTCCTAGCCTTTCAGGCAGTCTTGTACAGGTCAATGATGAAACTAGTTTCATGCTAAAAAAGACCCAAACAAAATCAAAAAGCCGAACTCCAAGCCTGACTTTTTTTTTTTTCCCGAGTTAATGGATGCCGCAGCTTATAACTGGAGCATTGCCTTCAATAAGGAACAAAGACAGCAGATTGTATTACTGTGATGATGCATCGTGCTTCCAGCTGCAGCAGAGCAATCCATATCTGCCTGCCTTCAAGTTCTGCTTGCAGGGCTGTCACCCAGTCCCTGTTGTCTCTCTTTGCTTCCCTGCTCCAGTTTTCACTATTCACCCTTCCCGTATTGTTTACCTCTTGTCCCACCCTCCCGTTTCCCAATCTCTTTGCCTCTGGCACTCTCAGAACTGCAACTCCCAGAGTGCTGATTAATCTCTTCACATTAACGAGTCTCAGATTCAATAGCAGGAGTTGGAACTCTACCAGGCATCTGAGAAGACTCTGACCTTCATCCTGGACTGCCTCAGCCCAACTCAAATATGCTAGGAAGGAGGAGATGCAATTGATTTAGTGCTTCCCACCTGTTAACCTGGATGGTTCACTTCAAAACCATGACAATTTCAGTAACCCTACATTTGAGCAGCCTCTTGTGACAGTTCTTATTTTAGATACCATGGTGTGTTTATTAGAATGAGATCATGGAAGACATCAAGACATCTGCATGAATGTATAGAGGTGCATGTTTACAAACAGTTTTGTTGCACAAAATCTGTGAAACAGTCTAAACATTAGTGAACTGAAGCCAAAATATATAATCAGATATTTAATTAATACAAGTGCAAAATCTAATTTTTAAGTTACTGTCAGTGGACCTCACTCCTTAGAAATATCATCAATGGAAACCATATGGAACTTTTATACTGTCTCAGTAATAGTATATCCCTAAGTTCCTTCATCAGTCCAGCTGCAGAGTTCTTAGATAAGTGTACCTGCAGCTGTTTTTCTCTGTGCAATTGACCTTTTCATCTGGAATCCTAAGATGTGCTGTTGGTGGTCTTTGGCAAGCTAGATGGTTGTTGTCCTGCTCGGTAAAATGGAGAAGAGACTCTTATTTCTGGTCGAGTTTGTCATCTTCAAGTTAAGCCACAGAAGATTTCAATCTCTCCTGGACCTTTTGAGCTGACTCTGTCTTAACAGAGCAGTCATTGGTTTGAGGAGGAATTGTCTTAATCTGTTTATCTCTTCAGCAGAATTGCGGGGCTGGATGTCAGGGCACTACTGCTCCTTTTTGACATCAACTGCATGAAAGAAATAGCATAAAGTAACAGTGCTGTATGTTATCTAATATAGTGGTATTTTTTATTGCTCTGGAATAGAGACTATATATGCCAGTGAGAGATACTTTTAAAATGATTATATATTTTCTAAAATTAATTCAGTTTGTGACCTCTGTTGATCCTGACTCGGTGCCGGCTAGATTGAGTTGGTGTCAGCAATATTGATGCCATATTTATCAAGAGATGAATGACGAGATGAGATGATCACAGTGCTTTTAGGCAGCCATAGTGATTGAGCTGGTTTAGAAGCAGGACGTGTAGATGCAGGCTCAGCATTTCACTGCTCGTCCTTAGTGTTCTGCTGCTGCTTAAACCTTTCTCTGTTACAGCGTCTGCTGTGAGACTAGCTGTCAAGGAGGCCAAGGGAAAGACGGTCAGATTTCTGACTGATTATTTTTATCCACTTCCCCCAGCCCTTGGTTGAAAATCACCGTATTGTTTGCTGTGGAGCTGGTTCTCAGGTGTTAGACTGAGTTTTATGCTCCAAGAGAGTTTACTGTTGTCAAAAGCACACCAGATGGTAAAAGCTGCTTGGGCAGGGATAAATCTTGTTACTAAAACTGAAATGATTTAACTTGGTGGTTTATTATTTCTCTTATTACCAGATTTATTAATGGAGAGAAAACTCACCTGCTAAAAAAAAAAATCTCAAACTTAAAGAACTTTTAGACTGTTTAAAGCTTTATTTCCTTGTATTGAATTCAAGGGGGGTGTATCCAAACAGCAGAAAACATGGCTGGTTAATGACAAACAGTACTTAATTTCAAAGGCCAGAATAACTAACCAGCAAATATTATGTGTAGAGATTTTTTTTTCTCTTTATTATTTGTAGTTGTTGTTTGTGTGGTTTTTACTGTTTTGAGAAATGAAATAAATCAAGGTGATTCTTAATGAGATATATTGTGTCCTAGTCTGAAGGGAACAAAATGCTCGCTGACCTTGAAGCCTGCAGTGGTTTTGCTCCAAAGATAAGCTTGCCTGATTCTTTGCATATGCATCAAGAGTACTGCAGAAAAGACTTGAAACTCATAAGAACTATGAAATGCTGAACAAAAAAACAAATAGAGATAACATAGTTGTTTAATGCGGACTTCTAAAATGAAGGTTAAGCTAGTTTGCATATTAAAGCTCTCCTCTTCCAAACTTGCTTGTTAGAAGAACCAAATGTTTACAGAGTATTTGCTTAGTGGTATGTTATGGAAGCCATGTCTTGTAGATTCCGACTTTTTTAGCTACATTGTGCTCTGAGTCGGATTGACAGGGTTTTATTTTAGCTGGGACTGAGTTGAAAACACTTTGGAAATAATAGGTACCTAATGCAGAAGGTCTCTCCAGGTCTCTACAAGGACAGCATTACCTTCTTGGAAAGCTTCTCACAGATACTATGTTCTTCATATTCCCTAGAGTTTTAAAAAATAGTGGATTGTCTTTATCTCCAAACAGAGCCAACAGAATTAATGCATGTAACAACTGTGTCTACAACCACCCATTATTTTATTTTGGAAGGGCACTTAAAAACATAAAGTCCAAACATTATGTGAGCAGGATGTGAAGTTGATATTTTAGTGACCTGAATAGAGTGTGGCATTGTAATGTCAGTGCTTATACATGCTTCAGTCCTCAAGGTACCCTTTTCTCACTTGGTTGGACCAAATACAGTATCTTTAGCTTAGTAATGTGAAGAATTTTCCCCCTCTCATTCAGTTGTGCAAACACCCAAGATTATCTGCTTCAGAAGTCACGCTTTTGTTGTATAACATACCTGTTCAGAACTGACTGAATAAGAGAGGTAAAATTTTCATGGGCTTGACCAAAGGTAATTTAGGGACAAGTTTTTGCTGTTTGATTTCATTGGGATTGGATTTTACCTGAAAGCTTTTAGCTGCTTGCCCTGCCACAGCTACTCCTCCAAGTAATTTGTAGGACTCAGGCTTCAACATAAGTACTTAACTCATAGAACGTTTGGCAAGAGAGAGCTGTGAATAAATGCAGCAGAGGATGGGAAAACCTAAATTGTGAAATCCACCTGGATTATGATGAGCTGTCCACAGGAACTTTATGCTCTCTGAAAGTGGCATATAACAAAAAAAAAAAAAAGCTAAATATTTTAACTTTTGTTATTTAACATGGGTAATAGTGAAACCAGGAGTAATTAATAGAAAGTAGGTTCAAATTCAGAAAAAATTTCCAGCAAATCCACAATGTAATGCGCAAGTATGTTACCATGACTGTAAGACACTGATGGAGAGATCACTCAATGGGTTTAATGGAAAAAACAGGCCCACACCAGAGACAGAGGATAGATTGGACCTGGGAGGATCTTGTTTTTTCCATTTATAATTCTAATTATTAAGCACATTGTATGCTGTCCATGAGTAGGAAGTCAGTTAGACAAAAGATGCAGCAGTACTAAAAGGGCAAATGGGGGAGGGAGTTGGAGCAGTGCCTTCTGCCCCTGGGAGAGATGTCTAGCTCTCCTGTGATGGCTGTAATTATTTCAAACACTTAAATTAATCACCCCATAAGATGATTAAAAAGTCAGGAGAGTTGGGGGTGGTGGGGGGGGGTGGTGTGTTAAGTAATCAAAGCTGTCAACTGGAAAGACATGGGTAGCCCTCAAAGGAGGGAGGAATTCAATGAAAAGAACAGATTTTTGTTTACATACAACGCTTTGTAAAACTCTAGTGTACAAGGACTAAATGTCATGCAGATTGAGGACAGGCAAGGTCTTGTTAGAGTAGCACTACTCGCATTTAAGTGGAATTCGGAGAAAGCTGAGAATTTTCTTTTTCCTAGTTATAAGGTGCTCAGTGAGAACTTTTTAAAAAAAAAAAAAAATACATGGATAACATAATTTCAGTGTACTTCATGCATTCTTAATAGCTGTATTTCATATAGTTTTTGAAAACGTTAAAATCTTCCATAAGCAGGATGCAAGGAAAAAGAATCAAGGTACACAGGAGACGGTTGCTTTCTGGTGAAGTTTCACAGATGTAATTCTTATGCAAGCTAAATTATCCTAACTGTTATCTGCATATGTTGTTACTACCTCAGGAAAATTGAATTCACTGTCTTCTTGTGTGTTTCAGGTCAGCAAATTCCACCCTTAGATCCTCACGAAAATGGTAACAACGGAGCAATCAAACTTGGAAAGCAGACTTCACAGACGGGTAGGCGGTGCTGCTGACCCAACTTGATCTTTTTAGATTTACTTGAAAAACAGCACCATTTGTTTTTTTTTTTTTTTCACTGAGAAAAGGACTTCATGATCTCAGTGATGTGGCTCCTTATCTTGAAAGCAGTAATTTCAATACTTCCCATGAGCAATAATGCAAGGACCAGAAGCAGAAAGCTTTACTTCAAAGGAATTTTGCAAAACCTAGTTGGAAAATCCTCTATAATATCCTGTCAAAATTGCAGTGTCAAAGTACTCCAATTCTCTGTTTAAGCCAATGACTGGTTTTGTTTTTTTTTTTTTAATAAAAAGATCCTTTTATATATAAATTTTAGATCTGCTGCAAAAACTCGTCTTCTTACATTGCAAAGTGGACTTGGCGTGTTTTTAGAGTTTTCTCTGTAATAATAGGGTGAAAAAACCGCATAAAGCCTGAATTTTGGCTTACAGTTTCTCTGCCATCTTTCTAGCTGGACTTTGCTTCAGTATTTTTCTGTATCTGTGGCTTCATCTCATACTTCCAGTAAACATCAGCAAGAAATGGACTGAATTTGCTAACTAGAAAAAAAAAATGGATCCAAAGGATGAGTGAGTGCAATTTTTACAGGCTAGAGCCTGTAAAAAGACTAGAGTCAAAATCTGTGTCAGGAGGTGCCGCGTATGTGAAAGAAGGAGTTGTCATGAAGTAGACTGCTGGACCCAATGCAGTTGCGCTCTGCTCTGGAAAAAAGTGAAGATGCAGCCATTGTGCTTTGCCTCAGTTGATTCCCTTTCTAGGGCATAGGCTTCATTAATTACTGGAATTGTAAAAAGAAAACAAACGCCAGCTTAATCTCCACTACTTACTGGCTTTCCTCCAAATCTGTGCCCTGGACCAAAGTTGTCTCTGCTCAAAGATACCAATTCCTTTGTTTCTAAAAGAGAGTGCCGCCCTGTCCCGCTCCTTCATGGTCTCACTGCAGCGCTCCAAGAAGTCATCAAGTTGGAAGAAGGATACTTCTGTGCAGAAGCATCTTAAGAGAGCACAGTATAATTTGGGGTTAAAGGCTGGAATTGAATAAAGCAAACCAGAGTGTTTCTTTACAAATGCAGTTCTGTGAATTTGTGGAGTAGTCCCCTCACCCATATCAGGATGTGGTATGGAAGACCCACTGCGGGATACCTTTGAAGCTTGATGCACTTGCAAATACAGTGTAGAAAAAAAAGTACCCAACAGGTACTTATGACCTAGAAATAATGTAAAACTCATATATTTTCCACTTCCATCTTTCATGAATGTGTGTGACTGAGATGATAAAATACGAGTTTATCTTCTTCATCAATTTAATTGGAAATCGAAACTAGGGTAAGAATGTAGGCTTCAAAACCAAAGCCCAGCCTGCATTCCACAACATTAATTTGTTCTCTTATAAGGAAAGTTAACCTCACTGCACATTTGTTGAGGGGCTCTGAAAAGCAAACAAAAGGGAAAAACAACTTTCCACAATAAATCGTGAACAGGCAGGCTAGAGCTGGGTTTCCGTGTTTATACATAAAAAACAGACCTTATTGCTTGGTTGTGAGATTGCTTTGATAAAGTGGCACTAATTATTAGGGCTTGAAACAGAGCCAGATGAAATCAATGGGAACGTTTCTTTGTCTTCAGAGGGCTTGAAGTAGTTACTGGATTTTTATCTAAGAATCTAATCTGCATTGTTTTTTCACATATAATCAATTTCTCAGATATTTTGGTCTCCTTTGGAAGCACTCATATTTGAAAATATGCCCTTGGATAATGCACAGACTTAGACACCACGAAAGAGGATATTTCGGATAAACTTTCAGTTGTCACCTGTGGTGATATATGATCCATCTTGCTGCTTCATTGCAGCAGTTATTTTACAGAAAATCTGGGGTTATTTAAGTAAAAATTCAGCAATCATCATTGTTGCTAGTTGAGGTTGGAGACACGGGCTCCTTTAGGGAATATTTCATCCCATCCTAGTACAAGCAAATCTGCCATGGGTGCCTGGGTCTTTCAGCTGACTGTGGAGAGGGAAGTTAACCTGGCCTTCAGCATGAAAGAAATATCAAACTTATCAGCATCACAGATTCATTAATTTATGGGATCTGTGACCCAACGCTGAAGAGATCCGGTTCTTTTTAAATAAAATCCAGTAAAAGGCTAGACCTGTTACTAAGAAAACAAGGTGAGGTTGAAGCCATGTTTTTAAAGGTGTCATAAATTTTAGTTCAACCCATAGTAGTTATGCATTACTGATTTTTAAGCTTTCATAAATATTTGTGGCATATTTCTTTTTTTTTTAATGTGACATCTGAAAACTCCTCCGACCCTGCTTGAGATGTCTGAAAGTTTTGTAAGAAAATTCTGCGAGTACATTGTATACTTTAATTTATGCTAGAACCAGCAATTGATCATTATCTGTATTGAATAGTTATTGTCTTGAACAGCCAGCTCTCACAGCTGCCATTGAGCTGTATGTGAATCAGAACAGGTTTATGAGTTATATGTTAAAATAGTTTAAAATTGGAAGTTGTTACAATGGGTCTCTGGCAGATTTTAAAATTCAAATGCTGGCTAAGTAGGCTTAAAGGTATTTTTGCATTTGCTGGGTCAAATCTAAATCACCTTGTTCTGCTTTTAGTCAAGAAAAAGATTTAAATGAATACGGATTCTGTTTGTATAAATTCTTGAGATTTGGGTTACAGTGAGCTTCAGTGGGGAACTCTGAAGTCACAGGTGAAAAATAACAGGCCACTGTGCTGTGCAGAGCAGCTCGCTTTTTTTTTTTTGAAGACAGAACTTGCCTTTCATGATGATGTTGCCTCTCTGCTCTTCATCAAAGCTGAAGTGCAGCTTTAACCTGCCTCTTCAAATGGGGAAACAGATTGTTTTAAAAAATGTGATTTTTCAACTGCAAAATTCACGATTTCTGCTTCCTTTTGTTGCCTGTGTTGCTTGGAAGGTACCGCCACCCTAAATAAACAGCCAGAAAAATGACATACAAAAAAATCCCCAAACTCAGAGTCAAAAGTTTCAGCAGCAACTGGAATTCCTCTTAGTAGTTAATGGCTGGTGAAAAGCTAAATTGCTGTACAGGAGCACCTGGCTCTGTAGCTGATCTGCTCTAATAAGAAGAAGAATAAGGCTGCAGTTGTAGGATGGCCAGCTGGTGCTGGATTCGTCCAAGATTGGTTTTCTCAAGAGAGCTGGCAGCAGGACTGGAGCTCAGGCTGCGGAGCCAAGGATGTTTGGTGGAGCTTGTTTGCACCGTGACTCAAGACTCTGACTGCCCAGTTGTGGGTGACTTGCTTTTCTGGCTTGTCATGAACTAGTTTAAAAACGAGATTATGAAGGAACTAGTTTTCATATATATGCTCTGCATATGTGTGTGTATATAAGTACAGTTTTATATTGTTTTGCTGACATGTAGTGTTTTTTCACTATGTCTGGTTCTCATATACTGCACATTGTATTCTGTAAGTACATTTTTTTGTTAATGGTCATTTCGCCTTTATGAACTTAAAGTTACGGATCAAAGGTAGCAAGAAAATGGAGATACACATAGGTACAATTGTTGACTTGCCATTTTTATGCGTGAGAATGGCATATTACTGGAAAAGTTTGTCTTGCAGACTGAGAAATTTTAAAAAGGCCGTTATTATCCAAGAATTGGGACTCAGAAGTATTCAAGTTACACCCAAAAAAAAAAAAGAGAAAAAATGTATAATTTTTGTTCATGGTACAGCAGGTCTATCTGAAGTGCTACAAGGTACCATGGTCTGTATCAATACCTAAAAAAGTTACCTGTCATCCCTTGTCTTCACTAATCCTTCATGGCACGTGGTAATAAGCGTGACTAGATAGATTATACATGCGGGCACCCTTGACTATAATCAGACCTTTTCAGTACAACGATGATATGTTTTACTATCCAACCCTTAATTATTTAAACCAGAGTCAGTGATAAATTGTAAGTTTAAAATCACCTGCTACGTACTCTTCCTCTGTTTTGTTTATATAAGGGCTTTGACTGGGCTGGACCCACTCGCTTCATGTATGGGATGCTGCAATCTGTTAATACTTTACCTTCTGTTTTACATATTAATTGTATCATACCTAATAATATTTTTTGCCCTAAAATGTAGGTTTTGTGTTTTATTTAACCTACAATGATTAATGCTAATAAATGTTTTAAATACCTCTGATTTGGAGATGTCTGGTTTCAGTAAAGCAAAATAGGTCCCATTTTTCACATCATTTGCTGTTGAAAAAAGGCTGTCTGCAGTCTGTGGATTGCTTACCTGGGGTTTAAAAGCTGCTTGAAATGTGTGTGGGTGGCCTTTTAGCAGAAACTGAATGCCTTCCTGGGGGATCCTGCAGTGCAGATGAACTTTCAAAACCCAGAAAAGTATTATGTGGAAATCCCTTTGCTAAGTTATTTGATTTATCCATTAGAAGAGAGGTACCTGAGCAGCCAGTGTCAGCTTGAACTGGAATTTAGTAGCTGTCAGTAAAAAGTGAGCTTATGGTTACCACTTGCTTTGAGTAGCACCCATGACTATGGCTCATAAGATACTTTCTCTTTTGTGTGTTTTTATTTTGGTGGTGCGTTTAATTTTTTTTCCTACTTTATGTCCCTTCAACTTATCTTTAGGAGTTAAGAATTAACACTCCCTTTAGAAGTATGCAGTATTTCATACCTTTTAGTGCTATTGTTTCAAGAGGTTTTTAAACTCACCAGAAGGGTTTTGCACTGTCTGGTTCCTATTTTCAAAGTTGTTACCACAACTGTGAGGACTATGAATACAGGAGTTGGGGTTTTTATAAGGAAAACCAGGGGTTTGGAGTAAGGCTTTTCTAATGACCATGGTAAGTTCAACACACACCAGTACGCAAGAAGCACAGTAACTCAAAATAACAGCACAAAACACCATTTCTCTATGTAAGGAGGAACCAGTATTTCAGAGGGTATTTACATAGGGTGTGAGTTTAGTTACTGCTTGAAGATACCCAGCAGGATCTGTTCCCTGTTCTAAAGCATTTATAATCACATTGAAAAAATTGTGTATCTTATCTCCAGCTATGCGTAAATAAAAAAGATCCTAACCGTAAACTGTAAAAGGTGATGTAGTTAACTCAAGGAAAGCCTAAGTAAGCCTCTCAACTATTATCAGTGCGTTGGAAAATTAGATGTGAATGCTGTCTTTCCTTTCAGTGCAGAAAGAGAGTTGTGCCCCTTGATGGATCAGTCCCTGCATTGTCACTGGGATGTTTTACATGGCTTCAAAGCATGTTCTTGTGGTGCTTTAGGTTGGTTTAGAATTGAATTTAGCAATTGGCTGGAAAATAAACTTCCTCTGCTTTCCTTTTGAAGACTGAAGGTTGTGTCTCAGGGTACTTAAGGAAAAGTATTTGACATTTTGGCCTTCAAAATCTTCGCGACGGCGGCTTCAGTCTTTCTGCAAAGAGCATCATAGGGTGCCCTGCTGTGATCTCCTGAGCGCTGTTGTGAAATCAGGACAGCAAGGCTGATGAAATAGTCTGTGTATCTACTTCATAACTCCACCCCCTCACCCAATCTGTAAAAGTGTTTAGGCTACTGCCAGCTTTATGAAATGCCTCCCTTGCCTGAAAGGAAAACAGTAAGTTGCTGGATTTTTTTTTTTTTTTTCCCTCCTCAATGTTTTACACAAGGCTAGAGAGTAATTTTCTTAAAAGCGTTAAAAGACTCCTGGGAGGACAGACTGGCTAAAAGTATTTGTACAAATGCCTCTGTTAATTGGTGAAGGTTACTCCCTAAGGACTCAGCGTCAACGAAAGGATGCGTTCATGTGTAATAGGGTTCTTGACCATTAATAAGATTTGCTTTTGATTACATCTATTTTTTAACAGCTGTAACAGGTAAATTCAGTGCTTGATATAAATGCGCTCTCACTGTCCAAGAGTAAGACTCTTCACTAGAAACTGTAAAATCAAAGGTTGGTCAAGCAAGCGTTTAGCAGGTTAAGATGAGAAGAAATAAATAATAGCATAATATAGCATAATGCAGCCTTTTTCATGTCAAAAAATCCATTTCAGGTGGGTTTCTTCTCTTGATTAAGAGTCCTTTTTGCAAAATGCCTGCATTTCTGATACCACCAAGTGGGTCTTGATACAGATTAGTTTGCGTTATCACTCATCACTGCTGTCTATTTTGTAGGAAAATGAGGACGGGCTCATGATATTAGCATTCATAATCACTGTGTTTTCAATAGATACAGTGCAGAAGTGTTACTGAAATTGTTGTGTAACACAGTTGTGAGAACTGAAGATAGTACACTGACAGAACTTGAAGTGTAAGAGACCTGTACAAACTTGCATTTAGTGTCACACCAGTTAACAAGTTTTTAATAAGATGTCATTATTCAGTGCAGAAAAGTCTAGCACTAGGGTGAAAGAGAACTTTGAGGCTTCTGGTTAGGTATTAAACATTTGTCAGCTTGGGAAGGATTTCTATTTTCTGGTTGTTAAATTACTCCAGCCAGAAATCATTTTTTATCCTTGAGACTCCTTGAAGTATTTTTTTTAAAAAAGCTTTCTTTGAAAAGCACTGACCTTGTTTTCTCAAAACCTCCCTGAGAACCCGAGCTTCATCTTTCCCATCATCTGTCAAAAGTTTTGAGACACACTTTATTTATGATGAAACACTTAACCCTTCTGATTACCACACTTTCAGAAATTTAGAAAACAAAAATGCATTTCCCCTGAAGTTCATTTAATTCACATTATTTTTCCTGTTCGCTGTCATTCCTGCTCCCTCCACCACAGTAAAATATGTGTTTAAATAAGAAAATAAATACCTAACAACTACATCCCTGTTGCCCTACAGCAAGTAGATTCCTCTGGGGAAATGATCTGTTACAGACTGAGAGAGAGACAATCCCCAGGCTTCTGATTACTTATTGACAAGTACCAATCAATAAGGAAGTCAGCTTACATGGCTAAGAGATGCCCTTGAGGAAAAAGAACATCACATTCCTTCCTCTTTGTCAATATAACACGACTTGGGGGACAAGCGATAGCACTGCTGTTAGTAACTTAAATAAAAAAAAAAAGAGTAAGAGGATAGTAAGTTTCTCTTCACTTGTTTAATAGGGTTGAAATGTAGGTTAAGCACCTTATAAAAGAAATCCCTGCTTCCTGTCATCTTCAAAGAATCTGGCTGCTTTTGCTGGCAAATATGTCAGGAGTTTTCACAGAGGTTTAGCAAGAAAGAGCAATGGATGCAACCTGGATGACACAGTGCATTTCAAAATCTCTTTCCAATATTCTAGCTCTGCAAAAAACCAAGTCATCAGCAAGCCTAGAACAACTATGAAATACCCAAGTTCCTGTCTCTGTTCATCACTCATCAAATGGGACAATTTTGCACTGTAGATATTTACCAAAAAAGCACAAAATGTGTAGTAGGAATCTAATAAGAGCCCTCAGAAAGAAGGACGTTCAAAATAAAGACTTAAATCTTCTGTGCTGTTTCTTGAGACTGTCAGGAACCCAAATGAGAATGAAATAGCTTTCCTGGCACTATTCCTTTTAGAGATACCATTTGTCCTCTGCGTTTCACCACACTCTCTAGGTCATTCTTGGTTCTCAGGGAAAATTTGCTTTCAAGGTGGCAACCTGAACCGCCTGTTGGCACCTAACCAGCTCTCCTTCGGCACAGCCTTTAACAGTGGAATGGTTCTCCCCATAGTCTCAGTAAGGCGGGAGAGAAGTCTTATTTGTGGCTGACGTTTCTAATGTGAGGTGACTCAGTTTCTTGGCAATTTTGAATACAAAGGAGGCTTTTGAGATATGCTGGAAATATGACCTCCTAATGATCTAGGAAAGGGCTCTCAACAGATAAACTTATTTCCTCGTGACAGATACCAGAAAAGGAAACGCTTTTTTTTTTTTTGGTAAGTTTTTCACCACAGTCTTTTTTTTTTTTTTTTTAATTTTTTACTGTTTTTAGGAGGTGAAATTCCGGGGGGGGAATAGGTTTCTTGAAATGAGAACAAGGCCAGAATGTCACATTGATTATGAAATTCTGAGGAGGGAAAATAATGTTTAGAACTGAAAAAAGAGACAAACAACATGATGATGTTCTACTCTGGAAGATACTCTTTGTGGTGTGTCACAACCCCACCGAGGTGATAGAGAAGGAACAAAAGCAATGGCTGAAATAGAAAATTTGGATTTGGGGTAAAAAGGATATCACATTATAAATGGTCAAAGTGCATAGACATGCATTTCATGGCACAGCCACATTAACACCACTGTTACTTGAGAACCCTAGCTAATAAACAAGCATAAACAAATACAAGATTAAGAGTGCATCAGGTGCCTAGACTCCACCTGTAAAAAAATGATACCATATCTTTACCTGTGGGTATGCCTCAATTTACATAGTACAAAGTCCACTGAATAAAAGATGATACCCCTTCACGCAGTCTGGGACACAGCGCTTACTGATCTGGAGCCCTGGACAAAGGGCTTTGGCAAATACATTCCAATGCGCTTACGCAGCCACTCTGCCTGTGTGCTTTAGCTTTTCATGAAGCTTGATTCTGGCTGAACAATGTCTTGGAATGGTGGGTAGTTTTCCACGAAAAGGGCAAATTGTTCCAGAGAAGGCTAAGGAAGAAAGGATGAGGTGGTGATAAATGTATCTAAGTAGATTTGCATTGACTGATTTAACCACAGCATGTAGTATATACTTAAGTACTTGCTGCTGGGAGTATAAAGGCTTTACAATAACACAACATCCATCACTGAAAGATAAAATGGAGGGATCTTTATTTTATTTTTCCCGGGAGGAAACTGATGCCTTAGAAAATCCACAAGATTTGAGTCATCAAGCCATCACTGTCAGCGGGCATGTCTTTCAGACACCTCGCCTCATCTCACTGCGAATCACACGCCAGTGAAAGATACATCCCACGGCAGAAAATTGCACCCTTCCCTGTGTGATAGACACGGTTTAAAAAATTACAGGGCCTGAAGCAACTATCAGATTAGAAGGAGAGCCTCCGTCTGAGAAGCCTGTTTCGCATCACGTCAGTGACAGCGAGGTGAGGATGTCTGGGAGCTACGCGTTTCAAAGCACTGGGAAAGTGGTCACTTAGCAATTTGGCAAGATGACTCAGCCCATGTCTCTGGTAGTGCAGGAGAGCCTGAAGTTATTGAGGCTGCCTCCTGACAAGTGTGCTTTTGAAGAAAGTTAGGGGTTTTTTTTGCGAAATGGTGCCAGAATTCCTATGAGAGCTCCCTGTTCCTCGAGAAGTTTTAGGAAAGACGTGCTCCCTGCCTTTTTCAACCAGCATTGGAAATTTTCCTTCCACACAGCAGGAAGCATAACTAAATCCTGGGTGTTAGATAATTTCAAAGTATATTTTAAGCCAGGTAGCCACAGGCAGGAAATTACAGCTTGGGAACTTGTGATTTTCTTTTGGTATCTTCAGGTCATGCTGGAAATGTAAGCAAGCCATGTTTCAAGCTAGGTGTCCCATCTGATTTTATACACAACCATGTCACAAAAAGCATGTAATGAGGTGATGGAAAAATTCTCTATCAAATTTTTACAGTCTGCAATTTTAAACAGAACGATTACTATAATGTCACAGTTGTCATTTACCTACATCTTTTGTACTCAGAGCTGTTCTATGGCGAGTGACATTTTGACTGATTATGACAGAGTATAAATTGTCAGCCTTCTCCTACCAGGTTAAATTCCTCTAATTCATGTATCCATCCTCTCTGGATAGAGGCCATGTGAGGATGGATCCTTGCATGCCATCCTAACACGCCATGTCATCCAAGTTGAAACAATCTGAAGTCAGGTCAGTCATAATGCGGCCAGAAGCCCTCCCATTCTGCCCAGTCTTTTAGTGTGAGTTGTTGAGTCGTTACTGAAATTTGTTAAAATTGAGTTAGTGGCCCAAAAGAGTCATTCAGAAACCTCTATCCAGTAGACTCTCTAAGAGACAAACATAAGATTTAAAAGCTCATTTCCCTTTTCATTCAATATAAAGGAAAAAGTTGCGAAGAAATACCACGCGTGATGTCACTGGAATACACAAACTTTCCCAAATGCATGACAGTTTTTTAAGGAAGAGCCTAATTTTCAGGTTTAAGAAGTGACTTGGTAAAAATGTAATGGTGCAGTTCCTTGCTTTGGTGTCCATCCAAGCTACCCAGATCAAGCTTCCTAAGATTTGCTGAAGATTACGTCCCAGACTTGGAAACTCAACTTAGAATGTGAAAATTGCCTAAAGAGGGATCTTTTTGGCTTAGCTGTCCCTAAGGTTGAACATCCAATATTTTAACTTGGTTGAAAGTTTTGTTACTGATTCATAAGCCAAAATCCAGCTTAACTGTTTCTGTCACAATTGTGTTGTCTCTGAATAGCTAAGGAGCAAAATGCAATGATTTCTTCTTTGCCTTTGATGTGAGTGAAACTGAATTCACCTGGGGACTAGTTTCTGGATAAGAAAGCACAGTTTTTACTAAGCTACTTTGAAAAGCTGATTTTTTTCTGTTATAATAATGAAGTGATATGAGATTCTTTTCCTTTCACTGTATGTGTGAGAGAATGTTCATCAGTGAAAGCAAAACACATTTAAATCTTCAGGGCTGATGCTCCCAAGAGTATGACAAAAATTGGTGGAGATACTCTTGGAGCCATTCATATTCATTCTGAACAAATATTGGTGCACAGGGGAAATTTCAGATGACTGGTAAAAAGTGAACGTGGCACTGTAAAGAAAAAATGTGATGGGTTCAGATAATTACAAACATTACATAGACCCTGGGCAAAATACTAATGGAGACAGATATGGGAAACAAATAGAAATTAATTCATAGGTGGTAGCTTATGTAATGCTAATCAATATGTTTTAAATGGAAAATAGGTGCATTCAAGCAACAAGATGAGATTAAAATGCAGTTGCTTAAGGTAGATGTATTGACTTCATACCCATGGATTACTTTAAGTCATTTGATGTAGCCCTGCATGACAATCTGGTAAAAAACCCCAGTACTATACAAAATCAATTTACCTGTATCAAATGCTCTGCGAACCAATTAGCAGCTACATCAGCATGTTTCTACTCTCTTCTAATGGGTTATTTAATGGCTTCAAAGGAGCTAACGCAGTTCAATGTCTTTATCAGTGATCTGGAAGAAAACATAAACTCTTTGCTGATAACTTTGCTAATGACACCAAAATTGCTGGAAAGGAAAGAAGAAAGAGAACAAACCGGGTATTTAACATGGTGCTTCGGATCTTAAGCCTTAAGCCCGTATTTAAAAGTAGGATGAGTCTCAATGTGGGAGAGATACTATCCGCTGTCTGTCTATGGTGGGACTCTCTGAAGCCTCTGGTACTGGCCCAGAGAGGGAGGGTGGTGGATGAATAGAAACGACTCTCTAATCCATTATAGACTCCCATTTTCCTTGTTTCTATTATTTGCCTTACTTGGGGAAGGAAAAAATGCCAGGAATGGCCAGGCAGAGGAAAAAAATCACATTCCAGGTTTGCAGTGGCTGACTCTGGTTTTCTATTAAGTTGCTATTAATTTCTATTAAATTGCTTTTTTTCATACTAGGGACAAAGGAGGAGAAAACACACCTGCCTCATTTGAAGGTGAAAGGAGGGGAAGATTGCTGTCCTGCCTGTTGACTAGCCAGCAGGAAGAAAGGGACAGGAGCAATGTGGATTAGGAGAGAGGAAAGGAAAAAAAACAATGCAGCGAAATAGAAGAGAAGTAGTTTTGGGATGATGGAGTGGGAGCAGAAGGGTCTCAATGTATTATAGTGTGTTTCCCTCTGAAAAGCAGAACTGAAGCCAGGAAACCTGTGGAATTAAAATAGTGATTGCACAGTTAAAGTCCATATTAAAAGGCATGCTCACAAAATATTTACAAGCATTTAACTTTATGAATTTAACAGTGAAACATCTATTTATGTAGCTATCTGCAACAGGTATGGTAGGCACAGAACCCAAGTAGTGGGTGAGTGGGTGCACTCTCCTAACTTTCCTTGTTAGTACTTGGTGTTGGGTGAGGAAAATGGTGAATATGCACAGTTGTAGGCCAAGAGCCATGCACAGGGTTGCAGCGCCCATAGCGTAAGGCGGGACCTCCTGAAAGGCAGAAGGGACTGGGCTGCTCACAGGGCAGGGAAGCATCAGGGAATAGTGCCCAGCACGACAGATCACTGGTCAATGGGCAGGCATGGGTTGGGAGTAGAAAGGTCCCACATGGGGTAATCCAGGCCAGGGAATCTTTTGCTACATGGGCCTTTCTGCAGGCCTTTTTCCCCCCTTGCAACTTCAAAAACGCTGTTGGGTATTCCAGCTTTGCCTCTGCAAAGTGCTCATACCTGTTTTAAGGTGACCCACTGAATTACCAGAACAAAGTCTCAGAGACATGTCCCTGGTTTTGCCCAGTGTATCAATTGCATATTGCAATCTAACAGGCCCTCATGGGTATCATTTGTACAATTAAGCTCTAAATAATTCAGCATTTGGCAGTCAAACATTCCATCAATAATATTATGCAGACTTTTTTTTTTTTTCTTCCCCGAATGCAAAGTAAATAAATATTTCATAAATGATCTCTCAGGTAGAGTGTTCAAGCTTATGTGCAGGCACAGAACACACAAACAGATTGGGGTGGGGAGATGATTCTAGAAACCTTGTGTCTTCACTCCTAGAGATAATTAATTGATCAAAAGCAAAGATCTTTTCATGTGTGTATTAGCTACGCATTAGTAACCCTAGCTTCCTGCATCTGCTAAAGGAGAATTTTGAGCACCTGCCTGTTTCCTGCCACAACACAAGGGTAACAGAGAAAGAATTTCCAGGAGACGCACACAACCCACAAAAGCAGAGCAGCTGCGGATGCCCACAGGAGCCGTGATTTTGCAAATCTGCGAACTCTTAACTTTATGCATATTAGTATTCCTCCGGATTGCATAAACACGTGCAACTGCAGAGGCAGAGCTTTAGCTGGCATAAGTGCTTGCGATTTAATTGATCATTCAGAGAGGAGGAAAATCTTTATGTTATATGTTAACAGACTACAGGGGAATGGATGGATCTTTCCTTGCCAGTCACTAAGCAACTGATGGAATCCAGTGGATTGACAGAGTTTCTCCATGTCTCCCCTTCTTTTGCTCTGCCCATTTTCAGGCTCTCAGCTAATTTAATCTTTCAGTAGAGACAAACATTTCGTTCTCACATTCATGATACCTATTTATTTTTAAAGTTCTGTTAACATAGTTTTTGCTGTCTCTTTCTGTCTGGCCCTGCTTTATTGATATAAAAAATAGCTGTCTAAAATATTCTTCCTTGAGAAAAGTTGCTAATTTTTCCCCAGAGATCTTTTCCTTGTGTCTGTCTTCAGTCAATTTTACTCAATTTCCTAAGAAAAATCTAGCACTGCTTCTTCAGCGTGTGTTTACTTTCTCTTGTAACCACTGCAAACTAATGTACCCTGGGAAAAGGAGTTGAATTCTTCTCATTTGCAAATACCATTAACAGAATTGTGGATCAAATTCCATACGCAGCTCCAAATTACACACTCAATTAGGGCCTGATCCAATGCTTATTAAAATCACTGGAAAAATTCTCCCCAATTTTAATGGACTGTAGCTCAGACCTTAGGGAATGGACATTTCCAGTGCGGATGATCAGTTTAACCTTTGAGCATGCTGGAATTCACACAATGATAGACTCATAGGGCTGGAAAGGACTTCAGAGGTCACATCTCAAGGCAGGATCAGCTAAGTTTATATCTATCTCCCAACAGCTGTCTAACCTGTTCTTAAAGGTCAGTGACTGGGACTCCATGAATTATGCTTCCAGGCAATCTTTTTTGTTAATTGTCCTTACTCTTAAAAAGTTCTTCATAGCCGCTCTGAATCAGTTCTTGCTCCCGTCTATGCCCATTACTTCCCGTCCTATTCAAATTAAGCGAGAGCAGACTATTTTCTTTCTCTTTGCAATAGCTTTTCATGTATTTGATGACCGTTAGAGAACGTGTGAGTGAATCTCGTCTTCCTCAGGCTAAACAACCTCAGTTTTTCACTCTGTTCTCACGTTCCAATCTGTTTTCTGGACCTTAGTCATTACAGGTCCTGTCTTCTGGACTTCCTTCAATTATCCTACTTCTTTCCTAAAGGAGAGTGCCTAGAACTGGACACAGCACTTCAGTGCACGGCTTATCAACACTTAGTAGAGGGAAAGCACTTCACGTGTCACACACAGTCTCAGTGAAAGGCTTGTCTTTCACACATCGATACGACATTATTTGCTCCTATTCACCTTGTGACCCGTTAGAACTGAACCGAGGCACAATGTGAAAATGTAATTTTCCCTCTGCTCGGGAGATGCTGAGGGCAGAATTAGCATTGCAGAGCTGCTATGTGTATTAACAGAGCAAACGAAAGGTGAAATTTGAATCCCAGTTGCCAGATGAGTTCTCCAAACTGAGATTGAGAAAGATCATGATGTTGTTTGCAAGAATTTCAGATTGGAAAAGAGATGCAATGACCACAGGGCACCATCATGCTGTTTCTGCAGAATTAGTTAAGAGTGTTACTGAAGACAGTTTTTCTCTTCTGGAGGTGAGTTTCAACTACATACTTACGTTTGTTTACTTACCTATGCATACTTGATTTTTGGCTATCTTTTAGCAAAGTGTTTGTGCATTTTTAGAAATGCAACACCAGCAAACAAGAACCAACACACACATTCCATATTTTGTATATTGAATTGTTTCATTATATCCCTCAGCAATGTATATGAACTGTAAGAATCAATTATTGAAAACTACTCAAAAATCCATTTCCTTAATAACTTTGTCCTTTATCAAAGGACTAATGGCTTTTAGCACATTTGAAATTGTCTCAGGAATCATTCTGTTCTTTAAATGCTACTTTAAACCACAAAGACAAGATACAAGTTTTGTCTTGTTCCTACATATTTTAATGGTCTGCGGCATTTTTGTGTTCAGCAGAACAGAACTGGGTCCAAAATATGAAAAAGTATGTAAAATTTTATGCTATAGCTATTTATGAGAATGCTATTATGTATTATTGGTTTCTCTCTACTTGAATATACAACACGTTTTTATAATAATGTCACTAGGCAAAGAAATACACTGTAGTTGAACAAATCTGAAGATACTCAACTAAGATTTACTTTTCCAGTCTGTGGCAATATTTGAATAATGCCATAAATCTTCAATAATAGCATGGACTCCAATTTTACCTTTGATTTGCAATATAACAAGTGGGCCTAAGATTATATATGGAACTCATTAGCAGTCAAGTAAATGATGACTAGAGCCTGCTGTATGAACAGTTTTATATTTCAGAAGATAAACAGCAGCACCAAAAGGCCAGCTATTTCCTTAAAGAGAAATTAAAACATACTCTCACCTTTATACCTTTGCATTTTGCAATGCTCACTGACTTAGCAGAGCAAGATGCATGAGATACTTCACTGAGTTCTGGAATTTTCCCATTAAAACGACAAGTAATGCGGCACTTGGTTGCTTTTTCTGACAGTCTTAATAACACCAAGAAATTGCAAAGAAGGTCATGATATTGTTTTATTGCAAGACATTTTCAAGTTCAGAATTGGTGGGACTGAATGAACTACCTGCATACTAAACAGCAGAAAACAGTGTTACGGAACTGAATCTACTCTGCTACTTTTCAGGTATAGAGAGAGCTTATTTAATATTTAATAGCAAACAGTTTTGAAAAACGTCAATCCATCTCCAAACTGAGGTATTACAACAAAGATACTGAATTCACAGTATGAAAAACATTAAGATCTACCAACACAAAGGACAAACGTTGACCTCAGATTAAGCAAATGTTATTCTTTTGCAAGCAGTGATGAATACACTGAAGATGCTTTTGGAACGATACCACAATCTCACCAAAAGCAGTGAGAGGATTTCTATTGACTGCAAGAGATCAAAGATTTCATTCCTGAACTGTGCTGTGAAGTGTTAAAATGAAATGAATCAGACGTTGGACAAGGTTGCTAGATATTGCTGATCAGCAGCACAGGTGTTGTTTAGAATAAAAAAATTACATCAGTCTGGATGAAATAAAAGCATTAGATCAGAAATGATACTAAACACAACAAAACAGATTAATGCATTATTAAGATTCTCAATGTCTTCAAACAACAACAAAGACTACATTAAAAAAACATGTTCATACATAATTACCATTAATCTACCCGCTCAATGTTTATGTACTAACTTCGCCATTACTATAACACAAAACAAGCAGATTGAAGCTGGACAGGTAAGCACTGAGCCGGGATGATCCAGGGAGGCTGTGAAATCTCTGTCCTTGGAGATTTTAATGACCTCACAGGACAAAGCCCTGAGTGACCTGGCCTGAATTCAGCTTTGACCTTGCTTTGAGTTGGAAATTGAACGGCGACCCTCCTGGGGTCCCCTCCAGCCTCAGTGATGCTGTGGTGCTCCCTCTGTGAACCACAGAGTACTTAAGGCTGTGCCCTGTCTTCACTCACTGCGTCTTGATATGCTGGTGATAAGGATTAACAAGAGATGTATAAAAGAATTAGAAAACAGAGTTATTTCTGTCTTCTAGATCTGCATAGAGGAAGCTTCTTTTGAATTTGTACTCTATACTGTTATTTTTTAACCCCATTAAAAGGACAAAAGACAGAACCTTTTATGGCATTTAGTATTTTGCAGCAGCTCTCCGTGTCTTGATTCTTTGCAAGCCGAGACCCAGAAGTTCTTCTGGTACATAATCACCAGGTAATTCTGAAGCTGAATTATCGTTTCTGAGAAGCGTACACTGTGGCTTAATCTTTGGTGGATTCATGAACAGAAACAAAGAAAGAGTGGAGGTAATAGACTAACTGTCCACGTTAACAGAAGAAGAAAAAAATATACTAGGACAGGAAAAACCCTTCTGTCTTCCAGATCCCAAGGGTAGGAATGCATAAACAGAGTGGTTTTGCTAACAAAGCCCAGCAGACCACCAGACAGTAACTTTAAATATTGCACTGTAAATACAAAATGTAATTTAAGAGGCTGTTTTATGTGCATCATAAAATAAGTCTCTGGCAGGAAAACTGCAGCCAGAATAGTTGCAGACCTCTAAGCAACATTTTCACACATATGCCACATAACTCCACCTTACTGAAGCCAACTCCAATCAAGTAAAACTGCTCTGAAGTACTTTTCTACAGCACTTCTCACTTTTTTCTTCTTCTGTCACTGATGATATTAAAAGTCACATGAGTATTTGTTGTTGGCAAGAGGGGCATGGAGAAAAGTGCTGAAGTAGGCAGGCGTGACAGTGGCAGGCCTGGAGGAGAGGCAGGCAGTCAAAATGGAGAGTGAAGCCTCTGCTAGAGCCAAGGCAGAGCCTGAACCTAAATTACTGAGCGCATCTCCCCTAGTGAATGACCTCAAAACCCTTCCTTTGTGGCTGGGGCTGAGGTACAGGTATTCACCAAAGAAATCATGTGATTCACAAATCTTACTATTAATAGTAAGCTAATTTTGAAGGTAAAACATTTAAATAATTTCAATGTATTTATTATCAGGGTATATTTTTTCAAATGGGTTATGTGCCTATACATGTTCTTAGCACACCTACAGCAGATTGCAAGAGAGGAAAAATAAATGTATTAATCTTCATTTCCATCACCTGTATTCCAACATCACATGAATACAAACTTGTGTATCTTACAGCCAGATTCTTCAGAAGTAGATTTAGAATGTGTGAATCATCAAGGTTCAGATGGATTTGTCTATCTGTCTATCTGTTTTTTCTTGTTTGGTTGTCACCACTGTATTCAAATAGCCCAAAATGCGCCATCCACTTGAAAAGCGTAGCGTTCATGAAAAGGCCTACAGTGAAAACACTGTGTCTGACAAAAAGTGCCAGTGAGGCTGGCAAATACCCTGTGTTCCTGCGTACATATAAACAATGGCTCTTATTTCTCATTCAGGTTTTGCAAGAGGTCAATCTCTCTAAACACTTATTTCCTGTCAATATTCCTAAGCCTTCACCTAACGACATTTTTCCTACTCGAGGAGTTTTTGGCTGTTTTCCAGGCCTGTTGAAGAGCCAGGCCCATCCACCTCGGTGCCTGGCTGCTGCCTGGCAGGGTGGCAAAGCTGTCTTTAGGTCGGGCCACAGCCGTTTGGACGCGGGTACCTGACAGCAGCCAGGAGCTGGCTCCAACACCTCAAGCCTCACCCGAGAGCAGCCTGGATGCAAGCCAGAGCCACCCTCAAATGTGGCTATGGGGCATTGGAGGCTATTTGTCCCATTTGCCCCTTTCCCAATTGCCCGCAGGCTCCGCCTTTCCTCCTGCAGCTTCGAGAGAGAGGCCGCCAAAACCACCCGCAGGCCGTGAGGGCCGCGCTTCCCCGCAGCCCCATGAGCCTCGCGGGGAGGCCACCTCCCTCACAGACTACAACTCCCGGCACGCCCCGCATCCGCCCGCCGCACGGCACGCCGGGAGCGGTAGTTCCCTCAGCGGCTCAAACCGCCGAGCCAGCGGCGCCCTTCCTCTGCCGCCCATCGAAACCCGGACTCTGCCCGAACCGTGTGTGTCGCTTCTTCCCGCTCCCGGCGGCTCCAGCAGGGGCCAGTTGTAAGGAGCCGGGCCGGGCCGCGGGATCCCGCTCCAACCGCCGGCGCGGGAACGACTGTTGGCGGGGGGGGGGGGGGGGGGGGAAGTCGCGAGTTGCGCGCGGGCGCATGCGCGCTGGGGATCGCCGTCGCCACCACCCTCGCGCCCGCCGTTAAGCCAGCCGCGCGGGGCTGGGGACGGCAGCGCGCGCAGCGGCAGAGCCCGCAGCCACCGCCCGCCCGCTGCGAGGGAGCGGCGCCACCGCCCGGCCTCCCCCTCCCGCCCCTCCTCCGCCTCCTCCTCTCACTCCTCCTCCCGCCGGAGCGAGCAGAGCGAGATGGCGGCCGCCGGGGCTCTGGCGAAGCACGAGCAGATCCTGGTGCTCGATCCGCCCACCGACCTCAAATTCAAAGGTGAGGGGGAGAACCTGGGGCGACGGATGGGGAGGGGGAGGCAGCGGGACTGCCCAGCCCCGGTGGGGTGTCCCGTTTCGCCTCGGCGCTGGGCCACCTCCAGGCGCTTCGTCGTACCCTCCCCCCCCTCCGACCTCCCCCGGGCCGCGGTGCCGGGCCCTGCCCGCCCGGATCCGTCGGGGGGTGGGGTAGGGGGGGCGCCGCCGAGCCGGTGAACGGGCTCGGCCGCCGCCATCTTGGGATCCCGTAGGGACTTGAGAGCGTGTCCGCGGCCCCGGTGGGCCCCCGCCCGCTCTACCGGGCGCGGCGCTGGGGGGGCCGGCTGCCCGCTTCCCCCCCTCCTCCGGGCCCCGCCGGTGCGTCAGTCTGCTCCCCTGCCCCCGCCGGTCCCCTACATGCCCGCGCGGCCGCTGCCGTGTCACCGCTCCGCTCGGGAGGCCGGGCCTTCGAGTAGCGGGGCCCGGAGAAGGGGGAGTCGCTCTCCTGTCATTTCTGTGGCCGCCGGTCCCTCTCCGTGAGGTCTCCCTCTGGCTGCAGCGGGAAGGAGAAGCCCCGAAGTGGTCGATGGAAGCCTTGCCGCCGTGTGAGGGAGCGGGGAGGGGGAAAACTCGCCTCAGGTCTGGCCTTTCGCCCCCGCTCCCTCGTCCCGGCGGGCCGTCTGTGGGCGCCTGTCAGAGGCCAGCCCTGGCCCCGCCGGTGTCCCCGCGGGGGCTGGTGCGGTTTTGCACCATCACTCCAGGGCTGTGCGAGTAGGCGATGTGCAAGGCACTCGCACCCTCTTCCCGGTGCAGCCTGACCCGCTGGCCTGGCAAATGACTCCCCGCCCTTTCCCCCCAGATTGTCATCTTTCCAGGCGGGTTCTCGGCGCGTAAACATGCAGCTCAGTCCTTCCTTCGGAATGAGGGGAAACGAATGTGTGCGTTTCGGAAGTTTCTGTGTATTGGATATTGCGTGCCGACCGCATGACTGTGACCGGCATGACATGCTGCTGTCAAAATAGGTCTCATTTAGTGCAGTTATCATGTGGGAGTTTTTCTCTCCTAATAAATTAGCTAGTAGTGAAAAGGAAGGCTTTTCCAAAGATGACTGATCCTTGAAAGGTAAGGGCATAATGAGAAGCATGATAGAATAAGTAGTTTTCAGTAGTATCCTGTGACTATATTTTATACCCATAAGGGACATTGAGAAAAATCTCAGAACACTTCAGATTTAGGATCAGCAATATTTTATATTTTTTAAAGCAGTTAATGTTATCTGAACTTATGTTTTAAATTGTGACTAGTGTCAGCACGTTTACTTGCCTAATCCTATGAACATTTCTATTATATTTTCCATTTTTAGTAGACTCATTTTCGTTGTTTTAGAGGGACTGAGTGCAATTTATGATGTTGTAAAAATCTTTAAATGGATAACTAGATCAAATTAATGTTTATATTAGAGAACACTGTATTCCCCTAAATACATTTGGCTGGCCTGGCTTTTAGGAATAAAGCTTAAGTCTGGTTTATCAAAGAGTTTTTTTAACAAACTAGACTTGTTTTATTGATCCATCAAATTAATTAAAAATGAAAAATGTTTGATCATGCCTATTAATTTTTTGATAGCTTCGGTTTTTAAATTGCACGTTCATAGACAGGGTCAAAACCATAGTGGGAACTTACCTTTTCACTTCTGTTTTCGTTGTTAAAATGCTACCAGGTCTGGCTGCACTCAAATTTCAATACACTGTATTCTTGTTGCAAGAACAGGTTGGAGGATTTTTTAATTTATTTTATTAAATTAAAAAGCTACTGTGTCTAATACGAAGCTTTCAGGTGTTGAGCTGTCTTCAAGCTGAAAGTAAGCTGTATTTATGTGATATGAAACAAAATATTGATACAGGGAATATATAATAAATACTAGATTAGAAATTCCGTCTGTATGAAGCCGTTGTCAGTCAGTGATCTTTGTGCTGTGTGTTTTTGTACTTAGAGCATGAAATGTGTATTCTTTAGGCATAAACTTTGTTTTCAGACCGATGCATATATTAGGAAAATTTCTATAGAGCAGACTAAGCAAAAACAAAATCTGAAGCATAATGAGACTGCAGTCTTAATACTCTATGGAAAGCACTCTATTACTGTATTATTACGGTAATATACTATAGAAAGGGCTATCTATTGAGAGAGCATCAAGTGCACTCTCAATAAATATTTTCTAACTGCTTATTATTCTGAGGTGTTTAAAAAGGTTTGTGAGCCACAAACTAATTCAGTTCTTAAGTACTACATTAAAGAATACAATGTTGGCAGAAGGCAATTCCAAGTGTTATCTTTTAAAAAGTAATTGGTTAGTAAGAGAATGTATGACTCGGAATAAGTGTAACTTAGTGTAGGAAAATCACACAACTTAAAAAAAATTACGTATTTTTTCAGTGCAACTGGTTATTCAAAGTTATTTTATTGGGACAATTATCTATTGTTATTATTATTGACTTAATATTGTTGATGTGTATGTAACAGAGATCCAGTTGAAGTCTAAACATCTGAACTGGACAAATAGTTTTGCTGGTTTTCTTGACTCAGGAACTTACAGTGAATTAGCTGACCTTTAGGGTAACAGTGAAATGTGTTAGTATGGCCCTAGGCAAACAATGATTTAAATTAAAAAATACTTAGGGCTTATCTTAAGGAGATGTTGACAAGGCTTTAAATTCATCATTGGCTGATGAAACTTTTTTTTTAAATCTACTTTACTTGATCAGCAAAAATAAGGTCTATAATACATTTATCCTGAATTTTATTCCACACAGCTCAGGAGTAGGTCTAAGGAATATGTCCCATAGTGGCTAACACATTACATATTTCCCTTGGTGACCAAAAGATTTGTGTCCTGTTATCATAGTACTTTGCATTCCTAGATATTTCAGTCATTAATAGTGTTTTGGGTTATGGTTAATTCCCTCTGTTTCTGTGATAGCTAGGTTTCTTTGGATTCTGGAACCATCAGGAATACCTAAGGAAAACCACAAAACAAATAAGTACTTTTCAGAGTGGTGTGCAAATGCGACAAGGGGAAAAATTGTGCTTAAAAGTCATGAAACTAAGAGGCAGACCCAGTGTGGAGCACTGAGAATTTGCCTTGTGGTTCTTGTATCCAGGTCTTCAGCCATATTACTCCTGTAGGTTAGCTTTCTTCTGTATTTTAGTCTAATGTGTTTTCTTTGACTTCTCAAATCTGAAGTTGTTTGGGTTTGTTTAGGACTGGATAGGAAGAACTGAAACATGAGACACTTAAAAGCAACCTAATTTGGAAGGTGGAGCATCCTCTGCTTCTTACTGAGGTCTTTTTTGTGTGACTGATGCATATAATCATTGTCTGTAGCTCTAGTTTAGTGAAGATTATGGTAATCTAGAAATGGTTCCTTGTGAGTAAATACACTTTTATTTAATATTTTTTTTTTAACAGTTCCGTAGTTAGATAGCAAAACTTGAAGTTTTCAGTTAAAAAATTTATAGCATTTTTATGGAAACTCAGTCTTCCTTAAGTCAAAGAAGCCAGTTTTGCAATTCTAAGTAAATGTGTATTTAAGTTGGTCTTAGATGATGGTCCTTTTTAAAAAACTTCTGCCAAATCTTTAAATCAGTCATAAGACATGCTTCTGCTATACCTAATTGAAAATCAACATTAGTTGATTTGATGAGCCTTGGAAGATTAGTAGACAGTGTTCAGAATTTGAATTTCATGTGATTCAGAGGTGTCTGACTATTGCTATAGTCAGACATTAAAATGTCTGAATATTCTATAATTATATCCTTTATTGAAGTTCTTGCTTACAAGTGCGTGAAATCCAGTTAAATTACCTTTGTACATGTCTCCAAAGAACAAGGCACACTTTTTCTTTTTCTTTTTTTTTTTTTTTTTTTTTTTTTGTTATAACCTCGGGCCTCTATAGCCTAGAAATAAGTCAGCAAGTAAGTGGACTAAAATCAACTTTTGAGCATGTCTGTGTGCAATAAATTTTCCCTTTGATTGTTTGAGTTAGGGGGAGAGGTCAGTATAACAGATGATGTTTAATTTCTGATTATTAATCTGATTAATGATTTAGGATTGTTAGTGTATAAAAATCAGCTATCAGCTGGTATACTGACTTTTTCCAGGTGAGGTAGAGAGCACTTCACTTAAGTATTATGGCTCATTCTGAAATGCAGATTTCAACGACCTTTAAATAACAGAAAAATATTGCTGTAGATTATTTTGTAATCATTACACTGCTATTGGTAACATTGAAAGCCATAGGCTATGTGTTGCTGCAAATCGAGAAGGTGGAATTTAAAGGTAAAAATAGCTCAATGTTAAATGCATCCCCTGCCCTCAAGGTCTGTTGCCAGAATTGGCCCAGGATATCCTTTAGTGTAGGCAGGGTTTGAAGTCCTCAAATGTGATCTTGTTGCCTTATGTGCGTGTCTTGATTGTGTAAAATCTTATGCCTGTTTTCATTGTGTTCCAAGTACCAGCAAATTTGTGATGTCCAGCTTCCTAAGGTAGGTTAAAAAAAAGTCATTTGGGATGTCAGTTTTCTGATACCTTCATTGAAGAATGTTTTTGAAATGAAACAATGGGAGTGCACAGGGGAAAAAATGGTTCTAAGTGATTACTAACACAGTTGTGGCTTTTAGCTACTTAGAAATGATTGCATTTAAGTTAATATTTTTGCTGGCTGAGTATTGTGTAATGACAAAGGTTGAACATCCCATAGAATGACTCAGTATTCAACAAGTAGTCTAGGACTTCTTTTTTTTTAATCCAAGAAGGATTCCTGGAATTGTTTACTCTTCCTATTTATCTGTACTTCTATCCATTGTTTCCTGGCTCAGATGTAGTATTTGTTAGAATTTTCTTTTTTTAATGATAGGTATTAATGAAAATTGGGACACAAAATGATTGATGGAAATGTGTTGAGGAAGAGAAAGGAAGATTTTTTTTTTTTTTACCAGGTGTTGCTTATGAGGTGATGTTATTTTAATACATATGTCTACCACAGTGTTAAACTGCACTTTAAAACTGACTAATAAAAGGGAGTTGTATTGATCTGTGAAGTCAGGCGCGTTATAAGTGTTGGATTATATTTTGGCAGGTCTAGTTTGCTATTTGTTTTAAGATTCATTAACAGAAGATTTTCTTCTGATGATAGAGGTATACAGCAGTGAAGATTTGAAAGTTTTGTCCTTCATCTTTGCTAAACAGAGAAATGCAATCCAAACCTCACCATCTTGTACTTCCAGTGTACTCATTGGTATAAAAGCTTCACTTTTACATTGTAATTAGTGTAAAGTGCCCACTCATTCTGCTTGTTGATAGCCTAAGCCAGTGTTCTAGATCACTGTAATACATCATTATTAATATTGTAAAAAATACAGTATTAGACATGAGCACTGTACCATTGTTCAAGGCCAAGTTGAAAAGTAGAAACTTACCGTGAGCAAGATGAGCTGTTTTATGCATCAGTTAATAGGTCTGCATATTTAGTGCACCAACTGTCCATTGTGGTATTATAAATTGTTCCTGTTTTGGCTTGACTGTGGTATGTGAATATGTTGTACTTTCTGACCAACTTTGTCTTTGGGAGGTGCTTGTTAACCAGATCTTTGTGACCATCAGTCATTGAAGGGTTATTACATGCTCGGTTTACAAGCCATAAATTCAAGTTGGAAAAGGCTGCTGGAGAGAACTTGCTGTGTGTAAAGTGGAAAAAAAAATATCACTGACTAATTAGAAAAGTATTACATTTTCCAGTGTGAAAGTTGTCAAATCACAAGGCTTTTATTGTCAGATGAGTCAGATCAGTGTGTATAAGCTAATTTCTTAAAAAAAAAAAATCAGCAAAATGACTCTACTAAGATAATTTCTGATGTGGTATTGTTGAAAATAAAAATGCAGAAACACAAATTGGAATGTTAGTAACTTTGTTTTCCTTAAGGTAGTAAGAATTTAATTGGTGCATAGTGATCTTGGCCCCTTTAGCTTCTCTTGCGTTTTAGTGATTTTTTTTTTTTTTTTGTATTGTATACAGTTATTTCATTGCATTGTAAATTATTTGACAATGTAGATGTCATATTTATTTCATTGTATGATTTGAAAGTACTTAGAAATACATGGTTATGTAAATTTAAAATAAATATTTTCCATTTATATGAACAAGGTCTTGAGAGTTAAGCTAGCTTGCTAAATATTATCCTGGTATAGGACTTCTGGTGTTCGGTTTTTAATGACATGAACAAGGAAGAAAAGAAAAAGAATTGTTTGCCTGAATTTTAAGAAGATAGTCACATCAGAATTTTTCCCTGCTATGTCTCTCAAAATGTCGTCTCACTTGGAGTAATTCTTAATTTGACACTTCAGTGCTTGAATAGGCCTGACCTTGATAGTATGCAAAGCCTTAGAGGAAAGAATAATTAAAGACATGGAGGAAAATGGAACGTGGAATAAAATGCAGCATGAGTGTCCCAGGTAGAACGTGCCAGTCTGATCTGAGAACCCCATCTCTCTCTGTGTTTATTTTCTTCCTGTGTCTCTTCAGTGTGCAACTCCCAAACAAAATCTCATCTTAACACTGGATTTATTGGATGTCATGAAAGTATTTTATAAAATCATAGAATCATAGAATGGTTAGAGATGGAAGGGACCTTGAAGACCATCTAGTTCCAGCCCCCCTGCCATGGGCAGGGACACCTCCCACTAGATCAGGTTGCTCAAAGCCCCATCCAGCCTGGCCTTGAACACTTCCAGGGATGGGGCATCCACAACTTCCCTGGGCAACCTGTTCCAGTGCCTTGCTACCCTCACAGTAAAGAATTTCTTTCTGGTATCTAATCTAAATCTCCCCTCTTCCAATTTAAAACCCTTACCCCTTGTCCTGTCACTACATCTCCTGACAAAGAGTCCCTCTCCGGCTCTCCTGTAGGCTCCCTTCAGATATTGGTAGGCTGCTGTAAAAAAAAAAAAAAAATCATAATATAAAATCATAGAATGGTTTGGGTTGGGAGGGACCTTTAACGATCACCTAGTCCAACTCCCTTCCTATTGCCAGGAGGGAGTCCAGGGGGGGAAACTTTCACTAGATCAGGTTGCTCAAAGCCCCATCCAGCTTGACCCTGAACGCTCCCAGGGATGGGGCATCAACAACTTCTCTTGGCAACCTGTCTCACCGCTCTCATCATAACAAACTTCTTCAATATGTCCAATCTAAACCTATCCCTCTTTCAGTTTATCTCTGTTGCCCCTTGTTCTGTCACTACAGGCCTTGGTAAAGAGTCTTTCTCAGTCTTTCTTGCAAGCGTGCTTTATATATTGAAAGGCTGCAATAAGGTCTCCAATAAGGTCTCCCAGTGTCTTCTCCAGCCTGAACAACCCCAACTGTCTTAGCCATTCTTCACAGGAGAAGTGTTCTGACCATATTTGTGGCCTGTGGCCCTCCTCTGGACCCCACTTTACAGTTCCATGTCCCTCTTATACTGGATGTCCCAGAGCTCGATGCAGTACCCAGGTGGGGTCTCTCTTGAGAATGGAGTAGAGAGGAACAATCGCCTCCCTCAACCTGCTGGCTCTGCTTCTGTTTATGCAGCCCAGGATATGATTGGCTTTCTGGGCTACAAGTGCACATTGCCAGCTCATGTTCAGTTTTTCACTTGTCCACTGCTGCAGTCACTCCATTGTAGAAGGCCACTAGATTATTCAGGCACAGCTTGCCCGTGGTGGAGCCACGTTGGCTGTCTCTAATTACCTCCCTGTCTTCCATATGTTTTGACATACCTTACAGGAGGATCTGTTGCATGATCTGAACGTTGATTATTTGTTACAGAGGTACCTGCAAAATTAGTAATTAAGTTGCAGGTAAAAGGTCTTAGTGGAAAAATGTAAGGTGGAGAAGGGACAAGCTATAAAATAAACTGCAGCACAGCTGTTGGGCTATTGAAAGCTTAATAAGGACATTTCTAAAGGATGTGTTTGAACTTGGTTTAGTATCTTCATTAATGACGTTGTTATGGGTGGGAGTGTGCTGGTAGAGCTCATCGGTAATGCAAAGCTAGGAGATGTGATGAACAAAAAAAAAATTGTGCATTCGATGTGTGCTAATAATAGAACTGCTGTTTTCTCATTTTACTTGGAAGTGATGAAGAAAGAGTAAAACTAGAGACTAGTACTTAATTGCACATTTATTGTGAGTGTGACAAGTCATGAAAGAGGGAGAATATGAGACTGTAGGTTTGTAGTGAGGGAAGTATTAATGTGAAGGTTTATGACATTGATGAAGCTTTGTCTGAATGCATCCCTGGCAACACCTAGTCAGGGAAGATGAACCCAAATGGGAATGGTGCCCAAAGAAAAAGTTATTAACATGAGTGGAGTAGCTTTGCTTATTTATCATAGCAAAATGAAGATTGAAAGGGGATCTGATTGCTATCTATAAATACATCGGAAGAGGTAAGCACCGGGGAGGAGAAAAGCTGTGTAGTCTAAAGGGTAGGATTGGTACAAAAATGAATGGCATCAAGTGGCTATGAATGTATTCAGATCATTAGAAACTAGTTGAATTTCAAATCTGAATCATGTCAGTCTGAACCAACTTCCTAAAAATTATGTAGGCAAAAATAGTTTTAAATTCATCAGATCACATAAACAAACCATATTGTAAAATGTTGACTTTAGAAGGCTTCTCCTAGGTCATGAGGTTATGGTGTTCTTGAAAGTTTGGTAGGACAATGGTGGTACCGAATTATGTGCTTAAGCTAGAAGCCAGTATGTCATGTTACATTTGAAGATGTTACAATAGCTTGACTGAGATAATTGTTTAATGTTTTTTTCTTTGTGAGAAGGGATGTTCATAAATTCAGAAATCATATATGTAGAAGTAACTGCTCCATATGTGAATTAAACTTAGTAATTATAATTCATAGGAGTATGATGTTGATTTAACAGGTTTAACATGTTAACAGTATGATGTTAATATGGCCACTAAGTCTAGTAGTCCCAATGAAAGTAAAAACTGTTTGGTTTTTAATTTGGATGTCTACTAGACATCTACTAGATTTGTTCCGTGTTCCAGCTTAAGTTAAAACTCTAGCTGCTTCTTTCTGTAGAAGTGAGCTGACAGCTCCTGGGAAGTGTGGCTGCTTTAGCTCATCTTGGTGCTGTGATGTGAAGGTAATGAGGGAATGGAGTTTGTGATCCTGTCTGAGTGATAAGACTGTGACTGAACGCAACTTTTCTTTAAAGCAGGTGTTTGTTTTCCTGAGTGACTGTAGGATGTGCTGTACTTGGCTTTTGGAGATTTGGGAAATGGAGACCTGTAGTCTGTGCTTCCAGAGAATGAAAGGTCTCCCTGAAATCAAAGTGAGCTGTTCATGTCTTTGGGAAGTAGTCAAGTATTAGCTAGACATGTCTGTAGGAAATTTTAATGTCTGGACGATTCTATGATTCTATGATATATGTCTGTTTAGACAGGGCTCTGTGTTACGTGCTGAGGTTGGACACTGACAGTCAAACACCTGAAACTGTTTTTTTTTTTTTTTTTTTTTTAAAAAGAACTTTCTGGGCTTTTGTCCACATTGGGAGAAGTGTGAAATTGATTTATTTTTAAAGTTACTTTGTTACACTCTTGGGAGACTACTTGCAAGGAAACGTATGAAAACCACAAGGGCTCCAGTGCTCTCTTTAATGTTTGAATCTGGTCTCTAATATCTAGTTCTTGGGGCACACTGGGAAAAGTACTACGTAACAGCTTTTGGTCAGGTCTACTGTGGAAAGACTGATTTTTCTGCATGCAACTACAGCTGTCATCTGAGATGATAACAAGTATTCTGATTACTGCTGTAGAGTTTGAAGAGTATCTTATATGATGCAATTCAGATCAGAAGGGTGTATCCAATTGGAAATTTAGTATTTGAGGATGCATACGTATTTTATGCTGGTGAATATTTGAATATTTTAAACAGCAGATCTTGGCTTTTCAGCGTGGCTGAGACCTTTTGTAAGCTATAGCAGGTTAGAATACAAAGCAAGTTTAAAAGGGAAAGGTTACTTGTTTATTTAGTTTTGTTGTTCAGTCTGCTAGTATTCTTTGAAATCTAAGACCCTCTGTAGTAATCAAATTCATTAGTTATCCTACCTTATGCAAGTAAAGAGAAAAGTTGCCTCAGCCAGGAGGGTTTATATAAATTGTTAGTATTGCATCTGTACCGGAATATTGCTCGTCACTTAGTTGGTTCAGGACTTTGGGGATGCTTTTCTGGTTTAAGTGTTCATGTTTAGCAGTAGTAAAATATTTCTACTGCTCTTGTTGTTTCAGCTGTGAGAGTGCTTTGGGATGAATAATACTTTATCGTTATCTTAAGACTTTATCCTAGTAGAATTAGGAGCTACCAATTTTAATATGCTCTTAATGTGTGTTTGGCAAGAATAACAATGTAGCCAAATAAAGGTAAGTGGCAGGTAAGAAATTCACAATAATGTGGAGGTGGAGTTTAAGTAACAAACATGCCCTTGGTGTTAGCAACATGACAGCGCTTTAGTAATGGCACTTATTCAATAGGAAAAATATCAAGAACAGACATAGGACTGAATTGCACTCAGACTGCTAGATTTCAAAGCTTAAGCTAAATATAAGCATTAAAATCTTTGGATGAAGTTATTCCGTGTTATGCCATCTTATTAATAGTGTTTTTTGTTGTTGAGGCTGAAGAAACCGTTGTCCGTATTTAACATAAAATGCAGGACAATCTCCTTTTAGTCTGTATTTTACCTACTATATAAAGTAGATAATGTTCTCTTTACCACAGTTCATGGTAATGATCTGTGGCTGTTCTTTACCCTAGAGATAGATGCTTACTGCATTTTTACTGTGTTTTTTGGCCACTGACAGCAGGTCAGTAACAGCAAGCTGGGGTGAATATGAAGTTTTGATCCAGAAAGAAAATGTAAGGAAAAAAATTGTTTGTTTTGTCTGCTTTGAAGTGCCACTGTATTGTATTCCTGTCTCTTCTCTGTTGGAATGGCAGGCAAAAGGTTTCTGTTCCCATTTCTTTTACACCAGCCCCCAGTAAAGCATGCATGGCAGCATCAGCACAAGCCGCTCTAGTAAGCTGTATAGCTATATATAGGCTCCGGTTGTTCCTTTCACAGAGGAAGATGAGCTCTCTTAAGATTTAAAAATGGGCATTGTCTCAGCAGTTTTTAGAAGGAAAAAAATCTTTGATGGATGCATCATCAGCATGTAATTGTGGGGAGCTCAGATAAAATCTGATGTTACCTATGGTAAACAGTGCTAGCCTAGAATCAGCCTTCAGGAGCTGTGGACATTGAGGTGTCTCAGCTTTCTTATAAAGCCTTTTTTGCATTCTGACATGTACGTGCAGGTTGATGATAAAACTAATAACTATTTCTCAAGTGCCAGGGTAGAATAAGAAGTGAAAGATTATGTAGTATTGCTCTAATATATGGATATCTACCTGAGCGCCATGGTTATTTGTAGGTATTATTAATCTTGCACCTTCATCCACTGATTATTCCTGATCATTCAGACCTGTAATATTGAAGTATTAATCCATGAAACCTAAGCTGTTATGCTTCATAGGCCATGAATAATTTTAACATAGGTGATTTGCTAGAGCCAGAATTTTTCTTCCAGTTGAAAAAGGTATTTGAATGGCCATGGTTTTGGTATTTCAAGAGGAAGGAATTATGTTCATCATCAGCATGTTATGGATTCTCTTCAGATTGTTTTCACAGAGGTCTGAATATTAATTTCTTAAAACTAATTTATGGAAATAAACACTTTCTTTTGCATCAGCTGCGTCGCCTGTGCTTTTTTTCAGAAAGTACTACAAAATTCCATTTGGAGCAATTAAGTGCTTTGTGTATATTTTAAGATTAGTTTTCTTATCTGGCAGTCGAGGTAGTTTTGACTCGCTACAGAACACTCGTCTTTCATTTTTAGACATCTTTCCTTCGGTACCCTTAGTGAAAGATGATCAGGTCAGGGAGTACTTAAGTAAACTGGACATACCTAAGTGCATGAGCCCTGATGGAATGCACCTACAAGCGCTGAGAGAGCTCGTAGATGGAGAAAAATGCTAACACAAACTTTGTGAAGTTCAACAAGGAGAAGTGCAAAGTCCTGCACATGGGGAGGAGGAACAACCCCCCTGTGCACCAGTATAGGCTGGGGTCTGACTAGCTGGAAAGCAGCTTTGCAGAAGAGGCCCTGGGGATCCTGGTGGATCAAGCTGACCATGTTGACCATGAACCAGCAATGTGCCCTTGCAGCAAAAAAAGCCAATATTATCCTGGACTGTATTAGGAGGAATGTTGCCAGCAGGTCGAGGGAGGTGATCCTTCCCAGCTGCTCAGCACGGGTCGGGCCACAGCTGGAGTGCTGGGTCCAGTTCTGGCCTCCGCATTATAAAAGACACATGAACATACTCGAGAGAGTCCAGTGAAGCACCACAAAGATGATGAAGAGTCTGGAGCATCTCTTTTATGAGGAAAGCCTAAGAGAGCTGGGACTGCTCAGCCTGGAGAAGAGAAGGCTCGGGGGGATCTCAGAGTCTATAAATACCTGAAGGTAGAGTGCAAAGAAGACAGAGTCAGCCTTTTGTTGGGGGTGCCCAGTGACAGGACCAGAGGCAGTGGGCACAACCTGAAACACAGGAGGTTCCCTCTGAACATCAGGAAACACCTGTTTGTTTTTTTTACTGTAAGGATGACTGAGCAGTGCGACAGGTTGTCCAGGGAGGCTGTGGGCTCTCCATTCTTGGAGATACTCAAAAGCTGTCAGGACATGGTCTTGGGCAACTGGCTCTGTGTGTCCCTACTTTAGCAGGGGCTTTGGCCCAAATGACCTCCCAAGGTCCCTTCCAACCTCAACCATTCCGTGATTGCTGTGTCAAATGATAGGACAGAAAAAATTAAATTTTGGACCAATTAAAAAAAAATAATTACATCATACGAATGTAGATTACATGAATAAGTTAAATTAACATAGTCCCTTTCTTTATTCCACTGTTACTTCTAATTCTGGCAGAATAAGTTGATGGAGACCGTACTCTGTTCCTGTCATGTCTATCATAAAAGTCAGTTGACTTGTTATCAAAATTTGTCTTGCTATCTTTATAATGTTACTGCTAGTTTTTATCCTACTGACTTTAAGTCCTTTCTCATTCATTAGGGCTCAAATTGTCAAATGCAGTAAATGATTTTTCTTTGCGTGCCCAACCTGGCTTTATTGTGCGCTGAAATAAAACGACCCTACCTGAGTTTGTTTTGGTAAACGTGCCTTGAAGTGTTCTGTATGTTACAAGTGCTCTTGGAATTTCAAAGGTGATGAAGCAGTTGTGAGAAAACAGTGTCCCACCTGAAAAATATAATCCAGTATTTTTTGAAGTTAACACTGTAGCTTACACATTTTAAGGAGTTTGGATTTCTTTTTCCAGTCTGTGTACTCTTTTATGTGGACTTATATTGTTTTTAGATGTGGCTGAATACATCACTTTATTGTGACAGTTTACAGCTTAAATAAACTTTTGTTCTTTGCATGAAATAAGTGCTTTCTGGCAGAGTCAGTTTAGGTATTAGCTTTTATAACAGCTACAGTTCAATGTCTTAAATCGAAGAGGTCAATATACTTAATACTTAAACTACTTAATTTAAAATGCTGTTGAATTTGTTTAATAATGCATGCTCATTTTTGTACAACTCAACAAGTTATCTGCCTTCTAATTGTCAAATATATTATGTAATTTAATAAAATGGTAATTTCTTATCCAATTTCAGGTAGAGATGATATTCTGTGACAGACTCTGTGTACATTATGACAGCCTTGCTAATTTTGTATAGAGCTTCTTGATAACCGAACCTGTCCACTTCTCTGAAGTTCTCTGTGTTTGCTCTGTACTACCAACAACTGGAGATACCTACAGTGATCTCTCACATTTCCCAGGGGTACTACAGGCTGAGAAGATTGATCTAAGCTCTTCCTTTCCACTCTAGAAAGGCATATTCACATCATCGTGTTTTCCCGTATGTTTGACCATCCCAGGCGGTAGAAGGATGACTTTTGGAGCTGAGGAACTGAAGGAGACCTCAGTTTGAAGAGAAAATGACACCACTGATCAGAAAGATCTCTGTACAGATCCTACCTGTCCTGTAACACACAGTATTTTGGTTTTACTGCAGTGTAACTGGCAAGCTTGTGGCAAGCCAGGAAACTTGGCACTGTGTTTCAGCAGTGGGAACTGGCTCTGCAGAATCTTTGTCATTTCTTCCTGCCCACTAGTTGCTGTAGTATGAGATGCGTAGTTGCCAGAGGCAATCCTGGCATATATGTTGCGGTGGCTGCAGTGTAAGATTGCCAGAATAGAAATTCAGTACATAATGTTTTTGGAAATCTCTAGTATTTCTGAGTGTAATTAGGCAGGTGTCTGTCATTCCTTTCTAAGGCCTTTGTAAGTCAAAAAGAAAGGAAAATCTCGGCATGGATTGTCACTGCTCCATTCAAAACAGTTGGAATAACTTGGCATTCTGACAGCTTTTATTCTAGGAAGATGCTGTGATTGGTGTCTTGAATTTATACTACTGAGTTGCTGAACTCCCTGTCCCCTTTAAAGTAGCTCGGACTCCCAGAGGTTGTCAGTATGAAATTACAGGTTTATGAAGCAACGATCTCTTGTCATTAGACATCACAGTTACATCAGTATAGCTTGAGGATTTTATTAGTTAAATCACCGCAGCTTCTGAAAACCCTAATTGCAGATCCAGAAGTCCATTGTCTCAAGTTGTGTAAGAAAAGATAGTCTCAAGCAGTTTACAATTAAGGTATTGGGTAAACAGCAGTACATGTGTGCTTACAAGGTATTTTGTGTGGTGGGTACGGTTAGACATAAGCCTGTCTGAGGGTTAAGTGCTCAAATGAAAACCAGCTTTGGCTCGGGTGTCATGCAAGCAGCAAGCGAGATGCTCTTTTTGAAAGTACAGTACTGTCCTAGTGTAGCTGTATGTTTTCTGAGGTGAAGTTGACGTGCATTTGTCTGTCTTGGTGCATGTGCAGAATGTCTGTATGCATTTTTGCCTGTTCTTTTCCTTGTCTAGATGTCATCCGTGAGGTATGGCCTAAAATTTTTCTCCTTCCTGGTTCTCCCTCCCCACTTAACTTGTTTTTCTCAAGGAACCATCATGATCTAGGCTTTTGCACTCAGGCTATTAGTGCCAGCTTATACTTTATTCCCCTGCTCCCTCAAGGGTAGCAGTATTTATGTTTGTGGGAATGGGAACGCCAGAATTCTCTTCTGCTGTTGCATGGTTTCTCTTTTGAAGGTTATGTCATGCTAATTTAGTTCGTGTGGCTCCTCTAAATGGTAACATAATTTTTTCTGATTTCCTGTCCTTGTGCCTGCTCCTTCCTGTCCATGCTCAGATCAGTGCTGTCTGTCAGTATGCCACTAAACTACCAAAATAGCTGGGTTCTGCAGGAGCAGTGAAATTTAGTCGTCTTTTCCTTTTGTGCGCCAGTTTGTTACCAGCTGTTTGTTAAATCTGGTGGTTGCGAGTCTTGATAGGCTTTATACAGCTTTTTTTTTCCTTCAAAGCTTTTAGAAAGCAGGTGAAAGGTAAAGCTGTTAGATGGGTGCTCTAGACCTTGAAAAAGATTTCAGTCCTCTCTTAAAGAAATATCTGATACAAAAGTATCAGTGCTTGTTAGTAAAACTCAGAATAACTTACTCAAAAATGTTTGTGTAGCTTGAAAAAATTAAATGTTTGGTCTTTTCTGAGTGTAACAGCAAACTTAGATTCAGAGGAGTATTCAGCTGCCTGATTTTAGTTCAGCTTGTGGTATGGGTGATGTAAGTTATTTTTGGATCACGCTCTATAAGTAAATGCAACTGGATCCTGCAAGAGCCATCAAGAGGCAAGTGGCAGGAAACTTTGAAGTAGTTTTGTAAGTCTTCCTCTTGGGGGCTCTGTCAAATTTGCTTGGATTGAGAGGGCGACTATGTCATTCACTGTATAAAGCCAAATTAGAAATGAAGTTTCAGACAAGTAATACCAGTTCCTATTTTCTCAAGAGTTTCGTTGAATGTAAACCTAGCTCACGTGTATCTTCATCTACATCTCGGTATTCTGGTTCTCAGTAATTCCCGTTTTAGTCCTTTATTAATTTGTATCTTGGTGTTTTGTGTCAAGGCTCTGTTTAGCACTTTCTCAAAATCAAGGATTTGGAATGAGAGAGTTATAGAAACAAAGACATCGATCAAATAGTGAGCCCTCTAGTGTAGTATCATGTTTGAGAGTGGCCAGTAGCGTTTCCTTCAGAGTAGTCCAGACACCTCTGTGCAACAAGGTATTCAGGAAAGAATTGACTTCCTTTGTCTCATGCAGTTAGTGGTTTTGTTGTACCTTACCACTTGTTCATATAATGTATACTTTTCATCCAATTTCATCTAACATTTGTTTTCTCTGTGGCTTTTTAGTGGAAAAGTAGTTGTCATGTGTCCAATACTAGTGAAAATTATTTTATAGTAATTTAATATGTAATTTATAGAGTGATAAAAAAGGTTCTTAGAAGTTAATGTACACATGAAATATTACTGAATAAATTTCACATTCATATGAAATGTCATTTTCGAAGTTACATTCATTTAGTTCCTGTGCAGTGTTGCTTTCAGATGACACAAGCATAAGGGAGATTAACACAGCTCAGAACGCTGTGAACCTTACTTGCTTTTTGTGCTGTTACTGTATGGCGTCACATGGCAGTGATCTCTGTTGGAAGACATGCTTTTGCAGCTTGACATTGAAATTAGGCCTTTTCTTTGTCTGATTCAGTCCCAGAGGTGATTCCTATCCTGGTGGTTTAACATAAACACAGTTTAGAGAATACACTGCATTGAATACGTAAATATGGCAACTGCAAGTTCTTTTCCGTGGACCAGTTAGAGTATATGCATAAGCAGAGTATCATCTCTCTTGCCTATTTTGAGTTTAAAAGATGAGGTTATGTTTCTTTCTGTCAAGTCTATAGGAGCTCAGAAGCTGAACAGAAGTTGAAATTTCAAGAGCAGTTAGTATGTTTCAGTGTCACAGTGTTTTCTTTCTTTAAACATTTGAAAGAGTTCCAAAGTATGTTATTTCTATTCTTCAGGAAAAATGCAGCAAAGTTTACTTTTGCATATGACCATTACCTTCTAGGTATTTAAAATGTTAGGAATGGTATGGTAAAATTAGCATATAGCTATATGAACTTTTTGCACCAGCAGATTGGGTCTATCATACTATTTAAATTATTTTTTCGTTGCTGTGATGTATATTTTTATAACTAAGGTAATAGAGTGTGTAACAGTATATGTGCTTAACAGATGTATGATTTAACGTCATTTTAGAAGTTTGTTGCCATCAAGTTATATTTTAAAAGTAACTTGTACTGTATAAACAGATTTCTTTTCCAGAGATACATGCATATTTTAAAAAAATCAACCCTTTTTTCCAGGTCCCTTTACAGATGTAGTAACTACAAATCTTAAACTACGAAATCCATCAGATAGAAAAGTATGCTTCAAAGTGAAGACCACAGCACCTCGTCGATACTGTGTGAGGCCAAACAGTGGAATTATTGACCCGGGATCGTCTGTAATTGTTTCAGGTAAAACCATGCAGTTGTAGGTTAGATTTCTTTAGACCTTTCATGAAGTTCTATAGTGCTTGATCTTGGAGGCTATTTGAAGTATGTCAGCTTTTTAAAAATAAAACTGTTGCCCTTCATTACTGCAATGTCAACTTGATGTAGAGGTGCAATGATATATGAAAAATCTGCCATACAGAAATACTTGCCATTTGTCACATTTATCTGCAGCTTTCTGAAAGGATGAAAAGAAATTTGGAAATGGGCAGTGACATTAAGAGTACCTTTGCTTCAGACTACTATATTCATGCTTATATCTTGAAGTAGGACATATGCTTGGCTGGTTTGATGTCTTTAAAGTTTAACATTTGACAGCTCATTGCATTTAAAAAAAAAATAAATTAATTTACAATTGTAGGCTAGTTGTTTTGACTGTAGTATTGGTCCCTGAACTCTATTGTTTCATAATTCTTCCATTTATCACAGTAGTATATCTTAAGTGGCAATCATTACATTTCTTTTAAAAAATATATTTTCTATTATTTTAGGTAGGTGGAGTAGTTTGTAACCCTTAAATTTGAAAAATCTAGTACATTTCACTATAGAGACGCTCTCTCCTTATTCTGCTTTTGTTTTTTTGCATGAAGGGATTAGAAAAAGAATCCTTACTTTTCAGCAGAGTGTGAGCCCTGAAGACTGACAATTTTTTTTTTTTTTTTCATGAACTCCGTGTAGGTTTGGCTTATGTACTTCATGCTGACAATCCACAGAATTTTGATAGCTGGACATGTAGTGGTCTAATCCTATACAGGACTGTACAGTGTCAAAAAGACCAGGTGTTAGTAATCATCAGAGTAGACATTCTCAAGAAAATGGGAAAAGACTAGGTATCAGTCTTCTAATTTGGTAAATGAATTTTGTAAGTCATTCTCCTGATTGTTTTGAGCTAGGAGTCTGCAGAATAAAGGGGATTCTCAAACCAGTGATTGTAAGGGGTGAGAAACTTCATTTCTCTGGACCTACCACATTTCCTAACTTGGAGAAACGGGAATACCCTTTTTATAGCCTGTGGTCCTGTAGGCTGTAGAGATCACAGACAATACAGGTGTGAGCTCCCAGATCTCCTAAGTCTAGAAAGCTGATTTTTGGAGAGCTGTAGCAACGCAAAAGGGAAACATGGAGCAATCTTCAGAGCTTTTCAGATTCATATCCTTATACCCTTTGGGAAGTTTAAAAGAAGCTGGAGAAGTAGCTTCAGGTGATACATTCAAATGTTGCAAGGAATGACTCAGAAAAAACATTATATTTATGATTGATTAAAACCTTAGAGTAACTGTCCTTGTAGGAGAGACACCAGTTTTCTCATCTAATACAATCTGTAGAATGTGACCCTTTAAAAATTCAGTATTGCTTACCATGGACAGTCCAGTGTCTTGTGGATGAAAGATCATTTTACTGAGAATTGGTTCAAGATTCAAGTTGTGAAAAGGCTACTTTATTTCCGTCTTCAGCTTTGACTTACAGCCATTTTGGCTTAACTGTGTGTTTGGTGTGGTATTAGGGATCTTTGCCGTGGGTAGTCATACATCACAATCAAGATATTGCTGGGCTTTCTCTTCAGGGAATTGAATAGATTGAAGTATTCAGTTTGCCTATTGTAAAATGTGCTTTCGTAGTTAAAAATCATCTTTCTAATGCTTTGAATGCTTCAGTTTTTTGAATGAGGCAATACTGGAGCTGTAAACGATATTTCAGCTTCAGGTTCACCAATAAAGGGAAACAGTATCATATTGCTCGACTCTTCAGTTTCCATAGCAAGGGAATCTTTGATATCCCTTTTTCTGTATCACTGGATTCTCATGCAGTTATTCAGCTACAGTGACCCCAAGCTGCTTTTGTGTGTAGTCATTAAGTTACAGTGACTCCACAGTGCTTTTCAGAATGAAGTTCTCTTCCCCAAAGTGTCAGCTTCATCTTTTTGTTTTTAAGCATATAATTTCTTTTAGGTCACTCGGTAAGCCAAGTGCGCAGATAGTGTTGTGTGTTTTTTTTTTTTTTTTTCTAGTGACCCACTTTGTTATCTCATAAATCTCCCAACTGAATATTTTCAGTGCTGATTCATCTTTTGTATAATTAAAAATAGATTTCTTTAACATTGTTGTGCAGTGGGAAATCACTATAGGATACCATGGGCTGAAACTCTGTTCAAAACTAAATGTTGAGTTAGTGTTAGCTGTCTTCAGCCTATATAATGCATCATGCTGAGTCAGAGCCAAGACAGTTTTTAAATTTGTTGTTGGAGATGTGATTTAACAGTCATCTTAAGGAATTACTTAAAACAGGCATTTTGTTTATCATTTAGTTGTGAATCACTAGGTAATCTTCAGCCATGCTTATACATTTTTTCCCACAAATACTAATTTGGTAAGACCTGGTTTTCTTTACTTTGACGCCATAAATTAACTGTTTATTTTCGTATCATGTATTGTTGTTGATTTTCCTTTTCAGAATATAGCATGTTACTCGTCTTTCTTCACAACTAGTTTCTGCTTTTCCTTCTGATTTTCAGACCCCTTTAAGATTTATTTTGTGGAGATAAAGCCTGTCTGTGTAGAAAATCTAGGCCTATTAACAAGAGGCTTGCTTTCATAACTGTTTGTTACAACTCCCCTAGAACTGATCTCTGGACTACTCAGGGATTCCAAGAACGTGTTGAAAACTGTGTATATTCATGAAATTTTCCATGATTACTTAAAACCGTGAGGAGGTTGAAAAGCTTTTTGAATTTGTGCGTTGTCTTTTCCTGCAGCTTTTCAATTCAATCTAATTTTCAGCTGTTACAGAGTGGTCAAAGAACATAAAGTTATTTAATTGGTTATCCAAGGATTCTGCCAGGATGTGAAGAAGTTCTCTGATGATGGAAAGCTGGCTTTGCCGTTTTTCAAGTTACTTATTCTGTTCTCTTGGCTTTAGGAAGCTGAAGTACTGCATGCTATTCAGTAGTCTGTTGATGGAACAATTCTTAGAGATAAATTGCTGTAGCATCCATACCTGGAAGAAGGGTTTAATTTGATCAGTTATGTTTTGAACCACAGTGAGTCCAATGATTAAGGAAACGTGATGTTTAAACCTTTCCAAATAGGATTGTTTGAAAGCATGTAAAATACTGTGTTTCCTTTATGTGCTTTATTTGTTAAATATGTGATTCAAGTTATTAACTTATTCTTTGATTATGCTGTATGTAATATAAAAGAAAGAAAGAGAGAACCATCCTGTACTAAACACCTGCAACTAACTTGTAACTATTTAAGGCCTAAAGTTAGGAGACAGTGTAATTAAATTTAGAATTAACTTTTTCATAGGTACCAGGGTAATTTTGAAAGGCCAAGTTAGTAATTTTGATACTGTACCTAGTATTTTATAAACTAATGCAGTTCAGTTCTACTATGAAGAATTTACTCTCTCTGAATGTTGAACTACACATCCAATGAAGATTCAGAATTGTGGAAAATATAATTGAGTTGTTGAAAACTGTAGCAGTATTGCAGTCTGCAGACTATATTGGCTCAGAATATACAGGAATGTTGTTCAGAGCATACAATGTGCTTTTTCTAGCTAAATTAATTATTTCTGCTATAGTTTTCTCATTGTAAAATAGGTAAATATACAGATAATTGATAGGACTCCATAAATGTTATTTTTGTTTTTTTTTTTTTTTTTAAATCTTTATCTGAAACTACTTCAGCATCTCTTTTAATTTTGCGTAAAGATATACTGAACTGGAGTTTACTTTCTGTGGAAGACAAGTGTATATACACGGTCAAAAAAATCTATCTCTACAGTTCACTCTGAGTCCTCATCCTCTGGTAGATCAAGTTGCAAGTGTACCTACTGTTGTGGTTTATTCCCAGCCAGCAAATAGGACCACACGACCTCTTGCTCACTCTCCCCAGTTGGGATGGGGGACAGAATGGGAAGAATACAAGTGAGAAACAACTCATGGGTTGAGATAAAGACAGTTTAATAGGCAGAGCCAAAGCTGCGCATGCAAGCAAAGCAAAACATGGAATTAATTCACTGCTTCCCATCAGCAGGCAGGTGTTCAGCCATCTCCAGGAAAACAGGGCTCCGTCACGTGTAACAGATGGAAAATTTTTTTTTATTTTTTTTGCACATGGAAAATAGGTGATTGGAGACAGCCAGCATGGCTTCACCAAGGGCAAATTGTGCCTGACAAATTTGGTGGCCTTTTACAATACTGCCACAGGCTTGGTGGACAAGGGCAGAGCAACAGACGTCATCTACCTGGACTTATGCAAAGCATTTGACACTGTCCTGCACGACATCCTGGTCTCAAAATTGGAAAGTCATGGGTTGGATGGATGGACGGACCACTCGGTGGATAAGGAACTGTCTGAATGGCCGCACTCAAAGGGTTGTGGTCAATGGTTCAATGTCCAAGTGGCGGCCAGTGACGAGTGGAATTCCTCAGGGGTCGGTACTGGGACCAGTGCTGTTCAGCATCTTTGTCAGAGACATGGACAGTGGGATAGAGTGCACCCTCAGCAAGTTTGCCGACAACAAACAAGCTCGGTGATGCGGTCAACATGCTGGAGGGAAGGGATGCCATCCAGAGGGACCTGGACAGGCTCGAGAGATGGGCTCGTGCAAATTGCATGAAGTTCAACCAGGCCAAGTGCAGGGTCCTGCACCTGGGACGTGGCAATCCCAGGCACAAATACAGGTTGGGTGGAGAATGGCTAGAGAGCAGCCCTGAGGAGAAGGACTTGGGGGTGTTAGTGGATGAAAAGCTCAGCATGAGCCGGCAATGTGCACTGGCAGCCCAGAAAGCCAGCTGCATCCTGGGCTGCATCAAGAGAAGTATGGCCAGCAGGTCGCAGGAGGTGATTCTACCCCTCTACTCTGCGCTCGTGAGACCCCACCTGGAATACTGTGTCCAGCTTTGGAGTCCCCAACACAGGAAGGACATGGACCTGTTGGAACGGGTCCAGCGGAGGGCCATGAAGATGATCAGAGGGCTGGAGCACCTCCCCTATGAAGGCAGGCTGAGAGAGCTGGGGTTGTTCAGCCTGGAGAAGAGAAGGCTCCGGGGAGACCTCACAGCAGCCTTCCAATATCTGAAGGGAGCCTACAGGAGAGCCGGAGAGGGACTCTTTGTCAGGAGATGTAGTGACAGGACAAGGGGTAATGGTTTTAAATTGGAAGAGGGGAGATTTAGATAAGATACCAGAAAGAAATTCTTTACTGTGAGGGTGGTGAGGCACTGGAACAGGTTGCCCAGGGAAGTTGTGGATGCCCCATCCCTGGAAGTGTTTAAGGCCAGGCTGGATGGGGCTTTGAATAACCTGGTCTAGTGGAGGTGTCCCTGCCCATGGCAGGGGGGTTGGAACCAGATGATCTTTAAGGTCCCTTCCAACTCTAACCATTCTATGATTCTATGAACAGTTACTTGGGAAGACAAAGGCCATAACTCCAAGCATCCCCCCCTTCCTTCTTCTTCCCCCAGCTTTATATTCTGAGCATGACATCCTATGGTGTGGTATATCTCTTTGGTCGGTTGGGATCAGCTGTCCTGGCTGTGTCTCCTTCCAACTTTCTGTGCACTCCCAGTCTACTTGCTGGCGGGGTAGCGCGAGGAGGGGAATAAGCCTTGACTGCTTAGCAACAACCACAAACTTCAATGTGCCATCAAGGCCGCTCTCAGCCTGAATCTAAAATGTAGCCACACACCAGCTGCTAGCAAGAAAGTTAACTCCATCCCAGCTGAAACCGTGACACGCCTTGCTCCCCCCTCTATATTTAAATATAATTTATGTGGTACTGTACTCCTGTCCGGAGTAAGGCCACTAATTGTCTCTCAAAGGAGACAAGGGGGATAACACGGTAGTTTGTTTCAGGATCCTCTCCAGACAGACAGTATGGTTGGAGGTAGACACTACTGGTTGTGTACCCATCTCTCTGTTTCAGTAGTCTCCCAACACAACCATAACAAACGTTGTGTATTCAGGTATTTCTGCAAGCCCTTATATTGTGCCCCTGGATATGTGACTATATCCTATAAAAATTCTAATCTCCTGGTCTGTACTATAGACATCATGTTATTTCAGTCCCTTTGGACTAAAAAAAACACACACAAAATAGTGATACCAGGGTGACCTGTACAACCGCTATATGGTATATAAACATACAGTCTGCTCCTGGATGGCCTTGTACAACTTGCATGGCTGAAGGTACTGTGCTTCTGTAATTAGAGCTTTCATTTAAAAGTATTGTAGTGCTGCAGAAATAACGGAAGCTATAAATACGGTCAGTGATGTAATTTTTTTCACTGAGCTTGTGCACACTTCAAAATGATAACTTTAGAAACACGAGTTTCTGTTCTAGACCCAACAGAGTTTTCAAAAGGCTGTCATTCAGAAAGTCCCAACTGCTTGCATACTCTACCTCTGGTACTTGTAGCACAAACTATGTTGTGTCAAAAATGTCTGGTTTCATCCAGAAGGTGTTATATTGTGTGTGGGGTGTGTGTTAGTTTTTTGGTTTTCGTTTTTTTTTTTTTGTGTTAATATCTGCAATACAGTATGTTGAAAGCTGAAAATGCAGCAAGAAAACATGTAAGATAAAATGCAATGAGTGGGTGTTATGAGTTTTATTTTAATGTTTCACATAAAGCTGCCTTTACAGAGAATTTTGTTTTGAAGCCTATCTTTTCTTTGATGGCAAAACGCAGTGGTGGCCCAAAACTTGCCATAGAGTTAAAGTATGTACCTGGATTTTGGAGTATTTTTGGACAAATGTTAACTGTTAGACTGGACTTAAAACTGAATAAAATGTGTGGTATAGTTATATACATAACTAATCACTATAAACATACCTATTTTTTAAAAAAATGAAAGCCCAAATTTAAAGTGTGTTAAAGACGTATTATTGAAGCCCACGGCAGCTTTAGCTCCTATTAATGACTGTAGTGTGAATGAAGTATTTTAGTAGTTTAACTGCCAGCTTAGAGGTCAGTGTACCTTTAAAAGTCAATTGAACTTGCCCCAGTGGTTGGTGGTCTACCTAATAATGTAGGTTCTCTCTTTTTTCTTTCTTCCCCTGAGTAACCATCATAATGTGTGCTACAGTTCTTTAACTTTGCATTCACTTAATCATAAAATGTGTTCATTCCAAAGAGAAGTCCTGTGGTGTTTGCTTGAGGTTTTGTGTCTTACAGGATCTCTTTGTTCATGCTTGTATATGAAGTGTCTTTTAGCTATAGTAATTACAGAAATAATCATGTCAGCTACACCAGACTGAGAAACTTTTAAGATCTCTCAGTATCTGTTGCTACAGTGTGTATCTGCTCTTTTCAGCACTGCCTTATGCGTTTTAACTTTCAGTGTCTGTTCAGTGAGAAGCACATCTGAAGTGGATAGCATACTTGTTGCAGTTATTAGCTGAAGAATCACAGTTTTATGCATTATTTTTTTCTTTTGAACAGTAATGTTGCAGCCTTTTGACTATGACCCAAATGAGAAGAGTAAACACAAGTTTATGGTACAAACAACCTATGCACCACCAAATATTTCAGATATGGAGGCAGTGGTAAGTAAAACTGGGGTAAAATGACTGTCTTTTTTTTTTTTTTTTTTTCCCTTAAAAATTCAGGCTTAAGTGTAGATGAATCATGTTTTTGCCTTTTTTTTGAGAAGAATTGGGTTTTCTCTGAACAAGTATGACTTCCATACGTTATTCATGTTTTTTTCATATTAAATACTAGCTTAGTTCTTGGAACTTGCCTAGTGAACTGGTTGAATGGAAATAGTAGTTAATCTAAGGTAAGGTCAGTTTAGTGATAAAATATGGGCATGTTGTACCTTATATACAGTTAATATGAAGGGGATAAACAGATTGTATTTGAAGGATCAAGAGTATATTTAAACAACAAGCCTGAAGCTTTATGAAATGGGTGCATTTGGTCTGAAAAGTGTTTAAGTGAAACGTTGAATGGGATTACAGTAAATTAAAACATTTGGAAGACTAAGATATATCTCTCCACAAGATACCAAGTGGCTAAACACAACACAAATGATAGATTTATTTCCTGTTTTAACAGAATGTGCAGATTCAGTTCTTAGGCAGGATTGGTCTGATGAAAGATCCAGCAAGAAGATACTTAGGTTTGTGCTTCTTAGTTCAGAAGGACGGACACCTCTTTCTGACCTTACAAGCTGGCAGCAATGGAAAGGAATCCTTCAGTTGTGCCCTTAGTACGTGGGCTCCCATAAGTTTGTATGTTACGGTGCAGGGGAATGATGGACAGGCTTTCTAGAGATTCTTTCAAGGAATGCCTGAGTTTACACAGATGCGTTCAATGCTCACTCAAGGCAGAGGAGAGGGGAAACAAAAGGATGAAGTTTTATAAATCACAAAATCCTCTAGACCTGTGCAGGTCTAGTCTCTGTCCCCTGATATGAAGGCAAAGACTGCCGTGGCATCATTCTTCACTGGAAACAGTGGAAAAACATTTAGATTTTGCTAAGCTTTTGGGACATGTAGCTAGAAAGTTAACATCTCTCTTCCTTGTTGATCTGGTTTACTTTTTCTTAATATGCTCTGATAGCTTTTGGTTATGTGTGGTAAGTGAAGCGTAACTGTTTGGTGAGGATATAAAAATCCTCTTTAGAAGTACCTTTCAAATAACTGCTTTCTCAGTGTGTTCCAAGTGTAGAATACTGAGAAACAGATCTTGCAGAAAATCGGTAATTGTAGTTGTAAATTACTGTACAACTAATGCCACTGAAAAAAAAAGAAAAAGAAAAAAAAAAGGAAGAATGTTATGAAAAGCCTGGATATTCTAGTCTGTAAGACCTGCAATTGGTCTATTGTAACTATTGTTGGGAAAATTGCCCCAGACTTCAGATCAGTCTCTGAGCCTACAGTTTAAGGCAACTACATGAAGTGAAAGTTAATTGTCAATTGAGCAGAGAGATTCCAGCATATTTCACAATTGTTTAAGTATATTTGTAAGCATTATAATTTAAAAATACTTTTTGTAAATGGCTTTGAAAAATTCTCTAGGTCCAAATTGTAATGTATTATGCAGTAAAAAGAGGAAGTGGTTAAAAATCTGAAATATGAAGAACTAAAGAAATTTACTCAGAAACTAAATATAGAGTCACTAAAAGGTGTCTTTCAATCTTTTGTTTAAAATCAGTGCTTCCAAGATGGGACATAAGGAGTGCATTTACCAAGGAGTGATAGGGCTAGAACTGTTCTAAAATGGACTCAGATGGTACTTGTTCCTCATTGTGTGTTAAAGGAACAACTGGGTTGTCCCCATCTTATCCACTACAAACCTCCGGATCCATCCTTGCATTCAATTTAGTCATTTTCATTTCCAGACTTAATTAACCATTTCTAGCTTTCATTACTTTGCAGTAGTAAATGTGAACAAAAAAACACTGTTCAGAAGCAAGTCTGAAAATTGCAGCTAGGTAAGGACAGTATTCAGCTGAATAGGAGGCAAGTACTAAGTGCAAGCTTATGAACTGTTCAGGTGTTTGCATGAGTCTGACATGTTAAGTAACTGTATTAATTGTTGTCTTAGTGGAAAGAAGCAAAACCTGATGAGTTAATGGACTCCAAATTGAGATGTGTGTTTGAAATGCCCAATGAAAATGATAAACTGGTAAGTAAGAAAAGAGTGAGAAACGGTCATACACTGATTAGTAGGATCTCATGGAAATTTGTTTTGGATTTTTTTTAAACCTATTTGATTTTGTTGATTAAATGGAATGTAGGAATTTGTACTACATTAGACAGGGGGGGTGTTCAGTATATAACTTTGGAAGGATTCATAGAGACCCAGGTTTCCCCCAGGTTGAAAGGGACCTTGAAATACCATCTGGTCCAGCCATTTGTTGGAAAGGGCCAACTGCATCTTAAAAACCTCCAGCAATGGAGACTAGTGTCAAAAATTATTATATTTTTGTCATTTTTTATTATTGATTTGCTTTAGGATTATTTTGTTGTCAGATTAAAAAAATCTTCAATACTGCATACAGTGAAAAGTGAATTGCATCATTTGCTTTTTCAAGTATTAAATGCTTTGCAGTTTTAAAAGTTCTGTTTCTAATTCAGCTGAGTTAGAAAAAGAAGTACTCGTTAGAAATTAATGTATGCTTTGGGATTCCTAGATGCATTTTTTAAGCTAGTGGCAAAGACAGATGTTCAGACACAAAAAAAAAAATCTGCCATTACCTCTTTCATGCTCCTGCCTTCAGACAAAATAATGTTCCAGTTGTGTAGGAGATGAGTTTTATTGTACATTGACTGAAGATGTTGGTTTTGTGTTGCCTGATACTTGGAATAATAGTTAACTGTCAGTTACCAAGAATTTTTGCAGAATATGACTAAATGCTTATACATTAACAGTTCTTTTACCCTCATAATTGAAATTCTCATTCATGGAATCTTAATACTGTATATTCTGGGTTGTTTGGGTTTTTCAGGTTTGGTGGGGATTTTTTGGTGCTCCTTCTAGCATTGTGAATTAGAGTGCTAAAATAGGATTTCTGTAAACAATCTTATTCAATTCATGGCCTTGACTTTTCTTTTTAGTACTGTCCAGTTTTTCAGTAGTCTGTATGGCATGTTGGGGGAAAGTAGCATGAATCCATGTGTGTAAAGAGCATCTCATTATTTATCTGCATAAAAGGGTCTCATTGAAGGCTGTTTGCTGGCCAGTAGCTGTCTTTGCAACGATTTTTTTTAATACAGTTTTTGGAGTGTAACGTAAATATATTTTTCAGATGTGAGATCAGTATTATGGTTTTGGTGTGGTGGGGTTTTTTTTGTTTGTGTTTTTTTTTTTTTTTAAAGGATAATTCATGAGATGCAACCTTTTATTCAGGTGTAAGCTGCCTAAGTGTGTTTAATGCTAAAACTGTAAAGATTAAGCTTTTATTATCAAGGCACTTAGTTGTCTACTTTCTACATTTTTTACCTTCTTATTAAATTACATCTTAGATATCAGAAAGTATTATACCTATTTTTAACTTTATAAAATGTATAATGTAGTGAGATAAATGTAGTGGGTTATACCAAACTACCTCCTTCTGTACTTTCTTTAATGTGATATCTTCATACTATTGACTGTACATAATATTTGGGTTTTTCTGAGTAGCAGCATAGGGTTGCAGAACCCTGCTTTAGCAGTTGATTTAGTCAATCCCTTCAGCCTGGCAATGAGAAATCTGCCAAGTCCTGAGGGTAAGCCTCACCTGCCTCCTCAGGATATACCTACACCAGGACCCAAACATTTCACTCCAGTCAGCAACGGCGTTCTTCAGATGCCTACCAGTCATAGCCAGAAGATTGACATGAAGGAACCAGTCAGTGAGGTCACACAGCAGGAGGAGGTTTGTTCCAGGGAGATAAGTCTTAGGTCTCTGGTGAAGTTTTAGTGCTACTAAAGGAATTCAGTTCAGCTAGCAGACCAATTGAAAAAGCAACAGATCCTGATCTGCCTACTCATGGTATAAACACGTTGGTCTTTTAAGTTCAGTTAGGAGTACCTGTGTGGAGTAGCAGGATCTGGCTCTTAGGCTGTCTATGGCTGCATTGCAAAAAACATCAAATGCAAGTAGATGGTGTAGACCAAGTAATTGCTACTTGCATAGGAACTAAAGAAGTTCTTGCATATTTTTAGTATTTACCTTGGACTACTTTGATTATGAAAGGTGCAGTATGGTGGTGGTCTAAATGACCTAGCATTTACTGTGCTATGTATAAATCCATTTATTATGGCTACTGCATTTACTATGCTACTATATAAATGCATTTACTATGGCTACTGTGTAGCCAAGCAAGTAGGAATATAGAAGCCTGAATCTGAGCTGTTTCTGAGTGTATTGCCGTATAAATGCTGTGTTTTTACAAATGTTAACCTGGGCTATACAGTTGAATCCATTGTATTATTGTCTACTGAAGATCATTGTATATTTTGAACAGAGCTGTGGGAACTAGATTTTTTAATTCTATTTTTGGCTTTTTCACAGCTTTTTATGTGACTTTTCACTTGTATTCAAAATTAGTAATGTTTGTTTCAGAGATGCCTTGAGACTTAAATTCCATGTTTGTGCAAGACTACTTTCCTTCGCTAAGAGGTGCTATCTATAAGTGCAAAATATTTGTGCTGTATGTACTTTGTATTAGCTTGTGGTACAACCTGTTTTCTTTTTGCTTTGGTTTGATTCTTACTATTGCAGGATTAGTTTCTTCCTTTTATTTTTTTCCCCTCAAGTTCAGATGCTGTTTGGTGTATTTTATGCCGTTTTTTGGATGCCTGCTGGGTTGGTGTTAAGGAGCTAAAGTATTAATTTTGGTCTCAGTAGCATGTAGTACCAAATGTGAACAGTGCAATTTTCTCTTGCTTTTTAATATTTGAGCTAATCAGAATTGAACTGATAACAGAAGTCTTTGTTCAGATTGCTGTAAATAGAAATTTCATTGAGCTATATTAATAGCTGGATTGTTTCAATTTTAAGCTGTGGATGATTTTTCTCTAGGTAAGTAAAATTCTCAAGTCGTTCTTAATATTTGTAGAATGATATAGATGCAAGCAAACCTGCCCCAGTACTGAATACATCTAAGCAGGATGGACCGATGCCAAAACCACATAGTGTTTCACTTAATGATACTGAAACAAGGAAGCTAGTGGAGGAGTGCAAAAGACTTCAAGCAGAGATTATGAAGCTGACGGATGAAAATCGGCACCTGAGAGTAAGTTCTACTTCCATGTTTATATTGAAATGGCTTCACTCTTTTTGATTGAAAGGTCTGGTTTGTAATTAGGACAATAGGTGTATATTCCAGAAAGTAAATACAACTATTAGAATGTCAAGATTGATTTGCAGTACAATTTTACTGTCCTTTATATACTGTATATTTTGAACTTCTCAGTGATTGAGACTTTGTGATTGTCATGGAAGAGAAACTGAAGCTACATAATTTTCTTCTTAAATGAAATGGTCCTGTTTAAGGTGGCCTTAGTTGCTTTATGTCTAAATCAGAGGTACCAAATTAGTAGCTTTTAATAAAAATACATTATTATTCATTAAGAATGAGTAAAGGAGATCCAAAGCGATAACACTCTGTATCACAAATTGTTAGTGAACAATTGTTTGGCCAGAGGAATTAAGCAAACGCTACTTTCCAGTACCTTTATGTACCATTTCAGTTATCTGTAACTAGTCGATACATCACTACGTGGCTTTTCTGTATATTTGTTTTTGGGTATCTGACAGTTCCATTGGCTGTGGTAGCCTTTTAAAGAACCATGAAATAATGATGTCTCCATACCTGTAGTTCTGATGACATTGGAACATTGGGAGAAACACTGCACAAAGCAGATGTTTCTCCTTCACAATAAAGAATTACTGCTCTTTAATTCTGACACATAGTAAGTAAAAGCAAAATTCTTTGTTGTACCTAGCAAGATTTTGAGAATCTTTCTTAACCAGAGCATGGAAAGAGACTAGTAGATTACCTGTCTTATTTGAAATATTATGGCTTGGTATGTTCATATTTTGGAGTGGTGTAATGTTGGGGGGTTTTTTTAACTTTATTTAAATGTTCACTGGTAAATTTGGCCTTTGAGTTCAGTTTCTACAATTGTAAAGAAGATGTGTTCATATTTTTTTTTCCCTATCTGTGTTTTTTTTCCCCCTCAGGATGAAGGCTTGAGGCTCAGAAAGGTAGCGCACTCGGATAAATCTGGATCACCCACAGCTTTGGCCCTCAGAGATAATGGCTCTAATTCTCTTCCTTCACTTCTTGTTGTAATTGCAGCCATTTTCATTGGATTCTTTCTAGGGAAGTTCATCTTGTAGAAAGAATGAGTGAGAGAAGCATGCAAAATGCAGCTTCCTTTTTTTTTTTTTTTTTTTTTCTTGGCCAGAAAAAGATTTGTTTACCTACCACTTCATTGGTAGTATGGCCTGAGTGGCCATTTTTGTGTACAGCATCATAACAGGCTTTGCCTTTAATGATCTCGCACGGTTAGAAAACACAATCTGAAAAGACAAACTGTTCGGCTACTGGACAAAATTGTACATTAAGTCATCTATAGCAGGTGTCAGTTGCACAGTCAGTCCTTTATGAAAATTCATAAATAAAGAATTGTTCTTTCTTTCTGTGGTTTTAATAAGAATTCAAAAATTGTTCAGAGTCTTGTAAATGTTATTTTAATAATCCTTTAAAATTTTATCTGTTGCTGTTACCTCTTGAAAAATGATTTATTAGATTGCTAATCCCACTCATTCAGGAATATGACAAGAGGTATTCTGGGGGAAATGGTGCCTCTTACTGTGTAAATTTTCTCCTTACCTTACTTTGCTAATATCATGGCAGAATTTCTTTCTTATCCCTTGTGAGGCATTGTTGAGAGTTCTTCATCCTTACAATCCTGTCCCATAATATTTAACATTACAAAAGAAATAAAATTGTTAACAGATTTTTCTGCTGGGTAGCCTGTTTGTGTGTGTCGTACTTTTAGAAGGGATTTCTAACAAGTTCGTTGTTCATGGTAATTTGCTACTTGTAACAAATGGCTATTTTGAAGTTTATTTGCTTAAGTCTCTGGCTTAGACTGTTGTAATTGAAGCTTGGGGTTAAAAAAAAAAAGATTTCCATTCCATTTGTTTAAAAAGATGAACTGTTTTCTGGCTGCTTTCAGCTACAGAGAGGATGGTTATCAAACTTGTTTTGGGACAGAATAATTTGGATATCCAGCAGGTACAAATATCAGACATGAATGTTTTCAATATATTAACAATTTGCTTGGATTGTGCGGGAGTGTAATAATCAACCTTCTGTTCCATCTTTGAATCTTCTGGGTGTCTTCCAGGAGTCAACATTATTATTTGATTTCATAAGGGTACTTAATTCACATACACTAATTTACTCAGTTTGTAATTCTGTTTTAGCAGATATTCAAAAATGCAATTTGGATGATTCAGACACCCATAGTGAATTCCATGATGCAGAAGAGTTGATATTTGCTGAGTGAGCCTCAGTTGCTCACCTTTTGAAAATGAAAATAATTTTTATGCAACTCTTGGCAGATCTACCTGTGTTAACCTTGTATAGTTAAGTTCTAAAGAATGCATTTTTGGGGGTCTGAAATGCTTCCCTGCACTTAATCTTATGTCTTGCCTCATCTCTGAATATGTCATAAAAACAAACAGTAGTATTGGAACAAAATATTATCTGTACATCTGACTAAGCATAATCCCATACAGGGAATTACTTGTAAACTGAAAAATTGTGGAAGGGATATACTCCTGTAAGCAAAATTGTGTATACTCTTGGACAGCTTGACTTGATGTGGTGCAGCTAAGTGTGTTTAGACCTTGGTATATGCACATCTTATGTAGCTGAGAAAAATGTTCTGGAGAAGATGTATGTTATCTTGGTTGCCTTTGATTTCTAGTGCTTTTTTTTAAAAAAAGAAAACTATACTTACATCATGTTCTGTCATTGCTCTCTGTGATAAACTTTTTTATAAAATCTTGCATATGTGCAAGGAAGATGATGAAGAAAATGCAAATACTGCTTATCTTTTCACTTAAGCATGCAAGCACAGATGTTTCCAATTACTTGTTCCGCTGTCTGCATTCAACTCTCCTTCCATCCCAGTGACTGGAAAAACTATGTTAAAGTCTTGATTATTTTGGTTCCGCTGGTTCAGAATGGTGTAATTCTCCTGATTTTTTTTTTTTTTTTTTTTTTTTTTTTTTTTCCCCTCTAACAGAACATTGCCACATCAAACTTTCATAGCCTGTTCCAAACTGATTATGTGGAAAATAATGAAAGCAATAGTGTGCAGGATGTAGTTTGCTTCAGACAGAACAGTCATTCCTGCGTTGAAGGGAAAAAAAGAATTCCTCTGGAAGAACTTAAAACGTTTACAGCATAGTGTACAGAGATTATCAAGGGTAGCTAGCACTTTCAGGACTTGATAGTGGAAAAAGGAGCCATTGCTCAATGCAGCTGACTCAGGTTTTGATGTCTGGCACCAGAAATGAGGTAAAAATAATGATAAAATCAGATTGAAACAACTTTTTTAATATATAACAGACAGGTGGTGGTAAAACTTGATCATGGTTTAAATAATGTCTTCAAAGTGAAAGTGTGCAGCGGTCTCGTAACCAGTGTACTTACTAATGGTATAAGGAGACTGTCTTGGTTTCCAGTAATCCCTTCTTAGCTGTATATAAAATGTAACGCTAAAACTATTTTGCTCTCAGGAGTCACTTTGGATGAGATCAACTGTATTCAGTGAATTATGTAATATGGATTAAATTGTTTGTCTTTGTTCCTGAAATGGTTAGAACTTCTTGCTTTGTCTGCCTGCTTACTTGTGTATGTAAGCACAGGGAAATACAGTCTCTCCACTGCTCCTAGTGATACGATCAGACAACGATGCCCATAAAGTCATGTGAGGCTAAATGCTTAACTCAGTTAAATATGCATTGCAGGTTGCTCTTCTGATCTCTCAAACGGGCAAGATGGAACAAGTGTACAGTATCAAAGGAGTATCTTACAGTTTTTATGAATATAGCACTTTAAAAGTAGTATGATGGTTCAGGGGGATAAAAAAGCCTAGTTAAATAGAAGATACAGCTTCTGCAGTAATTCTGGGCACCAAATTTAAGCCACTTAAAAAATTATATATGAATTTCATTTAAGAAAAAAGTTATTTGTATCAATGCACAAGTTATTTGTGCACTTCTGCTCATTCTTTTAAAAGCTGTTGACAAACACTGTTGCCCGGGCTTGCATGTTTCTGCTGCTATGATTGAAGCCAATTTACACATAAGAAGCAACCAAACACTAGCTTGAAAATTCATTATCCTCTTGGGAGGAGAGAGGGTGGAGGGAGGAGGTAGAAGGTGACATTTTGCCAAAGGGGAAAAGACAAAGTCAATAAGCAAAACTTATCTTTCAGGCCTTCTTCAAAGATATTAAAAGTTGAAGTGTTAATAAACCATTAAAAATGTGGTAGTGTCCTTTTTATTTTGGAACTTCTCTATTCTTCTCTGCGTTCTGTAGACTCCTGACAGTGAATAGATGTATCTAGTCCTCCTCGCAGGTGGTGTAACTGCTCTGCTTCTAGGTGCTGCTGGTAAATAGCATGAAGCTGGCGTGGTTGAAAATTCAGTGTTGAAATGAAGAGCAGGTGCCTGAATCCAGGCAGCGCTGAGGATGCTGATGGTTTGTCAGGCTTACAATAGTCGTCGTGACAAAGAGTTTCGTTTTTCCTGTTTGGTGTCTGTAGGTATATATGCTTGAACTGACTTGCCATGGCAATTGCTTGCTTCAGTCTGTGGCAAAAGATGGAGTGAAAGCTACACAGAGAGCAACCCTAATAAATGTTTACTATAATATCAAAGTGCCCTGCTCTTCATGTTTACAGGTGGGATGAAGTTCTGTAGCTCGTCTTTTTGACCACGTTGCTGTGAACATAACAGTTCATGCTTTTGCTTTCTATGCTGGTTTCTGTTGAATGGCTTTGCGGGGTGTCTCCTGGAAGGCACATCTGCATGGAGCACTGACTGCTGCTGCCAGGGAGGCTCGCTGTCTTTGCTGATCTTGAGCTTCTGTGGGAGCTGTAGTGTGGTGATACACTGTCATGTTGGGACAAGAGGGGAGGCTCAATGCAGGAGTCAGTGTTCGCAAGGGTTTGAGCTCCTGTAGGAAGAACTGAAACTAATGATGATTAAATGAGACCGATTTCTTTATTCCCTGTCTGAACCTCTTTTCCAGGGGCACTCAAATAATGTGACCAAGTCTATGATTGAAGTTGGTCTGTTGTGACTTTCTTTTTGAATGCAGGTTGCATATGTTTAAGAAAAAATCCTGATTCTTATAGGGCTGCGTAAGCAGAGGTAGCGATGGCATTGTCACCTTTATGTATTTACCGTCTAGGTGACAAATAGCTATGTAGAAACACAGTCTTGGATGAAATATAATTTGTAGGGGATAAAACATTTTGTTTTTAACTGAATTGTGGTATAAGCATCGCCCAGTGTGGTACAGTGCCATTTCATTTAAAGCTTGGTACCAGTTTATGTAATGTTGTTAACACTACCAGCAGGGTATTGAATCCCTGTTTATACAGTAGCTACTTGTGTTGCTGGCAGAGGTGGAACGCTGCTCTTCCCCTCCTCCTGCTTTAGAAAAGATTTAAAGGGTGTTACGGTATCCAGGCACAGAGGCGTGAGACAGGCAGCTATTGTAGCTAAGCAGTCTGAGCTCAGACACTTGAAATAAATGAAAAATTAATTGGAAAGTGACTAAAAGTTATTAAGTCTTACCTTTTTAAACTTGTGTGTAAGAAAAAAAAAACGTGCGGTTTGTTGTTGTTTTTTTTTTTTTTTAAGTTAGTCTGCTTATCATCCAAGTTCTGGAAAAAAAAAAATGCACATGTTGGTGGGGGTTCACTTGCATAGGTGAATGAGGAGAGATTGTCACTGGTGATGAGTATCTAGCCTGTTCTCAGAGTGGGTAGTAATTAAATAGCAATCTTTGTGAGTGTCTCAGTCTGCCTTGTAGGTATGGTTTGTCCTGGCTTTAGAGATGGGGAAACTGAGGCACAACTATTGGGACAAATGATTGGGAAGGGATGGTTTAGGCACAGCTCCTGTTCCCACACTCCATCCCACTTCTCATCAGCCTTCCTTGGTCCTTGTTCTAGCTTTTTTGTTTTGTTGTTTGTTTTTTTTCCAAAATGCTGGCTTATGTTGCTCGGAAATTTTTCATAGGCTTTTAAAGCCTTCTTATAGACAGCTGTTGCCTTGGCTGTCCCTGAAGCCGAGTGTTAAACAGGCAGAAAATGTGGCTGTTAGGGAGGTGTTTAACAGTGGGTTGTGTTCACTGGGATTATAATGCCTGAACCTCTTCTAAAGACAGTAGGGGAGGGAGGAAAGATGCTAAACATTTGGGCATGTTGTGTTTCTAGTCTTACAACATAAAGGTGTGTCTGTGTAGCAAAAAAAAATTTTGTGGAGCCAGTGCTGTTTGTACTTCTCAAGTAAAAGAAAACAAACGGTCGTAAATCTCTACAACTGCCATGTTAGTTGCTCTACCCATAGGAGCGGCAAAATACTTTTCCATTGCTACTTTGATAGTCCAAATACAGATGATACAGACTGCTATGCTCTGATTTTTGGAGGCACTTTTTTTTTTTTTAAACCTAAACACATTGGACTACTGCAAGCAAAGGTGCTCCATCAATAGTAAATTCTTACAGAGGTTAAAGCCACTGCTCTGTTTTCACTCAAAATTAGCAAACGCTTTGCTGTTATTACTGCTTTTCAGAACTGCAGTACACCTCTGCCCTGCTATGAGGGCTGGTTTGAGGAGTATTAATAACGAGAATGTAGTAATTCTCTTAATTATAAAGATTGTGCTCTGTTTCTTCGTGGTTGAGAGGCATTGCTTTCAATCATTATGTAGGACAGTCTAGTTTATAGAACAGTGTTTTGGAAAGGCTTAGGAAGAAAGGCTAGAGAAAGCAAAACTTGAACTCTGGGTCAAAAGGAGAGACAGCCCCCTAGAGCTGTAATCAGAGGTACTAAAGAGTGCAGCTTTGATAATGAAGTGAGTCGTTCATAGAAAGTGGAAGCTCATGCGGAGGGTAATTTTCTTGATTGCCTTAATCACCTGAGTTTAGTTTAGAATTTTGAAATGATAAATACGAGACACCTGCCCCACATCTCAAGTGGGAACTGGAGAGAGGTTTGTGTCAAGGGAAGAAAAAGGGAATATGGGAGGAAGAGACAGTCGTGGCACTTAAGGACACGGTTTAGTGGTGGACTCAGCAGTGTTAGGTTAATGGTTGGACTTGGTGATCTTAAGGGTCTTTTCCAACCAGCCTAAATGGTTCTATGATTCTATGAGAAGAGTGAGATGAACTGCTTTAGAAGTGGCTTCATTGATGGCTGTGTCTTCCCAGGACAGCTGAGCTGTTAGAGTGGTCTGTACGTGCTGCCTTCTCCCCAGATGTACACTGGAAACCACTGTGGCTTTCTCCAGGAGCAGGGCTTTCTGTCCAACCTCAGGATGGAAAGCCACAGACACGGTGACTGGCCTTGTAAACAGGAGAGCGCCAGGAGAACATGCCCAAGATTGGCTAACCTCAGATTTTCAATGCAGCCTTTCAACTTCATGGCACTGCTTTCAGACTTCACTTTCTTGTGTAATACCTTGAAATACTTTAGCCCTTGGGCCTCTCATTTCATGTCCTACCTTCAAGAAAATCAGAACAGATTGCTTTCCTGATTAGGTGAAATTATCTCTTCATCCTGCCTCCACGGGAACCAGATTACAATGGCAAAGGAAGGTCAGCATATTTGTGGAAAAACTTAACGTTCTAAAGAGACATGGTTTATGTGATTGCAGCATCTTTGTGCTGCTTCTCCCTGTGTGAATTCGAAATCTAATTCAGGCTGCATTTGATAGAGAAATTGGTGTTTCGCAGATACCAACCCCCTCCAATTACAGGAAAATTAGAGCTGAGATGAAAGACATTTAAATGGGTGTTGCTACCCGGGGCGAGCCTGCACAGTGGGCTGGAGAGATACCTGTCCTGCTTGCTGCTGTTTGACCAGTTAGCGCTGGTGTTGCTGGCCAAGCTGCCAGCGTGGGCATGGAGCAGGCAACCCAGCAGCTGCTGGCGGTAGCCCAGCACTTGCGGGCGACGTGGGGGAGGAACCAGTGTGTTACAAGGGAGCAGGCTGGCGAGTGGGGGGGGGAAACTCGAGCTGTTGCTGGAGTAGGCTCATGGAGGGTGTGTGGGGTGGGACGGGAGCTTGATTCACCTGGGGACAGGAAAGAGGTGATGGAAGAAAATGCTAAATAATGGGGTGAGAAATGCTAAAAGTTGGAAGACTGCATGTATGCATCCTCACTTCAGCCTGCTCTGCTCAGGCACTTTGGAAATAATAATGATTTAATGATTGCAAATGGGTGAGGAGTCTGATCTTCAGAGGAGCTGTAACTGACCTCGAAGCTTCTCTTTGGCCAGTAATTTAAAAAATAAGCTAGTAGTGGTTTTATGAGTCCACTTGTAGAGCTATGAGAAGTTGCATGTGTGGAACTAGAGGTAGAGAAATGAAGCAGCTAATCAAAAGTAGGTATTTTCAGGAACATAACCAGGGGCGTAGGGACAGGGGCCTCCTGCTCTCCTTGGCTACTGCTCTGAGTGCAGCAGGGGAGGAGCAATGCCTGACCGAGTCCTCCGGCACTCTGGACAAGCAGCATGGCTTGTTAGGTGAGCCACACAGACGTTAATCTCCCTGTGGGGAGGCATAATAATAGGGTTATGCAAAACTGTCTGTGTACATTAATATTTATGTCTGATCTGTGAACAAATCTTCCTGGGGTGCCTGTATGCAAACTGGTGGTTACAGTGGACCAGGTTACTATAGGACTTTACGTTGTGTCCTATGTTTGCAACTGCTTCAGTTACCTCTACAAATCCATTTTCCTCATTTAAATGTTCCTACTTTAAAACTGCTGATTTTCAGACAGGCTGGGCGCAGAAACTCTTCTTTTATTCTTGCCAAGTGGGAGCCATCTTGTCGAAAAACCCCTCTCAAACGCACTCTGAGCCTCTGCGAGTATTAATTTGAGACCATCAAAGAGGAACAGGAGGCTTAAGCAGGAGGATGCTGACACAAGGTGAATTTCCAACATCCAGAAGCATTTGCTACTGCTTTTGTCAAGTGCAAAGATCTCAGCTGTCAAAGCAAAAGAATTTTTAGATTTAAAGAAATTAAGCTATTGTTATAGAAAATCCTTCTTGCTGCCATGCCTGACGGGTGCTGAGTCCTGTACGCTCCCTTTTGTGTAGCTGTACATTGGTAGTTATCTCGTTCTGGTTGGAATTGTGGCAGCTAAAGCACTTGTTCTTATAATAGGATGGACCAATAATAGTCTAAGATTTAAAATTAGACTGTCTGTCAAAACGTAGTAGTATTCTTTAGCATATATAGTGTATTTGAGAGTTTATGTAGCTCTTAGAACAGTTTTTAGTGAATGTGTGATACTAATTAAAAATTTTGGAAATTCCATGAATAAAGTACTTGCATATGAGCTGTATATATAAAATTATTTTGCAGTTACCATTTGAATGTACGTTTTTGGATAGATGCGATTATGTTCAAGCAATGCAAATCTTAGAGTTTAGTAATAGTATTTTCCTTCTAGTATTATTTTAAAACAAAACCTGCAGAAATGGTTGGTACAGCTTAGACCACGCAATCTTTCCCCCAGTATCGCTTTAAGGAGTGAAGAGATTTCTTTAGTGCATATTGTATAGGTTCAAAAATTTTTGCCCTGATTGTATGGCACTGGGCACGCAGAAGGGGCTGCAGTAAAGGCTGTGGGGGCGAAGCTTAATTTTGGTCTTTCTTAACTCTTGAAAGTGTAAATTCAGATTTCTTCTGAGTGTAGTTCTTGCGATTTCCTTTATCGCTACTGCTCCCGTGGAAGGTGTGCCCTTCTGGTAAGGAGAGAGCATCAGGTGGAATGAAACTGGAGTGTTAGTCTGATCCTCGAGGGAAGACTTGTAAAATATCTTTAAAAGATGTATATTTTTATTTGCTGTATGCTAAAACCATGGGCTCAGTAGAGAAACTGGTTTAAAGGCCAATAGGTGTTCCCTGTTAAGTTGCCCGGTTACCCAGGTTCTGATGACCCGTTCTCTCATGAAAGAGAGACGATGGTGTCACCCTCTTACTTGCTGGCACTCCTCTGCTCCATTAAACTAATTGCTGTTGGCAGACCGCGGGAAAGCATGCCTGGCCTCGAGCTCTTCTGCTCCTTATTATTCTCGATAAAGGGGACTGCGAACCTTAAATCTTGCCAGGATTTGGTCTCCCCGCTCCCCTAACCTTACGAGCGTTGGTTTTTTTTTTTTTTTTTTTTGGGGGGGGGGGGGGGAAGCTGGCAGGAGAACTCACGCTCGGCAGTTTTCAGCCGCCAGATGGCAATGTCCCCTCGCCCCTCCGCGGCTCCCAGCCCGCCCCCACCGAGCCGGCCCCGGCCGCCCGCCCCTGCCCGCTCCAGCCACCGGCCCCCATCACGGGCTCCCAATGAAAACTGCAGATTTGTGGCTCGCTTTTTTTGGTGGTGGGATATCTGGGGGGTTGTGCGTCTCTTGCTTGTAGCCACGAAACTATTAATTTTGTTTACTGGAAGATGCGGTTGTTTCCAGTAATGCGTTATAGGGCAGTTAGTAAAGATGGTGTCTGTATATTGTTTTAGTCATCTTTGGGAGTCTTCAGGCTACTGTTTGATGCTAAGAGAAAAGTTATCCAGTAGTTGGGGATTTATTTAAAGAAATTCATAATGCATGGGGCTGTCCCTTGGATGAAGGTACGTAGGTCTGACCTGGGGCTTTTTTTGTGGGTGGAATTGCAGAATTCAGCAGAGTTAATCTAGGAGATCTAATTCCTTACAACTCCAAGTATAAACTTTTTTTTCCCTGACTTTTTTCACTTCTTTATTTGAAGACAGCACTATCCCATGCAGCTTGCTCTCTCGTTTTCCAATAGAGTGTCTTGGAAATGGCAGCAGACAAGGACCGGTGTGGTTCCCATGGGAAAGGGATGTTGGGAGTCATGTCCGCCTGCTCTGAGGCAGTGATCATGGGCAGTTCCTGTTATTGAAAGACACGTAGGAATTAATTACTGTCTTCAGGACTTGGTAGAACCATAGCTAGAATCCATCTGATGGACTGGTCCTATACCCTGGAGCAGACTTGTGAAGAAGAAGGGGTGGGGAGAAGATGCTTGAGAAATAATTGCTCAGGCCAACGACGCTGTTTCCTTAGCTGTTGAAGGTACTCGTGGCTTGATTCCTCCCAGCCATGTTTGTTCCTGCCTGATTCACCAGTGGAGTGAAAATTTTGTTTCTTCATTTCCTAATTATTATTTATTGCTGGCAGCAAATATTAATAGAAAAAATAAACAGTGATTGCACTAAAGAGGAGAAAACTAGAAGGAAAAAAATTCTCGGCAAATACTTGTAGTAAGAGGGGGAAATTATGGAAAATCAATGAAACTATAAAATTCAGAATAAGTGATGCTGGTTTTTATTACCTAGCCTTCCCTTTTGTGTCAAGAGTGGGTAAATTATGCCATGTAGGATCTATTTATGCCTGAATTCACCCATACGTTCAGCTTTCATAGAATCATCTAGGTTGTAGAAGACCCTTGGGATCATCGAGTCCAACCATCTACCCTACTCTACAAAGTTCTTCCCTACACCATATCCCCCAACACCACATCTAAGCGACTCTTAAACTCATCCAAGGATGGTGACTCATCCTTGAGCTTTGTGTGGAAGGGATGCCACTTCTTCACAGGCTGTGGCTACTGCATTCATAGTGCCTTGTAATTTAAGGCATGCTGCCTGAAAATTAAGCTCATCTTTCAGGGATCTCCTGAGTCACTTCTGAAAACTCAGAGATTAGTCAACTCCAAAGCTTTTGATGGTGGTGGTGTAAGTTGTGTTGACTGCATTTCAGCTCTTCTTCATTTGTGCAAGCGAGACAGGAGTGAAAACGCACAGCACTGAAGAAAGATGCTGTTGTTCTCCTGTGTCTTGCTTTCCCTTCTCAGTTCCTATCAGGCTTTTCTTCCTCTTTAAGAGAAGTGTAATTTCTAATCCCTCCCTGCTCCCCCTCCAGGTTGTAGCCTTTAGATCAAGTGAGATCTGACTGCAGAGCAGTAATGCTGTTCTGTTTGCTTACAGCTCGCTTATAAAAAATATTTGGTTTCTTTTGAAACCACACCCTTTGTCCTGACCCAGCTGCTCTGACCGTACTCTCATTTGCAAGCCAGCACTGTCATCACTTGCTGGCCACTTCCAGCCCACCTTCTCTTCAGAGAACCTGAAGATCTGCTGTGAAACACGTATCATCCCAGCTGTATCCATCAGAGCTGCTTCTAGTGACATGTTCTCAAGGAAAAATGTTTTCTTGTGTATATAGCAAGAAATGAGATTTTCTGTGCACAAGTTGCTCAACACAGGGATTTTTAGCTATCACTTTCTGAGACATCTGTGATTTTTTTACAGGTGGAAAGTCAACAGAACAGAAAGCTAACATGCATAGGATGCAAAGAAATCCTCAGTTTTTTCAGTTAGGCTTCTTTATTTTAACCAATAGTTTCACAAGTGCTTAAACTTCCCTGGCAGTTTAATCTGGAACATAGTTGAGAAGAAAAATATCTCCTATACCTTTACAAAAATAAAAAGTTTTTTGTTTTTTTTTTTTTTTTTAAATCCTGCACTTTAAGCAAGCACGCTCCAACTCAAGCAAGACAGACACTGTATCTTAAAATATGGACTTCTGTTCATAAAAATGACATTCTACCCCAGGGCAGCAGGCACAATATGTAAACGGTATAGAAACAGAGTAAGAGCACTTGTTTTGATTTTTCTGATCCCTTTTGTCCTTTTTCTTAACAGAACCTGTTAAAACAATTTGCACAAGAACTCCTTCAGGTAACCATTTCTTCTATCAGGTGGCTCCTTGAGTAGAATATGACAGTGGTGCCGAGGGGAAAAATGTTCAACCTGTCATGGCAACATTGGCAGGTATTGAAGATACCAACATTAATTGCTTCACTTCTCAAAACTTCGGCGCTTCAGTATGGGATAAATTACTCAGTTTGTAGGTCTTCCACTGCTAAACCACTTGTGGCTTAATTTCTTTAGCAGCCAGGGCTGCCAGCACATGAGGTCAGGTTGGAGAAATAACATGAATGGAATATATTGTGTCACAAATGTATATGGTGCTGTGCAGCAGTTAATGTAGTGCGTGATGAAACTAAAATAAAGCTTAGCTCCTAGTTCTGTGCCTGTAACCTAGGAGAAGTCTTGCAGAGAACATGGATAGGCAAATAAACTATGCACTCTGAAGACTTAACTTATGTCTTTGTCCAACTTAGCTTCTATTGGCTAATAGAAAAATAAAGAAAAAATATATAGGCAAAAGGAGGGAACTGGTGCAGCATATGCAGATCATAATTTTATGTTTCTGGTCAACACTACAAATAAACTAGAGGAGCCCCAAATCAGATTTCTGGCCATGCATTATGAAGGCCTTTTTCCAGTGCTTCCGTTTTAACTATCTCTAGGTGGCAGAAAAAAAAAAATGGAGTTCTTATACAATTTGTACATTGTGTCTTGTTTGCATGTAAGTGTAACAGTAAGCTTTGGAAAACCTACATCTTTGCAAGTCTGAGATTCAGAACACAGTTGAGACATAAATGTGCTTTTTAGAGGTGAGAACCGGGCAGGTCTTTCTCTTGAAATTGTTGTAATATTTCTGACAGGCAATTTACAGAGGACCCACGAAGCACTAATAAATTGTAGATCATTGCCCTGGTGCGTACAGAACACCATGCTGTGGAGCAGTTCCTTTGCTCTCTGCTTCAGTCCTGCATCACAAGCATGTGCAGATTTCAGCTGGGATGGAGTCGTGTGTTGCACCTCCATAGGTAAGGAATAGGGTCTGACAGCTTCTAGCCATTGATATTTTTCCAGAGATGGGACCACCACCTAATGTGGGAATAGTTGGTGGTGGTGAAAGAAGCTTGTCTTGTGTCATCTAAAGAACATCACACCATTCCCATCCTCAGAAATAAAACTAACATGCATTCACTCATGCTGCTAGATCTCAAACAGAAGTCGGAAATGAAGCTAGTATTTAAGGGCCTTGTTTGATGGCAATAGCTCAGGAACTCAGTTGGAGATATGCTGATGTCAACCTGCTGAATACAAAACTCGAGGCTAGCTAGAGAAAACCAAACTCCATCCTGGTTCCTAGCTTCTCTTTCAGAGGCATTGTGTCTCCTTCTTGACCCTCTAGTTAAAACCGTGCTCCTGATGTCTCCCTACCAGCAATGGATCCCAAACTGACTCTTCAAGTAGGTTTGACTGTGTGGAGCAGAAAATCATCAAGAAATGCTGATCAGAGCAGCTGTTGTTATAGGGCTTGATTCATCATGGTGAGTTGGCTTTCAGCTCCTTCCAGCAGGCTGAAGGAGGATCTGGTATCAGATGGATGGATGAGCACTTTCTCAGGTGATTACTGAGCTAGCCTGAGCTCTGTTCCTGACTCTTAGTGAGTTTTCTGTGACTTTTCATCTGTCTGAGGAAAAAAACATAAAAGATGCCATCTGACCTGGCAGTGGAAGTCTATGGTTGTTCCTTCCCCCCTTCCTCCTGCTGTCTCAAAACCAGGTGATGAAGCAGTTTTGTTCCTACTCTGAGGAAATCTGCATCCAAGGCTGACACTAGCTTGGAAAAACTGTTAGGAAGGCATGGACTTTGAAGGGGTAGGGGGCCTGAGCATAGCCATTCGCTACTTGAATGGCTTTTTCCTGCTATTTTTGCTAGTGAGGTCTATGCTATTACTGTGTTTTCAAATAATGCTTTTTCTACAGCACGTAGTATGGAGACTCACCTATGTAAAGCTGAAAGACCTTCATTCAAGACATGCTTTTCCTACGATGGAATAATATGGAAATAACACATTAAAGGCTTTTTTTCTCACGTAGTACTGGACTAGGCAGCTAGAAGCTGCTGATGCTGATGAAGAAACGCTATGACCTTACTCCTTCTGTTTCTTACATAGGTTTCAGTTCCTCCTGTGAGCCAAAATATGTATGTGTATCAGTAAAGGCCACAGCCCAAATGCTGCAAGGTTAAGCTGTGCCCTCAGTTCACTCCCCACTAAAGCGGGGGAGCGTGGTTCATCCATGAACTTGTACCTCCTTGCTGGCCTTCAGTATCTCTCCTGCTGCCCCTCCAGAGTCTGTGCTGATTCACATCAGTGTAAACACCAGGATGTATTTGCCACCAGGGAAACCTGAGGGTTTCCAGGGCAGACTCCTGTTGGAGAATGCTCTCTGAGGGCTGTGCCTATCCACCTTCTCTCCCCAGACCAATGCTGATTCAAGCTGGGTGAAACCATGGTATCTGTTGGGACAGTCCAGGGAGGAGGACGTGGCTGCATTTGTGCGACTCTTGCTCCTCCCTCTGGTGGGACTGGGCCAGTCTCCCTCCATCCCATGGATGCGGGTTTGTTTCCAGTTGCTTTCTGGCTCTCTGAACTACAAGCAATCCTGGGGGCCATGGCGTGCTTGCTGCTGCAACCCTTTACTTGTTCCTACATGAGGTCATATCACTAAAAATATGCTCTAAATAGGGTTGCAGAACATGTTACAGCCCAGTAACTTTACTTTGCCCAGTTCTTTACTTTGCCCATCTGGCTGACACAGAATCCAAGTCACAAATACTGCACGTGGAGTCTGTAAGGCCTCAGGACTATGAGAACAGAAAAAGTCCCCGCAGCCTTGTATCGACAACTTACCTGTACTGTGTGCAGCCGACAGAAAAATGCTGCTTCTGTCTGGCTTAAGGGGGCTTGGTTGTAACTACTCGCCAGATACAAAGGCAGGCCTCGAAGCAATGACATAGCTAAGGAAATTGAATGAGAAAATATTAAATCACTGCTTATTTTTACAACTTAATGATTGTAAAAATAGCTTAAATTACTTGGAATATTTTTTAATTAGAAGTACCAACCCTTTAGCACTATCTGACTGGAGGGCTGTTGATTTGCTGTTTCTTTTTGTGTTACGAGCTGTGAGATAATGACAAGATAAATTTTTGTGGGTTTCCTCCTTATATACATATCTACATCAGAGCTGTGAAGTCAGAGGGGGAAGCTGCTATCACAGTACTGGCACGACACCGAGCCCTTCCCCAGAGCTAAATTCTGATGAGAAACAGCGCTGGGGAGAAGAGTACCACAACGGTAAGATGGCAGAGACGACCGAAGCAGGATCATAACGTTCACCCCAGCAGTTAAAAAATAATAATAAAAGGAGATCCCCTCCCTCCCCCCAAAAGTCTGCAGTCCTAAAGTGCAATTACTTTTGTGCAGTCATGTCAGGCCAGGGATCAGACTGGATGAAGTTCAAAGCACAAACATCAAACGAGTGCCGTTTGGGACTCAAGGAGGAGGGGGGAAGTAAGGAAAAGAACAACAGTTCTCAGGCATTCAAGTGCATCAAGAAAATAAATGTCCCTTTCTTTCGGAAGAAAAACAACCCCCAGTCTGGTGGAATCCTGGCTTTGTAGTCATGAAAAATAAGTTTTTTTCACTTCTAGCTGAGAGTGTCCCAATATGACACAGTACAAATAAACAACACCAAAGCAAGAGCTGGAGCACTGGGATATTTTTCCGGTGCCCTGCTGCTATACAGCCTTATTTTATTCTCCTCTGGTGACTCTTCAGATCTGGGTACGGATGAAGCGCACTGAATTAAAGGCATCTGGTAGGAAGTGGCTCTCTTCTCCGGTCGGTCGGGGCTGGACCCGTCGCTCGGTCTCTGGCCGTTGTACAGCAAGTACCTGCCCCGGGCATCCTGCTCCATTTTGAAGATTTCGTACTCGGTGTGAGGTAGGCGGATGCCGAGCGCGATGCAGCCGTTCGTGTGGGTGACATCTTGCTGAACCCCAACTTGCCAGGACCCCTGTGCTCCGCACTCGTTCCCATTGAAGACGTTGAGCAGAGAGGCTGTAGATATATCCATGGGAGTGACCTTCATGTGATTCACTGCCAGAGAGGAGAAGCAATTAGCAGAGGGACAAAAACAAAAGCAAAGACAATGTGCGGATTGGGGTGTACCTGTCAAATCAGAATTGTCTCTCCTTGTTTATTCTTAAATCAATTTTTTATATTGCAGATGTGACCAGCAAATGTATTTGCATTGTTTTACGTCTTTGATGTAATTACTTCTCACACAGAACACACACACAAACTCAGTTGAAGAAAACCTGATGGCCACATATCTCACTCAGAGATTAAGCAGAGCTTTTCATAAATTCCAGACAATCCTTTACAGATAAAGCCAAGTTGGTTATATTACAAGGTAGGTAAAAGAGGAAAGAATAAAACTGCAGTCATGTTTTACTACCATCCATTTAATCCTTAAGTAGGACTATTTATAATGTATTTTTCATCATTTTTTTAACACACTGCACTGTAAAGCTAATGAAATAATTAGTTCTAATTGAAAAATTTCTGAAGTGCCACAGCTGCACTATCTTCCTATATTACCTTTCCTTTTTTGCATGAATTATAAAGTATTGCTGAACCACAGAAAGATGCTTTTTCTCATATCTAAACAGTGGCTGCAGCTTGCAGTATCAAACGTAGAAATGCTGCCGTTTCTTCAGTTCCAAGTTGCCTATATTTTAAAGGAGCTTAAGGCACATAAAGTTCTTTTTTCAGCTGAGTTTAAAAAGTAGGGAAAAGCCAAATTGAATGAGCCTATGGAAGCTGAATAGAGATTTTTCCTGGTATGTGTTTGACACTGTATATCAAGAAAAGGGGCTCTGAATAGATCAATGCTGACCAAAACAGAAGCAAATAACCTGCCCGCATGCCTCCTGACACACCAAAATCCCAAATACTTTTGCAGGTCATTAACAACGTGTATGTCTTTTCATAGTAAGAATTTGCTGGGAATTTTATTCTCAGGTTTTATAAACAGATACTTGATTCAATGGCTCTACATTCACATTATTTGTTCTAGCTGGTGTAAAAGGTAAGCTATAGAAAGTGAACCTACAAGTTTTGCCAAAACCAAATGAGTGACCTTGATCTGTGACGTTGTTACATAATCATAGAATAGTTTGGGTTGGAAGAGACCTTTAAAGGTCATCTAGTTCCAACCCCCCTGCAATGAGCAGGGACATCTTCAACTAGATTAGGTTACTCAGAGCCCCATCAGGGGCAACATCCAACCTGACCTTGAATGTTTCCACTGAAGTTGGCATACCATAAACCAGAAATTAAGCAAAAACTGGATTTCACCCCAGGAGCTCTGCTGGGACATGCTGCATGCAGCTGTAAAGAACAAAAGCTCTGAGGGGCAAGGGTATCTCCTGCCTCTTACGAAAACCCCATATCAGTAAATTATTTCTTATAGTTAGATGCCTTTCTAAATTGGAGCCATACAAGAAGCTATATACTTCTCACATGGAAACTGAAATAAGAAGAGCCCACAGAGTGCTTGGAGCTTCTAGAGGCTCCGCTGGGGTTGGCGCCATGGTGGGACGTCATGTTTTGGAGATGTCTGTTTGTGTGAGTGGTTAAAGCCACTGAGCTCTTTCTAAGCGGGGTGCTATGGGGCTGTTTGCACAGGAAGGCTTCTCAGCCACAGGGACCCGGGTGGCGTCGCCACTGAGCGCTGCTTCCCAAAGTACTCGAGAGGTTTCGGTTAGATACATCCAGTCTTCACTGCAGTGGGATTAATCAGAACTGCCTTTAGGGACATCCTTACTTGCTCTAGGGCCCCTTGGAAGCTGATGAAAAGACACATGCTGCTACATCTGTCTTCAACAGAAGATGATTTATAGCACTTCTGACCTGAAATGCCTTCTGAAGGTGCTTTTTTCCTCTCTGCTGAAGGAGCCCTAGGGCACAGATCTAATCTAAGGCACTTTGCTTAGATGCTTGAAGTCTGGCCACTGGACTCCAATGTGAAATCTTATTTTCTTGTGCTATACTTAAAAGATCCCTGCCTCAAATGAGTATTGCTTCAGTGGTGTGAAATGCTGTGCAGCTGTATAGTTTGGCTGGGCATTCACACAACGCCTGCGAACTTCCCAAGAAATGACTAACCCCTGAAAACGACAGAATGAAAGCATCAGCAACCAAATCATCGTGAGCGAACCCTGCTCTGGTCCGTAACTACGTGACCGCCTCCGCCCCCAGTGCAGTGAGCCACTCTACCTTTGAACACAAACTCCGTGCCGCCCATCACTTTGGATGAGTGCACTCCCCGGCTGTAGCGTCCCTTGGCGTAGATGGTGAAGGTGGGGTGCTTGCAGATGGGGTCAGAGTAGTGGTAGTAGTGACCTTCCCAGGTGTTGTTGTTGTCGTGGAAGATGAAGTGACGAGTGAGGAAGAGGACCTCTGGCCGCACCTCGCAGCGCTGGCTCACCCACTCTCCGTGTAGACCTATAGTCAGATCCGCCTTGGGAGGTAAGATAGGAGGATGGTGCTCGTCCGACCGGTAGATGATTCTGCACGCAATGCATGTGCGGTCGTGATTCTGAAATTAAGCAGAGAGGAAGCCTCGTGAGGCATTATCTGTGACAGAGGGCAATGAATCAGGCCATCCATTTCATGTTGAAGTGACACCAGCTCAACATTTTAAGGAAAATGTTGTTATTTCTTACCTTTTTAATGTTCTCCTGCAGATTCTCACCCTTCACAGCACCTGAAATATGGCACCATTTGGTTTTGTATGTGTAAGACTGCACAGCAGGAGCGGAGTTAGATTAATTCCCTCATCTGCATTTCTCTGAAATTAACATTTTAGTTCAGCTTTTTATTGGATCTAGGAAAGGCTGACTTTATCCTTCAAATCATACAAGAAGCTGGCAGACAGTAATTTACTATGGTAAAAAAAAAATACTAGGGACTTGGCAACTCTTGTGTTAGAAATTTGCTGAGCTCTTATTTTGCATCTGTCTTCCTTTTAGTTGTTAACTTTGGGTATACCTTAGATAGGCACGGGTGTCCTAAGCACATTTTTCAGTTGGGTAGCAGCCTGGGAGAACAGTAACCAGCGATTTTACACTTTTTCAGCTTTTCTGAGCCCTAATGTAAGGTTGTAAGTGTACGACACAGCCTGCTGGTGCAGGACAGGGTGAAAACTTTATGCTCCTCTCGAGGTGGAAGGGGGTCCCTGGTGCCTGCTGGGCTCCACAGCAGCTCACCGCTGTGAGCCAAGCACCAGCCTCACGCAGCTGGGTACTCCCATCCCCATCCCTGAGCCCCAAGGGTGTCTTACAAGGGGTGTACAGGCTCCGAGTTAGTGGCAGGAGGGGAAGGAATTTCATGCTGAGGCTTCCACACACTGACATCAGAGACTGAAACTACAGAGACCTGAATGAAGGCCAATTGCATCCTGGGCTGCATCAAGAGATGTGTTGCCAGCAGATCCAGAGAAGTGCTTCTGCCACTTTGCTCTGGTGAGACCTCACCTGGAGTACTGTGTGCAGGTCTGGAGCCCTCAATATAAGAAGGACATGGACCTGATAGAGAGGGTCCAGAGGAGGGCCACTAAAACGATCAGGGGGTTGGAGCACCTCTGCTATGAGGACAGGCTGAGGGAGCTGGGGTTGTTCAGCCTGGAGAAGAGGAGGCTCCGGGGAGACCCTACAGCAACCTTCCAGTACCTGAAGGGGGCCTACAGGAAGGCTGGAGACAGTCTGTTTACAAAGGCCGGCAATGACAGAACAAGGGGTGATGGCTTTAAACTGGAAAAAAGCAGATTTAGATTAGACATTAGGAATAAGTTCTTTACCATGAGGGTGGTGGAGCACTGGAACGGGTTGCCAAGGGAGGTGGTCGAGGCCCCTTCCCTGGAGACATTCAAGGTAAGGCTCGACGAGGTCCTGGGCAACCTGGTCTAGTTGGGGGTGTCCCCACTGACTGCGGGGGGGGGTCGGACTAGATGACCTTTGAAGGTCCCTTCTGGCCCAGATGATTCTATGATTCTGTGATTCTATGTTGTTCCTAGGGCTAACTGATTCCGCCTCTGCAAGGATTTCTTTTGTTGGCAAAAGAGTTTGGCCTAGCTATTCTCTTTTCAAACCCTATTTTGCATTTTTTCAATGGCAAGAGAGAAAGCAGCATTAGCATTTGTCTCTGCTCTGCTAAACCTTGAAGTAAATTTTATGGACCGATAAAGGATTATGAAACTAATTTTTTAGCTCACTACATTGATGACAAGTAATTAGATCAAGAAGAATAAATGCCACCCCACAAGATAAAAGCAGTGTTTTCCATTTTTCTGGTGCTGTTTGGGGTTGGTGATGTGCTATTTGTTCACATCTCAGGACCTGATGGTAGAGGCTTTCTAGTCGGCTGGTGACGTGCAGAGGGGCAGTGCTGTGAGCTGTAAGCAGGCTTATACTCAAGAGTGAAAGGCAAAGACCACACAGTTGTGCCTTCATCTTTCAAGGCCACTCAATCCCTCCGGGAGAGAGGGGGATGCGCTGGGTGGGGGGTTACTCACATCCACCTTGCTGGGGCTGCAAGGTGTTTTCCTGAAGTGCAATTCAGACTGCACTGAGTTAAGAGCCGAAACTCCCTACGCAGCCATCGGGGAGAGAGATTTATACAAATACTTCTTCTTTGCACCCCTTTCCAACCCTCTTTTCTAAGATCTCTCTGAGCTCCCTACGTAACATAAATGCTCATATTCATGGCTCATACTTTGAAGTCCATGTGAGCTGCTATGGAGTCAGCATTTCTCCACTCACTGCCTTCAGCTCATGGCACACTTTAGGGGCAACACCTCTCCAAGCTTCATTAGTGCCCTGAGTTTCTCTGATAATACATCCACTTCAGAGAATCAGCATATAACTCTCACAATATATCCCTTTTACACATATTAAACAGGGTTTATATTTGTCCCCAGACCAGATAACAGACCAAAAGTCAATGAAGTCAATGAAAAGTCTGCTCTTCATCCCTGGGATGGAGAACAGTGATCTATGTGCAAAGTAACTATAAATAATGTAGCTCAGGTTGATCTGAACCAGTGTTGGCTAACAGCCCCGCTTTGGGGAGGAAGGAGGTTGGACTTGGTGGCCTCCAGAGGTCTTTCCACCCTAAAACACATGGTCTTCTGGGAACCATGTGTGAGTATGCTATTAAAATGGATGCTGTTCTTTCCCATTGTGGAGCTTGTTAACTATTTTTGAGATACGTTTTTCAGCTAAATTCTGCAAGCAGGTGCAAGGGCAATTAGTATCTTAGTGAAAATATAAAGAGCGTTTAATTGAGTAATCTACCTGCAACTGGTGAAGTTAGCACAGATTTGTGCCATGGTAACTGACAGCAGAGGCTGGTGCAAAACATCTGGTTCTCCTGAACACTGAAAGCACATATAACACATGAGGACTGTGAAACTGAGCCATGTTCTGAAATGGCAAGTTTCAGTTTGGATTTTCTGATGATCAAGAGAGGAACCAAGACCCAGTTACATTTCCTATTTTGCTCTAGATGTCTTGTGTGACCTTCCTGCGTGACTTACCCTTACTTCATAGAAACACAGACAATTACAGCTCTTCTGTTCAGGAGCAGACTGGTAGGAAGCTAAATATCAACACTGAGCTGTCAGAAAGCAGACAGAAATTTCAGAGACCTGGATATGATTAAAAATAAAATAATAATAATTACTATTAAAAATGCATGTAGCTCTATTCCTGGAATGAACCATCAAATACAATCTGACAGAAATCCAGTGTCCACCTTCATCTTGCTTGCAATAAAATCTCAGCAGATTTCATCTGCAAGCTTGTTTGGGACTTACGAAACCGGTCTGTTGAATCCCTAGCTCTCTTCAGAGAACATCAGTCATTTTTTCTGGAAAGCGGTCTGGTTTACTGGGTGGTTTGCAGCTCAGGATTGCTGCTGGGCAGATGACATAAATGGCTAGGAAACAAGTTGATGCTGAGGAAAGGTGGAGACTGCCTTGGCAGGTCTTGGGCAGTAGCAGAGCTGCCCCGTTTTCCTTGAGCTCCAGCTGTGAATGGGGATGGCAGATGCTGAGCATCTGCCCTGTCCCAGGCAGTGCTGCTGGTATTGCAAGAAAACTGTTGGATGAGGTGAGCAATTCCATTCACTGCCAACCAAAGCACCAAAGAAACACACATTGTTGAAGTGTAAAAGAAATAGCACTTTGTCTTCTTGGAGATCAATACCCAAGAGATGACGCCGCTGCCTTGCACGGACACCTGCAGTGATCCGGGCTGAGGAGTTGCTCTGTCTATCAAGCACTCGTTTCTCCAGTGTGGCTGTCCCACCATGGGACAGACTGGCATCACCTAATTCTTTAGATCCTAATAAACTGCACTGATTACAGTAACTTTATTGCTTTGCCCCACTCACATAAACTAAAGCAAGAAAGTAAAGACAAGACAGTGTTATAAAACTAAACATAGCTTGTATAAGCTGAAGTGGTCAATAGTAGGAGACAATTTCTGCTACAGTCCCTTTTCTATTGAAGTGAAGTTGAAACCTCTTATGATCTCCCAGAGACCCTGGCAAAGCAGAATGGGCCAGCCAGGATGATTTGGTTTATATTCACGTTTCCCTCTCAGGAGCCTGTCCTCCACAACCAGTTTGTGAGACAAGGCAATTTAACCTGGGAACCAGTGGCTTCTGTTTCCCTTGTTCAAAATCTGAAGAAAAACAAACAGAAACCCAGCCTCTTCTCTTCTTGGTCACCCTTGGCTGGCTGTGGGATTCCTCTGTTTTTTCTCAGATCTAGTGAATGGACAAGAAGGAGATCTGGAATCAATCTTATTTTCAGCAATATTATTTTTTACTTTTTTGACCAGGAAGGACTATCAAGCATTAATGTTCTTTTTCACATTTTTCTAGCAGTGATTTTAAGTTTCTTCTCTCCTGTACGACATTAAAAATCATGGGTATTGAGTCAAGGCTCTGAAGCTGGGCAGGGAGTATAGGATTATCATTGTCTGATGTCTTCTCCATCATACTGGGAGTGTAGATGGTACAGTCTAGTCACATCTGTGGCTGCTTAGTCCCTTGGATGTGGCCAGCAGCAGAGTAGGTAGAAGAAGGTCCATGATGGAAAAAAATCATAACTACAGGCAGCCCCTTTCTCCTTATCAGGAGTGGGTACCTGTCTTGAGGCACAAGGAGGAGCTACTTCCCAAAACTTATAAACCTCATGCAGTGTGACTATGCAGGCTCTCATTAGACTGTGGGGCAAACTCAAGGCAAACTCAAGGAAGGTCCAGGTTAACTCACAGAAATCAAAGTGAAATTTAGCAGTATAAACACTTGTCTGTAGCTCATCTGGCTCTTTCAACCCTGCGGACCATACCTTGAACTGCCGTAACTCTGTGCAGCCCTTCTAACTCCGAAAGCTTTGCACCAGCTCTGAAGGTCTGGCCAGTTGCGCTGCTAAGAAATGTCCACCCTGCCTGCCTTCCAGTTACTGACGATGTGCCCAGATGAAGGGGTTGAGGTGACCGGGCACTTTTTTGGAAGAAACAGGGAGTGGGACAGGGAGAGGCTGGTGTAGTGAGGAGGGAAGCAGAAGTATCCCTTTCACAGGCTGGCTCAGGTACCTCACACGGATGCACCCTGAATGCATCACTTCCCTGGGACCAGTCCTTGAATCTAAGCCTACTTAAACCTTCTTTGCTGTGATACTATCTTCAAAGAGTTACGGACTTCTTAGTGGAAGAAAATGCCATATGTAAACTCCCTCAGTAAAATTTTTGTCCAAGTAATGGATGAGAGAGATATCTAGTTTTATTATGAGGCAATTGTACTTAATTATGGAGTAATTTATGTTTAACAATTGACTGTGTTTTTCACTGTTGCTTTTTCAGGTCAGCTGCTCTTGGCTCTTAATTACACTAGCTGAGCCTTTGCAAATCTCTCCCTTTCCATGTGTGTCAGGGAAAGATTATTTTCTAAAAACAGACGTTCAAAGAAAATAGGGAACAGAGGTAGAGGACATTCGAGTCCAAACACGATTAAGTACTCTCTAATAAAAAGCTCATTTCGGCGTGACATAAACTAAAAAGCTATAAAATGAGCAGCGGACAGGATGAACATCTGTTCTAGTTTTGATTATCTTAGGTGTACAATGTACTAGTTTTAATAGTGGGATCTTGCTAAAAGGACCAGGCTCTGAAACAGTTGCTGCCCAATGACTGGAAGATCCCTTCCCGTCAAGATGTGAGGAAGGGTGCCTCCTTGCAGCTCTGCAATGCCAAATCCATGGTGCCCCAAATCCTCAGGCTCATGTGTGTTTTTTTAAAGCCAGTTTCTGAATTAATCCATGAGGCCATGTGGGCTGAAATAAGCCTGAATTTCTGGCTGGAAGCTCAGTTCTTGTACTTGGGGAGAAAATAATTTGTGATCTGAAAATTTCCACCAACATTTTTCCTTATCCCTCCCTCCTGCTGCCTCAGCTGAAGTGGTAACAGGGCCAGAGAGCTCTGGAAGCCAAGCAGGGAGGTTTCTAATAAGAAAAGCAAACAAGGATGAGGTTCCTTGATCTTTTTCCCAATTGCTGTGGATAGTCAGAAACATAAACCTTCTCAGCATAGTTTAATTTTCTCTTAAGTTCTATGGGATTCTATGGCTGCTTAGGACTAATTTGCCTCTAATCAATTCATAGTGGTTTTCATGGCCCAGGCCAAAAAACTATCATGCAACTAGGATGCTCTCCGAGCAATGGTGAAGTGAGCTTTGAATAACATGTAGAAAGATCTTTTTGGAAGGTGTTCTAGTTTTCTTTGAACACCTTTGTATTCGATGCTGTTGTTCCAGAATAAGACATCTATGGACCGAACTCTTTTCAAAACGTACAGAAAATTTACCCTTTCCTTCTGGTTCAAGCAGAAGCTGAAATCAATGCTTAATATCAAGGAGAGGACCTGTGGGATGTACTGCAAGTTGTCTTTAGGGACAAAACAAGCAAGCACTAATAGTAAAGAGAAGGCTGAAAATACACTTATTTTCAACTAAACACCTTGTTCAAACATATTTGCTCTCTCCCCGATCTGTCTATTTATATCTTGAAAATGTGTTTGTAGGTGCAATCCAAAAATTTTAAAACACTATTTGTCTGAAACAGCTCAAATTGTAACTCAAACTTTTTCCTGTAGTATTAGAATGGATGACTATTCTGGTATATGGCTATTTACATAATGGAGAATTAAGATTATCTTAACTATAACTTACTGTTTTTTAAAGAAAGACTCATTGCTTGGACCACTTAGAGTCTGAGGGATTCATTACATTCTTAGCAGAACAGATTGAAAAATGTATTTGATATTTTTCATTAGATCTTTATTTTAAAAAAGGGCATGGAAAAATACGTCTTTGAATATACTAAGTCAGGAGGAAAAGAGATACAAAGAAAAAAATTTGTTTTCTGGTATTCAATTTTTCACAGAATAGCTAATGTTTCATTTCCAAAAATGAGAAAACTATTTCCACAGGCTTTTTCAGTATTTTTAATAGGAAATTTTGACCATTTTCTGCCAAGCTCTCTCTGTCATCTTTTATAGTTGCAAATAGTTGGTATTTTACCAGACCAGACACATTAAAAAGACAATAGCATAGAAGGTAGCAACGTGTGGTAAGCTCCTAAACTACCCAAAAATATGGCCACTCCTATAGGATGCCAGGTGTTGGGGCATATGTGGGTCTGCTGCTCTTCAGAGCTGACTGGGGCTAAGGAAAAGCTGTGGACAATTCAGAGAAGCGGTGAACCCGATTAGCTTTCTCAGTAGCAGTTTGTTTTACACCTGCAAGGTCTTTAAACTAGCATGAAATTACACAGCAGTTTCCCAAAGTAATTTGGGAAATCACCTCTCCTTCTCTTTTTATCTGGAGCCACTGCAGAGTGGACACATCCTTCCCATACCATAACCTGGTTAACACATTCAACTATCACCTCTGCCTCAGCAAGACTGAAAAGCACAGACTCTTTGCAATCGGCTGTGCCACTTCTGGACTCTTCCTCGCTCTCTTCTTCCCTCCCAGCAATGCCAGTGTCAAACCAAAACCCAGCCCCAAACCCTTGGTAGAGCAGTGGCTTCTTTCTGTAACACCGCCTTTGGGGCTTACTTTTAACTTTCACTTTTTATTCAAACCTATATATTCAATGTGGCTACTCTTAAGTACACCCTTCCCTCCTTGTCCCCCACACTATTGCTAGCTGGGCCTGGTCTCTCCTCAAGGGCTGCTGCCACCACTGCTCTCTCAGTTACAATGACCCCATGCCAGTCACTTATTTCAAATTTCTGTAGCAATATCCTGCCTTATCAAGTCATATACTGACATTAAAAATATTTCTACAATGCTCTGCTTCTGCTGTCTGAGCCCTCCATGTCTGTGCTGGCGGCTGTAGCATGGGAAGCTTGTTTGGAAGAGCCAGGTTCTCAGCTGATAGAAAACCACCTTTGGCCAGCGCTAATTTGCACTGGTTACCAGTGCATGGCAAGAAGCAGGTCTCGTTCGTGTTTGGAAAAGGAGAATGGGTTGCACCTATACAGCATCAGGAGAAGCAAGGGCTAGCAAAAGCCCCAGCACCTACCTTGGTGCACCCTCCCTTCTGCACCCTCCCATCGGTGGGGAAGATCATAGAATGGTTCAGGTTGGAAGGGACCTTAAAGATCATAGAGTTCCAACCACCCTGCCATGGGCAGGGACACCTCCCACTAGACCAGGTTGCTAGACCAAGATGCCCTTGACCAAGCTGCGGAGCCCACACGAGGCAGCTCAGTCTCTGGTTGTTCACAAGGTCATGTTGCTCTTTGCATTGGAGGTTTCCCTTTTAGGGTGGATCCTGTGGCCAGGTCGTCTGACACTGGCTATGCAATGTCACCAGATGGGCCACGTAGCAGCGGCTGGGTCCGGCATGTTGCACCCAGCATATCCTCATTGCAGGGAGATGTGTGGCAAAGGACCAGGTACCGGGTTTCCTGAAGCACAGGCTCAGGCTTGAACCACACGTGCAATACAGACCTAACCGGTGACCCTGCACCTTTCCTGTGGTAGGAAACCCCTGCTATGTATTACCATGAGGGAAAGCACTGAAGAAGAGGGGAAAGAAAAGCCACACTTCGCAATGATCTCTCACACCCACCCAAATACCATGTGTCACGGGCAGGGCTAGATGGGACTGGAACAAGGCATGCCCGGTCAGGATGCTTTAGACCTCACCACCCAAGAAAGCCAGGTGCCAGGTTTTAGTGTCAGTAACTGAGTGCTCCTTGGATGAATAGACATAGAAACCCCTGGGATAATGTTGATTCAAGGAAATGCTTCCAACTCAACAAAAAAAGTTGGATGGCTTTGCCAAGGAGCCGAGTCCACAGAAAGGACACTTCTATGAACTGCTCAGTACAGTATCAAGCTCCGCTCCTCCACTGCTCTAGATAACTGCAGACCAAGACAACGCTTTAACAAATGGCTACAATCTCTCTCCACCACAAAAGTGATAATTTGCAGGCTTTCCATGACCTCATATGAAGCTGAGTTGGCTAACGTGCATTAGCCTGGTTCTGTGGAGTTGACAAGCATGGTTGACACAGTTATAATTCAGCATGCCAAAGGGAATGAAGGATAACAAAGATTTAAAACTTTTAATTAAAATCTTGAAGCAAGTGAAATGCTGGAGAGACCGGTAACTCCTTTGCAGGGCTGTCAGTTTGGGACTTCTTTTGGTGGGGAATAGAGGAGCTGCAAGCAGGAAGGAGGGTGGAGATATGTTCAGATTTATCTGCAAACGTGTACCATATATTTTAAGATATTGAGGAACAGTTTTTATTAACTGCTCCCATGAAGGGAAAGATAGCGAAGGAATCTGAAGGCACTAACATTACACAACTGTCTGATCTATGATGTCAATTCTGTTGCACAACGCTGCATAAAACTGAAATAAACACAACTGACATGAAATGCAAAAGTCTTATTGTTGTTCTTTTCTGATATAAACTACTTGAGCCTGGGCAAAAGACAAGAACAAAGAGAAAACTGGCCTTTTTCTCAGATGAATGTGCTTGCATGTCATCTATCCCATTAAAATGATACCAATTTATGGTGATGTGAATATTTCGGGAAGTATAAATAAAAAAAAATTCCTGGAAAACCCAAAGGGACAGCTCGAATGTCCATCTTCAGAAACAGAGTATTCAACAATGAAACTACATTACATGTTTATTATGCCTTTAAAAAGCAACCTATATAGCACTCTGAACCATGTAGCAATATTACCAGCGAGTCCTCCCTTCCCTCTTACAAAAGATGAAGCAACTGTGGTTGGACTCCCAACAAGAAGAAAGGTGTCAGCAGTTCAGATACGTATGTTGAGTTCATCTGAAGGCCCCTGTTTCATTTTGCTAAGCTAAATAGTAAATTTTAATTTGTAGTACTGTATTTGTGTTGGGGCAGGCTTTTACTGCAGTTGCAGAACAGATCGTGATAGTCAAGTCAACAAAGATGAACAGGGTTTTAAAAGCGATGCTTAGCTTCTGAAGGTTCACAGAGGAAGTGAAAAGCAACCTTCTGCTCCAGCCCTCGCCTAGCACAAAGGGTGGTGCAGGCAGTAAGCACAGAGTGGCACCTTCAAAGGAGGACTCTCCTGCAAGGCCACAGCCAAGAGCGCTGCTGAGCCTGGCAAGGACCAGCCTCAGCTAGAAGCTGTTTGCTTCTCTTATCTCTGTGGGGCATCGCACGCACTGTTATTGTTCATAAACCTGGAATTAACCTATTTGAACATCCTTCTGGCTGTTCTTTCTTCGCTCCCCTCCCTCATAATTTCCCTAGCCAAGAATCTTCTGCAAGTAATAAGTAACAAAAGAAACCCCTCAAGTGTTGGCTTAATCTGGAAGTCTAGTGGCACTACTCTGGCAAACAAAGGAGTTTTGTCCTCCAAAATTACACTTTTTGGTTGAGATAATGTTTTGCATATTTCTCTGAGGCTCTTCACATGTTTAACATCTATTTGTTAACTTATCCTTGCATTTCCCTGGGAGCTCCTCAAGTACATAGCATTCCTCTACAGGTGAAGTCACTGAGTTTTAAAGAGACAAAGACCCAAATTTTCAAAAGCCTAAAAAAAAATTCTGCACTTTGTTCTTTCACTGCCTGGCTAAAGCGAAGCCCAAGCACCAGTCTCCATATGTTGGATCTGTATTAGCTGCAAATGCCAGGTGCTGCTGGAAGTCAGCTCCCAGCGGCAGATAAACCTGTAATAGAGAATTGATCCATTGAAATTGCTTTTTCAAGGGAAAATGCCTTACTGAAAGTGTGTGGCCAGCCAATGTTTGAGCATGGCAAAGACAGAAGAAAGGTTATCCTAGCACATTTTAGGCTTCTTGTGATGTTCCAGACCACTCCAGCCCTATTCCTAAATAACTCTAACTAGAATGACTGGTCATCACAGCCCTGCTCTGATCTTTCCCATTACTCTGCCAGATGATAAAATACCACGAGGAGTTCGTTGTTTACAAAGCACCATTGCTGAAGCAATTACATGTGAAATAAGTCTCCTGGTGTTGCTGTTGTGCTTATTTCCTGTAGTTTTAGAGCAGATATCTCCAAAAACATCTTCTGTCCTTCACATAGTGAACAAATATTGCATTCAAGCCTTCCTTCACACTACAAGTTCCTGTAAGCATTCATAAATAAGGTGTAATTTTATGACCAATCAGCCACACTCTTTGGTGTTGTCCTAATCGGGAATATTTGTATAATAGGCGTGATGATGGCCAAGCAGTTCCCCCGTCCTGGCCTTTCCAACTGTGTGCTCTCTCCTGCTGGCAAAAGAAGCTGCATGTGCAATAGCCTGAATCCCTTGATAAACTTGCAACATCAAGAGACATCAAAGATGTTCAGCCCCATTCATCAGCAAGTCTTAATTGATATCTTGAGCAAGGCTAGAGGACTGCTAAGATAAATCTAAACAGTGACCTATTCAAAGAACTTCCACGTATTTTACAGGAGGAATTTGTTTAAGGTATGCTCTTATCTAAGAGAATTCATAAAGCCTTAAGAGACGACATATATATTTTTAAAAGCTCCCTGATTTTATATGAACACTTGAGATACAGTAATCTGTGAATTTATTCAGATTTGTAGCTCAGCATAAAGCTGTCTGGTTTTTGGACAGCCCTTTTGATTTACCATCCTGTGGTGAAATCGCTGCAGGAATCTGGAGAAGGTCCAATTCTATTTGTTTAAAGTCCTGATCATGTGGCTTTGGCATTCCTAACATATCCAGCAATCATTTGCTTTTAATTACCATTCATTTCAACCACATAAGTAATGAATGTGGCTACCACATCCAATTTAAAGGCTGTGTAAACTCTTGAGCTGGGTGGAACATTCTTCTATATAGAGGCTTAACTATAAATTTAACTCCAAATGTGAATCCTCTTAACTTATTTTAGGCAGGCCTTTATAAGTTTCAAATAAAAATAAATAAAAAGGAAATGAAAAAAGCCTCAAATGAAAGATTCCACACAATACACCTGATTCACTTCAGGAGCAATTTCCTGGACTCCCCAACCTCTTGGTATGACTGTAGAAACCTTAAAAAAACAAGTTGATTTAATGTTTCTATTTATTCATGGTGTCCAGTTTCCAGAGGAGTCTGTGACTTGTAGTTTTAAACTCAATTTAGCATTTAAACTCATTTTCAGCTGGGTCCCAGTGGAGCAACAATTAGAAAAGGAAAAGAGTTCAAAGAAAAAGGGTTATAACCTTTCAGCGGTATGTTTGCCTGGACTTTAAAAAAAAAAAAAAAAAAAAGCATCTCTCTTACTATTCTTCCTACATTTGGCAAACACTAGGACAGATGGCCGGCTTGAAAACCTGTTAGTACAGAGAACTTCATGGTTAGGTACAAACCAACGCATAGAAGTCTTTCATGGCAGCCGAGGCAAAGGTTTATTTTTTAGGGGTACTGTTATTTGTATCATGCTGAAAGCCCAGTATCAGCAGGCTCAGATTCTCTTGAGAAAAAAGAAATGTCACATCGAATCTGAGCAAGAGGAACCTATCAACAAAGACAAAGAGAAGCTCTGCTGTTGCACACTTTAAACCTACACATCTTTTGTCATTGAAGGCTCCAGCTGAGACTGGTGTCCCAGCAATCCACATTCTCATAGAATCATAAAATCATAGAATGGTTCAGGTTGGGATCATCACGTTCCAACCCCCCTGCCATGGGCAGGGACACCTCCCACTAGATCAGGTTGCTCAAAGCCCCATCTAGCCTGGCCTTGAACACTTCCAGGGATGGGGCATCCACAGCTTCTCTGAAATATACATTATGGGAGCCAAGCGGGCCATGGTTGGAAGAGGTATTGTGATTCTCCAGAAGACAAAACTGGCCAAACTGGGAGTCGAGCAATGGCCTAAAAGTCAGGAACCGGGGTCCCCATTTATTAACTGCAGCAGTTTCACCATGGAGATCTGGAATCTGTATGTATTTTGGTGTATTTAGAGTTAACCTGTGCTTTCTATAGTAACAGCTTTTTCTGTAGCCAATAGTACTCTTATGAATGGGCTTCCAGTGTCACAAATTCAGCATCGAGACTCAGCCTCTGCTAAGACCTGAGTACCAAAATCTTATTTGAAAGCACTGTATTTCATGAATACCAAGGGAAAACTAGTTGGCTTGTTTGCTTTTCCTCTCCACCAGTTCTTGTAAACATATGATATGAAAGCCTCCCCCAGGACCTCCACTGCAGGGTCTCCCTGATCGGAGCACACAGGTATCTCCAGGCAGGACCTGCCTGTCCAAACATGTGGGACTGTGAGACAATGGCGTGCAGGGTGACCCAGGCAGGCAGGCCAAGGCTGCTCTTGCCTTCTACATAGAGATGTCACACACTCAGGTCAGAATGGATCATGCCTGAAATAGTGGACTTTATGAACGTAAATGAGGGTTTCAGTGCTCTCTCAGTCTATTTGGTTAATGTGGCTCAAGAAATAGACCTCTTACACAAGATTTGATCCCTTAAATTTGAGCACTATATTTTAGAGGCATTATATTTTAGACAGAAAAAGTGATGCTACTGTAACAGAAGAGATAGGCAGGAAAATCTTTACCAGTCTATCCTAAAATTACAGCAGACCTGGACAAAAATCTTATTTTTATAAAGCTGGTTGACAGGACACCTGATCATTCTGATTGTAATGAAATTACTACAAGGTGGAAGTGTAAGCATTTACTATGTTATCCATCAGCCCATAATAAGACAAATAGATTTGACCAGGTAGACCTGAAAAAACAATTGGCTAGGGTAAATTAAATTAAGATTTTTGTCTCTGTTTCATGTCATCAGAAAAAGACCTACCATATTTTCTAGAACAGATACAACATATAGCTGGTGTCACATAATTTGTACGTACAGATACCTGGAAGGAAGAGATTTAGGAAAGAACCCTCGCTCCCAAATAAGCAAAGAGAAAGTCAATGTGCTTGTTTGACTTAAAGAAAAGTAAAATTACTGAATCCAGCATTTTGATGAGGAATGTGCTGTGGTTCATCTGCTGCTGCTGAAACTTTCCACTTTGGGAAGACATATATTTAAAAACTAAAACGCACATTTGTCCCTGGTCACTTGAAGAGAGCATAAGAATGATGGACAGAAACGACAGCAGCATTCATAAAGAGACACAGTTAACTGTGAATTAAAATTATCACTAGGCCAGGCTAGTAAAAAAAAAAATTAAAGGCAGATCATTTAAGGTCCTGAACCATTGAAATTTGATGTTCACAGGCAGATGCAACCCAGGGCGAATGGTTTTGAATGGAAGGGGAGGCCAAGGCTTTCTCATCAAACCTCCCCCTTCCCCTGTTGTGTTTCTTGCTATTGCTGATAAGCTGTAGCTGATTTTTGAATCAGTTGCGACAAGATGATTAAAAATGGTGATAACCCATTAGACGGAGGTGATGCTGCAGCAGCGCCCAGCTGGAGCACCCTGACGGCAGCAGCAGCCAGCAATGTGGTTCCAATCGCCACCTGCCTTTGAAATGTCACCAGGAAAGATCTATAGACAGCACTGCTGCTACAGTCCGTCAGTGTCTACTCTTCCTGTTTGATTTTTATTTAACTTACTATGGGGTTGATCAGGTCCCAATGAAGCTGAGGGCACTTTGAGGCCTCTTTGAAAACTGAATTATCAAATGGAATTAGAGCCCCATTCAAAATTCACCTGTTTTTCATTTCATTAATGTGTCTGCCTGCATCTGGATTCATGACCTGCACAGCCCATCAGTTTTTTTTCCCTTCATCCTGCCCCTTTCATGTGTCTACGTTCCAATTTCCTCTTTTTCTCTTCAGGTTATGGATCACCCAGACTCCATATGCTGATACGATTCGATTTGCTCTCTCCCTGGTATTCCCACAACTATACTGATGCACATTTCTCTTCTTCTTTCTCAGTCCTGTATCAAACTTTCTCTTTTTGCAGCTGCTAGCCTACAGCCATGGTCCCAGCCAACCACTCCCACCTCCACATACAAGTCTCTGATTCCATCTTCAGAGTGGCCTTTACTGACCTTAGTTCATCAGACTGCTTTTGGCACATTTGATGCAGTCACATAAACTACAGAAGAGTTACTATTCTCAAGAAATATGCTCTGTGACCTGTTTGTTTTCTTTTTTTTTTTTTTTTTTAATTGGCTGCATCATCTGTAAAGGTGCAATCCACCTCTTATTTTAGAGCCGCATCTACATTCTAGGTTACACTAGTGCACTGACTCAGAAGAGATAAATAACATGGGCTGTGTCACTAGTATCTTAAAAAGGGGGCATATGTACATGCACATACCTTGGCATTTTGAAGAGGAGGTTGGTAACTAGAGGGCCGATAGTACCTCCTCTGAGTCGCATCGGTATGAATGTCCCCGAGAAATAGCTCCTCCACAAGGTGGTCTAAATTGTGGTGCAGGTACTGCTTCTCCACGCGGATCAGCTGGAGTTCGTGCATGGCAAAATTCAGCGCTTTGGTGCATTCACAGCCATTGTCTTCTCTCAGCAAATCGTAGCTCACATCCTGCTCCCAGGGACTATCTTCTGGTATAAATCCAGGACACGTATGGTTCACCAGCTCACTTAATTTCTTGGCTATTGCTTCGTTGTGACATATGATCTGTATGTTGCGTAGCTGATAATCAGCCTCAGTACCCCCTCGGATGATCCAGGATGCTTGGCGGAGACGTATTTTGCCACGTATAACTAATGTGTAGATAGGATTTGTGCAGCGATTGCCACCGTAATAAAATTGATAGGCCTTAAATGTATTGTTGTGGTAGAACCTGTAAGATCTTGTGATGAACTCTGGGCCTGCTCTAACTTCGCAGCTGTGGGAAGACAAAAAGTGATGGAAATGAAATTTTAGCATGGTGGCATATCATGTACACTACAGGTAACAAGACTGAGCAGTGCTGTATTGGGACCTCAGAGACACTTGGGTGCTAACGTCCCTGCGGCATGAATGGGAGTATACAGGAACTAGGCCTCTGCGGCCTGCCAATTAACCAACAATTTCCTCTCCTGTTATGCTCTTATTAATATACTGCTTCATGGTGATCATATCTAAGAGCTTTGTCTTTGTAGGTTTAAATATTTTGAGCTATGTTTTGCTTTTCCTTTTTGTCTAGGCACCACCATGTGACTCAATTCCTCTCTGAAAAAAAAAAAAGGAGCAGCTTATTAAACATCTATTCTTCTCTTTTGCATGGTAGATTTAGCAAAAGGACTGGTAACATCAGAAAGTGAAATGCCAAATGTCTACAAAACAGTACGAAGAACTGGCTTCTATGCTGCTGTAGAAGCTTCTCAGTGGAGTTCCTCCAGCTCTGGTCTGCAGAGGATGTGCAGGATCGTGTCCTCAGCTTTTCCACTCAAACTTTCAACAGGGCTGGCAGTTAATGCAAAATTAACTCTCACCATTGGTCCTCTCACCATTAATGCAAAACTTCTATTTGGATTGAATTTGGACTGTGCAATATTCAGGTTTTGTGTTTTTTCTTTTTTTCTTTTTTCCCCTAGTTTTTCTTTTTTTTTTTTTCCCCTTAAGGTGTAAATGGCAGTTAAATTCCACTTCCTGTAGAAAGTCCTTTTGTGCCTTCAAACTTGTCCCCCTTGTCACATCCACAATACTTAACATAAATACACTCCTTTCTGTTAAAACACCCCAGTCTTTCCTACTACAAGTCACTTCAAATAAGCATGTGAATACTGCCTGCTGAGACACAGAAAGCAAAATAGCTCTCTGAATTACAAGTTATCATGCATGGAGAGCAATAGAACTGGTGAAACACAGCTTCTTAATTTCTTTTGCTAATAAAACCTGTGCTAGACACATGCTCTGAAGACAATGACCCATTCAATGGATCTAATGCATGTAGTCCAAGATAATACAATGCTATGTTTGAATAAGCATCCACTTTGGCAACCTGGGATCCTTCCGACTCAGAGAGAGATTTAAAGGTATTTCACAGCATGCTGTTTAAAATCCAGACCATAAATTGATTCATCAAGACAGCTTCATAGCATGCTATTCTAATGTACGTAACTCCACTCCTTCTCATTTTATGCATATAGAAACATATATATTATGTTATATATTAACACATAGAAAGCATCTGAAATTTAGAGCATCACTATACTAAAGAAAATATTTCCCCTGCTGCTTACAGTGGGAACATTCATCCTTCTCTGCTTCCTTCCCCTCTTCTCTTCCAAATACATCACTCAAGCATCATGTTTTATCTTTCCTTACCCGGTAGAGACCCAGTGTCCCTCAATATTGGGAGGCATCTGCACAGTGATCCGGGCTCCATTGTGAAGGTGTTTCAGCATATGATGACACTGTGACTCCTTGAATGCCCTCCATGCACTCTTCTCCAAGGACCGAGGGTGGGACCTGCTGTCCGGGTGAAGAAGAGCAGAACCTTCTCCCAGCCCTGTGACAGAAAAGTGTAAATTATCATGAAATCCTACCGAGAAGGACTTCAACATGATGAAGGAGGTTGTGACCATCTTGTGTTGAATGACACTTGTTTGCAATGTTATGTGTCTAGGAAAGTACTGTTTACATTTCTTTTCTCCTCTGAAAAAAAAAAGAAAAGGAAAATATGGGAAGCTCTTCCTCTCTGTCAGCCCACTACTAATCCACTAAATAAATTTGTTTTATAAAATACACTGGAGAGAAGAGCTTGAACCAAAGTGTTGCATTTCCACACCCAGGAGATGTGTCTTTGAACCTGAATTTTATAGACACCTCTGTCATCTCTGGTCAGGACAATCAAAAACCTTTTAGAAAGTTGCATCCAGATCCGGACATAAACTTTGCGGTTTCAGCCTACTTTGAATGCTTCTATAATAAACTTGCAAATAAAGACTACTCTTTAAAGCCAAGGGAAAACAGATATTAAAAGCAAAGCCTCTGCACACAGGAAGCCTCTGTGATGACTGAGGTGGTCAATTAAAGGCAGATTCTGCTATTTTTATTTTAAAGGGGAAAAGGAATTTCAAAAGCTAATTTTATCTCCAGCACACAGTAATTTTGGTTTCTAGTAATGTATACATACAAAACCCACCAGTGCTCTCTCTACACAATATTAATTGGACAAAATGAATACATAGCATCAGAAAGAATGCGTCTTTACTGTTTTAGGCACAGCCTGCTCTTAGATATGTTGGAAAACATGGATCAAAAGAAAAACACACATCTAGAGGTTAAGAGGTGACAAACATGAACCTTACATAATGGGTTGGAAACTGTATTACTTTGCCAGAAGGAATTTAAGAACCAGCAGGCTAGAAAACGAATACGGGGCGGGGTGGAGGGGCTGGTTGCATGCCCGGGAAGTCAGGGCAGCGTCTCGGGAGGGGGATGTCTCACTAACACGTTCTCCCAGGGGCAGGGTCTGGAGTTCACCCTCATCTTTTCTGGCGCCCTCTTGGCTGACCTGACTCAGGAACAGGGCTGTAGGGGATCACCAGTGTGTGGTGGAACCCTGCATTGTGCCAAGCCGCCTAATGCAGGATCCTACGCTTTATGCCCCAGGCCCCATCTAACCCTTCAGCAGGTTCTTGGGCAGCATGCAGCATCGCTACAGAAATTCCAAGAAAATCAGCATTATTCATTTTTAGCTAGACACTGTTTCAAACCTTTGCCATTTCCCATTGCAAAAAAGAAAATAGTGTCAGTGACTCATTATGCTGGCTAGGTCATAGATCTTCCAAAAGAAACTTGGGTAACACCTGGGAAAATGGCATTGCTAAAAATATAAATACGTCAACTATTTAAAAATAGCAATTCTGAAGCTAAACAAAGGCAAGGACTTATCCAGTAGGCAGGGTGAAGAATGACCAGAAAGAATACAATAAATACTTGAATGTAAACAGTGCTCACCACTGAATCATCTCAAGATCTAATGAGATTAATGAATACAACCTCACAAAGTCTTTACTGGAAAATCCGGTAGCTTTGTTGCAGGTTACAAATAATCCTTCCACCTGAATGAGAATTTACGGCCTTACTTTCTAAAGGGTAATAAATGCTAGGGATGCTTTGATATTTGAGCATGCCGTCTGAGATGGAGCCTTAAAGGAGCCTGATTTTTCAGAGGGTCAATACGTCTCCCTTTCTGGAAGTCAAGGCTTCTCAGGTTTTTCTACACTGGGGAACAGAGTCACTCGCGTTAGCGCCAAACAACTCCCGTTCTGCAGCCAGAAATGGTACGTCCGCTTCAGAACTGGAACAGCTACAGCAGGGTGACTCTCCGATTGAGCTGACTGCATCTTTGGAGAGGCAGGCTTTACCACATAGTGCTTCATGTACACGGTGGTACAGCCTCCTGGGCTGAAGCCAACACCTCTGCACAGCAGCTCTGTGCTGTGCCACGTCTGCAGCCCACCTCACCTGGAGCAGCACTTGACACTCTCAAAAACTTGGGCTTATTTATCTTATCTGAAACCTTCTGGGTATGGGGCGGATATCACAGGCTTTCACACTGCCAGGAGAACAAGTTCAGACAGGTACAGGTGAGCCTACCAGTATATTTATTTTTGTTGTTATGAATCACAGCTAGTGACCGAGAAGTTGCCTTCTAACACCCTTCTCCATCTCCAAGTCTCCACATGCTCAAATAGCCCAAATTACTTCAGCACCTCATTCTGAAATGGAGAAAGCAGCCCTGTCCATGAGCTCAGAGCATCTTTTGTGTCAGAAGTGACACCTCCTGCAAGGTACCTGGTAGAGGTTGAGCCATCAGTACTTTCAACAGAAACATATCTGGCAGGATGTCTCCTGCAGACAAATTCTCTCACACTGAAGAAGTCTTTGAAAAATTTACATTTCTACTTGATGTTCTTAAGTGTTTGAAATCTGCTATCAAGAGGAGGTTTTGAAATGGTTCAAGTGACTACTTCCAAGGCATATTTACTATACTATTTGCTTTTAAGAAGTTGTATTTTGCCTAGCTCACGTCTATGCTATGATTCATGAATACAGATGCACTTAAAAATGAATGATTTATTCATTTAAACATACTTGGACATTTAATTTCTCCAAGCAAAAATCCTTCTGTGGGAGGATACCGTCTTGTATGTGCACATATCAAAGGAGAAAATGCAGCAACCACAATATACGTTCCCAATTATTCCCTGGAGGAAACAATGAAAGAGAAGGGGTTTTTGAAAAGGCGTCAAACTTAATGTGGTATTATACAGTGGCTTTTCTTTGATATAGCTCAGAAGGAATGGGGTCCCAGCTCTCTCTGTCACATGTATGTAGTTCTGTCTGCAACTTGCAAACGATGAACTGTAACCAGACAGAAGGGAGATTTGCCTCGATAGCTCTAGAGGTCTGTACCTGCAGAGAGGGTATTTGGTTGGGACTCTGTCCATCCAACTGTGACAAATGAGGGCAGGAACAAGTTTAGGTAATCAAGACAGGCAGGAGAACATAACGAAGGCTGCAGAGACAGAGGAAGGGATGTAGAAAACACACACATGCTGTAGGCAACATAACATAAACAGGGCGTGAATATCAGAATATGAATTGTGGTATAAAATTAAAAGGCAGCGATGGGACCTTTACCTATGTTTGTGTTTCTGGAAACAAGGAAATAATTTAGCATGAGCTCCTTCTTTACTGAGTAAGGATTTCAATGCTTTTATCTTTACTGACATATGCCTATACATATGAATACCATACAAAGGAGCCATAACTTCCCCTTGTACCATCTGAAGATCAAACACCAAGACCGGTGATACACAGCGCAGTAAACTGAATGCTTTCCTCCTCTGCTTTTCCACACAGCAGGTGCTCAGCAGCCGCGCAGGGTCCCCCAGCTCCACCCTTGGCAGCGCACAACAAGGTGTTTTGCAGAACCGAGGTCCTGCAAGTCTCTAATTTTAAAATATACATTTGGCCTTGTTAGGTGGGACATCCCTGGAAGGATCAAGGTTAAAAAGCGCTTTCACAGAACTGGGAAAAGAACTTCAAGGCTCTTTAAAAGCCCACTTTAGAGCCCAGATGCAGTTGCAACATAGTTGGAGCCACTACTTTCATTCAAAGAGATCCAAGTCTGCTATTCTCTACAGCTCAGACAGACGGTAGGTTTCAGTACCTCCATGACAAGCCCCGTAAGCATCTCAGACTCTCTCTGACTGACTGAAAGTTTTGTCTGTTATGAAGGAATCTTACCCACTTGTTAAAAATAAATAATAAAAAAAACAATCCAGCATGTTATCACTCAAAAGCGTGATAGACTTCAAACAAAAATCAATCTTTGCCTGAGAGTAAAGGCAATAGTTCTGTGAAGCCTTTATTTGTTGGCTTTCGCTTTAGCTACAACAGAACTAGAAGTCCTAAGATTGTATCACCCAGCCCATGGTGGCTGTTTATGCAAAGGAGCAAGTCCAAAAGGAAAAGGAACATTCCAGAATCCATCAGAAATGCCAGCTAGAAAACCAAAGCAAAACAAATGCATTTTCTGATGAAATGATATGCAACTTCTCTTTCATAATCAAGCCCTAGCAGTGTAGATCACAGCTTTAGCATCAAACTAATTGAAAATTGTATAAGAGGTGCTACAGCTAGCTGGGGAACCCTGCCCAGGCCCCCACAGATCACACTTGATAGGGGCAGATGCCAAATCCATCTGAGTGAGAAAGTGGAGGTCAGCACAGCTGCCACCCCAGTAAGACATGGATAGGAGCACGCACTGCACCAGACAGAGGACTTCAGGCTCTCAGGTTCACCTATAAACCTGTATCTGATGTGGGAACAACCATTCCAGATAAAAATAATTGTTAAGGGGAGATAGGTTACTTTCAAGTTCTTCAAAGATTTCTGTACATAGCTGGGAGTGAAATACAAATCTTAAAAGGGCAATCTGTTGGCAGCCCATTACCCAAACGTGTTCCAAAACCAGCTGTGACAAAGCTCTCCACCAACATTTCTGCAAAAAAATGAGAGCTGCTAGAATAAGTGTTTTGGTTTTCTGAAAAATAGCATGCAAATAATGTACAGCTGCAACACAGATAATGATAAGTAGAGTTGTGCTCGGACACAAATTTTTATAATTTAACTCGTGCCTAAACACCCTGGCCAAATTCTGTTCTCAGCTATGCCAGATTGCAAAAGTATAATGCAAATAATCTTAAACCTTAAGCTGTTTAATCAGCTTAATGAACACCTCTACCAGCATCTAAACCATGGCTTCAAACATGTCCAAGTGTACCGCTTCAAACCAGACTCAAAGCTCCTAGGTGTTTAGCACCTTCACCCTTTGTGAAAAGGGAGAATAAACGTTACCTGAAAGCAGGATTCAAACCTGGATTTAGATTGGGATTGCTCAGCAGGAACCACTTCACTTTTTCTTTCATTCATAGCAATGTAAATACAGAAGAGCAGCGTTTTATTACGAATTAAAACAACCTTGAGTTAGGTTCAAGCTCAAATCATGTAATGGCTTCATCACTGATAGAAACATTTTAACATTCGTGCCTTATTTCCGCAGCAAAGTGCTTTCAAGTTTGAACTTGTTTGAAACTCGAAAAACCTTACAACAGATAATGAATAATTGGCTGGATTAAGTTTATAGCTCTCCTTATCTGGGCAGTTGCCCTGCACAATTAAATAAGGAGACATTTGGATTACACTCTTTCTTCATGTGGGATAGTGTTAGATAACGCCTATGACAGGCTTTTAGCTACAGTGCAAACTTACGTAATATAATGTCCTGTTACCAAGCCGCGGGTCTGTGTTTACCAGTGTTTTCCCTGCATTTGAAACTTCAAAGAGTCCTCGCAGGATTGGGACCTAAATTAACTACTACAAACAAAAGGGTTGGGAAAGGAAAGCTGGGTTTTATGGCCAAGGAAGCAGACAGGACAATGATTTCCTTTCACAGGTTATCTGTTGCCTTCCTTGTACATCCAGAGTTTCCAGGTGCAGTTTCCAAAGAGACACAAAATGAATGTTTCAGAGCGTGGAAGATCCTGAAGAGAGATCTAAAGTATGTTTAGATGGGACAGCTAAAAAGAAACTCCTCCAAGGCTGACTGGTGCAGCATTGAGGTCCTCTGTTATCCTACAGTTCGGTCCTACGTCAATGCTTCATCTTGGAAGAGGTCAGAGAACCAAGCCAAGCAGTTACACAGCCAATAACATCCACCAAATTGAAGCTAATTTGGATTACTAATTTTAATTAGGATGACTTCTGCTACCCACGCAAGGTGAAACGCTACTGCCTGGAGCGTGGGCTTCTTTATGAAGCCCTAAAGGGTTAAAGCCCACCTCCCTTCAGGGCAGCAGGAACTCTGCCACCAGCATGAGTGGGTGCAGCACTGGGCCGTAAGTGCAATTCAATATTCACAGTAGTTTGGTCTTGCCCTCTTTGAAGGAAACACCTGCTTTCTGTCAGAGACATCTGCCATGCAGCCTGCAGACCTCTGCCCTGTCCTCCACCCACACCTCGCCACCAGGATGTATTCAGGTGGAACTGTCCCTAGCGCCAATGGCACTTGTGTGTGAGTAAAGACAACCCTAAACAAGCTCAACACGTATAATCCAACCCTCTTACTCCAACGCGCTGCTTAAAGCGTCGTGTCAGTAATAAAACACCTGCCTTGCCTTCAATAGCTGAAGGCATTTGCCTTCAGTGTGGTAGAGGCTAGTTTTGGGCTTCATTGCCTGCAGCCTGGCTCCACTGGACAGCCTATGGAGCACAAAAATTGCCTGGCACCCACACTGTACCACTGTTAGCCCACAGGCAAGCTACAGAGATGAGTGAAATCAAATTTACACTGACGAAATTGTGAATAAAATTGAGCCCGTCTTCTAAGGCTCCCTGCAAACTCTACAAGTTTTACACTAAGCAGTGTGTCTTCCCCCCTTTCCTTATTGTCTTTCAGTTTTCCAAGTGCAGGATTTTACTGAGGGAACAGATCACATGACCCTCTAGCATGGGCCGCAACATTTTAGAGATATGGGGTTTTATAACTTCAGATTAATTTACGGATTTTTCTGAACACGTTTTGAAATAAAACACTTCTATGTACCTAATTGAAGCAATATTGGCAGAGAACTTTTAAAAGCATAAACAGTTTTGCTCTGCTAAGCCTAGCAGTCCTATCTTCATCATCTTTATTAGCATTATTTCCAGGATGTTATCAACAAATTGTTTTAAAGTTTCTAATTCATTATTCTACCAGTAACATAATCAGAAATATGCTAAAGCTTCTTCTTAGCATTTTTATTTGTAAAAAAAAGGTTACATTTACAAAAGAAATTAGCCAAGTTTGTTTTGAATCCACTTGAATATAGCTCTTATTAATCAGGTTTTCTGGAGCTGAATGATCTTAGCATTTGACATTTGAAACTTCTGTGGCTTTTTGTCTAAGCAAAGAAAACAGTGATAATGGACAACTTCCAGCTGCAAACCGTTTTTTTCCCCTGACATTGTACAGGTTTTATTTTGATTAATGAAGACAAGTTTTTCCAAATTTTAATTCGGTGATGTTAAAGTAGGCATTTCTTAATGTAATGAAAGCAGAAGCTTTAGCCTTGCAGGACATTTTGACTTGTGTTCTAAAGCTTTAAGCCCTAAAAATCCTCAACCACCCACCCACACTCACTTGCTTTTAACCCTGAAATTGCCATGTGCAATAGAAATGCAAAAGAAAACATCACACGCTGTAAAGAGGCTTAACACTGCGGTCCCCCGGGATTGCTGGTTATTCTTACATATTACCAATTTGGGCTAGCTGCTGAGTGAAGGATGTTCTTATTGACTCTATGGCACAGAGGGAAAAGCTCTAGGCCAAGTTAAAGCTAACAGGATAAATACATTTAGACGGGCTACATTTCAGTGCATTATATGCCCCTGATGTCATTTTTAAGTTTGTAAGAGGGCAGTAGTTTCCCAGTGCTTGAAGCTCAGATCTGAAGAGTGCACTGCGACATGACTGAGGTGTTTATATACAAGGTGCTGAGCTACATGTTTCTAGAAGAACTTAGGTTTATATTATTTGGTGAAATATAACTGCAGATGGAAGAAATAGATGATTTTCCTCCTTCATCCTCTTTTGGCAGCTGCTGTTTTGATCTGATCACTGGCCCTGATTTGTTTCCTGCTCCAGCCAGGGTTCAGCTCTGCTCTGTAATTCCAAGCAGATGAGCCGGGGAGTCCAACCCTGTAATTATACCTCCTCTCTTTACCCTCTAACTTCAAACCTCCCATTTGGACTTTTACATGTCAGATCACAGAGTTTTAAAGAACACCTCTGGCGTTCCGGCAGGTCTGGCTCAACAAAACACGTTTCTACGCTTTGCGGATTTCATAGCTGAGCTGTGAGAAGGGTATAAAACCCCCTCCTGGGGAACAAGGTCTCCTGCTCTTTCTTCCTCAAAACAAAATACACAATCGGAAGCCCATGCTCTTTATTATTTATTGAATACCATCTGTGTGCTTAGCACTTGTACAAACACAGAGACAGACAATCCCTGCTCCATAAAATCAACTCCAGGAATAGCTTTGAAATCCTTACTCCGGCTCACAGATCTCACACTGAATGCATCTAGGTCACTTGCACTGTAACAGTTAAAAAAAAAAAAAAAAAATTCCTCTTTTTATGAGTAAGCTTGGGGTCCTAAGAAATTTAACGGAAGAAGGCTGGATGCTACAAAGTACTTTGGAATTAGGAACACTCTTTGAAATGATGCTGTAACTGAGTAGGGTGAGTTACTCTTTCAGAACAATATTGCGCCCAGATTTTTCAAATCTGGCTGCCAAATGTTAGACATACCTAAGCAGCTCATTAAATACCCCCTTTTTCAGAAGTTGTTCTTGAAGAACACTGGCTTTCTGGAAAGATGGGTTATGTGTTTAAGTGCCTAAATATGGATTCACAAGCTGAACTTGTAAGTTAAAGTTTAAATATGCTAGCTTTTCTCACTAAAATTTTGCCTACTGTGCAGTTTCAGAGAAACGTCAGTCCGGGGCTAAGCAGAGAGGGTGTCAAAGCGGGGCTGGGCATGATGACACCCAGAATCTCGGTGCTCTGCAGCAAAACACTCTTCATCGGATACACGATCCGGTGCCGATGCCTAGGGCTTCCCAGCTAATACCGCCGCATCAAAAACCTCCTCTTAGCCTGCAGGTGAAACGCGGGTCCCGTGGGACATCTCGGCCAAGCTCCCCGGCGTTTGGCAGAACCAACCCTTTGCCCAGAGGTGCATAAAGCATTTTTGTGTGAGGCGCCGGGATCAGCTGCTCCATCCAAGCAGTTACAGGCGTGAAACGGTAAAACTGCCGACATCAACTTCGGAACGGGGCGCTTTCTGCGTGATTCTACCTACACGGGCCGGCTGCTGCTCTACACTGCAGCCGCGCGTTTTGCGAAGGGGTGCCGCTTACGAGGGGGTTCAGGCAGAGCAAACAAGGTCTCTGCTCCCTTCGGCATCCATACGGACCTTTCCTCTGCGAGACCCCCCGACGCGAGCAGCCGGGACGCAACTCCCGTACCCAGGACGGGCGAGCGCACCCACCCGCGACCTTCTCCCCCAGCCAGCGAGGTTTCGGGACCCACTCGGGCGCGCCACCAGTAGCCACCCAGCGGGCGGCGACCCCCGGCAACCGACGCGGCCCCGCACTCACCGTGCAGCAGCAGGGCTGGGAACAGGTATCTCATCAGGCTGCTGTACGGGGCGGACATCTCCCCGCCCGGCAGCGCCCCTTCGCTCCGGCCGCCGCCTCCCGCCGCGCCGCCCGCGCCTCAGCGCCGCCGCGGGCAGCCCACGGCCCGGCGCTGGGGGGCAGGCGGCTGGCGGGGCCGGGGACCACCGGGCACCCTCCGGGGCCGGAGCCGCCGCTCCTCAGGGCTCCCGCCCCGCACACCACCGCCCCGGTAGGGCTCCGGCTCGGCCGCCGCTCGGTGCTTGAGGATGCCCGCTCCGCCGCCGCCCCGTCCCCTGCCGTCTCCGCGAAGCGCGGCGGCGGCTCCGCTTCATATTTCCCCTTCCAGCAGGAGGAGGAGGAGGGGTCGGGAGGTGGGGACTCCTCCCTGGGCGGGGAGGGGGGCGGCCCTGCCGGACACCGCTCCCACGGCGGGGGAAGGGGCGCCCGGGACGCGCGGGTGGCGGGGACGGGGGACGGCGAGCACCGGGCTGGAGAGGGGGGGAGCGGGCAGCCCGGGGTTGTGAGGTGGGGCGGTGGGTGGGATGTCGCCGCGGGGGGGCTGGAGGACGCGTGGGAGAGCGGGCGGGTGTGATGGGTCGTTCCCCAACTGCGGGGAAAGCGGCCCCGAGCAGGGACGGGAGGTGCCGGCGGGGCTGCGGCTCCCGGTGCCTGAACCCCGCTTCCCAAGAGATGCCAGGAGAGTGTTCGCCGCGGCGCCCCTAAGCTGGAGAGAAAGAAAGTTGGCGTGCGCCCTTGCCTCGAAAAGAAACCTTTGTGGGGTTGCGGGCTTTCCACGTAAATCGGGCATTTAAGAAGCTAAAAATAGGTGCCTAGGTTGCCTTCTTTGGTGCTGCGCTCTCCTGCACGATTTTCCCCGTGTCTGTTGTTCATTAGTTTTGCTTTTTATTCTGGTCTTTACGCGTTGGTCATGCAAACACTTTACGCGTGCGCTTAACGTGGTACACGTGAGTAACTCGTGCCCGAGTTTAAGGATGAGGCTTTCGCTTGTAGTGTGCCCTGGACAGGGACATCATGTTTTCTAGTTTGTGTTTGGACTTGTGGGCCTCATGTAACAGGAATGTGTAACAAATTGGAGGAAATTTTGGGAAAACGAACACAACTGAGTTTTGAGCAGCTTAACTGAGCTAAAGTGCTTACACGCTGCGCGCTTAAAAAGAAATACAAACAATGATGATTCCTTCCAACTCCCTCGAGAAGGAAGAATAAATGTAGTCTTCCTCACTTATACAGGGAGGAAACTGAGACAGAAACAAGTAAGTGGTGAGTCAGAATTAGAGCCCCAGTGCTTTGGATTCTCAGGGTTATGCTTGCACATTCACACAAACATTTTTCAAGCCAGAAAGGGTGGTTTCCAGAGCACTTGGTGGTGGTCTGTACAAGCCTGTACTGGTCAGATATGCTCTCAGTGACCTGGAGAGAGATGCACAGAGAAAAGCAACATCCTTCAAGAAACAGGTGTCCATGAACATGAGCAAGAAATACTGGGTAAGGCTGTAAAAGTACCCTCAACCAACGTTGCTTGCTCATCTTCAGCCCGTTCCTGTAGTTGCCACGGAGGTGTTTGTCAGGCACATGTGTGAAGGGAAGAGATTCTTGCTGTAGACGCAGTGCATTTGGAAAAAAGCCCTGTGTAACCACTTGGCTGTTTTCAGGACTAATCCAGGGCAAAATTCTGATTTTGCCACTTGTAACAATCCTACAGCAGCAGAGAGACACAAGTGGTTTTTCTTTACCTGCAGGTTCAGCAAGTGAAACAGATCCAGTGAGCAAGGAATACAGCAATGTTTGCTTAAATACAGTACATGCATCTGCGTATCTGAGTCCTGGGGACCTGTGATGTTCTTCAGATCTGTGTGTGATTGTTGCCTCTCCTAAGAGAAGAAGATGCTGCCAGGATGATCAGTGAGATAATGCTGGACATGCAAATGGGTGATATAAGGAGAAGTGAAAGGCAGTGTATATGGGAAAGCGAATTGCCCTGTTCTTGGCCATGAGCACCAGATTATTACAAAGGGGTTCTGCCTGATGGAAGAAGCCAGCTTGAAGAGTCTCACGTGTTTGGCAGGCGTACAGATAACATGGTGTGTAGGAAGGCTCTTAATACGTCACCTGCTATTTACCTGAGTGTAAAAGGCAGGCCAGCATCGCTGTGAGCAGTACTGAAGGACTCGCAGTTTTGAAGTATAATTGTATAAAAGCAGCAACATCCAAAAGGAGAGGCTTTTCCTATAGACGCAACCTGCTTTACTGTCCCTAGATCGAGCAACATAATTATCTGCAAAAAGATGAGACTGAGGATCGCCTGCAAAAAGTCATTTATCCCAAAAGTCAATTATCCCAGAAGCTCACAGTTTCTCCCCTGGGAAGTGCAGCCCTACACAGCAGCATCACTAACAGCTTTTCATAAAAGGAAAGGGGAATGACTTTACTGCACCATTGGCAAACTTGGTAAATGAGGCTCTGTGAGAAACTGGATGTGAGAAACCAACAGAACCCCTTTGCGAACCCCTCCCGGACCAATCAGACCAGAACCTAACAGGGTTCACTTGTGATTTACTATCATCAGTGCAGCTTCAGATGTGGTAATTAAATAAAAGGAAATCAATACCCAAGGGGTTCAGACATGGGAGAACTTGCCAAAAATGACATAGACTATACTTTGTCTTTTACTCATTTTTTTTTATTTTGTGTTATTTTAAGGATATGGGGTTTTTTCAGCCTGATGCACAATATTTTTTTTAAATATACCCAGTCCTACTTGTTTCATTACTGTACCCCTGTTCAGAATGTGCTGTAATGGGAAGCACTGACGAATAACAGATCTTCACACTTTGATCTAAGCAGCGTGTCACATCAGTGCTCATTAAAAATTGTATTAACCAGCCCAACCATGACTTTCTGAACTTGGGCTCCTAGGGCAGGGTATACACCTAATGTACGTATAATGTAAAATTATTTACAAAGGCATCTCTCAGCCATACTCTCAAAAATCTGATAAAGGTCAAAGAATTTCAAAAAGGAAGTCGTCAACAGAAGTTTGCACAGAAAGGAGCTGTTTTGAAAAAAAAAATCTGGTGGGAAATGTACTTTGTGGCTGGGCCCTCTGCAAAAAGTATTAAAAGAGGAAGAAAACTAACTTGTTGGACTTGTTGTGTGACACTTCAAAGATCTAGGCATATCAGCATAGCACTTGTCTAGCTCAAGTGCTGGGTGGTTGGCTGGCTGCCAATGCCAATCTGGTGGTGAAAGATCTTGAAAAGGGAGAGAGGATGGGAAAGAATGGAGGCATGTGGGACACTTTATGTTATGGAGAAGAATGGGATGGGGCAGCATTCTTTGACTTGGTAATGCTTTGACAGTGCCACAACTATGATTTGCTAATGGCTATATTATGTTTTTAAAAAGACAATATGTTCTCTTGAATAAATCAATGGAGCAGGGTGTAAAGATTTATTAGAAAGGAGTGTCTAATTCACAAATAATCAAGCGCCTGCCAGATTTCTATTTGTGAGTTGTCTGTGACAAGTTAATCAAAATAAGGGAAGATTTGGAGAGAAGTTTTCCTACATGTCCAGCTAGAGTTAGAAACTGCAAGATGAGCCTGGAGCCTGTCTGATACACAGAAACACACACTATGTGACATCTTATTTTGGCTTCAGCTGTTTGAGGAAGATGTTAAACTGTTTTAAGATGTAAAACAAGTGGCATCCTTTCAATTTGGACTTTCGTTTCTCCTTTCAATTTGGACTGAAAACACTACGGTTTATGGGGTATAGCAGGATTTATCAGTTACTGTATCTATAATTTTTATATTTTTAGAATAAGGTGTTTAAGTTGCTGATTTTTTTTGTCTTATTCTTTGTTAAAGTTATTGAAAGAGCCTTTGGCAATATTTTCTAGATGTTTGGCTCCCAAATCATGCAGAATATTTCTCCTTCCCCTACCAGAGACTTATCTTCAATGCAGCCACTGAAGCCAATGGAATTTTATGATTATCTGAGTTTGTTTTTCTCAAGCACATACCTGTGGTAATTCTCACCTGCAAACTGTGGCTATGAGATGGTACAGGTTACCACAGAGGTCTATCCTTTATAGCTCTTCCTTGTTTAGGTAGATAAGTAGTCTATTTTGGAAATTAATTTATTTTAGTCATCTAAGTCACAATGCCCATTTTGAAGCTCTGATGCCTGGTAACAGGCATAGAAAATATAGACCAAACATAGTAAAAATGATGGTCTTGTGGCCATTGTCAAGATAGGCTCTTCTCCCTCTATTTTTTTTCAGATACACGCATGCATACACACACACACACAGCCTATCTACTAGAATAGACTTGCTGGTTTCACAAAAATGTAGTTACTGAAGTAGTTTTTTTAGTTTTCCTAGAACAGTTTGAAAAGTAGGTGGGAATAAAGGTATAAAACAACATGGAAAATAGACCCTGCAGAGCTCGGGCCATCCCAGACAAAAAAATCAAAGACGTGAAGAACTCCAACAAAGCAAATGGCTTTCCATAAAATAAGCTCTCTCCTCATTTCTCCACTTGTTTCTGGCATTTAAAATGTGCTTGTGATTTGATTGCTCAGCGCCAAAGAGGAACTTCTCTGTGTAGAATTACTTTACTACAAGCATGGACAATTTCATGGTGCTGTTGCTGCAACTGGAGCTTTAGGGCCGGGTCCAGCTACCAGGGAGCTCAGCGGGGGTCTTGCCATTGACTGCAGCGGGGGCTGGATCAGGCCCTGGATGAGGCTGTCGGAAAGGCCGGCCGGACAAGCAAGCGCTTGGTGTATGCTGGTGGCATTCAACTGGAAGCACGACAAACGGGGCCAAAGGTATTTCTTCATCCAGTGTATGTATGAGCAGCCACCCTAACCCTCTCCAGTGCTGCTGATTTCATTCATTCATGCCACTCAAATACCATGACAATAAGTGTAGTAAAAATGCTGCCTTAAGTGTTGTTTATGCCTTCTATTGTTTGCACAGTGGCTTTCTGATGTAGTGACTTAAAAAAAAATACCAACCTCACACAGCCAAAGCAGCAGATTGAAAATTTGTTGCAGTCTGGGCAAAAATGTTCTCCATATATCTTCTTGCTCTGCAGCATTGTGCAACTGGTTGGAGTAATGGCGGTTTCCATTGCTGTAGACAAAAGAAAACTTCTGGAAAAATTTAAACACATGTATGGTGTTGTTCATTGCTGCTTATATTTTCTCAGAGTGAAATTAAACTTTGATTTTGATTAATTTCTCAGAGAAAATGGAAGTTCTGACAATTTTTTATAAACTATCCAAAGAAGCAGATTTCATTTCCAAACTGAAAAATGGAGTAACGTGACCTGCCAAGCTTATGTGAGAGTCTCAAGTAGCAGCTAATGCACCTGGGAGCTACTTTCTTAGTTTATGTTCATCTTGTAGTCACTCTGGGGCCAGTGCTTCTCCATGTTAATAACATCCTTGGGGAAACAGGATTTTCATCACTTGCAGAGCACTGCCCGTGGTCTTCTTTCCACTTGGCAAACTTCTGCAGCAGAGGAAACACAGCGGAGAGACAAGGAGTAGGAAATGGAACCTATTCCAGGCAGCCCTGTTAAAGAGGGAGCCGTTCCTCAGGGAGGAGAGGAAGAAGCCCTCCTGCCCTTCTTCTTCCCATAGCTGACCCGAGTGGTCAGCTGGACTGGGGGTGGGGAATGGACCCTGAGTGTTTCACTGAGGGAGCAGGTGGGAACTTTTCTTTCATGGTTTTGTTCAGTGTTTGTTTTCAGTGATGGGTCTCTTGTAACGTGCCTTATATACACAAATGGCCAAACACAAGTTGAAAGTACGACCCCGTCTTACAGTCCCCCTGGGTTTTTGTAGTGGCCCTTTGGCTGCTCATCCAGTCTCATTCTCGTGCTAAGGCTGGTTATTTCTCAGTGTGATATTACAGCAACCACTTTCAATCTTGATCTCAAATCACAGGTAACACAGTCTTGGAGCTCTGCAGATATGTCAAACATATTCATGAGCAGGCATTTTTATTTTATTCATTACAAAGCTGACTCTTGTTCAAAACATTCACTGAATTTTAGACTCAGGGTCCTGGCTCTCAAAACCAGTTGTGTGTTCAAGCACAAGTGCATTTTATCAAAGCTCCTTCCCACAGTGGGCTGACCAGCATCTTTCAGCAAAAGAGAGCAAAAGAGCATCTTCCATGCACTTTCAAGCAATGACATAGTCTCCGTGTCATCATGGCCACTGAGGGCACAGTTGGCTCCAAAAAAACATAGAAGCATATGTTTTCCCTAGTAATTTGAAAATAAGGAGGAGGAAAAAAAATTAAGCAACAAGAAGTCTTGGAGAGTTACCATTTCTAGTCTTGGCAGCCGGGGTGTAAAGGAGGCCAGGGGCAAGCCTCTGCTATGGCTTGTTGTGCTAGGGCACATCACTTGGTTTCTTATGGCCTCAGTTTCCCCAATAGTGGGAAAAAAGTACAAATCTGTGGGTAACTTCATGGACTAAAAGAAATGCATGTACAGTATGAACAGTAATTTAGGGTGGGAGTTCACCCACAGATAGGATTGTATTAGTATGGTTATGGCTTTAAATAAGATATGTCACAGAATCACGGAGTGATTGAGGTTGGCAGGGACCACTGGAGGTCATCTGGTTCAACCCTCCTGTTCAAGCAGGGCCACCAAGAACCAGTTGCCCAAGACCGTGTCTAGATGGCTTTTGAATATCTCCAAGGTGGGAGTCTTTACAGCCTATACAGTGCAACCTGTATATACATTTCCATCATTTCCATCTATTTACCAATGTAAAACGTATGTTATATACATATATTTGTATAGATGGTGTATGTACATATACGGTATGTACATATGTATAAAATATGTCTATTTTCTATATGCATAAAGTCTTTGAAACATCTGGATAGTGCATTATCCAAGCACATGCTTTTCAAGTCCATACACAGCCAGCCAGCTTGCTGACTGCCTGAATTAAACTGCAATCTTCCCAGACAATTCTGTCTGCATCTGTAAGGTGTTCTCTAGGCTACTTAAAAGCTGCCAGGTTCTGTAGGAAAACTGCTTATCTGCTGAGAAAATATTACCCGCAGCTTCTTGGAGAGAAGCTCCAAGTTTCTCAGAGCAGTGGCTAAATTACAGTTGTAGGTCATAAAAGGAGAAGAGAAGAAGGAAATAGAAGACACCAACCAGCTGAATTCTGGCTCATTTCTTTCCCATTTCTGTGCTTGGTACAAGGAGTAGGTATATAACAGCCGGGGTGGTGTAAGACATCTCTGTGTTTTCCGAAGCCGATGATGTTTAGGCTCCAGAAAATATCTCGTGAGTAGCCGTCCAGAGTAAGAGAGAGCTGCTCTGTTCCCTTTTGCATCTTTGTCTATTATAGACAACTGCACTGAGCAGTTGCAAGGTCTCTGTGTCCAGAGGATACCTCAAACCTCCTGTCCTGCCTTTTATTTTTGGTCTGGGCAAAGTTACACTTAACTTGTGTCGAACAGCACATGGAGGTACCTTCCCTTCCTGCCGTGGGAGGAATTAACAACAGCGCAGAAGCCCTTTATCCCTGTCCCATCCACTGGCTGTGACCCCGGGAGCTATGGCAGCCCCTTCCCCAGCACATTCCCTTCACACTGCTGCCGAGCCTCACACCAGTGAGGAACATGTATCTGTGGAGGATTATAACAAACACCTGGCCGAAGGGACATACTCTCACCTCCATGGCCTTGTGCAGTCAGGGGCTTTGTGTGTGAGATGCTCGAGGAGGAAAACAGAGAGCAGGGATGTGGACCATGGAGAAGGCAGCCAAGGCGTGCTGACCCTCGCACCGCTCTTCCTCTGTCAGACACATGCACACAGAAATAAACACCCCCTGTATGGGCAACCGGTGGGACTGTTTTTCCCATCGGAATAATCACAGATACTCCAATTATAACCACACGTGTGTGTGGCTTGCTCCTGGCAGATCATTCAGTGATCTCAAAGCTATCAAGTTACTAAAAATATCTCCTTCAGCCCGCTCTTTAATTACTGAACCGTTCCCCGTCACATTACAGAAGGAAAAAGTACATTTGGTAGTAATTGTCTGATGTGAAGGAGTAAACACACACAGAGCTCTGCTCATCGTGCAAGTGTGGTAAACTCCCTGAGATATTTTTAAAAGAGCATATTGCAGAGGTTGCCTCCGTGGTGAATCAAGGGGCCAACAGCTGCTGCTTTCGGTTTGGTCTCTGCTCTCCCAGATCTGGAGGAAGGTAACGTGATCAGAGCGAGTGGCCGGTCGGTGAGTCTGCATTGGCGCACATGCGGGGAGCAGAATTTTCTGAGCATCGTTGTGTGTGAAATTGGAGCAAGCTGCTTGCGATGAATGGAGCTGTTTGAGAGGAAAAGGAAGGGGTGAAGTTCACACAAATTCCTCAGGTCATACCAGGTACACCCCATGGATTTTCATTTTTCTGTGGGGGGCACAGAGAGACCCAAGCAGTGGATAGGAGCTAACGTTTCACTCACAGAGTGTAAAACAGAGCACCTTTCTGTACCTATTGTCTATTTTTATTGCTGTATATTATGAATATAGACAGCAGCATGGCTGTTAAGTCTTCTGATGGTGCCACCACAACAGGGTTTACAGGCCAGAGTAATCTATTGGCTACCACCTCTGAGAAATATGGAGAAGAAGAGTAAGGATGGCTGGGTGTAAAGGGCCCTCTTCAACACACTCCACCACTCACAGACTCTTTCATCCCTTGAACATCAAGCTTGGGAAATCAAGAACTCGAGAGAAGTGCAGTTTAATTGCTCACATGCTTTCATGGTCAGCCATTATCAAACTGTTATTACTCATTTCGTTCCTGTTTGACATGAGTCTGTAGCTATTTATGAGCTCTTCAAACTTACTTTTACTTGCCTATTCTTGGTTTTGGGAAACTTGACAGTACAGAAATTTGCTCTGATGAGCTATGTATTCCTTATTCGCTGGTGAAACGTCCAATATGTAAGCACTGGCATTGCTTTATGGCGTGATAGGCAGAATAACTTGTGTCCCAGGAACAAAGAAATGTACAGAGGTTCTTAAATAAAGGATGGCAATTATCTTGCTTTTTACCAGCACCAATGGTGGTGATGAAAATGTTTATCCCTTTACTTGGTTTTTCAATCTGCAAGCACAGCTCTACCACCAAGTATGTTGCTCCAGGTTTTGTCCAGGTTTATACAGTTCAGTAGTGTCCTGTTGCAGTCAGTGGGAGTTTCACTTTGGTTTCAACAGAAGTGGGATGAGTTGTAGGGCTAGTGACAAATCTTTTATAGCTCAGTCTGAAAGCAAGTGCAAACAACTGAAAGAAATGTCTTAATAAAGATAATTTGCATGTTGAAACTTACATTGCGTAAATGTGCCATTAATATCATTAATATCTTCCTGGAGATAAGATGCAATGAACTACTTTGAAGATAAATTGCTCAACTTACCCCTGGCATGACTTCAGTGGAATCTCACCCACTTCTGACAGTGATTTATTTCGTCTGGAGCACTTTCCTCTGGGAGTCCAAGATGTCTATCTTTTCAAATCCATACAATCTAACATCAGAGAACTCAGAAGCAGGACTCTCAAGTTCTAGCACTAGCTCAGCCATGAACTAGCATTATGCTGGTTATCTCATTTAATTTCTGTGGGCCTTGGCTTAATCATAAATCTTACAGGCATACTTGTTTCTTGCAAAACTTTTCAGAATTTCACTTTGAAAGGTGTACTCATGAAAAATTTAAATTACCACAAATTAAATGCTTCTAAAATAATTTGCAAGTAGAGAAGAGATTCATTCCCACTAAAAGGAAAGGAGGAGATGTTCCCTGAGGCTGTTGTAGAAATTTTTGATCATGCCTAATAAGGTGGAATAGCAAAGAAATATTCCTGATGTGTTTATTTGCAAAAGAAAGAGGCCCTCTCCTCAACTTTCTCTGTTCTTGTATTAGTGTTTGTTTGTGTACTCAAAAGTTAAAAGTGTTCACTTCTATTGTAGGAGAAGTGGCAGTGGTTCAGGCTTGAGCACGAGCTGTGATGGGCTGCATTTAAAATTTGTCATATTTGACATGGAACAAAAAATTGCCTGTACAAATGTTAGTTTAAGAAAAAAATGCCAACAAATTAATTCTTTACATTAAGTAAACAGTTGCATTTCTTTAACCCAGTTTTAAGCCTCCTTGATGTTGGCTAGGAGCTGTTTTGGGTCTGAAATGGGTTTAAGTGTTCATTTTCAAAGTCCTAGATTTTAATGTGTGCTTTGCATCTTGCCTCCAAGCAGGTATGAATAATAAGAGTGGCAATGGAGGCACATTTCCACACACTAAGTTTCAAGGAAATTTGCCAGTATTGCAGCAATGCAACATGGACTTTAAGAGTGCATGGAGCCCTTATTGGTCCTCTGCTTTCGAACCTCCACTCTTTTTTCATACCTTGACTTTATGTTATAAGAGTTCAGGGTCCTTTTTCTCTCCTAAAGAGAGGGGTTGTGGTGATAACACCGAGGGACCCCTGGTCTAGCCTGACTTCTTGCGTAACAGAAGGCTTTTAATTAATAGTGCATTCACTTGTTGCTGAAGTTGAAGAAACCATGATTTAGCTAAACAGTCTCAGACACTTGGACAGAGCAGAGACAACTCAAAACACTCATAGGCAAAAAAATATTTTATTATAATGATATAGGGAAGTAACACCCTCAGAGATATGGTGACAGTTAACAGACAGATGTGCTAACAAGTAAAGTTTTATAAGCTTTTTTGTAAAGAAATATTTATCTGCTGATGGACACTTGGTAAATAGTTGTGGCTGAAGAAACACTAAGCAGAATGGGGTACAGTTTATCATACCAAGTACATTTTATTCTCCTGTTACTATTTTTCTTCTGCACGTGAATATTAGTGTTAGAATACTTAAGCTATATCTTAAGTATGTGTCTGTTCATATATGTGTTTGTGTATATATATATATACACACACACGCTCATATATATATATATATATATATCTATGCCAAATCCTTTTATGTCTAAACTGTAGATTGTGTCACAAGATTAAACAGCATGGTTTTGTAAAACTAAAATAAAACATCTGTTTGGAAAGGCCCTGGCATTGTAAGAAATTTTTGCAGGCTGTATCTGCATTGAATGAACATTAGCCCACATAAGGTTTTATAACTATTTCAACTAAAATAATCTCATCACATACTTTCACAAACTGAAGCTGAAGGATCTGTTGAACTTAAGCAAACGCTTCTCCTGAATTGCATAATGTTCTCTATGGTAATCCGTTGTTTTCACTGGCTCGTAATTTTCTAAGCTGTTTTAGCTGGGTCCCTACTTTAAGGTGAAATGTTATTCAAAGACTTTGGCCAGAAATAATTAATTTTTCACTACATCTGCGAAAGGCAAGAGAAAATGTTCACCTGATCTACTAGAAAAGAAAATGACCTTTCTGAACCGAATGAAAAGCCCTGGGGCTAAAACAAGGCATCCGGGGATCAGAGTCCTTCTTGTACAAGGGAACTATGCATCTTTAAAAAACATTTATTAAACGTACAGAAAAAGATGACCCCATCTCAGGCGTCCAAAATTAGTGGGCATTTACAAAACGATCTACTTGATTTATTCCAGATCTTACAGTCAGGTCTTGGTACCCAGCTTTCTGAGATGCACAGCACCGTTTTGTCTACAAGACATTGTTGCTTCTCAGATGGAAATGATTCCAGATTCTGTTCAGTTCTGTTTCCTGGTGAGCAGAGGATAGATTTACCCATCCGGGACAATCACTTCATGATCTGTCAGGGAAAAACACTTTGTAATTGCCATGCTTTCTTACTGCTGTTGCTACAGATTGGCTGCCTGATGTACTGATCAGCAGTAATTGAATAGCGCGGTGGGTGGAGGTCTGCTTCTCCTCTGGAAATCAAATCACTTCATGTTACACCATAATTTCTCAGTCCTTTCTGGATTCCCTTCAGATAAGATAGCTCAGATTTGAATGCTTGTTCTGAAAGCAGGGCGAGGACAGAGACAACCGTTGTCTTTTCATCAACATACCAAAGTCTGTGGCAGAGCAAAGAAATGTGGGCTCTGAGAAAGAAAGATTTTTCATTCTATCTGCCTAAGTAGAAATGAAAGCAGGAAAATAACAAATTGCAGTTGTGAATAATTTCACGTTTTTCCAGCTATAGTTGTCCCTTAGTAAAACACACAAACTGGGAAGTGTGATGGATCCAGTTCTGTGGTTGTTTCAGAGCAGAGCAAGCTGGCTGGCGATGCTGTGTGCCTTTTGCCTTTTGCAAATAGGCTGAGTCGGGCGGAGGGACTCTCACAGCTATTTCCACTCCGTCTGAGTCATTTTGCATGCTGTTTGGTGCACCCTACCTTTGGGCCTTGAGAAGATGATAGTTTGTAAGCAGCTCCGGGCTCCTAGAGAAGCTTCTAGGAGTAAGGCTATTCAGTCTTCCACACAGGGCTCTGGGTGCGATGACATTGGACCAGATCCTGGACCTTTTAGATGTACAGATATAGGGGAAACAAAAATGAATAGAAGCTTTTAGAAGAGTAGAGACCTAAACATATACTATATCAGTCTACATGTGCAGGTGGGGGTCCTTTAACATCATCCAAATAATTGCACTAGGCTTCCAACTCTTGTGCTTTTATCCCTATGCTCATGTCCCCTCAACCATGCAGACTAAACAGGCGAAGTACAGAATTGCTGTTTTTTAATTTTAGGCTCCCTTCTTTCCCATATGCTTCGTGTTTTGGTTAGGCAACTGGCTAAGACTTTAAAGACTGTTTATTAGTATCCATGTGGATGTAATTTAACTGTCTTTTATTCCAGTCATGCTTTTATTTGAAATTTTAAAAGATAATGGTACAATACTAAAAAGAAACAAAGAAAAAAAAATTAACTCGTGATTCTGTTCAGAAAAGACACATTATTCTATGAAGTGGTGGACCACTGCAAAATAAATCAGGCTATTAAAGAATAAGAATGAAAAAGGAGAACCAATAAATAATACCAAGTATCAGTGTCCAGCAAATACTAATGTACTGGCAAGGCACCAGAGTCAAACATTAGGCTCCAGTCTTGCATGTCCTTATGTTCTTGAATAATCTTATATATAGAGGGAGCGTCTATATCTGTGTCTGGAGGACATGGCTCCGTGTGAACAACCCTGCTATGTGGAATAAATGGCTGCATCCATTTCACTGTTAGAGCTGTAAGTAAGTGGCACTAAAGCATTGAATTAAATTCAATCAGATTAAAATGTTCTCATGATAACCTTAAGGAGTAGGTAAGCATTATCCCGTACATACAGGAAAAGATGAGGGATGCCATATATTGTCGTGCGGGTACTCTGTAGGTCAGACAGCTAAATTAATTTTGACTGAGGTCTATTTTCTGTCTTTGTTAAGCATGTTGCATCCAACAGTGTAATATATTGCTTTTTATGCCGAATGAAGCAAGGTCCCATATCCACATAGTTTATTTCTGAAGGAATCTCATCTTATATATTTGTAAACATTACTATTTCCTTTCTGGAAGCTCCTAACATTGTGCATAATTTCATCAATTTCTAGCATAACCATTTCTGACATAGTGCGTTCTTGGGCATGCAGCACACGCACATGGAGCACGAAGAGAGGTCGGCATCAGCTGCGCTCTCACGGAAGGATGGGTTTGCCTTCGTTTGCAGGGCTTTTGGGCTACAGGGAGGCCAGCATGCTATCTGATGGTGGAAGGAGCAGAGCTGTGCTTGTCCGTGGGGGACAGGCAGTTCCCCCAGGGCCCCCTCCTGCCTGTCCCCCATGCGTGGCCGCTGGCATCCCTGGGGCCAGGACCAACCTGCCCTTGCGATGGGAGCCAGGAAGTTCAGCCCAGCCTTCCCCGAGACAGGGTTTGTAATTTAACAAACTGGCACTGAAAGAACTGAGCTGGATTTTCTGCTTTTGGATGCTTGTTCCCATCTGGGAGGGCAGCCGCTTCTTCTGGCCATCACGAGCTGCTTTCTGGCGACCCTGAGCAGAGAACCCAAAAAACAACCACTGCTCAGCTCAGTCATTTTTTTAGCATGAGGAGATCATGCCTATGCCAGTGCCAGGAGCTTTAGGAAGGACTGGCCAAGGGTTAGGTGGTGTCCCCAGGGGCACACCCCTTGGAAACAGGTAGGATGAATGCAGAGCACCATGAGTCTGGGACTGCGGGGAGATCCAGGTGAAAAAGAATTGCAGCCAAGGCCAGAGCTGTTGTTTGACTGTTTCTGCTCTAGGACATTGCATGTATGATGGGTGAAGTGAGACAAATTTAGGTTCAGTATTTTGCCTATTTAAATGGAAAAAAATTGCATCATTTAAGTTGCATTTTAAATGATTTTTGGTTGACATCTTTGTTCTCTCATCAATTTTCCAGAATTGAGTATAAAAAATAAAAATATTGATTACATTTTTTATCTCTTTTTGTGACCTTTTTTTTCTAGTGCAAAGAAAAACTTAAATGAAGACAACAGGGGGAGGACTGGGTTTTCTTGTGCTTTTAAAGTAGCAAATGTCAAAGCTTTTAAAAAAAATAAAAAAAGAAATCAGTTGAGATTATTTAAAAAACACAAACATCAAAAATCTATGTTTACAAAAATCACATTTTTTGATAGAAGAAAACCCTCTTTAATTGAAAAAATGCCTGCCATCCTGCTGACTAAATTATACAATGGTTTGGTGACAGTTCCAGGAATGAAACCCTGAAAATTTAGTTCTTCATGTCAAGCAGGCCACGTTGCCCCATTCTTTTTCCAAGCAGAGCTAATTCGTACTGCAGGATGTTTCATTAATGTGGAAGGCCTATTTTGAGAGTCTGCTGAGAAACTGAAGTTTGGGTTTAGTCCAGGATAAGTGTTACTGACCCTTTTTAGACTGAATATTTATTAAGCAAGCTCAGAGGATTTTTAGCTTGACCCTGTCAAATTTAGCAACCAGGATTGTTGTTGGATGTTCTGTTGTTGCTGCATTAGTATTTATGCTTTCAGTGTGTATAAACAAATTAAAAAATACCTATTTTGAATAAATGAGGGAATGTTTGCTTGTAAGTAAACAAGACAAAAGGTTCACAGGCCCTGAATTTTTAATTACAGTTAGACAAGCTTGAAAAGCAAATATATTTACCCATTTCCTCCATGACATCTGAAGATTTCTCTGTAAGAATTTTTTTTTTTTTTGTGTTTTGTTTTAAATTACTTTCTTTACCCTGGAGGACAAGATAATTCAACGTAGCTCTTGAAATACCATACAGGCATTTATACAGGATATCAGTGAAGCAGGATTATGTTCTGCTTTTTTTTTTTTTTTTTTAATTGAAATATTTCTCTTCAGCTTTAAACTTACAGGTCAGGTTCAGCCCAATGTATCCTTTGGTCATTCTGCTCTGACAAGTCATGCCAATTAAGTTCCCAAAGCATGGGAGATTAATTTCTCCATTTTTCACACATCTTCTGTACGTTGTAGTGTATATGACAAAGATATATGTGTGTAGTGCATATGACAAGACACATATATATGACAAAGACTGTTTGTCAACAAGCATGTGCAGTTCCCCTTGACTTTAATACATGTGCAGTTCCTTGTCAATGGCTGGGATGTTCCTCAGATGACTCCACAGAAGACTTACCTCCAGAAATGGTAAAGATGAGGGACAGAAATGTTGGAAGAAGAGTGTCTAAAGCAAGCTGTTGTTCTCACAAGAAGAGGGTTGGCAGGTAACTTGGATATGAGATGGTTGAGATGATAGCAAAAATCTGCCACTAGAAGTAGTTTTCAGCATCTGAGATAGAAAATAGGAACATAGGAATGGCAGTGCTGGTCAGACCAGGCACCCGTTTAGTCTGGGGTCCTCCCTCTAATGTTGGTGAGACACGGATGTCTAGGTAAAAAAAGAACAGGGCTTAGTGCTTAGTGAGTGGTACTCACCTGGTATGCTCTCCTGCCAGCCAGCAATTTGGGGCTCACACCACCCCCTAGTTTGAAGTTGCATCTGTAAAATGCAGGAGTACCCTGTCAACCTTTGTTTTGTGAATTTGTCTGGTTGATTTTTGAAACTGCTGGTATCCACAACATCCTGAGACAAAGTACTCCAGAGCTTAGTAACATGCTGTGTGAAGAGCCGCTGCCTTTCCCTTGTTTTCAACCTGCCACCTTCTTGCTTCCCGCGATGCCCCCAGTTCCTGCCTGGAGGGGACAGGGCTCCCATTGTACCCAGCTTGCTCCCCCTGTGACACACATGTGTGATTTATGGACCTGTGTCATATCCCCACTCGGCCATTTCGTTTCCAGCCTATTTTGTTTAGTGGTTCCCGGTTGGGAAGCTGTTCCACACCTTTGATCATCCTTGTGACCTTTCCCTGAACCTTCCTCAGTTCAAATACATCCTTTTTGAGGACAGAAGAGCAAAGCTGCGTAAGGTATTCAAGGTGCAGACACACGAGAAATACATGCACTGGCGTAATAATAACAGCTTGTTTTGGACCTCTCTTTAAAAGCCCCACTCTTTTAATTTTCTGTACTAATGACTTATTGATACCAAGCCTGTATTTATGTGACAATATCTGCATAAAGGATTGTACTCAATCAGAAGGGGTAATCAGCTTAGAGGCCATCGTTTCAGACTAGATGAGCCTAGCTAAACAGTACTAATACAAAAAAAAAAAAAAGAAAAGTTTGTTTTAAGAAAAACAGTATAGGATGATTTTTTAAAAAAATCAGAATTAAAATAAGCATTTTTAGGGCAATTCACCCAAATTTTCTTTTCACACTTTTGTTTGAAAAAAAAATGTGTGAAAGTTTTCTTTATGCTTCTTTCTTTATTTTTTAAAGAAATATTATATCGGTTTAGAGATGATTCAGGAAGCTTCAGGCCATGAACCTTACATTCAGATCTTGCAAAAGACTTTGAACTAATGAAATAAAATGAATCTGGATTGTGCTGGGTGAATTCTTGGACTTCTTTGAGTATGTCAATGAAGTGGTCAGTGGATAAAGAAAAATGAGTTGATGAAATTTATTTAGACTTTGAAAGACCTTTGACAGCAGCTGTTAAAAAATAAAGCAGTCACTGGATAAACGTCAAGGAGTTGTTATTCCTGAAAAAGCAGGAAGGAATCAATTTCCATGAGTGATCAGTTTTCATTATTGCAAAATCCTAAGAGCAGGGTCTGACAAGTTTCCATAGTAGGGCCAATGTTTAGCGTGCACAGTAATAATGTGGAAATGACGGTGAGCCCAGAGGCAGTAAGTCAGCAGATGGCCCCCAAATAATTCAGGTTAGTTAAGGTGAAAGAAGTAGGGAGGAAGATGAAGACTAGGAAAAATTTGGTGAACCTTAAGAAATCTAGATAAATGAACTACTTGTAGCAAATGAAGTTCAGTATTGCTAAATGCAATTTATAAATGCAGTAATAGTTACAAAAACAACAGATGGATAAATGCAGTGCAAGTGTACAGAAGTGCTCTGTACACTGTGGACAGCTCTATGTTACAGGAATTCAAGAAAAAAAAAAGAAAAATCTCTACTCGGCATGCAACTACTAAACTGCAACAAATCGCATATGCAGTAGGGAAAGTCCTACCCACACAAGAAATAGAAACTACTCAGGTAGTCAAATCGCTCCTTTTTAATTTAAGAAGTCCCTGAACCACACAGGTTTGAAAGACAAAACATTCATAAAGCACATAATTTTGAAGATGCTGCTTCCCTTTGCAAAATTATAGTCTTGGTAACTGCTAGAAAAGTGTTCTGACTGGCCAAAACCCCCACTTTGACTAAATTAGGTTAATTATCATTATAAGTTGTTTGAAGATTATAAAGATAACTATCTTTTGGTGTACCTATACTACTAGTAAGTTTGAGAAAGTTCTCACATCACAGACTTAGTTTACTTAAGACTCGTGGAATCGTTTCTATTTTATGACTGACCAGAGTAGTAATATAATCCTGGTTCTTGTAGAGTTAGAGGATAAAGCACATTTATAATGTGTTTTTCCTCAGTATGCAACCTTGTGTATTTCTGCCTTCTACAAACATTTGAGCTAGTAAAACCCGACATAATAAATATCCAGAAAAAGCAAATATAAAAGAACAAAAACCAGCTGGAAAACATTTGTTTAGAAATTTGATCAAATATTTGCAACTTTTTTTTTTTTTCTTTCCAGTATTCACTCCTGTATGTAGGTGCAGGGGTTGCTTTACTTCTTTACGTAGGCAATACTTTTCACCTAGAGAATTCCAACCCCTTTTACAAACAAGTGATAAATAAACTTCAATTCTGTATTACATTGCTGTCATCTGAGCTGCACTTGCCCATGGTGCGAAGTAGGCAGGGCATAGCAGTTCAAAGCAACCTCCCTTAGCTTTGACAGCGTGCCAATATTGTATCAAAGGGGCAAAATAAATGGTAGAAGTGGAATTTAACCAGCAGACTTGAATCAACACTTTCATTGCAATGAAGAACATCTTGGGTCTTTTTGTGACTGCGAATGGGAAGGGGCAGCATTCCAGCCAGAGCCTCTGAGTGATTTGCTGGGGCAGGGAGGGGATGGGGAGAAGGTGCAGAGGGCTGCAGCGTCTGGATCAGAAGTCGGTCAGAAAGTCCTGCAGTATCGTACAGACCCCTTCCAGCTGCTTTTAATGCAGGAGGAGGCATGTCCGGCATCACAGAGCAGTCACCGTGGGTTGTGCATGGGGCATTCAGTGAATTGTTGTTTGTCTCTCTTTCCTTTCTTTCTTTTTCTTTCTTCTGCTCAGGTAGATTTGCTGCAGCTTGAATCAAATGGATTCCATTTGTCAGTCTGCAGGGTCGACGCAGTATCTCGCTTTACATCTTGATTGACTTTTCACTCTGTGCTTTTTGCTCTGCAGCTGCTCACAATTCTTTACTGTAAGTTGTCACAGATGTAGACTTTGACTCACATGCTTGCAAAGTGAATCAGTGGCAACATCTGTTCCCCCAGAGGGATGGGTGCACCAGCCTCAAACCACCCACAGCGGCAGTGCCTATGGAAGTTGGTATTTCCTGGCTTGCGTTCTGGCAAGCGTGTTCGTTAAAGGGGGAAAAAAAAATAATTAAAAAAAAGCAATCCATGCTTCTGTGCTTTTGTGCATAGGTGTGAAGATCTCCCCTATATTCAAAAAGACAGGCTCAGAGAGAGGGACTCACGTGGCATAACTACTAACATGCATCTGAAAGTTACAGTTCAATCCAAGGTTCTCTATATGGTTATCGCAATCAGAGATGGCGTTTTCTGTGTGTGGCAGATGTTCCAACACCCTGTAAGGAATTATTCATTATTAAAGCAAAAATAATTTTGTAGGCTGCGTTTTCTCCTCTGTGCTTTAGTGGACCTGCACACATGTACCTGGAGCTGACCTGTATGTATAGTCCATGCATCTGCAGTCTGACAAATGAAACATAGTGGGATTTTGGGCAGTTCAGTAGAGGAGATACCAAGAAGAGGAGAGCAAGCATGTGTGAGGCTGATTAGGCATGTTTCAGTTCTAAATCATGACCCAAGTCTATAGTTCTTCTGTGATTAGCTGTGTAATATCCTTCAGAGACTGCCTCTAAAAAAGATCATACGATTGAAAAATCTCCATCTTCAGTGGTAAAATGGAGGAAAGCCAGAGCTGAATGGCCACAGAGTCAGGAGCAGAGGAATTGATTTATGTGGAAGAATTAAAAATGAAGGGAGGTTTACCAGGATGTCTTAGTTTCCCTTACCCTCTATTAGTGACACAAGGAACATTGTGAGTTGTGGGTGAAGTGATTGCAAAAGAGTCGTGGCAAGGTGTGGTTTCACATCCTCTTTGTGGCCATGCTCAGCCCTGCAGCATCCTACATGGAGGTCTGGGTGGTCAGCAGAAACGTCCTCTTGATACTGAGCAATCATAGGCCATAGATACAGGCTGGCCAGGGGCAGACCTTGTGGGCATCTTGGCCCACATGTATTTTGAGGGTTTAAACTTCTTATTTCTATAGTTTTAGGACAGGGGTGCATAATGTCAAGACCATTATTCTCCAAGCCAAAATTTTGGGTGGAAATATCTTTGTCTCTGGTGTGAGCAACTACACTATACGAGCGGGGAGCCTGAGATCTCCATGGTTTGCTGGCAGCAGCTGTGCTGGGGGAATCACAAGGGAGTTACCTCCTTACCAAACCCTTAGGACACTGGTTTACAAACAAGAGGTCATGGTACTTAAGAGGTGGCTTGATGAGAACTTGACTGCAGGAGTAGGGCTTGCAATCAGAAGTGGGGTCATGAGCCTGGAAGTGCACTGGGAAGTGAGGTCATGAGTGGAAAAAATTGAGAAATTACACTAAGAGCTGTGTTTAGTGCACAGTTGCCCTTGGCCTCTCTCAAATGCTCCCATTGCTGTGTCCTTAACAATTCTACAGAGGATTAAAAAACCCCTTCCTGATCCATGAGAATATTCACTTGAATCCCATTTCTTTGGTACAGTTCAAAACACTTGCCAGCAGGCTAACAACAATCTCCTTTGTCAATGTGAGGAAAAACCTGGGAACTTTGTGATCAAGGACTATTTCTCATTTTCATGAAAGCAACAGGAAAGGGTTGCACCACAGGGGAGACATTTAGAGTCAAAGAATAGAACTTGCCTCAGCAAAGCTATAATGCGTATACACACACCAAGCAGTGGAGCTTAGAAATCACAATGTCTTATAGCACCAGACCAGCTTCTCTGTGAGAATAATCATGCATAAGAAATGAGACTTAATAGCTATTTGTAATTAAAAAATCTATTTGTTTATATATGCCGTTCTCATGAATCCAGAAGGCCAGTTTTTCTCAGCCTAAATAAAGAGAAAGTCAAATAAACTCTCACATTTTCCTTTGCAACTGTTACTAGAGAAACAAACCTCTAGCATGTAAAAAAAGGTGGTGAGATGTTTAATTAATATTAAAGCATTAGAAATGGAGGCAGTGCATTGTTCTATGCAAGCAATATAATAATTTTATGCAATAGTCAGTCCTTTTACTGCACAATATTTATGGCCATATAGTTTATGTTTTATTAGGAACATTTTCCTGAATGTGCAGTAAGATCCTTATCTGTACATATTAACAATATCCCCTTATAAGGAGGCCTTAGAGAGGGTTTCATGATCTTCAGGAGAGGCACATGAGATGCAGGATTTCCTTAGAACTGCATTTGATCTATAAAAAAAGCTCCTCTCCATATCTCTGAAAGTTTAAATGCCACCTCTTTAGCATGAAACAATAGGAGTATCTCAGAGTTTGCCTCAGTTTTGAATAATTATTTTAATTGAAAGTGTTGGGTTGTGTTCCCATTCCTACACTGAAATGTCTTGCAGGCACAGAGAAGAGGAATTATTTGTGGAATGCAGCATCAGCCAAGTCTCAACACACACGTTGTGAGGAATTGGCGTAGGCTCACCTGGTTTTGTGTGCAGGGGAGTGTTGAAGTGTAGGAGTTTGGACTGTTTTTTCTTCTAAATTCTTTTCATTAATGTTAAAGAACAGCAGATCCAAATAGCCCATTACTTGCTTGCTTTCCACATTTCTCTAAATCAGAATAACTGTGGCAGTCAACGGGACTTACCTTGTTGCAGATAGCATAGGACAATTTCCTCTCCTCTCCTCTCCTCTCCTCTCCTCTCCTCTCCTCTCCTCTCCTCTCCTCTCCTCTCCTCTCCTCTCCTCTCCTCTCCTCTCCTCTCCTCTCCTCTCCTCTCCTCTCCTCTCCTCTCCTCTCCTCTCCTCTCCTCTCCTCTCCTCTCCTCTCCTCTCCTCTCCTCTCCTCTCCTCTCCTCTCCTCTCCCCCCTCATTTTCCCTTTTTCACCTGTCTTACAATAATCTTATTGTCTTCTACTTAGATGTGCTTGGCACACCTTTTCCTGTTGCAGCAATTTGTTTTTGTAGCCTGCAGTTCTTACAGCAACTGAGCAAGTGAGATCTAGCAAATCGCAATTGATTGAATCTATCATTAAGGCTATGTGTAGAATTGTTTTTTTTTCTCTGGTGACTGGGTTAAAAAAAAATCAAGATATTGGTTTGGATTAAAATGAATCTAGACTTTTTTTTATTTTTTTTTTTCTCTCCAAGGAAGAATGAAAACTCCCAAAATTACATTTTATGTTGAATGAAACATTCTGTTCAACCCAAAATGAAACATGTTGCTTTCCAAGCATTTGCAAGAAAAGCAGAGGAAATGAAGGGATAGATTCACAAAACTGGAAAATGAAAAGGAGGAGTCAGACACTTTTAACCTACTGCCAGAGAACTTTTCTGTTTTGTCACTTTTCAACTTTGTATAAATATTTATTGGAACACAGAAGTGAGCCCAGAGGAGTGTTCCAACTTGTAGGCTACCTACGCCTTCTCCTGTATCTATTTCCCTTGAAGATTTTTAAAAATATTTAACAAAAAGTAGACCAGAAGGCAGCACCTTCTCTCCAGTCCCTGTTCTGGTAAAGATGAAGGGTGATTTTACGCACGCCTTCTTTGCACAGTGTAGTCTTTAACCACTTCTGACGCATACCACTCAATTTTTCTTTGCTGCCAAGCCCCTGAATCAGAAACTAGTGAATTTTAAGACAGATCTCTGTAATAAACATTCAAACTGTCAGGTTTTAGTGGAGCTCCCTCAGTCACTTCTGTTGAAGCTCTTCTACCCTGGATGGGATTTTTAGAAACTGAGAGAACTACAGCAAAGGAATGGGACTCCCTACCCTGATGGGTAGGATGCTCAGCTGAAAAGTGGGAAACCTGCAGTTTAGTCATTTCTTAAGGTCTTTAATTACTAATGTAACTAGTTAATGGGGCAGATTGAGACAGATGCCCTGACCTGAGTATGAAAAGGGTTGATATTATGGGTGAACTTCTGGGAGGTGAGGGTTATGGGTTACATCTCCTCTGGCAGTGGAAGGAAACTGGTGTTTTCTCACATCTACCCGAGTTCTCAGGCTGCTATAATACTAGTTAAAAGAATACTGCAACTAATGCTTTCCTGTGTCTGCCGTTTTTAACTTTTCTTCAAACCAGAACGATTAGGTGAATTTGACCAGTCTGCCCTTTGCTACATGTATTACATGGCAAATATTCCACCAAATAAAAAATGTCCTTCAATACCTGTGAATTTACAGTACGAGTCCAGAGTAAACAGTGGGCTGAATGAAGCTTTTAAGGTGAAATTCACCTTTTCTTTCAGAAAGCTCTAGAAATCAGGACTATACATGGCATTTCTCTCAACACAAATAGAGCTATGGCAGAGTGGCCTATGGGCAGTGAAGGACTTTGGATTATAGATTTTATAGGGTAGATACCATATTCTCTAGGTATAGTTTTGTACTTGGTCTAAAACTTTGACTGAATAAGCTATGTTGAAGTTGCTTTTGGCATTTGTGTGTCTATGGAGAGAGTACTAAAGAAGAATAAGAGGAAACAGACACTTCAAACTACTGTTTGTAGGATGAGCTGTGAGAGGCCTGGTTTAGGACTGAATGGATTTTCTAGAATTGTACCTCTCTGTGGCGGCATCTTCATGAACACGGAAACTTCCCATTTTTTTCCTGATGCAGACAAGGAAAAAGGCTGAGACCAAGCCGATTGCTCTGCATGGAAGTAAGTAATGCACTTTTAAGAGTTCGTTCTTGAGAAGAACTCTTACTGCATTTTTTTAGAAGACAGTACTCGTATATGTGTTTTTGTATATGCAGATGGAGAACTCTGTTGACAACCTCAGTTTATGCTCAGAAAGTCTAATGGAAGTTGAGCAAGCTGCATTAATAACAGTCAAGTACTAGCATTCATAGCTTGAGGGAAAGCAAAAGGAGAGAGCAAGAAACAAGATTTTTTCATTCCAGTTGTTTGCTAGATCTAGAAGATGAAAGTAATTTTGGAAAAGTGAAAAAGTTTCATTTGGCCTATAAAATTTCATAAAATTTAGAAAAAAGTGAAAAGGGAGAAGCAATCCCTGAACCAAGTGGTCTATACAAGATCTCCACTAAATTTCAGTTTGGTAGCTGAATCAAGGACACTGGAATAGACTCTTAGTGTAATGGTGACACTAAGTGAAAGTTTTTTCCTGTTTTGCTAGAACTCAACATCACCACTTTCTTGTCGCGTTAAAATACAAAATTTCAGTATATTTCAGAACAAATACAGAAAAAAATACTCCACACTTTACCACTGTGGCTGAGTAAGCAGATACACCCAATTTACTTTATGTTTGATATAACTTCATATGTTTACAAAATAAGAATATTCATGCTAAAAGACACATACCTGTATGCAATTATACTATAAAAACAGAAATAATTTGAGATTGATCAAAACCTTTCATTTGACTCTCAAACATTCAACTTCCTCTGTGGCATTTTAAACACTTGAAAAAACTCTTTAAAGTCATTGGACGATTTGTAAAGCAAAAAATACCATTTTGAAAACAGAAAGGCAAAGAATACTGAAAATATCACATAAAACACTTTGCCCTGTCATTCATCTTTCTGAGATCTCACTGCCAAAACTATTTAAATTTAACTTATCCTTCCCCTGCCCCCTTGCAAAAAGTGTTTTGCAGCAAGTGAAATACTCACCGAGAATAACCTAATCTACCCTAGAGTCCTTATGCTTTACTCCTCTTTCTAGCTCACACATGTTGTATTTGCTATTATTTGCATGCTCAAATAACTGCCCTGATATTCACTTACTCATTGAGTTGCACATAGAAATGTACAAGACATACTCATAAAAAGTTTAATCAAAAAATTCTAGATAAAAATACACTATGACTGATGCAGTATCTGAACAGATGTCCTAATAAATTTCCAAAAGTGCAGTGAGCAATGTTAATGTCACTGCTATTAATGCCACACTGCCCTATCTTCAATGACCTGCCTCCAATGGGTCTTTCTTTTGTACCTCCTCACGGATGACCACACTGATTTTGCTGGTTCTGCTGAACTTCAAGTTTAGGTTTGTGTGCTTGCAGAGGAAATTGCTTTTTTTTTTTTTGCGTGCGTTTATATGCTTGTTTTGGTTTCTTCTGTGAAAAACATTTTTTACCTGAGAAAGAAGGAGTTAATAAAAATAGGCTTTCTGCTCTTGAAATGTCAGCCACAGCTTCTCATCACCCCATGAAAAGCCCCCTTGTTTCCTTGCTCAGCTCCTCCTGAACTTCAAACAGTCCTATAATCCCTTTGACCTTAGAAGGTCAAAGATATATAAAAAGTATCATTCTTTGTGTTAAAGCACATTAATCATTCTTACCTAGCCCTTTATTCTCTTTTGAGGGCTCTGTGATATTTTAATTCAAGAACCACCTTCTAGTATTAACATATAATTTCAACTCTTTTCTTAAGCAGGTAAAAAAGGAGAAATCTTTTCTGTCCCTGCTTTTGCTGACTCCCTGAGTACAGGTATCTCATTTATTTTCATAATTCATTTAATTGCATAATTAAAAATATTAATATTAACTCAAAAAACACATATGTATGTCCAATTGTACTATAAATACTGTTTAATTAAAATACTTTAATGAGTGGAGGTAGATTTTTAAGCGTGCTGCTCTCCATTTCTGTGAATTTGGCAGGACTTGAAAGTCCTAGAACTAAATTCTGATGTCAATGCAAATCTAGAGTTTAATTTAGGTCAATGAGAAAAACCTCTGGACTTTCACCTGAACATAGAATTCATCTCTCTTGAAGAGCCGTATCCTGCAGTGGAGTGGGAAAGGGAGTAGGCAAAATGAAAACCCTGCTAGAACCAAAGCAACTTAGAGCCAAACTTAATTAACTGTGTGGAGCCTGTCAAAGGTCAGGGCGAGATCACCGCAGGAAATGCGAGTGCAAGACTGAAACAACACTGGCGGTGGGAGAGCGAGGGCAAAGGCAGAAATGAGCCTTTCGGGCAGGCACGGCTTCATGCTGGAGAGCCAAGCCCGTCGGTGAGCTTAGCATGCTGGTGGGGGAAGAGCTCCTGTCTCCTAAGGTCTCCTTGCCTGTGGCAAGCAGCTCAGCGTGTATTGATGCCGATGGGCGGTAGCCACCCTTCCCATGAAGCACGTGCTCAGTGCACTGCTTCATTAGGCCCTAAATTCGGAGCAGGTGGTGGAGTGAGCTCCACCAAGGAAGTCGGTGAGAACTGGGCAGGCACTGAAGTTGTTTTGAGCCTGACTCATGCTTTCTCAGCTACCCGTACTTGATGCTTTTGGAAGAGTAGGGTTTTTTGAGCTGAAATACCTGTACACTGGTACTCTGGTTTTCTTTTTTTCTTTTTTTTTTTTTTTTTTAAGAAGGCTTGTTTGCCAGTAGATTGGCAAACTCTAGTTTGATGAACAATATTGAGACTAGTATGTTTGAATATTTGAAGGATGTCTGTGATGAGGTGCTTGGAAAGGGAGTGCCCAGAAGCCTTTCCGGATGGTGTGGTTTGAAGGAAAACCACAGGCTGAAGAACTGAATCAAAGTGTTGCAGCTGAAGAAAAAACCCAAGGTGATTTATTCTACCTTTTGTATTGATTTTATTTTTTCTGTATAAGCAGCCTTGCACTAAAAGATTATAAGTAGCAACCCGTTGCTGTGTTGATGTGCCAGGTAGGTTATATTGATGTGTCCAGACCTGTCCACCTTTTTCTGTCCCTGCTCTTCTAGGGCTGGAAACCAGTTCTGGGGACACAGAACGGCAACAGCACTGCCCTGAAATTTGGGTATCTGACACTGCTGTTGTCAGCTTCCTTCAGCCTTCATGGCATTACTCCAAACCCGGCATAAAGCACTCACTGATTTCCTTAAGTCTTTGGAGTAGGACAGTGAGATGATGAGAGAAGAACCACTCAAAATATGTGGAAAATCCAGGAAAAAATGACCATATTTAATGTGTTCTCTTTCCCTGGTGGGTGAGGCAAAATGCCTCTCACTGATTGTCGTCTCCTGCTGGCTACAGAAAGGCTGTTTCTGACAGCTGTATGGTTCCATGGGTTTTCTTATCTTCCCTTTTCTCTTCCCCTTGCCAGGAAGCAAGGGGAGCTGCAGCAGCTCTGACTTTTTACCAGTAAATTCTGTACTCTGAAAATGAACCAAAATCATGGATCGATGCGAGGAGGGCTAGGGTGCACTAGAGACAAATTGTTATCTCGACTGATAGCATGAACTGAGAAGCCATTGGGATGTTCATGGCAGGGGAGAGCACGAACAGAGGCCGGAGGACTGGATGGAGAATAGGAGGAAATATTCTTGTACCTCCACAAGAGAGTTAAGTGACTCTGAAATTCTCCTGCTCCTTAACATGGGATCCTGCTGTCAAATTTATCTCAGACTATCAGCCCATGACCCTGTCACACACTTTTCTCAGTACTTTGGCACTGCCACCCTTGCAGCATGGCAGTTTTGTTGAGCTGTTAGTGATCGGCACCCTAAGCTCAGACCCAGAGCTCCCTTTTTTCCTGAGCTTCTCTGTTAGACCTTTTTCCCCATAGTGTGGTGAGGCTCAGCCTCCTTCCCGCAGCAACTGCCTCTTCTCTTTTCCCAGTATCAAAACTCAAAATTCCCACCACCACCACTCACTGGGATAAATACCACACAGGGCTCTTTCCCTGGGTCCTTGCAAGGGAGCACTGCTCTGCCTCTGGGCTGCCTCTACTGGTATTTTTGTCTTCTTTCTTCTGAAGCTTCAGCTACTTTTGTCCTGAAAGAGTTCAGGTATCTCTCTGCCCCCACAAGGATGTGATCCATTTTAACCTCCTACCTCCTTCACCGAACCTGGCTTTTATCTACCCCCCTGTTACACACTATTTTGGCCACTGAGCCAACTGACTGTACAGGACGGGCTTTTCCAAGTCCTTTTCTCATATATGAGAACTCAAAATTGCATCATGGGAGCTGTATATTTACTGTTTTTGGTCAACAGCTATTCCTTTGTCCAAGCTGTGAGTGGCTTGGTGTCCTAATCCTGCTAAAGGTACCACCTGAGCTGGCCAAGCCATTGTGAATCCCCACCTGGCTCAGACATCCGATAACGGGCACGAATTTCTCTAACTTACCTCCCAGAATTTGAGAGAGGTAGGTCAATAGTTCAAGTCTGATTTGTGATCCCAGCCCAGCTTGGAAAACCATTGAAATCAAACCCTCCCTTAAGGTAGAGAGGACAGAACTCTCCTTCGGTGACTTGTTGAGAAAAGTATGTAGTTGCCTGCAGGTTTATTAGAGGGGAAAAAAAAGCGTAAAAATTAACCTAGGAACTGTCAGGCCAGGTGCTTTACCCAGTGTTATGGGTTTCAGGGTATTGGCAAGCTCTGATTTTGCTAATGGACGTCTCAGGTTTCCTGCTGGGATACAGAGAATCGGGGCATTTATATTTTAGTGAAGAGCATTTCCAGATACATGTGTGAAGGAAAGCATTGAAATTGCAAGGGCTTGCGTGAAAGTTAAAGAATCTCTTGTTTATATCTTTGGGAACAATGCACAGTTTATTCTGGGTACTTTGATGTGCAGGAAGGGTTCTGTCTAAACCTCCTTGCTCCGCTGGAAGCTCTGACACACTGCCTGCCTTCTCCTTGCTCAGATCCTTCCCAAATCCAAGAAGTGTGAACACAGCCTGAGATGAGTGCCACATACCGAGCTCCTACCTGTTTCTGGTGAATATGAGGAGGAGTTCAAGGGAAGGATTTGAGGCACACTCCTCATCCAATCCCTTTGCTTTCTTTTTACTCCCTTTTTATAGCTGGAGCAAGGCTAGTAAGCCTGCCTGTGAGACAGACTTTTCATGTGTTACAAAGAAGCTGGCTGGAGGAAGTTGACAGTTCATTGGTATCCAGGAAGAGGTCGATTTCCTTCTTTATAAACATCTCCGAATACAGCTATAGAAGTAATAAAATATTAAATCTCCACCTATTCAGTTTCTTGTGCAGTCTGTCAGGAGAGAAGTGGGGGAGAAAGTTAAAGAATGATCAGTGTGCCAGTGCATACAGATTGGATTATTTCCCCAGACAGAAAAGAAAAAATTCAGTCTGTGAATATCTCTTATGGGTAAGGAGGAAAAGCACACAACTTCTCGCTGTTAGATTCATGAACATCCACCCAGACCTACTTCCTTTACTGGAGAGGCCAACAACTTTCTGGATCGCACTGCTTCACAGATATTAGGTGATGATTAAAAGAAGGATTTGGTATAGGCTCTAGAACTTATTAAAAGTTGTCTGCCACTTTGAGAAAGTGTATCTTCGTGCAGCTGGTGAAGAATCTGTGTGTAGTACCTGGCTTGTTCTTATTGCGTTTCCTAATATTAACCAGAATCACTTTACACCTATTTTTGAGTACTCTGTGTGTGTGAAACTTGTTCTGAATAGTTACGACTTTATCAACAGCAGCTAAAGGTAATTTTGCTTGAGTAGCTTTGAGCCGATTCTCAGTTTGGTGGTATGGAAGAGGACAATGCTTGTCCACCAGTCCCATCCCCAGCGTTATCTAATTTAAATTGTTTGGGTGTGCTGTAGCACCCAGACTTCCAAAGAGCTTGGGCATGCAGACAGGAAGCATCCCACCTTCTCCACCCAATGCCACTGGAAAGAGCCAGCAGATGCAGCCAGGGTGTGGACAAGGGATCTGCATTCATCAGTGGGGCTGGGCTTCTCTTGCTCAAGAAGGAGTAGTTCAGGTGGAGAACAGGCACCTTCAGTTCAGGAGAAGCAGACAAAAGGAAGGGCAATGTCCTTGTGGCTGCTTGGTGTTCAGCCACTCCGTGATGTTGCCAAGCATTCAGCTGTGTGACGGGGACAATATGCTGTGCAAGATGGGACCAGTAACCCCATAAGAATCCTCTCTTGGTCAACACACTTGTTAGATTATGAAGATCAGGGTGGAAGTAGGAAGGACAGGCAAGGTAACGTAGGAGAGTATCACAAAAGATATGATGAGACTGGAAGGGTATCATGAGACTTGGATGTGTGAATGGTTAGCACTGCCTTGGGCTAATGCTGTCCATTCCCAGAGTGAGAAATGTCTTTTTCTATGTTTTGTTACAAAAAGCATCTTTTACTTGGAGTGTGCAGGGTGGATCCAGGATATCTTATAGTTCAGGGCCTCTACTGGATTCAAATGCTTAAGTACTGGAAAGTGAAAAGAAATTCAAACAACTTCAGCCCAAAAATCTCCCTAAAAGGGGGAGAACTTTTGATGTGGAAGACATGAAGTGGCTTAGCAATTAATGTAGGCTGGTAGTCATCACAGATGACTCAGGAGCTGCTCTGCCATGTTCCTCTGCCCAGGGAGGTAAAATGCACACAGTAGGATATAGGTAATCAGGCCCCCTGACAAGAGTCAAGCTGGAGTCAGGCTTGGAGATGGGATGAAGGTGTTGCAGTTAATTAGGATCTGGGAAATAGGCTGCACTTAGCCAGAAGGTCTGGTCAAGAAGGTTCTCAGAGGCTTAACCACAAGATTAGCTACAAACTGCAGGGAAGATTCTGGGATAGCAGATGAGATAAGGTTTAAGCGATGTAAGACAAGCAGGTCAGGATTAGGAAGAAAAAAATTGGCAAAGGTCAAATCAGAAGTCTGTGAATAAGGGTCAATTACAAGTTGGGAATTACAAGTGAGGTTCAAAGGCCAAAGCAAAGACTGAGCAGACAAGGAGCACTGTATGCTAAAAACATACATATCCCCCATGGCAGAGTCTACCTGTACTGGATTAACTGGGACCACAAATACTGATTTTGTGCTGGGTGTCAAATTCTTACAGGGACAAACTTCGAGGCTGCACTTGTCTTTCTTCAGAGAAAGGAGATTTATTTATCACAGACAGAGTCCTCTGAGATTCTTCTTTTTGTAGACTCTATGAAGATAATTAGCTTTAAAAAGGCACATGATGGTAGTTCTTTCTCCTTGCTTGAGGCAAATATTCAAAATGATTTCCAGTGTCCCCACCTTTCAAATCTAGACCTTCTACATCACCCAAGGGTTGTGGTCTGACTGCAGGAATGGCTGAATGACTCCTGTGGTTTGTGTGCTGTAGACCATGATCACAACAGTCCCTCTTGTCACCGTCAGGATGCTTTGGAGAATGTCACACCTTGTGGCACCTGCAAGGGCTCCTTACCCACTGCTGTTGCTTATTATCATTAGTCTTCTCTTTCATCTGGGTTAAAAACTGGCAAGCAGAGAAAGGAGGGTAAAGTCATTGCCATTTTTCTTGGCCTCAACAGGCTACAGACCCATATTATTGACTGCAATAAAATGATGCTGGAAAGGAATTGAGTATTTTGTTGCAGAGTACTTGAATGAGCTTCAAAATCTTGTGTGTTCCAGCTGAAAGATCAACATCATTTTGGTTTGAAAATGCTGACGCTGCTCTGGAGGGCTGCTGCTGTTATGACTTCATTAGCGTGGCACAGATTCTTGTTTCCCTCACCCTGTTTTTACACTGAAGTAGCTCTGTCAGCTCACTGGAGGTACATCTGACTTAGCTCAATATAGCTGAGAAGAGAATCAGGCCACAAATGTCCCAGACCTAACTCTTTCAGACAGGAAGGAACTTCTCGTTTGGACCCCTTTGGGTGAAGAGAAAAAAAAAAAAGAAAAGAAAAAAATGCTTTTAAAACCTCAAAAACAAACATAACCTTTCTTTCCCCTCAGCAGAAGGTTTTGCTTATGAAGTGATATTATATGATTCTATTTAGTGTGCTGGAGCTGCCCCACAATGACACAGTGCATTTTCTATTTTCCTTCTGGGAAAGAGCTGTCTCCCCAGCAATGGTGTGTGGACGCAGTTCGGTTAGCTGTTGAGCCAGGGAACAGCGGGTTTGCAGAGCTGACGCACTTTGGCTACCTCTGCCATCTTCCATCCTCTGATGGCATAGGCAAAATTCATCAAGGCAGACATGACCTAGAAGGATGTTTATGCAATAAAACAATGAAGTATTTGTTTCAGGCAGCTCTGATGACACTGAAATTATATCACTAGAAAAGCATCTTTTCCGATGATGGTAATTTCAGCCTACTGCTAGATCGAAATCTTGACAGAATTTTATTAGTCTTACTGCCTACATGACCCAATGTGGGTGTAGTGCAGAACATCAAGCTAAAGCAGAGATGATGAGAATGGCATGGGTAAGGTCCCACTGCAGAGCAATGGCAGAGCTCAGAGTTTGTTCTGGGTTTTTGAAATCACAGCACCTGAAGTCCCTTTTGCACATGAAACTGTGATCACAGTATACAGGTCTGATGGTTTGCCAGAGAAAGACCATTTCTTCTCCAGTGTGAGCTCTCTACTTGTGGGCGCAGCTGAAGATGTCGATATAGATTTCTGTGTGACAACCTGACACAAAGGCTATTTTGACTCGAGGATTTTCGACTCCTTACACAGATTGGACGTTGGACTGCTACTTGTCTTGTCAAGACAAGTGAGATGGATGGATTGTTAGTATAAACAGTGGATTATTAGTATTCATCGATTATGATCAACTAATGGTATATCTACTAATTGCAGATCCTAACCAATTCTTCTTCAGGAAAACTACTATCTTTGCAACTTTTTGTCCCCGTTGATCTAGGAGAATTTGAGGCTACTGACCTTCATGAGATGGTACAAGGTTCCAGTCACTCCCAGACTTCTGTGTGATGAATGGGAGTTGTTGCCTGGATGTTGGTTTTATTCAGTACTTTGTTTTAAACCAATCTATGACATTGTCTACACATACTCTGAGGCTTTGGTATTAGAGGCATCTACAAACCAGTCAGTGTACTACTTGGCAGCCTGTGCTATAGCTCATGCAAGCCGGCACTTTACTACCTAACACAATAGGCTGGATTCATCAAAGTGATAGTAGGGTCAAAAAGGTAGAGTTGCCAAGATATAACTCACTGTAGTTTAAAGGTAATTTTAGTTTTATTTCCTTTTTGATTAATGTTTAAACTTTGATTAAGAGTTTCCAGGGGAGAACAATAGAGCTGTGGGATAGATGTTTAAGTCCAAACTGATAATGCAAAACAATTAAAAAAAAAAAAAGTCCCCCTAAACCTCCCAGAAAAACTTTTTCCAAGAGAAGTCCTTCATGTAAAAACTAAACACACTGTTCCCCTTCCATCTCTGTTGTTCTGTGAATAAGGACTGTCTGTAAATAAAACTAACATGTTGCCCATCTGTTATGCACAGCTAAAGGAAGTCTAAAGACAATACTACTAGAACTCCCAAAGATACTGTCTAACCTTGTAAATAATTTATTTTCACAGTTCAGATCAAAGAGTTCATGGATATTGGACCCAGTCCGTTGATGGCATGTCCTTTGGAAGAAAATCACACAGTCATGTGATTGTTTTGCCACTGTCCTCTGACAAAGTCCTCAGGCTCAGAAGTTCCCTTTGCTCCATTTCCTTCTCCTGCTCCCTGGGTTATGTTTCACTTCAGTTATGCTGTGGCCATTTGTGCCATTGTCTCTAGATGAACAGGGATTTTACTTTTCCTGGATGGGGCTGAGATCCCTGTTGCCCTGAGGAGGGTGTTGGGCGACCGTGTGAGTGGTGGACTGTCAGAAACACCTTGAACTTGAAGAAGGAATTTTACATCCCAAAGTCAGGCAGTGCTTCTTGCCTTTAATCTTAGAACTGGCTGCTGATCTGTGCTTAATGCTGCTGAGGTGGCTGGCCAGTAACCTTGTCTAAGGTCTACCATCTTTAGGAGGCTTTATGAAAATGCTGGTGCCATTCATACTTCTAGATAAAGTGAGGAGTGCTTAGGCTTTCTCTTTGGACCACACCATGGCCCAGGAGAGCAGCTGCTGTGTAGTGGATTAGGTGTGATGGCATGATGTTATCACACACGGGAGACTTGCACCTATTGCAGTGTTTTTAAAGCTGGCCAGAACATACCGGTTTTTGTGTTATGCTGGCTTAGGTGACAGGTACATCAAGCCACAAAATTGTGGAAAACAGCCTGCATGGAAGGGCAGACGAATATCAGCTCAGACATACTCATGGTAGTCCAAGGCCAGTGGAGTATAAGCAACCAAGAAATTGGCTTTCCAGTGAAGCTCTGTGGCTGCTCTGTATAGATGGACAATTTAGGGTTCACAACCAAAATGCAGACTGATGCAGAGGAGCCACACAAAAGCAGTCTTCTGCTTTCTGGTTAAATGGTCACTAGGTCACTACCGATTTTCCTTATGAAATGAGGAATATTGCTTCATCTATATGGCAACCATGTATAATAGCTGCCATACTGCTTGCAAGAAGCAGGTTTTTGGAAACTGGTGACTTGATCTTCCTTTCAGCTGGTAAGCTTTCTTAAGTCCTTTTTCCCCTCCTTTTTCTTTAAAGTATTGCTGAGAAAACTTTGTGATTTTAACACACTGCCTGTGATAACTTTGATAAAATAATCTCTGTAGCAGCCCTGAGTCCTCTGAGAAGCAGATTGCACACCCATTGCAGACAGCTTGCAGAGCTCTGACAATAGGAAAGTGTGGCCATGGCCTGAGATGTGTGGTAAAACAAGCCATGAACCGTGTAGCCCGTTAAAGCAGGAGAGACTGAGGAGAATGACCACACTCAGATGTGTTTTGGCAGCTACTTAAATTTCCCTATTCTTAGCCACTTTTAATCCTCTGGGGATTGAGGACTTGATTTGGTGGGCTGGGAAAATCTGTTTTGAATTGCCGTACAATGTATATATGTCTAAGCAGTGAGATGAACAGGAGAGCTGTTTGTAGTGCAGATCAGCATATGTTATGTTAGCTCTCAAAATGCCAGGAATGGGACTACTTATTTTTGAAAAATATCTCTGCTATATCCTCATATACATCCTAATTATTTACACATATACAGGAACAGAGAAGTTTCTTAAAATTACATGCTTAAGGCAGTAGCTAAGTATCTAAAGATCTCATTACTTTCAAATTCTTATTGCTTGAATTTACCTGCTTTAATTTATTTTCTGTGTTGTATCTGTATCTTTTAAAAGAGAAAAAGGTGATATGAGTAATTACAGAGCAGCAACATCTGCATCGAGTGATTCTTCTTAAAATGAATATTGAAAGTGAATTAAAAGATTAGGACTATGATGATATACTTGAATTTAACTGGCACAGCTTTTGCAGTCTATTAATAAACTTAAATTGGTTCATAATAACAGATAAGGGAAAGTCAGTTGATACTTTTAATTTAATTGTTCATCTTGGTAAAAAGCCTCCACAAAAGGTTTAGACCGTCATCAGTGTTTTGAGAAAACAGGAATATGAACACCCTGACCCACCCCGCCAACCCCCAAGAATATTATAGCAAAATATTTATAAAAGGAGACCTGAACTCATATCCTGGGATAGAAGTTTGCTAATGATATGCAAAAAGAGATGAACACCCCCCCCCCCCCCCCTTGTAATAGCACAAGATTATTTCAATGAATGTGACTGGGGAGAACATCAGATGGACTTAATGGACTTGAGTGGATGACAGATAAAATTCAAGGAAAGCTATAAAGTAATGTGTTTTTGGAAGAAACATTTGGAACTCTGAGTTAACGCTGTCACCACAGAAGAAGATCTTAAACTAAAGATCTTAAACTAATGCCAGCGAGCAGTGATAAGGAAGATCTTCAGCATGGGAGGAGGGAAGATCACGTCAGTTGTTTGCTGTAGGTCTTCCACTGAATCGCCTAGACATTGTTGGAAACAGTACTGTGGACTGAGACTTTGGCTCTTACCCATTATGGCAGGTTTTATATCCTGAAAATAAGTATTTGGGTGTCATTGTGAAAGCTTTGCATTTGGCATATGAAAAAAGAGCTCAAAATCAAACTTATTTGTCCAATACCTAAGAAATAAGATGTCAAACAATCAAATGCTCTGATGTCTTCATGGTGATGTGGCCTCATTGGAAATACTGATCTTAAGACCGTGTTTAGAGCTTATTCTAGAAAGGGGGTAAATGCTGCTGGAGATGCTAAGATGTTCAGGTCATGAAGATAAGGTTGTGACTAGCTGTGGTGATTCCTCTGATTTGGCTCAACAGTGGTGTGTTTCGTATGTCTCTATCATGTTAAATATTTAGGCAATGACTGTTTCATTTCCTGAACTTGCATTCATCTTGTTTAAAGATGCACTTAAGTGATGTTTAATAAAATATCATGGATAGTCTTGAATTTAATGAGTTGCCATGTCAGATTTCATTTAAATCCTTTGATTTTTGTCTTAGGTTTATAGCCTAAAGCTCTGTGTTTCATTTTGACCAGAATTATTGCTCTAGCTATTGGCACTGGATTGCCTGTATTTACATACCTATGAAATAAAGATTGAGCCAAACTAAATTAAAACTTAATAATAATAAAAACCCCTCAGAAAATGAAAACAACAACTAAGCTCCATACTTCACCTCCTCAGAAATCCTAAACCACAACACATCAGCAAAAAGTACCTTTTTTGCTTTATTACTCAAGGCATGTTTATGTATTTTGGGCCTGAAATGAATGGGCCCTTCTTAAATACAACATCTGTGTATTTTAAAGCAAGCTAAACTTTTCTGTGGGGATTATGCTAAATTGACACCCACGGAGATTACAGACTCGTCTTTTCATGTGGAGAGGATGTCACCCCGCATGTTTGTTTTTATGTGCATGTGTAACCCGTGCTCCTGCAGTGCCTAAAATAGCTGCTTTGCTGGGGTGGATTGAGGGATAACGCAGTTCATGTTGCTGGAGCTCCAAGTCCGCTGGTATTTGCATGCATGCCTTTGCACGTTAAGCTGTCATGGATGTACATGCATACTACACACCATATGTATTTGTGGCCCTGTTGTTGTGATTTGTGGCCGTGAGTATCCCGTAGCTACATCCGCATGTGAACTGGAGTGCCATACTTGAGCATATGAAAAGCAAGCGCAGGGCTACGTTACGACGCTAGAAGCCATGAGGCCTCTGGATAAGACAGAGCAAACCAGAATGATGTGTGTGCCACCCTTGCTGCTAAAGGATCGGTCATGGAATAAAACGTCTCTTTTTCTTTGTGGCTGACATTTTCTTTTAAAAACTGTTTCTGCTTCTGCTTGAATGGAATTTTTACAGCCAAGAATAAGTTTTTAAAAATGCTTGAGATGGTTACTTTTTTTTTTTTTTAATCTGGAGAAATTCTTGCATGTTTTATGGTGTTTCAGGTTTCCGGGGTGGAGAAATTTGTGGTTCTGACCTTTGACTTATGCTTTTATTCTCTTTGGTAATGTCCTTATTTTACAGCTCTGAATACGTAGGTATGTAAACAGCGTGGTCACCAGTATGCACGCAGAATGGCCCAGATGAGCAGAAACTCAAGAGTTCCAATGTGAAATTTCAGTCCTTAAGACTGCTCTTCATTTTATATTATACTGTGTTATCTGAGAAACAGAAGCAGGCATGTCATTAGATATAGCTGTGACAGAAAAGAGCAACCCCAGCAGGAGAGCCTTGCAGAGACTAAGCTTTCACATTTCAAATTATCATATTTGCCCTTACCCTTAAATCATAAACCTGGATCTTATGCTAAATTAAATTTCTAATGAGAAAGGTATTTACAAGCCTGATGCTGATTTAACAAAATGACTTTGTGAGTGTATTTTTAGTCGCCTGCATGAGACCTTTTAAAGCACTGTTGGATGGACAAATGGCAGCTACTGCAACCATATTCTGAAGAAGCAGATGCTCAGGTGTGCTCTGGTCGGATAGAAGCAGCCTGTGAAGTTAATTGGTGCATGTAGCTATTCATGCCATATTCATTGTAAGATGTATTAGTTGCTCTTTTCTTTACCTTTGATGTAATCGCCTGAGAAGAAAGATCTGCTGCAGGGAATGGCACTACAAATTCTCATGGCTAAATCAAGAGCTGTGTTAAAGTTGTAATCAAGCTTTTCCTCCCATCCTAGGCTCTGTTTAACCAAGTAGCTCATGGGAGAGGTTCATTCCCTTTTATAGTGAGTTCAAGTGGGACAAAGGATTTGTATGGCAAAGGATTAAGAGGAAAAGACCAAATTAGTCTTTCTAGCATTGTGTCCTCTTCTAAACCAAAACCCAAAATGCTATATAAAATACTTCCCTCCTTGCACTTCAGTAATTCTTAATTTCCCCAGTTTTCCTTTACCTCAGCATAGGGCATTTTACCTGCAAAGTAGAAAACATTATTTATATACTTCTGTATTGTCCCCTCCCACCCAGCCCCCTCCTACCTGCCTTTCCTTTAGAGTTCTTCCAGGGATTACAAAATAAGTAAAGCCTACAAAAGTTGTTTTAGAAAGTGCACTAAACTTCCCCCTGTTAATGAAGGAGAGGTGATTGAAATGAAACATAGATGTGTCTGGGGCTCACTCTTTCATGGCTGATAAAAAGATTAAAAAAAAAAAAAAAAAGTAAATGCTCCTTAATTAGGCACCTTTTATGTTCCATCATGATCAGGGCTGTATGGGACAAAAATGCCAAATGACAGTGACATTTTGTAAAGTTTTGTAAAGAGGCCATTTCTCCTCACCCTTTGCTTAATAAACACAATGAGGCTGGCTTTGGTTTGCTAATAGATATTTTAAAATCAGTTTGGGAAAAGTTATTCCATGAGGTAAAGATCCTGTTTGAAGTCGAAGCTGTTCATCTGAAGAAACATCTGTCACAAGACATGAAAAGAATGATTTCTTTGTGACTGGGAAATCAATGAGACATCTGTTTTAATGTACAGCCCAGAAATAATGCAGCTAGTTCAAAAAGGAGTCATAAAGAAGGCTATTTTTTGTTTCTTCTCTCCAGAGTGTTTAGGATGGGATTCAGCAAGGTATTTTGTGTGAGCAGGACTTCTTGAATTTGTGTCCTTAACTATGTGGCCTGGTGGATCTTTTGAGGGTGATGACTTTTAGGGCTAAATGAGCTATGGGGATTTGTGCTTACTGGCCTCATAAAGGAACACCATTTGCAAAAATCTGTTGGATTTTGCCCCTGTTTTCCAGGTACAGATTGCTCAAATGGCTGATCCTGCCCTGTTCTCAGTGGGGAGCAGGAACTGGAGGCTGCGCAGCCACTGGGATGCCCGGCAGGAGGTTGAAGGGCTGGTTCACCATGGGCTTGCTCTTCCTGGAAATACTGTGCCTGGGCTGTAGGCTCCCTGTCCGGAGAGGCAGCGGAGCATGTGCAGACATCTCTGCATGTGGTATGATTGCACCCGTTTGTCCTGCTTGCTCCCTTTCTCTTCTCTGGAAACCTTGCTGGGTCCCTGTCTCTTGTCTTTCAAGTGCATATGCAATGAATTTAGTTTTTCCCTTGCAGGCTGTTCTTTGCAGTCTCTTTAGCATTCCTGAACAGTAATGGTGTAGGAAGTAGCAGAAAGAGGTTCAATAACAGTATACATCTCCTGTATACTGTATCTCCTGTATACTGTATACTCCTCCCCACAAACCCTGGATACCCTGAATGAGACCCAACCCTTTGTTTGTAAGGTTTTTTGAGGACAAGAAGAATTTAAACATCGAGGACTCAGTTTTCTCAAGGCACATCGGACTGGTAATGTTTTATAGCTCCCTGGTGCATATGTACCAGGGATAAGATGTAAGACTAAGAGGAAACCTCAGGCATTAGGTAACAAGCTGGTTAGACCCCCGCTGGTGAGCGTAGTACTGAGTCTTCTTACGGCAAAATTGGGCTCGCAGACGTCTTTTTCCAAAAGGAGGAGAGAATAGCAAGAGGATATGCAGCTCTGGCAATGTTTGAAATCTGAGATGAATGGTCGCCCTGGAAACAGCATGTTGGAAGTCTGAAAAACCTCCTGGCAGCGCGTGGGTGGAGTAAAAACAATCCTTGGGGTTGTGTGTGCAATTCCAACAAGTTGTGCTCGGCAGGAGGGAAGACGGCTACTGAGGGGACACACGCACACATTCTCTGGGGAGCCATCTTATCGCCCCTTCTCACAGAATGCTGCTGAAAATTATTTTGTTTAGGACGTGCTTTCCCTTGGGAAGAGTCAGTGAAATGAATGCATTTTTGTTCCTGTCAGCACAGTCCCGTGGAAAAAAAAGTCTGTGGAGAGATGCACAGAACAATAAAACAAATAGTCAAAGGTGGGAGAGCTGTGCCCTACCAAAGGCAGCAAAAGACCTTGACATTCCCAACAAATAAGATGTTGGAATTGAAAATTCCAGCCTGGCTGGTGACAGAACAGGGTCCCAAACCTCCCTACACCCTGATGTCATATTTACCTGTATTGGGGAGTGTTGCAATATGATGTTTATAGATTGACTGTTGAAGCAGACCCATAGGTGACCATGAACAGCAGCCATACAGCTGTTCGTCATGTACACGTAGCTCAATGGTCTGACTCCAGTGCTAGCTGCTACCCACCGGACAGCTTGTAATGATACTTCCCTGGTGCACTTCAGTGAGATGTAGTTCAGGGGTTTCCTGAGCCAGCAATGAGTGTCTTGACATCTAACAGCTCATGAAAGATTTTTCTTCCATGAATTCGTCTCATTATGTCTTTTAAAAATGCAAACTTTGGCTTCCACAATACTGTCTGACAATGATTCCCCAGCTAAAGCGTTTGATCCTTTAAAAGATAACCTCCCTTTCTCTACTTTGAAACTACCACCCGATAACTTCTTTTGATGCCTTTATTTCATAGATTCATAGATTCATAGATTGGTCCAGGCCGGAAGGGACCTCCAAAGGTCATCTGGTCTGACCTCCCCGCAGTCAGCAGGGACACCCCCAACTAGACCAGGTTGCCCAGGGCCTCGTCGAGCCTCACCTTGAATATCTCAAGGGAAGGGGCCTCAACCACCTCCCTGGGCAACCTGTTCCAGTGTAAACTGTAAGTTCCATGTTTCCTGTATGATTGGACATAATGAAGCCTTTGCTCATATCCTCCTTTCCACTTGGAATTTCATCATATCTCTCTTCTCTGAGGCGAACAGTCCTAGTCTTTTAAATCACTTTATGTACAGCTGTTGCTTCATGCTTTTTGTCACCCTTACTGGCTTTTTGTGGGCCTTTACTAGCTTTGTTTTGTCCATTTTGTGATGGTGGGATGAAAACCATGTTCACTATTCAACATATAGGTGCATATAGAGTCATGGAATAGCATAACAATATGTTTTGCTTTGACGTCTACTCCTTACCTAACAAATCCTGACATTTGATTTGCTTTTTTTGGTGGCTACGGGGCAATCAGGTGAATGTAAGTATCTAGTATGATCCTAACATCTTGTCCCGAAGTGGCAATAATAAAGGTTAAGTTAGGATTTGTTTTGGCCATGTGCATTTGTTTACACTGAATTTCATTTGCCATTCTGTCAATCAGGTGGTTTTAGGAAACCCTTGTGCAACATTTTCACTCTGAATATCTTTGAAATTGGAGTAATCTCATCCCCTTTTACAGGGGCATGAATATTCTGGTGGTAAGCAAAGGCAGAGCCTCTGGAAGGACACTGAGAAACTAGTAGTTTATTCTTACCTTGTTCTTCCTGCCTTTGAATCAGCTTCTTCTCCACTGGAGTACATCTCTTCTTACCTTACCCAGTCCAGATACTGAATTTTAAGAGCCTTTGGTGAGAGACTTCTTGGAAATCTGAAATGACCAGATCCATCTGATGTCCCTTGTGTTGAGTCCTTCCAGGAGCTACATCAGCATAGTGATGTGACTTCCTTCTACAAAAGCTGTGTGGACTCTTCCCAGCATATTGTGTTTATTTCTGTACCCCACTAATTCTATTATTAAGAATAATTTTTACCAATTTGCATGTGCAGCTGTGTAAAGGAAGTCGCACAGCATTAAGTTTTAGTGACTTTCCTTTCGAGCACTGGTAACAGGAAACTCTATGGATAACATAGGGGAAATCACATTATTATGCAAAGGAAGCGGGTGTATTTCTGTGTATGTAAAGCAAATCACATTTTTCCACTTTTTAGTCTTCATTCACCATGGATATTAGATGTAGTGTGGATTGACAATACTATGATATTCCTGTTTTTGTTGTATTGGTTCTTCAGCAGCCTTGCTGGAGTTAAGAACTAATGCACTGAAGTCTGGAGTCCTGAGTAACTTGTGAATACATCCCAACAAGCCTTTCTTTTTTATTTTTTTTTTGGCGCAACATGTAAATAGGCTTTAGGCTTTAATGGAAGTAAAAATTGTTAATGAGGCCAGTGCTGAAATATTAGCTGAGAAATGCAAGTCTTGAGGGGAGATTTAAGTCTTGCAGAACGAACTTGCAATTTCTAGTGTTCACTGGGTTGTTTCCTGCAGAGACTTCCTAAAGAAATAGAAAAAACCTCTACAAAATTATAAAAGGTTACTGTTTCTTGTTTCACTATTTCCGTACCCTGTGATGATTAAAAACTAGCATCTTGCCTTGATTTGCCATCTTTTTGGGGAAAAAAGAAAGTTTAACCCAAGTAAATAGAATTTCCCCAGACTTATGGACTCCCTTCTCTTTTAAAACATAATCTTTATTTGGCTTTGCTTTTTCTGTGGACCTGGGTAAAATATAGACTACACTAAGAAGAGTCTGTTTACTTGATACCTCAGAGACTTCCTTGATGTGTGTGAAAATGGTTTCTGTGCCAAGGATGCACAAGCCTATGTGGAGATGAAATAAGCAGAAAAAAAAGTAAGCTGAGTTCTTTAAACTAGTGAGAAAGAATGATGTGCATAGGAATATTAGCACTATATTTGATATATCAACTTATGCTCTGAACATTACAGATAGGTGTGATGCAATTTATTTTTGTGCTATTGGTCCTTCATTGCTTGGTGAATTCGTCAGCTAGGAAAGATAGAATAAATTTGACAGTAAATTTACAATCCACAGAAAACACCCTGCTTTCACACTTTACGGAAATATATTTTCTTTTATTTATGCATACAATTAATCCCACTGAATTCAATTACCTCATGTAAGTAAAGCCATTTATACATATACACATATGCAGAATCCAGACTTAAGTGCTGACTTTGTTCTGTGGAACCTAATATTTTTGTATGTGTCCTGTTTGTGTTGTTTCTTTTTTTTTTTTTTAACAAATCATAATCTATGATTTATATTCTGTGAGAGACTATATTTGCATTCCCCCACAGCACGTTTTATTGACTGCGGTGATTGCTTTAAGGAAAGCGTATGTTCTCTTATTTTTCAGTGGAATTCGGCTTAGATGGAGCATCTGGTTTTCAGTGAAGCCATTTTCCTACCTAGTTTTCCAGCTGAGCTGACCAAGGTGTAAGAACGTTAAAAGTTGGGCCCAAAATCATGCAATGGAGCAGAGGCTCAAAGAGCATTGAAGCTGTAGTCCTTTTGACCCTGATGTCCTTTGTTTAAGCTTCAGTTGGCAAAATGTATCTGAAATCCTTCAAATGGAGAGAAATCTGAAGTACAGATTTGAACATAGGTCTGGGTGACTTTGATTAGCTCTCTGTAATGGTCTGTAAAACAGTAGATTTTGCTCCCTGCTGTGAATGAGGGTGACTTACCTGTGTCTAGGTCAAACATGCCACTTTTGCAAGCACCAGGTTTTATTTTACAACCAAAACACCTATGGGAAAAAATAGTAAACTTTAGCTTGCCTTTTCTCAGGGCTTCTTGTCAGAGACCTCAGAAAGCAATTCTTTCTAGAGAATTCTTCTCATCTACCTTCCTAATTTATAGGGTTATTAGGTTGTATTAACTCTTTGTGGAAAGTACAAGATCTTCATATTTGCTGATGGGATGTTTCACTAGGATAATGTTGGTATCCTTTTACATGGCAAAGCTAGAACTCATTATTCAATAGGAAAGATCTAGAGAACGAAACAACAGTTAAACTAGTAGGATTCTGCTGATTTTTTTTTTCCATTTAAATCTTGAAAAAAAGTGAAAAAAAACCCTCTAAAAACAAATAAAGACATGAAAACAACATACAGTAATATTCACTTTCTGGATTAATCTTCATAGGCTTGTAGAGTCATTAAGCATCCTTTATTTTTTAGTAGTAAAAATTCAATTTTCTGATATAATCTGTGGAAGTGTATGCAACTTCTTGGTTTTGAAACCTGAATGTTTCAGTCAAATGCTTATGGAATCATACAATCATAGAATGGTTTGGGTAAAAAGGGACTTTTAAATACCACCTAGTCCAACCTCCGTGCCGTGGGCAGGAACATCTTTCAGTAGATCAGGCTGCTCAAAGCCCCATCCAGCCTCTCCTTGAACAGGTTTGGGCATCCGCATCTTCTAGTAAAGATTTTCTTCATAATATCTAATCTAAATCTACCCTCTTTTAGTTTAAAACCATTATCCCTTGTCCTGTCATTACAGGCCCTGGTAAAAAGTCCTTCTCCGTCTTTTGTATAAACCCCTTTTAGTATTGAAAGGCTGCAACAGTTGATTCCTCTCTAGACATATCTGAACTTCCCACAGGTGTTCACAATCTTTGCCTCTGTGGTAGTAGCTGTTTTCCCTGCTGCAACCTTTGCTGTTGCAAATGCTATATAAGCAATGAGGTATGGTGCTGTGTGCTCCATGAACACTACATAAGCAATAAGGTATCTTGCCCTCCACTAGTTGTCATCTCTTCTTGGATGCCAGCATGTACACACAACACGGCAGCACTTTCCAAGTTCTCAAATGAACCCTCGTATGTGGGTTCATTTTCAGCTCGTGCGTTTATTTGTAGGAGTGGGGCCTCCTAAGGAGCTTGCTAGTAATTCCTTCTGGCCTTTGCTGCATAGGAAAACATTTGCAACAGATGAACTTTTATTCTTGGAAAACATATACTTTGCCATCTTCAGTCTGTCCTATTCTTGCATTGTACACCCCTCTGACTCTATAGGGAAGATTTTTTTTGGGGTTGGTGGAAAAGAATATTAAAAAATGAATGATCTATAAATAAACAAATAGAGACCGCTGAAAGAGGAGTGAAGTTGTTTAAATGAATAGGACACCAAAGTAGGATAATTGTTTCCGGGAATAATTCCCTATTACAAAACACTTAAGTTTTTCCACATTTCAACTTCTGGATACAATTGTGCTTTAACACAAATTTTAGTTCAGAATACAGCATGAAATCATGTGGCTTCATCTAAAGTGCTGTGGAATTCAATTGCTTTATGATTTTTCTTTTTGCAAATTGTTATTTATTACCATGTGGACACTATAGAAATGCATTTTATTTATTCAAACTGAAATTAAAAAGTGGAAAATTTCTCCTAGCACAGCCTTGCACTGGGACTTCACAGGAAGAGTCTTGATCATGTTGAATCACTGTCTTGTGGATTTTTTTAAAATGAATTCAGGTGGTTGACCTAGTATACATCTAATTCTGACTAAAGTTAGTTACTTTGAAAGATTAGTGATTACATAGTTGAGCCTGAAAGTCTGAAGTCAAGAAAAATTCTTGGCAAGAAATGCAGAAAACCAGCTTTATAGATTACATGTCTCCCTTACACATACTGTAAGAAAAAATCAATTGTGTCCGTATTCATTTGGCCTGAGGTAGGCCTCAGTTCGGCAGCTTACTCGATCTAATTTCCCAACTTTATAACATAATGGGTTTACTTACCATTTTCTCAGTACATAGGAGGCTAGAGTGCCTATTTATTAGGAAGAATACAAAAGTACTGGACTAGAATGGGTTTTCTGAGTTGCTGAGTGCATCTTGCAATGATTTATTATATTTTTGAGGTGAGGGTCAGAATACTGTTTATTTTTTAGAAAAATACTCTGTAGCTTAGATGCATTCATGATTATTTTATATCTTTTGCTCTTATGCTGATCTTGTCTTGCAGTTTAAGTAACTTTTATCAGTATCTGCACTGTTTTTTACAGATAGCATTTACATCTGCTTTCAACCTCCTCATTGTAGGGTGTATTAATTAAATTGTCTTAGCCTCATCCAGCGTAGCAATCCACACCTGTTCCAGTATGTGCTGTCACGTATGACTGTGACTGTATGATATTACAGAGGTGGTTTCAGAAAAGTGTTGTATAATGAAATCTGTATTCCTGCTGGGTAGGGAAAAAAAAAATTGTCTCCATATACATCAGGACCACATTTGTCTTTCACAGTGACGTCATAGGTGTGGTTCTTGCTTCTCCTGTTACTGATTGACTCATAGTTTTTTCTGCTCCTCATCAAACTAATGAAATCCCAGCCTATGGCAAAAAAAAGTCTTAGGGATTTCTAACTGCCTGGCCTTATGCTTGGCACTGCTGAATGCTAACTGACTTCCAGAGATCCATGCCTCAAGGTCATCTGGTTCTTCTCAATGTCCAGACAGAGAAACAAGGAGTTGCCTTCCCCCTGTCCCCCCCTCTACTACCAAAAAGTGCCAGCAGCTTCAGTAGTAGTGGTGGATATCCAGTGGACCTACCATTACAGTCACTGGCAGCTTCTAGCTGTATGCCAAACCACACATTATCTACCAAAATATGTATATCTCAAGTGGTGCGTAACACACACTTTTTCGGTACCCTACTCTTTGACGCTCTGTCTGTCCTCTTGACTAATAGGTCCATCCTTCTGACATTGCTTTTTAAGCCAGAGGCATGAACGAAAATATATAGTTTCTTGAAGAACTCCAAGACAACCTCCCCCCCCAGACCAATTGTTTTGCTGTCAGCACATCCTTCCCTGTAGTTAGTTTTTTACCATCTTACAATTGTTGAATTCAATTCCCATTTTCTACAGCATAGTCTTTTCCCATATGACACTGTAAAAAGAACTTTAATGAAGTCCAGATATACGAAAATGGGTTCATTTCTCTCATTTGAAAATCTGTTATTCTGAAAAGTTCAACCTTTTGTAAACCCATTTTACTTTATACCCCCAATTTTCCACTTTCTTCCATGTCTTTAATGTCTTTCTTTCCTTCAAAGCGTGCACTAAAGCTGTGGATGAGGTTTTGCAGTTCAAATTTGTCCTTAATTGTCCAAATATTTTTTCCTCTTTTCTTATAGGCAAGGTTTTCTGTCTGGTATTTGTCAAAAAAGTAGACTTAGTGTGTCTAATTTTGAATTAGAAGGCAACTAGAATAAAAAAGCAAAATAATCACAGTATCCCAAAGCAGAATAAGGTTTCAGTCCAGGAACCAGGAATAGACTAGCCTCATTCTGGTCTTAGGTAGGGACTCAGAGAGGCTCACATCATCAAATATTCCTATAATAATCAATATGCACACATATATTTATTAAATTAAGGCCTAAGAACTATCTAAATCTATGCAAACCTCATACGATACAGAGAACAAAGACTGAGTAGGAAGACACTGACTGTGGAGCCTGGGAGATGACATCCTTCAGCAAACTTCTTGCTGATGTTAGTGCAGTTGAGGTTGCTGAATCTCAGAACACGCTCATCAAACCCAAGTAAATGTTACCTGCATAGTCTGGAGATCTGTATGTCCTCTTGTATGTTGCCTTAATATTCCTACCCTCTTGAACCTATGGGCCAGTTTCAACCAAATTTGAAAAGTCAGTAATAACCATTAAGCTTTTACATCTCTGGAAGTTTGAACACATGGAGGAGAGAGAAACGTTAGTATGGGCACTTTGGGAGAGGCCAGAGTATAAGCACTGCTACCATAGGTAAAGATGTCTTGAAATCCCCAATGATGAGAAGAGTTTCAAGTGGATCTTGCATCTGTATTGGACAATGAGGACTCAAAAGATGAGGTCACGTATCACTAGTGTTTCTGCCCGTGAAACAACTAGTTTAAAACTGCTGATGGGGCCTGACTTTTGCTTTTAGCTTCAGGCATACCCTAGACTGCACAGATACCTCTTGTCAAGTGACCATGTTTGAGAAAGGCCCTATTCAGAGTCATGGGATTACAGGCCTGTTCCCAGTAAGTGTCTCAAGGTTTTCTGACATAGCTGATAGTATACCACAAGGTTTTCCAGATGGTAGCTCAGCTATGATAAAAAAAAAAAAGATCCTCTTGTGGCTTTCAGGTTCCTCTGTCTTTGTTTGACATTGTCTGGAACATTCATCTGGATAATTTAATTCTGCTGTTCCTCCATACACAGCTATGTGGTAGGACAGTTGTCACAGGAATAAACAAAATCATGCATGTCTGTCTTTATCAGCTGCCAGGTTATTCCTCTGTGCTTGAGTGGTCATATTGACAGCAGGTTATGGGGTTAAATTGTCTGATTTTTTTTGCTTCATGGTTAGAATATGCAAGATATTTAGAAAAAAAAGTTCTTCTTCATTGGAATCCAGAGATGGGATTTTTCTCTTCTTATTCTTTCTGGAGAGGGATAGATATCCCTGTGTGTATGGCACTTACTCTTAAGCATTTAATATCTTGTTTCCTTACCTAGCATGCCATGTTCCAAGTTATCAGACAATTGGCAGGAGTATGGGTCTGTGCTACCTGTAAGTTTCTTATCTTCCTTCTCACTAATTTTTCTTCCTTTATGTTTGGTTTAAATTTTCCTTATTGTAGTCAAAAACTCCATAATAACTGATTTGTGGCTAGGAGATCTCTGCCATTACTTTTGAAGGAATAAGCCTGTAGAACTGTTTTTCTGATTTGAGGTAGGAATGTAAAGGAGTGATTGGGTTAACCAAGGGGATGCTTGGAGAATTGGTTTAGAGAAATGGCCTGAGGGAATGGGATTGAATTCATTAGCTTCAAATTCAGTAGTACAGTAGTAGTTGCTATTATAAATCCGGGGTAGTATAGTTAAGCAAGAGCTACACAGACAGGATAGGAACAACTGGTTAGACAGCAGTTCTTGCAGAAAAGTATCTAAGGGTTGTTTCGTGTCACAATTTGAATAGAAAGTCACGATTGCCACGTTTTTTCAAAAGACATGGGCTTCGTACTTTGGTTTGTAAACTAGTTTTTGCCTGCAAGACGTGTGAAAAAAGCTCCTGCTCTGTTCCAAAACGGTTAGGATTCAGCTGGATTACTGTGACTGTTTTTGGGCATTTCACCTAAACAAAAATGACACATTCAGAAAAAAAGGAAGAAATGACTGACTTAAAAAAATTACTATAATATAGGAACTACAAAAAATGTTCAAACACTGGGGATACCTAGGTTAAAGAAATAGAGAGGAGATAGGATTACAGTTTTGAAGAGTTTAACTGACTAGTGCAAAAGAGAAATGAATAACTTTTTCTCCAGGTCTCTGATGAATAGGGGTGAGCTATAAAGGGTTTAAAACTGCAGCAACAAAGGTACAGACTAGATATTAGAAAAAATCTATAACAGAAAGGACAGTGAAGTACTAGAATTAATTGCCTAGGGAGCACTAGAATAAAGTCTGGAGCAAGACTAGCTCAGAAAAACGTCAGTCAGGAATGACACCAAGAGGGTCTCGGGGATAGAAGGTGAAGCCAATTATCTCCTGACATCCCTTTTGTGACTGTTTTTTCAGTTGTTGTGGCTCTGCTGTCTTATTAATCATTATTAGCTTTTAACATAGCCTTCTGTTACAGCACTGAAATACCTACTGCTGGAATTAAATAGGTATTTTATGTACATAGCTGGTTTAGTTAAATATGCATCAATTCCAATGCAATGGATTTCAGAGAAAGAGTATAATCCTGAAAAACATGATATGAGCCGAGTACAAAATGCATTTCAATGTTGAAGCACACATAAGAATTGTGTGTCATCTTCTGACTGATCTGCACATGACATACAGTATTTGTGATTTGGTTACAGATGAAGGCATTGTTTTTGAGCTTTTTGAGCAGCTGAAGAAAGCTCAGGTGAATACCACTCCTGGTTCCCCCGAGACCACAAGCAGAGTTTGTGGACTAGCAATACTTTGATTGCTGATTGATGTGCTAAACAACAGAGTTGACAGAAGGATCCTCTAGTACTTGTCTTTTATTTGGGGACTTCTGACTAGCTCAAGATTTAATATCAACACTCAGGAAAATATTTTGTTCCTTCTCCAGATATGGTGTCCTGCCCCAAACCATGACACGTGGGGATACTACAGAAGAAAAAAATATTAGACTCTAGCTTTGACCTTGATATCCAGATGAAGTTTCTCTCTCTGATACACTTTTTTTCTGTCTCATTTAGAGAAACACTGCTATATTCATCATCTTTATTTTAAGAGTCATCAGGCATAATTGCTTATATTGCTTCCACCTGATGAGGATGTGGCTTCAAATCTGCGTTTATTAACAGAATCGATAAATACTGAAGAACAGCTAGTACTATTTTCCTACATGGCAGTAAGATCAGCTCTTAGTAGCTTAAAAAGCACTGCCCTTTCTGTGTTAGATTTCCAGTGTCTGTAGATATTTTCTCCCTGTTGTGAGAATTGCCATTGTCCTGTGTGCGAACAAAAGTCTCTGGGCTTGGCTTGAGTCAGCTCTGACTTGCCCTGGGGTAGGCAAAACTGATTTCAGTTCACAGAATGAAGTTGAAAGGGGACAGGCAAAGCAACGCTGCTCGCTTCTGAATATGAGTAACTTTTCAGAGCTCACATGCCATTTGACAGTGTACAATTGTTGGAAGGGAGACTGTGTTAGTGAATGGCTTGTTTGTATGGTTTTAGTGGAAAAGCATTTGTTTATAGCAGCCTCGCTATAAACTTCGGGAGGAACTTTGGCTGTAGCAATCAGCCAGACCCAACAGTGGGTTGCCAGGTTGTGGTAGAACAATTTCACAAAGCTGGCTAGCAGGAGAATGATCTTTCCATCCTCCCGTTCCCCACTCATGCACTCATATTTGGTATTTCTCTTCTAGCCCCTTATAGATTTGTTTCACATTTTCTGGGTAATTCCTGTGCCGAGGGGCATTGCAGGCACTGCCACCAACTCTGTGAGTTATTTGCTTCCTGTTGTGCTCTCTTCTTAACATCTCACAACACATTCGTTCAGTAAATTTACTGAACTGAAATCAAATCACCGTCCCTTCATAGTGATATATCTATTAAGACTTCCTAAGGCTCTTTTTTCCCTAGTAAAAAAGACCATAACCCTTTTTCTAATGGAGTCAGCAGTTTTATTTCCACAGGGCTGAAACAGTCTGCACATGGTGCAGGCGTGTCTGGAGGGACATACAGTGAACTGCCTAAAGCCATCAGGTGGGACTCCAGAAAAACATTGATGACTTGGGCTGCTGGGGTCCACAGTGGGAGAAGTCTGACATGCATTTAACATAACACATCGCCTTATGGTACGTTTGGCAAGGACTTGGCCGAGCTTGGGTGGGGACGCTCTCTCTCCTCTGTCCCCATGGGCTGGAGAGTTCTTAAACTCACTGTTGATTAACCGAGTGACATACAGGATGAAAGTGGTCATGGGGTGGGCTAGTTTCCTCACAAGGTCCTAAAAAGTGGGTACTAGTAGGAGAGGATTAGTGATGGGGTTTAGGGTTAGCTGGGGTTTAGGGAAGCAGGTAGGAGCAGAGTGGAGGTTCAGGGTTGGGGGAGAGCAGGAAGAGTGGTTTCTAGATGAAAGTGTATAAAACAAACAACAAAGTTATGAGCAAAACTGAAGCCTCAAGTTAATGGCTTTAAAGAGAAATGCATGCAAACTGGTATGGGTGTTTTTAATAGTACTTTACCAAACCTGTTAACTTTAGTACAAAGTAGCAGCCAAAATGCTTTGTAACCAGATGTTTGCGATTAGAGAGGGAGTCCTTGGGCTAAAGGGTGGGGCGAACTTGTGCGCACCACTAGGCTTTAGTAAGATGGAAAGTAGCTTTGAAGCCTTAGGGAAGCCATGACGGGTCATGGGGTGGGTGGCTGCCTGCTGTGGGGATTATTATTTTTTCAGAGAGGGCACATCTTGGTTTTGAGTTGTGATGTGAACAGAAGCTTAAAGCTGGCTTAGGCTTTAGACATATGATGGTCTGGGAGACGTAAAGAAGGCAGAGTCTGACAGATCTGTGTGAAGGATGCTTATCTGTCTATAAAATGGGTGGGTTGCTTGTTACTGCAGCACTGTTTTTAGAAAAAAAAAAAAAAAAAAAGTTGCTTTCACCTTATTCTTTTGAAATCTGCTACTGCACCCCTGCCTTGAGAATCGTAGAGTGACCTTCTTCACACAGTAAGCATGTACTCCCAGCCATTAGGTCAAGGCTCCTTGTGACTTGGAAGTGCTCTGTCTGTCACTGCCATGTTTAGCTCTCCCACAGCCCCCCAAAAAAGAACTAAAACCCCATCTCAGCTCTGTGGGAGGGTCATCCTGCTTTTTCTGAATTTCCTTGGTCTTCAAGCCTCACAAGAGGAGCGCATCTATCAGCCTGCAGCTCTTCCCTTACATTGAATCCTGAGCAAGGCTGAATGGTGCTTGAAAAAGACCTCTATCAGTGACTCAGTGGATTTGAGCACATTTCATTGCTGACTTGTACTCTGCCGCTCACCCTGTGAGGCCCACTCTCCACCAGCAGCTGGTTCTCAGGAGAACACTATGGGACCCACGATGTTTTCCTATAGTCTGCCTTGGTCTAACATGATAGGCAGCAAGGTTCAGAGAGTACACCTGCCCCGCAGGTTAAACCTGGTTATTACATTCTGAGTGGCGTCATCTAGAAGGGTCTAGGTAATTGGAAAGTGAAAATCTGTCTGTCTCACTGTGCTTTCAAAATGCTTCTGCTCTCCCACTCCATTTATTCCATGTTTTGCTTTTATTGTTATAAACCTGCATCCTTAGTCTAGAAAATACACTCTTATCCTGTTGTTGGAGATGCATTTCCCTGCTCATTTTATTCTCCAGTGGGGTGCACAGTTGTCGTTTTTCTACAAAAGTGATACTGAGGCAGCACTGGTAAAAAAAAGAGAGGAAAATTTGCTATCAGTCAAGTAGAAGGTGGACCAGGATTGTTTCTAAAGTCTGCTGTTGTGATCCTTGGGTATCCGCCTCTTCTTGCTTCCTTACACAATTGTGAAGATGTTTGAAATTCCCCTCCCCCTGATTGGAAGTAGACTATCAGTATGTAAGGAGCCAAGACTTTTATATGTTTTCCAGTGTTACAGTGGGAGCAGCTGAGTCATAGATGTTCTTGAAAATTTCATCCTCTTTGGACAGTGTATTACAGAATGTGGCAGACAAATGAAATGGTGTTTCCCATGTTCCCATGGGACCAAAACTCATTTAAGCAATGCTATATTCCTATCAACTAGCAAACCTGCCTTTTGTTATGCAATTCTGCAAAATGTCTTTTTGTGATCCTAATTCTATAGGTAGGGTTTCCTCGGAAATGGTCTCATAGAAGCCCTTATGCAGAGAAAGAAGAGCTGGTCTCTGTGACTGAGTATTCTGCCCTTGCTCGCTTCCTTGACAAATTTGCACCCGATTCATGTTCTTAAGCCCTCCATCATCAGCAGCCCCCTGATCCTCTGCCTCTGTGGGGAGAGGGAGGGCATGCATTCAGTGATCATTTTGAAGATGAATGTGTTGGATAATTTTGATTACTAATTTGCTATTTTAAGTCCACATTGTCCTTTGATGGCTCTTCTGGGATTTTTCTCTCACAGTAAGGGATAAAGATCTAAGGGGTGCCTGTTTAGTTTTTCTCATCCTGTAACAATACAAAATGTCATTGTGGCCTAAGTAGATACACATGTCACCAGCCCCATGGCAGTGTACTGAATAAAAACATTACCCTTCATACAAATACTTGAATATTTAAGTGGAATTAAGGGAAGGGAACCAATAAATGAAATCCTTCTAGAATACAAAAGCAGTCTGCTGTATCTCATGCTCAGTTTAAAAGTAAAAACCTCTTCTGATATCTCCTTTTAGTTTTTTAATGATTATTTTTAAGCTCAGAACAATTTAGAGATTCCCATCACTAGGCCGGTATATTTGACAGGTTTGTAGCAAAAGACTTAAATCAAAGCAAAAAGATCTTAAATCCAAGTATTTTTCCCACTAATCCAATTAGGTTTTCATTAGATGTCTTAATCTAAATATAATATCTAATTCTGAATTCAATTACTTTAGCTGTCTCCTCCTCCCACTATGAAGTATTCTTTGTTTTTACTTGCCTCTGCTCTTGTCTGGACCATAAGATTGCAGCGATGGCAACTATTCATTGTTCTGTATTTAAGGTACTACCATGCTGTTAAACTCAATACCTTTTTGCTTGTTGCTTATTAAAATGATCTGTATTGAAAATGGTGATTTGTAATAATGCTTTGTATTTACATGGAAAACGCTTTGAAGCTAGGTCCTGCCACTCACAAGTTGAAGAGTATTTTACTCTGTATATAGACTATATGCAGTATTTGCTCACTAAAAACCTTGTCTGGTGTAAAAATTAAGTCTGCAGTTGCTTTAATGGAATCAAGACTATTTGACGTCTTGAAGTTATGCATGCCCTTCTATGCTTGCTGAGTAAGTGCCAGGGGCACTACTTGGTAATCTTACTTTTTAGCTGTAAGGGTGTCAGGATCCAGTCCAGCACCAGTCTGGTGCTGCAGTTGCCTCATGCCTGTGGGCCGTCTTACAATTCTGAGTAGCCTAGCTGAAGCTAACACATTACTTAGGTTGTCAGTACTTGGAGGGTGACTCTCTGATGGCCCCAACCCTTTCAACACTTCTGTGTTTGTTTAATTTGGGATTACTGATGAGTTTACAATGAAGCGCATATGTAAGAGCTGGCAGGATTTGATATTCCTAATTTGTTGCTACTAAGAGATTTCTTAATATACCTATTGTATTTTAAGTTAAGATTTTTTTTTTCATTAATCAAGACATGTTTACTACAACCAGAGAACATTTGCTGGGATGAGGACACTTTGTATTAGCAGAAACCAATATGCCTGCAAGAGCTGGTACTATTTATTTTTCTACAACTGACATATATTTCAAGAACCCCCACCATCCTGAAGGTTTCAACTCAAGCTAGTGCACCAGAATGAAGCTCAGATGCATAATTTAAGAGGCAGAGAAACTGGATATCCCGTGACCTGTACTCTATTATCCCACTTTAACATGAACCATTCCTGAAAACAGCTCTTTGACCATCTCGATGCAGTTTGATTATGTGTCATTATTTACCTAATACTTACTAACAACCTGGTGTATTTTGGATTTTGACAAAGCTTATATGTAGAGGCATTAACACTTCAGCCTTTTTAGAATGAACAGGGAAGTCTCTGCTATAGTTTTTGTGTGTTGCTTTCTATTCTGACAGATGTAGCCATATACTATTTCCCCAATTGTCTACCTTGTAAAGCCATCACCTTTACCAGATGAAGGCCTGTACCTTCACATGACACCCACTTTGCAGAAACATGGGGAAACATAAGGCTGAGAAATCTCTTGAATTCATATTTTGTTTTAAAAGCAGCCATGTAACTTTTACAGATGGTGATGTTGGGCCGAATTCTCCCCTATTGTGTTTCTTCTGTAGTCACTGCAACAAAATCTGAGTAATTCAACCTCTTGTCATGGGTTATGTCCCGCACTGCCAGAATGAGTAGCGATGACACGATGATTGTGGTACATGATTAAATGGGGTGTGTGATCATCATCATGATTTATTTAAAAAAAAAAAGAAGAGGGAGAAAAAGCACGACTGGCTTAGATGAAGGATACCAATGTGTTGAGTTGGGAGATTTGTACAGCAGTCCTATTGGTTTGGGGTTTTTTGGGTCTGAAAAAGGCATTGATTATGTGGGCTTTTCTTCTTTTTCTCCATTCCTTTTAATTTTTACTTTTGCTGGGTGGTCCCATGCAGATCCCACTGTCAAGTCCTAAAGCTCCTTCCTTGGTGGAGCAGCTTTGAAGGAAGCTGGCATCTGACACGGCTTGGTTCCTACTGTCATCTGATTTGTACCCTTGGAGCGATTGGAGGCATGGGAGCACTTCGGTGCCTGTGCTGGCTGCTGCTCTCCTGCAGCCCTGTCCTGCCATGCCAGCTCACTGCTGCTCTGCTCTGGGCTGTAGTTTGCATCTGCATGGAGATGGTTTTGCTGAGCTAGTAAAGACCAAGGTTTTTTTACACACTGGAAGTACAAAGAGTCTGGATGTCTTATTGAAAGGCTTCCCCGCTCTTTATCCCCCCTGGCTTTCAATAAAATAATTCCTTTTTTCTCTACAAAAATTTCACTTTAAAACTTTTTTTGGTATGTTCAGCCATCTCAGTGAAAACTTTTTGCTTCACTGCCTTTTTTTTTCCCCCTAAAGGTGTATTTATTGAAAGCTACTGGATTGACAAGGCTGGAGAAAAAAGTTCACAGGAAGAAAGCACCATAGGAAAAAAGATGTAATCTCCATGTAATACGGTTTGGTGCTGCACCTGGGGTCCCAAATCTCCTTGGTTGCTTACCAGGCCGTAAGGTCTGGTGCTTTGCGTCCATTAGTAAATCTGCTCTCACAGTAGCTGTGAAGAGAGGTAAGCATTACTGTGAATTTACAGGCTGGAAACACACCTCATGGCACACATACAGAAGCTGCTAAGCCCGGCCTGACCTGTGGCAAGGGGAAGGGTATAATGAACAAGGGTCACACGGCTCAGCCTTTTGGAGGTGGCTGCTGCAGCCATACAGGAAGACCAGCGTGGAAAGAAGTTGACAATCAGTAGTGATGCTGGTGTGGGGTCAGAGGTACCCAAACGTCACACTGTGGCTCAATTTGTGCTTTCCACTCACTGCTGGGCAGGGATTGTGCGTGTGAGCATCTCAGGGTGCAGGCAAGGAAGCTGCAGGTGAATAGGCTTAGTCTTGAGGAGCTATAGGGTAGCATTGGACATGTCCTGTTGTACAAATGACCTGCTTTGGGTCTGTGCTGATTTGGGGATACATTTCACAGTGTAGACATGTCCTAAATCTGATTTTGTCACTCTAGAAATCTGCACAGAGCAGACTTGGATTTTTAGACTGGAGTCTTGCAAGTTTTAGGCTGATGGTTTCATTAGTTGACTACTTCTAAATCACCAACATCCACTTAATCAAATCATACTTCACTATAAAGTGCTGATTTTGGCAACAAAGATATTTTAAAAAACAAAAAAGATGTTTAGAAAAGATGCCACTGCATGTCTCCTCAAGAATGACTTGGAAGTGTTGGAGGGAATTAGCTACAGTTTCTTTAAAGCAGATCCATGTGTTGATCCACACTGCACCACCCTTTTAAACATCCTTAGCTTTGCTCAAACATTTGCTCTGTGGAGGGATAATCTTTGGGTTATTTCACAGGTTACCTGGTATTTCCTGTTTATAAAATCTACCTAGTGAATCACTAAAACTGGTTGTCCATTTCAGGCTGATTGGATCAAGACATTACTAACTTACAAATGTGATGAAGAGATGTTTCAGTGTGGCTCTTGGCCTTTGGATTTGACGTATGCTCATACCATGCCATCTGGAAGAGCTAGGGACAGCCTAATTTTTGCTTTACAGTGTGCTTCTGCATCTGCTTAGAGGTGATGCAATGGGTAGAATTTCAAATCATAGAAAAAATAAACCGAAGTAAACTCCCATGAAAGGAGAGCTTGAAAAAAACATGCAAAAATAATTCTTTGATTGTTTCTTTCTGGGAACTTCAAGATGGATGCTGGTGAAGAGTGTGTCCAGTTGCTAGCATGAACGCCTTTTTTTATTGCTTGCCTATATATTGAAGGTTTTAAAAGTCTTGCATATACGATTTAGTAATCTCTCTACTGTTTAGTGAAATCTCTACCCTTTGTTTTCAAAAGGGTAGAGACAGCCCTGAAATAATGGCTCTGTGATCATTTGTGATCTGAAACTTCAGCCTCCACGATAAAGAGCTGTGTGGCCAGCAATTTTTCCATGGACTATGGGACACTTAGCACACACTGTCTGGATTTACCCCAGTTCCTTAAACCAGCACTGCCGTCTGCATCCTCTGCCAGAGGATGGTGCGATGTTGTCACACGGTGTTTCTGCAGCTGCTGGAAGGAGATGGTAGGAAAGTGATGGAGAGAGGGCCTCTGCCTCAGCCTCCCCATCCAGCCTCTTGGTGCTGGGCTGCTGAGCTGAGAGCACTCGCAGTGGTCTGTGCACCGCAGGGTGTGTGTTCTTTCTGTTTTCTAAACGTAGAGAATTAAATATTTACTGCAGTGCTCAGAGCATAATCCATGGCTACATGAGCTCTGGCCCTCTCTCCATCACCCGTCTGTCATATGACATCACCTCTGGTAAACATGTTACATCCAAAACGAGGGCACCTTTCACTTTACTATTAGTAGACAGATGCTTTATAGAGCAATGAAGGCATTTCTTTATTCTTTGTATTCTTCATTATTTATTTTCAGTGTGTTCTTACTGATATATCGATACATTTTTGTGGCCATGATGTGAAATTTATTTTTTAAATAATACAGAAAAGAAACCATTTTGATAAAAGTTAGTCTTGTGATTTGAGCATCTAATATGTTCTTTAAAACTTGTCCCAGGTCAGCTTCATTGCATTACAATTCTTACTCTAGGCATGTTGTTTACTGCAGTGGTAATTCATGTGCTGCATTGTTAAATCCTGGAAAAAACTGAGTAAACTCTTTCCAGCAGTAGATGACTTGGTCAAAAATATTGTATTTATAAGAAAAAGCAACATTATAAGTTAAAAATTGAAGTTAAGGATGAGAAAATTGCACATGCTTCAAGAAAATTTTTTCATGGGGGCAAGATTTTAGGAATATCATAAAAAAAATGCAGGACATTTACAGTAAAATCAGTAAAATATGAAGCCTTTTTAACTGTACCAGGGTGGAATATGACATCCAACAGGAAGGCATTTGTCTGAAACCACCACTATGAACAAGAAGACAAAGTAAAAGCTCTGGTATATGTGTTTATACAGCAAACTTGGAGAAGGGCTGTGCTGATCCTGCGGAGGACAAGTATGGCTGAGCTGGAGGAATTAGCCGAGGTTTCCATCTTCTGCTGAACTCTGCATTTTTATTGTTTCAGTTTTAAATGTGAAGCTTTTGATTTCAGTGTAGCTGTAATTCTTTGCTTATTATATGCATGTCCCTTTCTTCTGCCATGATTAGCAGAGCAAGAGCATGAAAGGAAGCAAGTTTTCTCTACAGGGCACAGACCAAACTTGTAATAAAGTCCTAGTTAATTTTTGTTTATTTTTTGGCAATTAAGAGGGACATCTTGTTTTTCTCATGTTTTGCTGGGGTGCCCACAAAGTCCAGTGATGGTAGGTACCGCATGAAACGCATGCAACAAGAAACATTTGTTTTATTTCAGTGTAGTTCCTCTATATTCTGGAGCAAACATTCAGTGCTCTTTTCTAAACCACATTAAAAAAAAAAATCCCCTCACCCCCCCAAAACAAAAGAAGTTTTCCTTCTCAGAAGAGCATCTGTTATTTAGCAACATCTGAATTTCCATAAATAATCCCAGATTTCCCCTGCACAAAGATATAAACAATTGTTCCATGCTCAAGCCTCCCCTATTTTTCTGCCTTCCTGCACGAGGAGAGCAGAAGAGGCGCCAGTGTGGGGGTCTGCAGTGGGACCCACATCAGGACAGTGGCTGCTGGACCCCCATGGGGTGGTAAATCTCTTTGTCTCTGTGGAAGACCTCCACCTGGGGGTTTTTTTGAGGCTGTTGGTTGTTTTGAACAGCCAACCTTCCATATGGACTGGTCATCATAACTGGCTTGGCCATGGGTTGGAGAGGGTAATGCTGGGATGGGGATTGGGGCATGCCACCCTTCTCTGACCTGAGACAGAAGAATGGTGTCTCCAGTGGGGGCCTATCACAAAGCTTCCCACCAGTCCCGGCTCTGGGTTTCTTTGACATCATATTTCTGCAGGAGGAGGCAGAGGGGGGGAGCTAACATCTTCTGAAATTTCTTCCCTTTATTCTTACACTAGGAGGTTTGTTTGTTTTAGGTTTTTTTTTTTTTTAAGCACTCTATTAGCAGGTAATTAAAAAGAGTAGTAATTGAGCAACAAAGGATAATGGCACAAAGAGAAATGAGCGGGTCTGGAGGCACCAACAGCTTCATAAATTCATGAAATTAATGAAATTCTGTTTTTGGCTCCCTGCTGTAATGATACTGTATTCTTAACACATGAATATACAACTTGAGAAATAACTTCCTTTCATAGGTTTGTTTGTTCTCCTTGCCAGAATGTATTTTGTTTTTTCTGCTGGGCTAAAGTTGCTGACAAATTAAACCATGCCTTCAGCTATCTTATTTTTTTCCCCCCAAATTATTATTATTATTTAATTGCAAAATGTCAGGATGCTTAAATTTCTTCAGTGATTCAGTAAACAGGGGCACTACTCTTTTCTATTAAGGTCTTGGGATGGCTTTTAAATATATCTTATACATATACAAGAAAATAAATTTATCTGGGCTAAGGTGCCATTTCACAGTGAAGTTCATTTTTCTTTGCATTGACCTTGTCCTATGATTATTTCTCTTCCATTCTGTCACAGGTGATTGCTCCAGACATATTTTCTATGCTTTGAAAGTCTTGAAAAAATTAATTTCTTTATTAGTCTCAATATTAATCCTTGGCTCTTTAGTGGATTCCTCACCTGCTGACAGCTCTGGTGGGTCTTTTTGGGGCCACAGTACTGATCTTCCAACTTAATTCCATTGGCACCAATTTTCTTTTAAGTGTGAGTTATTGTGCATCAAATACAGCCTGAACAAGCATGTCTGTTCAGTGTTTGCAGTTGGTTTGCTTGAAGAACAGCAGGAAAGAACAGCCCTGAAGTTAAGGGATGGATGGAAGGGCTAGTGGAGGCTGCATTTGTATGTATGAAAATCTTCCAAAACCTGTTGGAAGTCAAGGCCTGTGAGGGAAATGTGTACAGAGAATGACATCCGCTTTGCATCCTAACATAGCAGAGCAATGTCAGCTGCTGAGGTTGATTTGATTTGAATTCAACAGAACTTTAGAAATACCTTTATACTGGTGCTTTGATATTTTTATATCATCTTAAAAAAACTTCATATACTGACTCTTGGTTGTTTCTTTCTCTTTACAATTTCATGACAATGAAATAATTGGCTGTGATATGTAAAAAGAAAGCAAGAATATCTTAGAGTAGTTTAGCCCCTCTGAATACTCTCTTTCTGCTTTTAAAACTTATGTACCCATACATAAATTAAATAAAAATTATAAATTCGTGTAAGTTACCCAAGCTCAGCAAGGAAGTTTTGACTTTCTGTGCTGGCCTTTGTTCTTGCTATTGTGACTGACTGTTCAGAAAAACTATTATTTTGCACTGGTACCTGAAATGCATCTGTGAATAGGACCCCTAGTCTTCTGTTGGCCAGAGAAGCTTTTTATCTCTTGGGTCATGCTGCTTCTCTAAATATTTCTCTTTAATCTGAAGAATTTGTTTTTGTAGAGGAAGAGATTTCTGGGGAGGGATCCAGGAGTCACTGGTGCTCAGCTGGACTTGGAGCTCTTGCAGTGAGCAGGATCAGCAGCAGTGTGTGAGGAGCCCTCTGATGCTGTGAGTTAAGATGGGAGGAAAAGATTATGAAGCCTTCCCTTACCCCAGGCCTTGGGCAACAATGCTTCTCATTCTGCACGATCCCAGAGGGTGGTGGGATGTAGCCCAGTGGCTCTCCTTCCGCTCCTGTTGTAAAAGCTCACCAAGAATCAGTTTTCTAAGGAAAGTATTGTTTCTCTGAAAAACCTGACATACTGTTAGAAATAATATTATTTTAAAGCACTGGCCACCTTCATTGTTGCTTAATTATTTCCTTTCCCTCTTGCCCTAACCCCCAAAAGTGAATATGATCTTAAAGAAGAGCTTTTCAGCAGCACCTGAGGCTTCAGTCTGCTTATTTGGCTTATTGATGGAGTCTGCATCAAATGTCTCATGTACAGTGTGGAAAGCAGTAAAGAGGTAGAGGTGGTTAATCTGTGCACCTGAATGTAGGAGGTATACACAAATACCTGTGCCCATGCCTTCCTGTGAACATCCTGCAAAGTGGGGTGGGGGGGTGGGGCGAATCAGAGTTGTACAAATAAACAGGTTTGGGAAGAGCCTCGGTCAAGAAAGTGTCTATATTAAGGAGAAAGAGAAAAGACGGGTGGAAGATATTCCATGCCCACCCCAGCCCTGCTAGCTCTTCCAGGTGGTTGAGCTTTGGTGAGCTGCGGGGGCTGACCTGTTGATGAAAGGTAAGTCCTGGCACACATGTGGGTACAGGATGAAGGCTCTTTTATCAGCAGAAGTGCTGCAGCCAGCAGCTTGACCACTGTAACAGCTCAAGCTCTGATCCACTTCCACAGCTGGCAGTGCTGGGGCTCTCATGTGGCATGTGCAAGTTGCCCCATCAGGCTACCAGACTTGGAGCGCCCTGTGAACATGCTGGCATCAATGTTTTCTTGGGCAAGAAGTTTGGGACAGAAAAAATGCCCATGAACCCTCACTTTGCAGTAGTGACAGCAGCTGTCCCACTGGGTACAGGCTTGTGAGTAGAAGCCTGGTGAGCTGGGGGGCTGTCGTGGATTAACCCCATCCATCAACTAGGACCACACAACTGCTTGCTCACTGCCTCCTGGTGGGATGGGGGAGAGAATTGGAAGGATAACAGTGAGAAAATTTGAGGGTCGAGATAAAGACAGTTTAATAGGTAAAGCAAAAGAAGGAATTCATTCACTACTTCCCATGGGCAGGCAAGTGTTCAGCCATCTTCAGGAAAGCAGGGCTCCATCATGTGTAACGGTTACTTGGAAAGACAAAACACTGTAACTGCAGACCTCTTTCCTTCTTCTTCCTTCAGCTTTATATACTGAGCATGATGTCACATGGTATAGAATATCCCTTTACCCAGCTGGGAAGAGACACAGCCAGGACAGCTGACCCCACCTGACCAAAGGGATATTCCATACCCTGTGAAATGTCTGTAAAATGTCCATAAATTTCCACAAAATAACCATTGACTTAATTCTGTCCATGACTTTGGGCTCCATTTCTTATGGTGGTCACTCAGGACAGGAGAGGTGGTGCATTGCATGGAGTTATTGGGCACTAAAGCCAGGTCACTGCTGCACTTGCACTGCTTCTTGTAAGGCTTGTCCTCTATTGGTTCAGGTGCTTACTGCTATAGCAATTCCTCTAACTTGCAACTCAAATTATGGGTTACAAAAATTAAAAGGTATATTCATTATGGTCTCCACTCCTGGTCCCTTTGGACCACACCATAGGGTTTAACGTTGCAATGAACTCCTCCCTTTGCTCCTTGCCTGGCTAGCAGCAAGGAGTTCCTGCTATAGTAATTCCCATAACATGCAACTCAAATCATGGGTTTAACTTTACTCCTGATTTCTCTACTCCTGCCCCAAATGGTGCAGAGAACGGGGAATGGTGTTGTAGACAGTTCATCATATGTTGTTTCTGCTGCTCCTTCCTCCTCAGAGGGAGGACTCCTCACACTCTTCCCCTGCTCCAGTGTGGGGTCCCACCCATGGGAGATAGTTCTCCAACGTGAGTCCTTTCCACGGGCTGCAGTTCTTCATGAACTGCTCTAGTGTGGGATCCTCCATGGGCTGCAGACGGATATATGCTCCACCGTGAACCTCCATGGGCTGCAAGGAGACAGCCTGCCTCACCATGGTCTTCACCATGAGCCTCAGGGGAATCTTTGCTCTGGTGCCTAAAGCATGTCCTCCTGCTCCTTCTTCACTGACCTTGGTGTCTGAAGAGCTGCTTCTACTCGAGTTCACACTGGAGTTTCAGCCTGTCCGGTACAGCAGCACAGAAAACAAAAACCCTGGCCATCTGCCATCCCAGGCACATCACCATTGCTGTTATCAAAATGTTCCCAGGCACAGCAGAGTAAGATGATAAGCAGCATAGCAAGCAGAGAAAGCAAAAACCAGCCACTAACAAGCACTAGACTCAAATATACAGTAAGGCAAGAAAGCCCCATGGCAAGCACAAGAGCCTGCCGAGTAATAGCTAAACAACAATAACAGCTATAAATTCAATCTAGCACATTCCAATAAAATCTGTCATTATTTCGAACCCTTCAAGTCCCACGTTGGGCACCAAAAAGGACTGTCATGGTTTAACCACAGGCGGCCACTAGGAGCACACAGCCGCTCGCTCACTTCTCCCCCTCCAGTGGAATGGGGGAAAGAATCGGAAAAATAAGGAAATCTTGTGGGTTCAAATAAAGACAGTTTAATACGTAAAGCAAAAGCCGTGCATGCAAGCAAAGCAAAACAAGCAATTCATTCACTACTTCCCATGGGCAGGCAGGTGTTCGGCCATCTTCAGGAAAACAGGGCTCCATCACATGTAACAGTTACTTGGGAAGACAAACACCATCACTGTTAACAACCCTCCCTTTCTTCTTCTTCCCCCAGCTTTTTATGCAGAACATGACATCATATGATATGGAATATCTCTTTGGTCAGTTGGGATCAGCAGTCCCGGCTGTGTCTCCTCCCAGCTTTTTGTGCACTCCCAGTCTACTCACTGGTGGAGTGCAGTGCAAGGAGCAGAAAAGGCCTTGACTGCCTGGCAACAACTAAAAACATCAGTGCGTTAACAACAGCATTCTCATCCCAAATCCAAAACACAGCATCACACCAGCTGCTAGCAAGAAAGCCAACTCTATTCCAGGCAAAACCATGATAAGGGAACTAAAGGACTGCTGGCTGCTGTGTGGAGGACAGGATACTGTGCAGCTGGAAAGGAGGAAGCCATAACGCAGACGGGAGGGATGGAGGTAGATTATGGCACTAAACCACACAGAACTCAAATCCTCAAGTGCAGGCTTGGCTGTAGCAAAGTTGTATCTTAATCTTTGTCCAATACTTGAGCCCACCCAGAACAGACTCTTTCATGAGGTTTGAAAATGTTCCACTGCTTTATTATGCATGAAAAAAAAATGCTGTTCTGCTCAAACACACCCTCTTCTTACAGGACATATATGCTATTAATTTATGTTGATGGGGGAAAATATTTGTCTATTTTGCTTTGAAAACAAATGCTGAGATTGTATGACAGAGGTCTTTTTTGTAGCTGTGGCTTCCCCAGTGAAAACTGAAAATGTGATAAACTTTCTGGGAGAATCTTTTCTGAAAAGCCTCCCATCTATATTTTCTTTTCTGTGCCTTCCCCAAAACAAAGCCGCACAGACTTGGTTTGCTTGGCTAGGATTCAGCTCAGCTTTTGATTTTTTCATGGCATTTACATGAATTCTGCACTTGTCTGTTTCATTCACCCAGCTTAAGAGCCCTGAGAAGGGATGGAGGGGTATGTCCATCCACTGTTCAGTTACTGAACACATGAACAGTCCCTTACTATACGGCATGTATGGAAATGGAAAACATTAAGATCCTCATCCAATCTGCTGCCCTTTGTATAGCTAAACCCTTCTCTGATTCTGCTCCCTGAATTTATGAAACAGCCTGCTCCTGAGAAGGAAATGGGTGTCAGAGGAAAAGGCAATGGGCTAGGACAGCATCCTGCCAAAGCTGCTTAGCTTGCACAGCAGGAGGCCAGGAGACAGTGTTGACTGTTGGTCCAAAGAATGTCCTGTGCAGCTAAGCCCCATTAAAAGCCCCTCAGAGTTTGTCACATGGCTGCTAAGGAGAAAAAGGAGCAATCCTGAGGAGTAAAACCCATGAACTGGTGATGTTAAAGTGCAAACCACGCAAAAGAGAGAAGCATTTTCTCTCTGGTTTCTAAAGGTGAGGCTTGCTGCTGTGGCTCTGCCCCTCATGGCTAACCGCATCTTTTCTCCCAGCAGCATCTTTCCACTGCTTCCCTCCTGCTGAGCTACATCAGGCAGTGGAACCGTTGCAAAACTAAGCCTCCCTCCTGCTGTCCGCCCCCAAGAACCAGTACTGCTCTGCTGGCTCCCCTGACTGAGCCAGGGCAGCCTGTGACCAGGGGGCATGAGTGCCAGTGCGATGGGAAAGTGGGGCACAAGGAGACTGAGGAAATGGTGGCTTTCTGAGAGTCCCAAGCTCAGCTACTGGGGCAATATTTTACATATTTATTCATCTACCCAAGGTTGTCTTCTAGATTTTGCTGTCTTGGAAATCATTTGGTCTCAAGATTTCTTTTCTGTAACAGTACCGGACTTTCTCTCTCTTTTGTGCTGCCTTTCCAAGATCCTCAGACAAAGTGAAAACGAACTGGTTTTGGAGGTTTACACAAACCCCCTAAGCACCATGTGCTGACTGCAGGACTTGCAAGACTGGCTTTTTCTAACAGGTAGGGCTGTCTCTGCTCTGCTGACCAGCTGTAGCTGGTGTGCAGTTGCAGAGCCTAACCCACCGCTGTCTCCTGCAGTGGAGATAAAAATATGTAAGACATCTGTGTCAATAAAGTGCCCTGACAGGAATTCTTCTATTGCTGCCTGCAACTGAAGTGGTAAAAATCACAGCCAGATCGAGATACATGTGCGGGATTGTGTCAACCTGGATTGGATTCACCTTGGTCCCGTTCTCGGTGGATGCAAATACTGTAGCAGCTTCACTAGGTTTGGTGGAGCAAATATTTAGAAATAGAGTTGCTTTAAGTTCTCTGAGGTGCTGCTAAATCTTGTGTTGCAAAAGTTTGCTGTTTACCAGAGTCTTGAATGACTTTAAGGCTCCCAGGAGCTCTCTCGCCTCTTCTGCAATGAAGACCTTTGCAGACAGAGATGCCCATTGAATTTCTGCCAAGAACAACTTTCCTGCCTCCAGTACACGTGCGGTGGGGAGGAGAGGGCACCTGGAGCACTGGTGAGCCTGCCTCTGGCTGAGGTACCAGGAGGGTTTTGCTGGTTTATCTCTGACTTAATGCACGTGAGAGCAATGAAGGGGAATATCTGAGGCTCTTGTATCTGGCCCCTGTTTGCCTTCTAGGCAAATAAGAGGGTCAAGGGTGGAGAAAACCTGTTTTCATCTTAGGCAGTACCCTATTTCCCGCATAACCCGCTTCCTACCTGTCCCCTGTTGGGGCTCATCATTCTGGGCTTTGCTCAGCGGGAGAAAGGAGTGTATGTATAATCACTCGCAGGTGCTCGGAGCTGGCGTTGCTGCAGAGGCCAGCTCCTTGCTGTGGGTCAGGCAGTTCATGTTACTGAACGTGGTTGAAGTCTCTAGTTAAAGCTGTGGCTGTGACACAGGGAGACTCCACATGTTTTCACTCTTGCTCTTTGGTGAGGACTGCTACACGGGTAGCACACTGGGCTCTGTAAAGCTCAAAGGGTGGGTTTATTTTTCTTTCTACTTACATGTTGTTCATTTTCTATAAGGAGTTTCTGCTTCTCTCCCGCAGTACTAGAGTAGTTACTAAGAGCCAGTGCTTTGACTGCTCTACTCCCATGGTCCCAAAGGCTGAGCAGTCTGCAATAGGGTGATTCAGTGTTCGGCAGCAAACAGAAGCTGTGAGTGAAAGAGATAAAGGGGATGAGCTCTTTTGGCTACCACAAATCTAGGTTATTACTGAGCAGTAAACTAGTACTGAAGCAGCAAGCGTCAGGCTTTCTCAGAGCTCAGAAGAACCTCTGGTATGTGTAATGGCCACGTTTATGCAAGTATTGAAGCTTGTTACACCTTCTGTGAAAAAACATGTGGATGTACCTAAATATTGCCATGCCATTTAAAAATGATCGGGGTTCTTAAATTCTGGTAAACATGCAACTTAGTGATTGTAAGTCTTCTTCAAAATGATGTGCAAGAAAATAAAGAACAATAGACAATTTGCTGTCTTTTGTGCAGGGGAGGTGGGAGAGCCGCTGAATGTATTATCCTGCTTCTCCAGGTAATCTAGCTCAGAGCTGAGACATGTTGCTACAACCCACTGCTTCCAAAACAGAGAAAAACATCTGATTGGAGAGATTTCTGTTCCTGCACGTGTGGCCCAGCACAGCTGCCCTTTGTGACTGTGGGGTCTGACCAAGGAGAGTGCAGGGGTCCCCTGTCTGTGCTGGTCAAGGCAGTGTCCAACCTCAGCACATACTAAATGCCGCTGCAATTACATGTGGCGGCACCTTGGTTATGCGATGCGGGAGTGAACAGGCTGCTCCAGTGAGTGCTAATGCACGGGTTACAGCCTCCCTACAACACTGACCCCTACCTCTGTCTCCCAGGTAAATTGGTGCTTGATCCCTCATGTAGGAACACCATGGTCAGTCTGACATCTGCTTGCTGTGTCCCCAGATTTTATTATAACATCATAACCCAGTGTCCTGTGATACTAGAAGGAGTTCATAACTGTTTTGTACCTTGTGTTTTGTGCACCTGTGCAGACTGGGTTTAAAAGTCACCTTGTGCATGCCATCTGTGCACTCTCTGTCCCTGTGAATGACTACACAGTGTGAATAACCCTGGTAAAGAATTGGGCCTGATTTGGGTTTGATGCTCCTGCCATAAATTCCTTGAATTATCACAGCACAGGAGAAGAAATTACGCCTAGATTTGGCTAGATTTAGCTGCTAGATTAGGAGACAGAGTAAGACCTTTCAAACCACAATCTATCCCAGCCCCTCCTACCTCCTCTTGTAAGTAAAGGTGTTGATTTTGAAAGCTGATAAAGCATCTTCAAATCTGGGATATCTTTTGGCTGCACCTCTCCCTCCACTGGAAATAACGCATCCCCCATCCCCCTCCTGTCCCCTCCGCCTGCTCAAATTCTTCAGCTGCAGCAGGGCAAGCAGCCAACTCCTTTTCTGAGGATCTCTTGTCTGAGGCTCCATCCAGATGCTTCGGGAGAGAGGCCTGATCAAAGCAGACAGTGCTGCGATTGAGCCCGTTCGCAGTGAGCTGTGAAATGGTCCTGTAGTCCCCGGAAAATGCTGCAGCTCTCTGTCAGGCTGCTTTGATGAGGCAGGGCTGAGCTGCCCCAAGAACCTCAGCAATGATGCGGTTGTCCCCTACATCCAGGATGGCAGAAAGGACAGAAAGGGATAAACACAACCAAACCAAACTGTTGCCAACCAAACATTTGGTTTGCAACGTGAATGGTGGAAAGGATTTCATTTCTCTGTGGCAAGGGTGATTTCTGAATCCTTTCTGTGATACTTTTTACCCTTCCCTCTTTTCTTCTTTTTTAACTACAGCAAGATGATGACCTTACTCAGCATTTCCTTGGCTGAACGATACATATAATTTGATGAGGAATACGGCAGCAATAGTAATTATGAACTCTACAAGAGCAGTTGTATTTACAATGGGAAGTTTTGCCAGCTTGTGTTTAGTAAAGGTTATATTATCACAAAATGCCACAGTGTGTATCACAGCCTATAAACTCTTGAGCATTTTGAACTGTTACCTGCATACAGTGCTGCCAATTTTCTGAAAGGCTTAATATAAAACTGAAGTAAGCCAGCTGAAGTCAGATGCACTTGTCCACGCTGTAACTATGGCATCTGGAGTCAGACTTTTCTTTCTACTATGTATCTCATCATCTACAATAACTGCCACACTCGATTTTATTTCTAACAGCCTTAAGAGTGCATGTGAAATGAGTCTGTCAGTAGGCTTACAAGAAGCTCCCCATCCCCAAAACTGCATTACCACAAGTAGTTTAAAATGCTCACATTCTTGGCAGGGTGAGCAGAGACACCCCAGGCAGCTTGAAGCCCAGTTGCAGAGCTGTTCAAGCTGCTGGAACCAGGTTTGGTGGCTGGTGGTGTTTAGGATGGGCACAGGCATTTTGCTGTTTGGATAGTCCCTGCATCACTAGGAGGTTATGCTTAGGCATCTCTGCTGCCCCTGCTACTTTTTTGGATAGAGAGAATGCTTCATGCTCCAGGATTGCAAACCGGGCTACCTGCATAAATTATTAAAGCACAAGCACCCAAGTCATTGACAGTGACAGTTTTTTTGACAGGAAGCCAAAATTACAGATGCTTTCTCAGATCATCCTAAACTGTTTCTCCACCTAACAAACAAGTGCTGATGGTCCAATTTCAGCACGTCTCATGTGTGCCAGTGCAGTGGGCAAGCAGCTAAAACCCCAAGTTCTTGCTACAATCCCATGTGGGCTGTGTGACTGTCCTTGGCCTGCCAAGTGTGAAGGGAAATTAGGTGAATACGCTCCATCAGAGAGCTCAACATAGACAAAAAAAGTGGCAAAGTCATCACAAAACTCTAAATCCTCAATTTTCTGAGTGAGTTGGTGAAAATTTACATTAGTTCCTCTTTTGTCTCAGCAAACTTACTCATTCCTTCTAATTTGGGCTGGAGATGTTCCAGGTAAGGTGTTTGTATGTCCTACTTACCTGGTTGTGATTTATCCTCATGTCACATGGGTGACCCAAAAGGTGGATTTATCATAAAACATGAAGTGTTTTTCCTCATAATTTAGAAAAAAAGAGTTGGAAAAATAATTTTGAATTTTTCATCAAAAATGAAAAAGAAATTCAAGACCCAACTGCAATTACTTTTCTTCCCTTCCAGCTTTCTGTTATGAAACACATTTATTATTTGTGAACTGCTCTGGTAAAGGGCAAGTCATGTAATTCCTGGAGAAGGATGATCTCAGGATATGAAAGACTCTAAAGTTAAACCAGATGAAAAATGGGGATTTGGGGGATTTGCTTTTATATTTCTCTTCAACTTGCCAATGTTTGTGGAATATGCCTAAGTGCTGCTTGTACCTGTGTGTTTTCTGAACTGGGGCCACAGCAGAAGTAGCAAACGTGCCACAGAAACCTTACCTAAGTGTATAGGTGGTTACATGATATGTTAGAAATTTTTAGGCAGATTTTAAGCCTTATGTCCAATGTTTTCTTCCTCTGTGTTTTTTAAAATATTACTACAACCCTGATTAAAAATACCAGGGTCACAAATGATGGTCTGCCAGTTACGCCTTCTACTGCTACCACTTCTGCTCACTTTGCATTTTGTTAAGTATTGGGAAATACACCTCTGCTGCTCTGAGTGAGGAACTTTGCTGATATATTGGAACCTTTTTTTGTGCATGGGAGACATGCATTGCTGTGAAGCCTATGAGATATATACCAGCAGATTTCTTAACTTAAAACTGGTCTCCAGGTAACTGAAGAATCCATAGGCTACACCGCTGTCCCTCTTGTTGCTGGAAGTGCCAGTTCTTTAGAAAGTTGGAATGTTCCTACATTCCCAATATTACCACATGTAACTTCATGCTGAAGTGACAAGTGTGGAGGTGATAGAGTAATTATGAATTTTGATATAATTTCCTTTACATTATCCATGCTCCTCCAGTGTTCTGTAAGCTGCAAAGTATGTGCAGTTGCTACTGCTTGTTAGCCCAAGACCATGTCATAGCAACACACACCTCCGTAATCCCACAGATCAGTTGTTGTGTTTCTTTCATAGTGGTATTTCCTAAAATCTCCTCTGTCAGGCTCAGAGGGCAGCAGGACTGTTTGCTCTCCAGCTTTAAGCTGCCACGCTCAAATTACACTTGCCCTACGTTCTTTACATTGCTTCAGTATAAAGTGGCAATTTGATTTTAAACTAGTGGTGTTAATTTTAGATTTTGGTTTCACTGGATGCTTCCTCCTTTGGCTGTTGCCTTCACAGGTATCACAGGAAAACAGAATTTTCGTTATCTTATATTGACAGAAGGGGTGACAGGACCTCTGCTCCTAGATTAAACATGCTCTGTCTTGAAATTTGTGTGATCTTCCTTTGTATGTGTTAAAGTTTTACGTTGTGGGCTTTTTTTTGGGTAATATTCCAGACTTGTTTAGTTTGACAGATGTTGTACTTTTAATTTTTTTTACCTTTTTTTCCCCTCACCTGTTTTTTGTGGTCTTTTCCCTTTCAGATATTTATATCCCTATCCAGGAAAACATGAAAGTCCGTATGCACATCACTTTCTACTCGGGAAGGTTCTTAAATGTAGCAGGCAGATGCCTAGTTCCTGGTGAGCTCTCAGTCACCTACTGGCATGCTTAAGCTTTTGTTTGTGTTCTTCAGCAGCAACTTCTATTTACTTTTTCTGAGAGAACTTCCCTTTCATTAAAAATTGTTTTATTTGGTAGGTGAAATCACATGGCCTTTGGTGGATGATGAAGTGGCGTTATAAATGACTGGTGAGATCTGAAACTTCTTGCACTGCTTTACTGCTTTTGTCAGTAATAAGTAAATGCGATGGCCAGCAGGTGCCTGGTGGGGATGGGAACAGGCATAGCACAGTTCACATCTATGTAGCTCATCTCTCTTCCCACCAAAGCAGGACAGTCCTGTCCCTGCTGCTTATTGTGGTCATCCCTGGCTCACTGTAATTTCCAGAACCATGAGGTAAAAATACCTCTGCGAGGGTGGGCTGGGCTGGGTCCTGTTATTACATCCACACTGAAGCAAGGGATTGCAAGGGTGGTGCATGGCCCTCCAGGTAGGATCATTTGGTACCCAGCTTGGAGGACAGGTTGGATTCTGGATCCCAAGGCAGGTTGTTCAACATTCACTACATTTGTGGTTTTAAAAGATTTTTTTTTTAAATCCAGCTTTGAATTTTGTAGCTCAGTTAACTTTGTTATTGTTACATGAGTAAAATACTGAACTCACACTGAGCAAAATCTAATTAAAAGCATTAGAAAATTTTGTATAAGCATTATAAGAAAGAGATCAGTGAGGATAAAGTAACCATTACTGTGTTCCCATGCTAGTTTCACAGTCCCGTTCATCCTGCTATTGCCTTCTTAGACAATATTTCAGCCTAGCTAAATGCTGCTGCAGCTTGACTAAACTTACTTGGCTCACCCTGTCTAAGGCATGAGTATGGTAGTGCAAAGGATGCAGACATGCTACTGCGTGCCTACAGAGAGATAAGGCCTGTGTTGTGCAAAAGGAAGCAAATAACAACTTGTTTCTCAGCTTAAACTGGAGCAGCTGTGGACTGCAGCAGCCACCTATCCAGTTTAACTGGTTACGTACAGTGAGTCCATGTGGTAGCATTCAGCATGAAATCCCATGCCTGGCTTTCTTAGTAGGTTTTAGGACGTAGTGTTTGGGAGCTGAGGCAAGATGAGGTAGGATCCAGAGGCAAAGCTGGAAGTACACGAGGCAAAACAGAAGTGAGATGGAAATTAGCTTTCACCTTTTGAGCACGATTTAACATTAGGATTCAAGAAAACTGTTCATGCCATGTTTCAAGTGACTGACCTGGCTGCTTCACCCCAGTTGAGGGCGAGGACACCATCCTGCACACCAGGGATTTGCAGGAGCGTCAGCTGCCAGGGCTGCAGAGCGGAGCAGGGGCAGACCTGCGTGGGGAGGGAGAGAGAGGGGCTTGGCTATGGTGTTGCTGCCAGTATCCGTTTCTCTCTGCTTCATCCAAAAATCTCATTTATCTGAAGATATGGATGTTGTCCAAGTGGTATAAATGGTTACCTTTCAGCACATGAATAATGTGAAGAAGACTGCTTATGAGCCAGCAAAATATTGTGGATATTGTGGAGGTGCACAGTGACACTGGCCTATCCCTGCCCCTGACACAGTCATTGGGAATTGTGAATGGAGGGCTACAGGTGCTTGCTCTTCTCTGCCTGACAGCTACAACCCAGTATGCTGCCAAATGGTGGCTTTGTATGGTCCTTTTCTTGGTACATGTTGTCAGTCAGTAAGAAACCAGGGTGCTCGTCACTTGGTAGGTATACTGATCCTGGCATCATTTGGGTGTTCATATTCACACTTGCCACTGCCTGGTGGGGAAAAAATGGAAATAAATCCCACATATTTTATTTTAAATCTGTGAACCACTAAATGTCATCTGATGTCCTGGGCAATTTGTCCAGTAGGATACAAAAGAGACCCGTCATCTCTGGCCTCTTTAAGATCACCGAGAGCTTTTGGAGGGAGACGAGAGGGCAGGACAGAGTGAGAGGGTGCTTGGAGGAAGGCTGGGTGGCTTGATAAGCGCTCCTCTCCCACCATGGTATAGTGACAGCAGCTCTGCCTCCTTTTGGAAGAGATAGTATTTCTATGCTTGCCAGCTCCTGGCTTTGGCTTTTACTGCTGTCACCTGTGCTGTGGGAGGGTGCAAGGAGCAGGAGACATGCAAGGGTTTTGTACCATCTCTCTGAGAGTTGCAGAATAGTGCAAGGAGCTGCTCTGGGCCACTGAGGGCCAGGAGCGGAGAGCTGGCTGGCATGATCTGCAGGTCGGCAGCGTGGGAACTGAGCTGTCCTCTCACTGCAGCTTCTACTCAGCATCTCACCCGGCAGAAGGACTCATTCTGAAATATCTTGCTGTGGTAAGACAGGACCTTGCTGCAGATGCCTGCTGGGTGTGAGCAAATGGGTGCTCCTCACAGGGTGAGACTTTTGAAAGCTGCTTCTCCCCCCACCCCGTTGATCTAGGTTTGCTCCACGGGCCAGTGAGGGGAATCAAGAGGAGCAGTATGAGCACAAGGGGGAACTGCACAAACCTTTTCCTAGGAGCAGTGATTTAATGCATTAAAAAACAGCTGATAACCCCTTTCGTGTGACAATGGGGAAGGCTTCTACTGTGACCCTCTCACCGACCTCTTCTACGTAAAAACTTTTCTTTTTCCTGCACTGTATTAAATAACACATATTTAACCAAGCCTTGCTAGTGTCTAAGACGGAACTCAGGCGGGGAGTTTTCCAGAAAAAACGGGAAACCCTTTCTAACGTGATTATTGCTTGTGTGAAGTGTGGGCCGTCTTGGGGAGGGGGGAGGCAGGAGGGCGTGAACAGCAGCAATATGGTCTTTAGCAGGTGTTGGGGAGAGCAGAATCTAATGAGAATCATAGAAACACTTGAAAGCTTTTTAACTCCATACAGGATTTGCAGAAGCTGTTGATAGGAAACAGTAGTGACCCAACTGACAGTTAAAGAGATGAAAGGAAGCTCTTCGGATTAAATAAGATTTAGGAAATAAAAGGATTAGTGCTAGACAAAAGCTAGATTTAGGGGTTTATTTAACCAGAGCAGTGTGGCATGATGGGATGTGGGGCATCAGAAAGGAGATGAAAGGCAAAATAAAAAGACAAATGCGGGAGGTAGTAGAGAGGCAAGGAATCAGCACAACATCTCCAGAAACCCCTCACAAATCTTCTTATAATTGAAAATGGCACCAAAAAGAAAAAAAAAAAAAAAAGAAAGTAGTTTTCATTAGCAAGCCTGGCTTCTTTACATAGTAACAAGAAGTGTTACAATGATGAGAAATCTTCTGTGGTGGTGCTGTCAGCTCAAATCACTGCCACAGGAGAGAAGAGCCTATGTTGTAAGCTTTTAGATATCTGACGAGGTAAAATCAGATTTATGTAAATCTGTCACTCTATTAGATTAATAATTCATTGTGCTTTCAAGTAGGGACTGCTGAAGGATCATTCTTGTTTAAGAGATCTCCTTTTGGAGGTCTCTAGTAAAGTTGATGGTAGTCATAGAAATTAGGGGTATGCACGTGTTGGTGAAGCAATGAGCGTTGAAACCCTCCACGTAGTATCTGTTGCAGGAACATTTAATCTTTTAGCTGAAAATCCAGAACTGATAGGTTTCCTGAGCTCAACTTCTCAACTTCTGTCTGAATCATCTATACGTGACTATTTATACAATTAGGGAGGCATGGGAGAAAGGATATAGCAAAGAATTGACTCGAATGGATCAGTTGTTCACTTAGTGACTCCCCCCAAAGTCTGCTGAAGACAGTAGAGAGGCTACCAGTGGGTTTGGCTAAGACCTTAAGACAGCATGGTCAGGTAACTGTGAATGCTCTTGGCTTCTAGCAAGTGCTATGTGGAGAAAACGCTACCTCCTCTGTTCCAAAGATGCTGTTACTCCAGATGTTCAGGACAGTTATGAACCTCTCTAATGTGATAGACGCTATCAGAAGAAGAATAAACACACCTTTCCCCCCGCTTCAAGTCTCCAAAGGGAGATTGGATTCTTTTCTTGCCCAGGTGCAAAAGAAAACATATTTTGCAGCCTCATTTTAACAACAGGAAGATTTTTACAATCATAGATAATTATGACTGGACTAGGAAGGTTTATAATGCTCGGTGGATGTTCAAACTAAAGTAATCCAGATTTCTTCTTCCAGGGTTTCTGGAAAGACATTAACATAGAAATACTTCTTCAGACAATATTTGTTTGTCACTTTTTCTGTTATCATACAGGAATGCTAATAGGGTAAGAAAATAGATAATAGGGTTAACAAAATATTAAAAAATTAAGAAATGCTTTTATTTAAGTTTCTTGGGAACCTTTTCTGTGGTACTTTGTGGTTTGGTTCCTAGGAGAGCACAAAGTAGTTTTTTTCACTGAACTCTGACCTGAGTAAGAAATCTAGATACAAATAGTAGATTTAAATTTAATTTTTAATTCTTTCTATCTTTTACAGTGCTCCCTGTGAAAGGACAGGTGTTCCAGTTGGTTGGCTTTGGATGGAAATGGAAGCTTGACTGAAAATGTACAGAGAGTGCCTAAGAGACATTTTATTTGTTCAGTAAAATGATCTTCAATATACTGACTAAATAAGAAAATCTTAGTAATTTTTTTAAATCTAAATTACCCCTTTAATTTATTTTATTATTGATTTTATCTAGTTGAATGAAAGCAGTTAAAACCTGTTTTTCTTAATAAGCTGGTCACCACTTTATTAATACAAAAGTAATATGGTCCCCATGCAGACATGATTTTCAAAGGTGCTTAGATGTCTGCTTGGATTTTCCAAAACACCTAGCTGGATGAAGTGTCTAATAACTCACGATGTCAGGGAGTATAAGTCAGCATCTGTAAGTGCTTAGGTACCCTTGCAACTGGGGTTTTCAAAGTTTGCTTTAAATAACTTGCCTGCAGCCCCAGACTCCTTGACTGTGTCTTCCCACTTCCAAGAAAATGCAGTCAAGTCCAAGGGGCAGAAATGCTACTCTTTGGACCACCCTGCACCATAAGTCCTTCCTGGTCTCTGAGCTGCCTTCATGGTGCCGTGTGCTTGCTTTTGAGGGCTTGAATTTACAGCCTGAGCAAATGTCTGGTAACAGTAGGCTTTGTTCGTATGCACTTCGGAAGGAGGGTGGGTTTGCTGGTTTGGTTGCTTTATTTTCCCTCCTCTTTTTTTAAAAATCATGACGCATACCCATCAAATTCTGTTGCAGGGCACCCAAGTGGCACCCAGGAGACACTTGTGGACTTCCTTTTATCCCCATCCCTTCCTTCCCTAGAGAGGATAATTTAGTTAAGTTTAAGCAGATTTTCATGAGCATAGTAAATGCCAGGAAACTCTGGCTCAGGTTATTTCAAATCTTCCCCTTTCAGAGTATCACATCCTTCTTCCAGGGCATAAGGACAGTACTGCAGGTATCTGCCTGTCTAATAGAGATCACTGGAACTTCACAATGGTTAATTTTTCAGTGGATACATTGGTTGCCATTGGGTTTTCTGTTTGTTTTTGAATCTGAAATCAATTATTTGTCATGGGAAATATTTTTTTGGATGCACAACATTTGGAAAATATGTCTTAAAAAAGAGAAAATAAGGGTATTAATACAGGGAAGTTTGGGGCATCATATTAAACAGTGCCACTACACTGCCTATAGGTAGTACCTGAATGATTTCTTTAACTATTCTTTCAGAACATCTTGGAACACTAATTTTGAAATAAATGCATGTTTATGATAATTTATTCCAAACTTTGAAAAAGTTCTGTTATTACTTTCTTTTAAAATTATACTTAATTTGAGTGTGCTTCTGCACTGCTGTCTTCTTTCATTTTTGTTTCCCTTTGAATTGGAGTGGAAGAAATGCTGAAATATTGTTGTGGTGGACTTGAAATTCTGCTATCCAAATGTCTCCCTGGGGACAGCCTTCACACATAAACAATTTTTGCTCACTAGCAACAAGGGCTTACCTGGCAGTTCCTGCTCTCTGTGTCCTCTTACCAGCTCTGCTAAAGTTGCTGCTGCTAAAGTAAGCTCGAAGGAGCTCACACCCCTCTCAGACAGGATCCAATGTTTTTCTTTCAGCCCCAAAATGAAATTGGCAGAACAACCAACAGACAGTGCCATGCTAATCACTTGTTATAAATAGCCACAACATAAGACAGCTAAGGAAAATGCACGTGTTTTTTCTTATCTCTGGTTTATTAATTCTCCAAACACACTTTTTCTCCAGGTGATACATGTGGTTTGAGCTTAGAAAACTTCTGATGTCAGCTTGGGAAACTACAGGGCATAAACTATATAACTTCAGACTCAATAATCTTAAAGGTCTTTTCCAACCTGAATGATTCTATGATTCTATGATTCTATTCCTGCCTGGTTTTGTTAGTAGACATTATATATGGAATGATTTATTTCCTTTTTTTTGGTGTGTGTGTGTTCCACTGTGGTAAGCAGCAGCAAGGTGGAATGCTGAAATCCCAGCTCAAATGGGCTGACTCTCTGCGCAAAGGCATCAGATGAAGCTTGTTGAACTCAGACCCTCTCTTACATGAGGTCGTTGTGTTGATTGTCTCAGGCCTCTGCTCAGCTTAGATGTGAGCTGCAATATTTCTATGATCTCAGCCTAGGGATAAACTGATGGGCCCGGACTCAGCAAGCAGTGGTTAAACATGAATATAAACAAAGTGGAGATTTGCTTTGTGCCAGACAATGTCACTTTCAAGAGTACCCACAAACTTGTAGAAAATTGATACCTTTGTTTATTGCAAGTGTGTAGTGCTACCAAAAGAAACAGTATTGCAGGCAAAAGAATCTTTAATGCTTACCAACTCACATACCTTGACTCCGTGATTTCAGTCTGCTGAGTGGATCAGACAGCAACTCTATAAATACTGGTGGAAGGCTTTGAATGTATTGTCAGCTTCATTTCTTACAGATTAAAGGGTTTCTGCACTACCTATTTCAACCCTCTCATTTTCATTTTTTCCCCTTGATTAAGTCACTGAAGTAAACTTTGTGGGGCATTAGATCATGTATCAGATGTATGTTTATAACTGGATAGACACTTATTTTTTTTTCACCCTCGTGGGTATTTATTTTGAAAGAAGTGTATAAACTATCAGCAGCTCTTAAATGACTGAAGCATTCAGCTGCTGCATTTTGGGGAGCAGATGGTTTGTCTGCAAGTACTGAAGGATGGTATTCTATGTTTTCTATTTTCAAGCCAAGCGAAAGGGAAAATGTAAGCTTACATAAAAGATGGTGGCATGGAAGGAATTGCTTAAACATTCCTAAGTACTGTCATCAGTAAATTATACCAAATTGGGCACATCAGAAGGAGTACGGGAGGCTTCTGTGGTGGTACAGAGGAAGGAGGAAGGATTTTTGTAAAGACAGAGAGACATATAAACTGTTTTAGTAGTCAATTTCAACAGTCAACCCTATTCCTTGGCCAAAGCCCAAACTGAGCATAAAGCCATAATGTTTGGAGAGGGGCTTGGTTTACTTCTCTGTGTCTCTGTGTACTGACCAGCACCTTCTAGCACTGCTTTGATGTTTAGCAATTTGGTTTATTTTTTAGTGTTTTGATTAAACTTCAGAAAGTCATGAAGATTCCCTTTGGGACTGCAGTTGTTCAAGAGTGAACTTAAAAGGTGGGCTCAAGCTGAAACCTGCTGAAGTTGCTTCCCTGTGCATCCGCCATAGGAGAAAAGACCTTTTTTTGAGCAATTCTTCCAAATGATAATGAAAAGCCATGGAGCTGTCAGTGCAACCCCTGTCGTCTGACAAGCCCAAATCAAGACAGTTTTGAAATGGTGATGTGTTCACTGTAACAGGTAATGGGAACATTACATCTGGTCTTCTTCAGGATGAGTCACATGCTTTTCCTCTTTTCTAATTCTGCAGAGACTTGGCACCTCTGTGTGATGAAATCCATATACTGGCTGCAGTTACAGGGCTGAGCAAAACACAGAGCAGATGAAGAGATACAGGTCAGTATGTGCATCTGTAGCTGTTTGCCAAGATGACACGGATCCAGAGGAATATTTGAATATCATCCAGAAATTGTCATTCCTGAATATACATCCACTGAGATGACCCTAGAGAATACACACCTGGTTTTCACTTAACCAATTGCAGAAGAGATACCAGCTCAAGAATCCTGAGACACTGGAAAAATTTCAGCCAGGTCAATGCCGTTGCTAAGATAACTGGAGATTTGGGGTACAATGGGTTGTATTTGAGACTCTGCCCTTTTGTAAGACTCTGCCCTAAGAAAGAGGGCAGAAAATGTATAAAATTACTTCAGCTTTAGCATTCTGATGAACAGGCCACTTTGTGGGATTTTCTTCCACTTACTTATTTTTGTTTTTATCTGACATAAGCAATGGATAATTTTTAGAAGTGATTTCTGCAATGAATCATATTCCCTGCAAGCAGCAGGCCCTTTATGGAAGATGATGCTTATGAAGAGGAACCCTCTCTGGTGTCTGAGATTAACAGTGCAAGATTGTGTCCTCCATACTGATTGACTTTAAACTGGGAATAAAACTGTGTGCACTAAGCAAAAACATTTCTACTCAGGTCCCTGGGAGTATTCCACTTCCTAGGATGTGTAAGGGTAAAAAAGTATTTGATGTTTAGTCTAAATTTTTTGCTTTCTTAGTGTTGTCATTATTTCTAGCTGCTGCTCTTTTACTACCCTAAGTTGTTATTCTTCTGCTAGCTGTTTATTTGTAACAGATGCTTGTAGCCAGTTAACATATGTCCCCTCAGTCATTGCTCAGCTAAGCCGTACACACAGCAGTTATCCCTTTCATTTTTTTTTCCCCCAGCTGAACCCCCTCTTCAGCTACTTAACATTTTCTTTGGTTTCTCATGGCTTCTAATATGTCTACATTTCTGCAGAGCTGACTGAAGTATCCTGGGAGTGGCAGTTCAGCTACTAAATAAATAAATAAGTAAATAAAAACAGTATTTTTTTAATTAAAGCTATTTATTATTTTCAGTATGGTAGCTTGTGGGGCCTCATTGTTCTGGAAGGCTGCATAACTAAATGAGAAGCCATGCTCTATGGAGCTGTTGCTTCTGTGAGGAACTTCTTCAAAAGGGAAAAAAAAAACCCCAACAAACCAAACCCTACAACTTACTCTACAGACAGAATAGCTGCTGCCAAAATTGTCTTGGTACCTGGTGGCATTCAACAGGTGCTCAGTTGTTTTTTCCATCCCCTCCACAGTCTTTGCTAAATGAGTTTTCCATTAATTAATTGAGTAATCATAGGTATACTTGGGCTTCCCTCCACAGTTTGGCTGTGGCTTTGTTTTGCACTGGACCCTCCACTTAGTTTAAAGCTCACAGTAGCTGGCAGCTTCTTGTTAAAACCAGTTGACAATGAATGTTGCTGCACTTAAGGTGCTGCGTGTGCTGAGGTGGATGGACCGTTCCCAGACCAAGTCTGAGTAGCAGTACAAAGCAAGTTCTGGCCTCATGCCTGGAGACTTCCTTGGAAAGTCTAAGGAAGATGTGGCACGGTGCGACCATGAGAAGAGCAACCATCTTGTCCCAGTGAGACCTGGAGCACTGTGAGTGTTCCTCTTCTTGCAGATAAGGATGGGAATGGTGGCTGTCCTTTTGGGAGGGCAACAAAACCAGCAAGAGCTGTTTCCAGCTGGTATCCATCTTATGGCACTACATGCAGCCGCCCTGGTGGCTGGGAGGTCTGCTGAGATGAAGCAGGTGGTGGGGTTGCAGCTCTTTGTGTGACCTTGGAAGTGGTACATGCAGGCATGGCTGGGTGAGCCCCACAGAGAACTGTGAAAGGTCCCTGTGCAATGGGTGCAGTCAAGCTGAAGCCACTTGGGACCAACTTCGGTTTCTTCCTCTTGTGGCTGTGCTCACATGTGAAAATGGTAACATGGAGATCTGAGGAAGAACAGACCATAGATGAAAGCAACAATTGGGCTTAAAGAGCCTTTAAAACAAAATATGAATAAATATCCAGCGTAGTAGAAAACCCCCAGGTAGGACACTGTCCAAGAACAAAAAAGGGATGATTTCTTCTGTTACTGACACCAGTTACACATATGTGGATAAGCATCAGAGTCAGCCGCAGCCTTGCTGTTATCCACAGGGCCACTAGAGGAAGAAAACTCTTGGGTGGCACTTCCAAGCAGTCAGCTAGCTTTTGTTTTCCAAATGTACCTAGAAGAAGGATCTGTGATACTCTAAATGTAGGAATTGTGCAGTCTCCATGTATAACATACTTTTCCAAGAGTTTAAAGGTTGCTATTGAGCAGCTCCTGTTACCTGTAATTATTTCCTCTGATGGGAAGAGCGAGGTGGGCATTCATACACAAGTAGCACTGCAATTTCAGCATTAAGTCAGGAAAGGTGCAGGAGAGTATTGAGAAGCAAAGCTGCAATTTTCTCCAGCATTTTGCTGTCTCCCTTCATTGTACGTCTGGGAGAAGTAAATAAGATCTGATGCATTTATACTGAAAATGGTTTTGGCAAAGTTGGAATCTCTCAACTGCAGATGCTGGAGGTAGACATGATGCTTCACATTTCTGGTCTACTGCATACGCAGGGCTCTATTTGCCTTCAGTTCCAGCACCACTTCGGTCCTCAGATCATTAGGTTCATTTTGTTCAGCCTTCAGCAATGTGGCTCCCAGATGTGTTTTCCGGTATTTCGTTTATAACTGTGAGGAATCTACGCCATCCAGTCACCCCCGTGTCTGTCTTTTTTTTTTCTTGGCATTGAAGGTCTTTGAACAGGACATTCCTATTAACATCAACAGTCAAAAAAATGAAATAAAACCAAAAAACCCTGTCAGGTTTTCATTCTCACTAGGAGGATCTTTAAGGTAGAACTTCAAAACATGTTTTTGTAGAAATATTTGCTGGTAAAGCTTTGGGGTTTTTTGTTCGCCACTTTGCTAAAGCAGTTTTCAGCTGACATCTTACATTCACAGGCAGTGTACCCTTTCAGTCCTCAACTTTGTGAGTGTCAGTATCAGTGTTGTAGCTCCGGCAGTTTTGGGATGTAAATGGTTTATTTTATTATACTAACTTACAAAGTTGAGAAAAAAAATGAGCCAGACGAAGGCTTGTATGCCTGAAAGCTTGTCTGCTTTCACCAGCTATATGGACTTGAAAGACATTATCTCTCTTACAAATCTTGCCTTCCTTTGTAAGCATGTGGTTGGATAATTATCTTCCACTATTGTTTGGGTAAATAATTTGGGCACACAAAGTAGCCTTTGCTAAATCGTCTAGAGATGATTTCTTAAAAGAAGTGATTTTCTCTCTAAGTTTATTTCACAGACACACAAAAATGGTTTTTGCCATATGTATTTCTAGGCCAATTTTTAAAGCACATGGAATGATTTGTTCTTATAAATTTTCACATGCATAGCAAAAAATGCAGGCAGTTTTTGTCTAAGTCATTTTGAAAAGGTGTCACTATGTCTGATTTCAAAGTGCGTGGTAAATCTAGATCAGAAAGGCAATAAATTTGAAATATTAAATTATGCATCTCAGAGCACTGGGGAAAATTAAAAAGGGAGCTGACTAGAAGATCAGAAAAACATAGCTCAAGCAGGACTGTGGGAGTTTGAGTTACTTTCTTTTTTAAATTGATTTTGTTTCACGGGATCTTCCTACACCTCCTGCTGCAATGAGAAAATAACTTCAGCACACTTTGCTTTTGCAGGCTTTTCATTTGCAGACTCACCAGCTGGATCCTGAAGGAGGTTCATGAACTTTGCAGCAAGCAGCTAGTCTTTCCTGCACATAGTTTTAATTGCAGTATCTAACAATTGGTCTGTACTCTAAAGCATAGGGTATACCACCTCTTCCAAAAGTATTGCTGTTAATGATGATAATGGTGTGTATTTTCCATATACGTTTTCCAGTATTTGAATCCTGATTATGCCTCAGCCTCTCCAGCTTTTGGGACAGTGTACGCCTCATTTTAATCCTGTGCTTTATGGCGAAGCACTGTGTTTATCTGCTTTGGATATTTAGCTGTGTTTTATTGCACTGACTGCAGAGTCCAGGACAGAATGAAGAAAGGCCCCATCCAGTCTTCTCAGAATATGCCATATTTTATATACTTCCATCAAATCCCAGACTACCCGTCACCTTTCTAATGTTAGTGATTCCAGGATTTACAAACTTGCTTGACAGGAGGAGCTTTGCCTCTTGGCTAATCCTATCTCTACTCTGCAATGCCTTTGCTGAGGTGATTATTCCTCCCCACATTTCCTTTGCTCTTGGCTGCCACTGAACGAGAGGCTTTCTCCAAGCTCCCTGCCATGTCTCGCACTCTTTCCTTGAACTGAAACAGTTGTCAGGACCCTGCCAGGTATAAGACCAGGTTATATTTAAGTTTTTGCATTTCTAAAGGGTGCTTTTTCTGTTTTACATTTGGGTTTACCATTTTGTTTCTGGTTTTCTTGACCTCATAGTCAGCTCTGGCCTGGACCAAGCTCTAAATAACCAAATCATTTATCAGTGCTGGCTGGTTTCTTCCACACCTTTTTACAGATATTACAACATATTTATTAAGCAGTACACAATTTCAAGGCTCTGGCTGATGACTGCTGCATCGAGAATTCATTACTTGATCCTAGCCTTTGTTTTCTAGTCTGTTTCTGACCTAGCAGCAATTCTCTGCCTTTCTCCCCATAGGTATATAACTTTTGTATGGCTCCTTGAAGAGACATTTCAGGTTGTGTCTCTACAGCCCTCCAGGGCAGGACACCAATCACCTTCAGGGGGATAACTTTTTAGGCCACGAGTATGACCACCAATATGAAGTGTTGTCTTCAAAAAGGCTGGAAATCCAACAGTTGTAGCTATAGTCTTGCCCAGTGGTGAGCTGAAAAACATGTACAAAAACTTGCCTAAAAAAAAAAAAAGTCAAAAATTCAGTTTCTGATTAAAAAACAATGCTGCATGAAGTATTGCATTTCCCTAGGAAATACAGAACCCCAATTCTGAAGCATTTCATGATTTAAAAGATTGGGATATGCCATGGCAGAGCCTCATGAGGTTTCTAGTTCTGTAGCCTCGAGTCATTATTCTGCCATGTGGGTAATGTTACCCAGGCTGACTTAATCTTCTTTGAGGCAACATAACAACCACTCTGGATCAAAGTATTTTAATTCTTATATTATTTTGTTTATTTTTGTGTGCGTGAAAAGGCTGAACTGCCTGTAGCGGGTGAGGGAAAGGAGAGAGGGTTTTGTGTTTGGTTTTCTTTGACCAGCTTCTAGTTAAACTTTCAAGTGCTGTTAAAATCTAATGTACTCTCCAAGGCCTTGTTCTGTGTATTATAATCTCTAATCATCTGTGCTACAGTTTTCACAGAAGTGCTAAAACCATTTTACCACCACTTCCCTGGCAAGACTATTCAGAGAGTTTTCAAAGAATGAAACTTTTCATGAACTATAAATCCAAGACATTTGTGAGGCCTTTACAAAAACTTGGCATTTAAATGACTGTGTTAAGTCCAAGAGTAATTTTCAGATCTGCAGTATATAAAACCAGTCCTCTAGCTCCTTGTAAATATGAGCAGAGAAAGAGGACTGCGAAAAGTCAATTGTCTGCATCATAATTAGTAGAAGAGAGTAAATGGATATTAAGGGCCAGAAAACAGGTTTGCAGAGGAGAAAAAGTGTCCACACTTTTGCTTTTTCTTCCAGAATTGCTTACAAAATTGAAAATTGGTCTCTCTTACTACAAATTTGTATGTTTGTGCATATTATAGTTTTAATAAAGATATCTACACTACAATAAAAAAGAACTTAAATTCAGGACAAATGTGACTCCATGTAGAACAAAGCATGTTATTTTACCCATTTTCTATACAAGAAATTTTCAAGTTCACAATTTGCAAAGGAGAAAAGTGGAGGAAAGGAAGGTATGAACTTTTCCAAAGTGAAATGATATAAAATGGAAATTTCACAATTTTTTTTCCCCATTTCCTCATGAGGAAGACCAGCACAATCAAACTTTATGGAAGAAATTGAAAGCTATAGCATTTTTTTAAACTTTTTTTAGAAATATAGAATTTTAGAATTTTCAGGTTAGATCCTGATCTGGAGCTTTTGATGTTTTTCAACTCAGACAGTTTCCACCATGCTTCATTTAACTATGAAAAATAGAGATGGAATCCATTCCTAATTTCACTTGTCAGTGACAGAGGTCTTGAATAGTATAACTCTACCTGGAGAAAACAAGTGTATATGAGACTGGAGCTAAGGCTTAACTGTTTTTTTTGGGCAGGTAGATGGCACGGGAAGAATTCATACAAACAAAGTCCAGAACATTGCTATCACTCCAGTTTTGGGTGGAGCAAACACGCTTTTACCTTAGTGAACTTAGAAAAATATCAACAAAGCCTTTGCTTTTCAAATCCCATGAATGTTTCTCAATCTATGGGGTTGTGTAAATGCCACAGAAATCTCATTCTTGACATTTGATTGACACCAAATAAGAGATCTGAGCCCCTTCTTTACCAAGGTTTTTGTGAGAATCAGATGGATTGATCTGTCATACTCGTGTAGGCAGTGAGGTCAATGTTAAAATTACAGTAAGTCCCCAGGGGGAGAGGGAAGTTACTGAATGCTTATGAAACTTATGAATTAGTTTTGGGGTCTGGACTTAGCAGGTGTGAAGACTTTGCCAGTTAATGGCTTTAGGAATTCATTCTGAGATTGTTTCTAAATCTTGTGCTGTATTCACACACCGTGACAATAAATCATTACATAAATATCTAACACCTTGCATGTGCACGTAAGTTTTTTTTTCTCCTAACACTTCTAGGTATGGGGAACACTTGTGTGGTTATGCTCTGCACTTTACTGAGGGAAGAAGACGACCTCAGTGAATTTGCCCTTGCACAAGAGTCTGTGGCAGAAGAGGAGGCTGAGCCTGGTTCCTGCGTCCCAATTTGGTGGTGTATTCACACCAGTGTGCTTCTCTGTGGATATTTTCCATGCCTTGCACCTACAGTGGGAATTAATCTGAAAATTGGAATGTTGTAGTTATCCAAGGTAAGATCATTGAGAAAGAAATATTTTCTTGCCTGGCCTTTATTTGATGGAGGTAGCTGCATGACTTTCAGACTGTGGTATGGATGTCAATAGACAGCTTGACGTACATCAATTTAGAGACCTGAACACCTGCTTACTCAACAACCACCTCAGAGATTCAGGGAGTCTTGGCAGTTTTACTCTGCTATTCTTCCATGGATGAGAGGTGTGAGAGATGCCACTGTACATATCTGGCAGTAAAGAATGAAGCAGCCTCTTTTCTCAGCAGTAGAAATGTGAGCGGTCGCGGTAATTCACAGACATTCTAATCCCTTGCTGTTAATTTTGTTTTGGAACAAAAGGATGAAAGGTCTTGTGTTTCCTAAGGGCCGTAAGCCAGATTGCCAGAGAAGAAAGTTATCCGCAGCAGACAATAATAATATAATTTAGATAGCAATACCACCTTTTATGTCTTGTGCTTTGCAAGCTCCTATCTTAGTTTCTGAAAGTTAACAAGACTTCACAAGAGCAGTCGCAATTTAAATTGTGGTGCAGTATCATGACAGCTCTGGAGACAGCTCTTACTCCTCTGAAAATTGGAGTAGGACATTAATCATTCTTTCAAACTGGAGTTGAGCACTTCAGACTAGTGGTATTAACCTCTGAAGGGTAAAAGTTGACAGGTGTTTTCTCAGTTCCCGTTCCTCATCTGCACTGCAGCGGTCTCTCCCCTAATACACTGTATTAGAGAAGTCAGCTGTAAACATGTCATGAGCATATTGTAACACCACATTACGTGTAACGTTTCAGAGCACAAGCACATCTCAAAGTACCATACAAGGATCTCATGAGACAGCACGAGCTGCTTTACCATGTTAATTTATTTTGTTTCTATGGAATTTTTTCACCAACCTGAAATAGTAGATCACTTATGTGAAAGACATGTCCTAAATCTTTCGGACTTTTCTTAACCCCACATCTTTGTCTGGCTGCCATATTTCTAGTTTTCTACTGGGACATATTTCCGTGGGTGAAGCACCTGTTGGGTCCAGGGGGTGAACCAGGAACAAGCATAACCCACCAATGGGACAGAGCTTAGAATGTTTGCCTGCAAGGGCAAAGACATTTCTAACTCCTGTGTGTCCACAAACCTGAAGACTTAAAGCTCCTATGTTATGTTTTCTTATTTATCTAAAGTCATGGCTACGTGATCTTTCACAAGGAGATGTGAGCTTGCTCTGTCTTCCCTCTGAGCTGACTGGAAGCCATATAGCAAACTAGCATGGCACCAGGCCTAAACTAATACACTCTGCTTCTCAGCTGAACTTTATTAGCTTGGGCTTGGTGCCCTGCTAACCACAGCTGTGGGTTTCTTGTCAGCTTGGGAGTACAAGTAGAACAAGCTCAAGTCTCTCTACAGGTAGTGTTGTAGGGTTTTAATGCTTATGAATAGTGCTATGGTTAGAAATTTGAATGTTTTTTCTTTCTGTCCTCAAAACAAGCCACAAGGTGAGTTGCATCTCCTTCCGTTTACAGTCCCCCCGTCAGCAAGCCCAGGGTATTTTTTAGTCTTTATAATTGGAGAGCCAGCCTTTGTGCTATTAAGTAAAGTAGTCTTTTCCTTTGCACTCCTTTTGTAGTTGAAGCTAGTGATTTTTCTAGCTCCTAAAAAAAAAAAAAAAAAAAAAAAAAAAAAAAAAGGCAATCAAACAAGACAACTGTAGAAGGTTATTAAAAAGTAGCTGAGGAAAGACTTGGAAATTCACGTGGAAGAAACACATGTTTCTTGGAAATGTCTTCAAATCATTTAATCTAGATCTCCGATCTGGAAATTGGCTTGCTTCTAAGAACAGCTTGTCGGGAATTTTCCTTGCGAAAACATATTGCTGGAAAATGCTTATTTTTTAAAACCAAACCTAGCATTTAGCGAAAGATAAAGTGTCTTGGGGATAGTGGTCCTTCTCTGGGTTCTGGTTCAATCCAATCTGAATGAAGCTGTGTGGTAAAACTTCAGCAAATGTGAGTGCTGGGCTGCTGTGAGGAGGCTATCGCACCTTCTGCAGTAGGCCTTCTTTGTTTATCTTCTTCGTGCTGTTCAGTTTTGTATTTACAGGGTCTGTAGTTCATGCATTCATGCCATTTAGGAGTAAGGGGGTATGCTGCCTGCTGAACTACTAGCTTAAGCAAGTTCTGTTCTCCCTTTTTTTCACTCTCCCCCTTTTCTTTTCACGCCCAAACACCCACTACCGTTGAAATGGGTGCTTAACTCTTACTGAAAAATTTGAGTTTGACAAACTGGTTTTTTTCACAGCAAAATTTGGGATGAGTGCTTAGCAGTTTTTTCTGCCTGTTCAGAATTGCTCAAGCATTTTTGACTAAGCTTCCTAATTTTGAACAAGATAGAGGTCTTGAAAGAATAAACAGTTATACTATTTTTTCCGACTTTAGCTAAAACTAGGTAGAAGAAGAGCATGTGAAAATAGAAATCAGTTAACAAAAATGTTTCCACATCAAAAGCTCTGTTTTCATTTGTTTCTCTATTTATTTATTTATTTATTTATTCAGAGATTTGATTAATGAGCTATCAAGGTATGCAAATTGTTCATTTTACATAAACTGCTATCAGTTTACAGATATCTCTGCAGTTGCAAAAAAGGTCTCCAAAATGCATTGACCTTATCACTAAGGGGATATTCAGAGAATTTTTTCTAGCTCACAAAAAAAGCAGACAGAAATCCATGTTTTCTACCTTCTCACTTCTCTTGTAAAGTCATAGAATCCCATGAGTTTGTGTGGGGCAGAATCCGATCCTGAATCTGGAGATACAGTAAGGTGGTAGCTGGACATCATTGCACACCAGATCAGTGAGAGAAGGGAACCAAGAATTTTGGGTACTATCTGGTGCCTCTGTGTTGGTGCCCTCCACCCTGTTTTGGAGGAAATGTTTCTATGGCATATCAGGGGGTAGTGCAACCAGCCTACCTTCTCCTTAGCTGTAGATTGGTAGCTATTTCCCAGAATGAGAAAAGATTGCCTTTGAGCAAATAGATGTTGTTTACTACTGGGAATGCCATTTTATTTGGCTTGCATATTGTTCCTTTTTTGTGCTGGTAGCCAGGGTTTCATGCCACTGGAATAGGATGTTTTCTGCTCATAGAGATGGTATCAGGATTTTACAATGAACGCCTCTGGAATTCCTAACACCTGTTATTTATAATCCTATAGAGAAAACGATGAATGTGTTTTATTGTTCATCCTTCAGGGGAAGAGAGATTGGGGCCCACATACCAGGGGGAAAAAGCTTATCGTGAGAGATGAGAAAATGGTTCCTTTTTCTATGAAGCAATGAAAATATGACTTGTAAGAATGCAAGGTTACACTTTCTAGGCAAATCAACATTTGCAAAACAACATGTTTCCACTTCTCTGCTTCTTCTGGACAGATATGTCGTACTTTGAATGTGCTTCATTAAAGTTGATAGAAAAGTGATATTGAAATGCAGATTTTTTTTATCTTTTTAATCTTATTTTTAGAGGCAGTTTTCTAAATTCTCTGTTTTCTACATGATTTTTACATTACTCATCCATGGGAAATAATTTGATAAGGTTGGATGGAAGAGCTGGGGGTAGGGTAGGGAAGGAGGCTTTTCCTCATTTTTTTTCCCTGATATTTTTTTTTCAATTGTTGTTGTGGTGTTGTTGTAGTGGGGCACATAAGCAGACCACCCATTTGTCTCCCTTGATGGAATTTACTGAGCTTCTATCATTTACTAGTAATGGAAGATGATATCACAAATAATTTATTATTTCAAATGAAGGAAGGAAGTAAATGATAGAGCTTTTTCTTCATCATCTATTATTTCTTTCTGATTCAGTAAGAGGTTAAGGGGAACATGACCCGAGTATTAAAGGACAGAAGCAGTAACATGTATCAGAGTTGAACTGATAACCAAGTTCTTCACAATCTGCTCAGAGGTGGTTCCTCCTTCTACACATTTTTTCCCCCCTTTCCCAGTTTGCGCATGCTCCCTGGGCAAGATAGAGGACTGAGTTTAAAAAAAAAAGAATGAAATAGTAAGATTGATTTAAAAATCCATGAGCCTTAAGAGAAACATTCATTAAAGTGTGATGGCAGCAATCTCGTCCCTACTTGCAGTGCTGAGACAGTCACAGGGCTGGGATAGTGGCCCTTAGCTTTGTCTCATAAGCCCTACAATCCCATCATGTGTCAATGATCTCATGATGCAAGTGAAGTTAACTGAAAGTGACTGGGTGAGAAAAGTTCCATCTCTGTGGAAAAACTGCAGCACTCAAAATCTGGTTTTCTTTGTTCCCCGCTGGAACAAAACAGACACTTAAAACTGCTCCTGGGGGAAAACCCAGCCTAAGTCACCCTCAGTGAGTTTAAGCCAGGTCATGAATTTAGGATTTCCTTATTCTAAAGAGGGTCGTGATAACTCAGTTGGTTTGGGTAGCAAGGAGGTGGTCTTGCTCCATCTTGAAGAATGATAATTTCTGGGTTTTGTCTCTGTGAATATGCTCATTGATACAGGAGGAATTCTTTTTTTTTTTTTCATTAAGAGATATTTGACCTCTCTCAAGTCATTACTTGGGACAGTTTAAATTAATAAAGAACAAAGTGGATGCCAGACTTGCTCAATAGTTTCTTTGTTCTGAAAATAACTGTAAAATGTCTAATAATTGACCAAACCTATATGCAGCACTGTGTTACAAGGTCAGGGTAATGGATGTAGTATGTACATGAACTTGGGAGATGTTTTTTCCATCTACCTTCCCCTTTGATCACAGGTGTGTTCTGTCATTCCACTTCAGTAACCAAACAGATTAGCTCCTAAAATGAAAAATGGCTTGAAATTTGATATGAAAGACCTAGTGTCCAGGCCAAAATGAAAGGGGGAGGGAGAGAAGTAGCTATAAATTACGCTGTCTTCATATTGTGACAGTGGCGGCATAATTTTCTACAAAGGAGATAATCTTTCCTCATTATTTAGCTGGCCAATGAGGTGCACAGTTTTTTGCCAGAAGCAGGAAAAGTCACTATAAAGAATGTGTCAAGTTATAGTTTGCCAAATTAAACAAAGCAAAAAGAAAAATATCTGCTATCTTGATATCTGCAGTATGATGACAGCTGGGTCACCTCTGTAGGCAAAGAATCTAGATTCAAGAATATTGAATGTGGTGAATGGGTTGGCTAAATGACCTTGAGAAGATGTATTGTCCTGAAATACCTGTTAAAAAGTTGTAGCTGATTGAAGTTTTGTCACACACATAGAAATAAATATTACAGTATTCTTATCAAATGCTCAGGAGCAGTGGGTATAGATAATACTGACTGAACAATTAATAACATGAGTTCTGATATTCTCTGCTGTTTTTTTTGGTGTGTTTGTTTTTTTTTTTTAAACTGGAGTCAAGATGCCTACGGTTAGCCTGCATCTTTTGGATTTCAGAAATCCTCTGGAATTTATGCTTATTGCTGTGGCTCTTATAATTGTGTCTGTACACAGTGGCTTGTATTAAAATAAGTGAGCATTACTGGAAATCTAAAGGAAACTTCTTGGACCCCAAGGGTTGCTTGAAGAGCTAAAATATACTGGTTGAGATAGTTGTCAAATTAAGTTTGAAAACATTTCTAGATGATGACATCTAGAATAAGGGGTTATCATCAAAGGGGTAATCCTTTTCACAGTGGATTTTGTTAGGTAGATTGACTTTGAAATAATGGATAAATGAAAGAAGTTCCAATGTATGAAAATATGACAAAACGCTTTCCTATTTGGCTGTATTTTGTGGGTCGGTATTGGGGACTAAATTATAGTGCGCACTGTAAATCTCAAGGCAAACACTGGGATCAGTGTGATTTACTTGGCTGCAAACTGTCAAACTCTCCCACCTTTATATACAGTACAGGCTTTGCATATTCAGAGAAACCAGCTAGCTGCAATTCACTGTTTGCAGAAAGCAATGGTAAATCAACTTTTCAGCAAGACTAGTATATAAATCAACGAACAGTATATTCCTTTGAGACTCTCAAACCTGCACAGGAAAGCCACTCTAAAACCAGATTAACGGGGATCCTGATTTATGGTTGAATCAAACAGCCAAAGTCTATTTTCAGAGATCTGAAATACTAGATTTATGCAACTTATCTAGGTGACAATCTTATGGCTTTCCACTGGTGCTGTTTATTCATTTTTTTGTAGATATATAGGAGCTCAAAGTATCTATTGCTATGTGTACGCATACATATGTTCTACACTTGTAGGGGGTTACTGCTATTCAACTGAAGTGTGTGATACCGTACCTGCTACTGTAGAGCCTCTGCATGGGTGCTCTTTTAATTCTCCTCATCCTTTCACTGTGGTTTGTGTCTCTGTTATCTACTGTAGTCCATGCTTGAACATTGAACCTGGAACCCTTACAAAGAAGCAGGTGACCCAGGTCTTCAACTGGACTAAGGAAACAGTACCATTATGGTCAGCAAACTTTATTTCCCCTCATTGATGTGGCTTGCAGTACAAGGTGTATTGTTATTGCTATGTGACCTGCCTGTCATGAATGACTATTTCATCATTCTGTGCTTCCTTCTAACCAGTTAGCGGAGAGGTGCACTGGGACTGAAAACAATGTAAACAGTGTGGAGGCAAATAAAAAAAGAAATACTTTGTGAACATACCTCACAAATTAAAATACACTGCATGTATTTTAGTTGGCTGTCTGTGGTCAAAGATGTGGAGGTGGTTGTAGAGTTTCATCTGGGGTAAAAAGACTTTCACAACAATAATAGAGATCTGAATGAGATTTTAGAAAGGGGAAAGAAAAAGTTATCCTGCCCTTAGCTGGACAGCAGTAGGGTATCAACAGGTGATGCTTATCATAACTTGCAGAACAGGAATTGGCTATATCCAACCAAAAGCATCTCTGGTTAAAAACAAACAAACAAAAAAAACAAACAAAAAACCCACCCAACCAAACAAAAAACCCAACAAACCAAATCTAAAAGTCAAAAGCAAATATTTGTTAATGGTACACAAAGTTATCAATAACTAACACAAACACTGAAGCAAAAGGACAGTATAATGGTTTGTCCCTGATGCCAATAATTCAGGTGAGTTGTGCATAAAATGAACCAACAAGTTAAGGAATTATTAGCAGTGTATCCCCAAAACTTAAGATACTTTTTGTGAAGACTGCAATGATAAGAATAGCCATAAATTTCAGTGTAAGCAGACTGTAGCATATCAAATATGAGAAAATTATTAACTTTTAATTTAAAAGACTTTTTTTCTGCCTCCAGCAGGCAAATCAAAAGACTGTAAAGCTTTTGTGAGCAGAAGAAAAATGACTTAATGTGTTTTTTCTACATAGCTGTAGCCAAAGTTGGTGGTAGTTTGTCTTTTAATTTAGTCCAGTAGATTTTTGCCACTATTTAGCAAAAATGCTTGTTTATGTTTGACCTGAAGCTGGTGTGTGGCTCTGCTTTATTAGCTAGAAATTCTGATTTGGGATTTTGCCACCTTAATATCTACTTAAATAGACCTGGGCTGCAGGCTGAGTTCCCCTGTCTAGACCCATAGTCTCCATCTCCCAGGGGCTGCTCTTTGAGGTAGCCTCCATACCTGACATGTCTGTTCCTTCCTTGATCTTCAGAAACCTAATTTTATCTCATCTTTCTGTTATATTGTAATTTCTATTTTCCTCAGGTTTTAACTTATTTTTATTCATTTGTAGCTGCCAAGGTTTTGCTTTTCCTCAGGAAGGGAAGAAGGAAGCTTTCTGAGCCTGCTTTTTAATAGATATAACCACTATTTTTTCTGAGAATGAGGATGCAAGCTAGTAAATCCAATTTACTAAGACAGATCCCTGCAAGATATACAGTACATGCTGACTTCTTTCAAGGCCAGACCCTGGCTTTAGAGGTTGTCAGTAGGACGACAGAGCTGCTGTGTTTGGGTGAAACACCTGTGATCAGTGGGCTAAATCTTATTGGTATTTTCAACTTAAATGTTATCTAACTTGGAGCTGCCTAAATCCAGGTGAGGTGTTCATGAGGCAGTTTGAGTGTAAGGCTCTTTGCTGTCACGTCTCAGTTCTGAGGGGATGATTTCTGTCCTCTGACGTGATGCTGGATACAGGGTTTAATCGGTAATCATTGCCTTATAAAAAATCTCCCTGAGTTCATTTGGGCTGTGCATTAAACTGAGGGCTGTGTGGCTGGAGTAAAGACCCTGAAGGGTTTGACTCTTTCCCTTCCTTTCCTACCATCCCTTTTATTTCCTTGCTCTGTTAGAAAGTGTCCCTCATTCCTGAATGAAGGCAGGTGGGAGGAAAGTGATGGGAAAAGGCAGAGGTAAAAACATTAGATATCCCTTCTCACGAGTGGCAGAGTCTTCAGGGAGTATAAATAGTTTGTGAAAATTAAGAGCATGTTTTGAAAATCCCTTCCCCAAAATTCTGCCTGGTTATCACCTGCATGATTTATTAGAAGCACCCTTCCTCATCTTCAGATTGATCTTTACAATTGCTCCCTTGTCTAGTGTTTCTTCCTCTGCTGTATTCTCTGTGGCTCTCACCACCTTGATAATCCCTTCTGGTTTGTGTGTGGTTTTTTTTTTTTTTTTTTTAATCTCACAGAGGGGTGGGCTGTCTTTGTTGTGAGGCCAAAATGTGCTTGTGCTGCCACTTCTATTTCTTGACTTGCAGTGCTGGACCAGGGTAGGAGAGGATGCAGTGTAAATGGCACATTTATTTTGAGCCATCTAAGGATGGTTTAAAATAGAGATCACTGACATAAGATGGACATATGTGGGGAAATGTGAGTACAGAGGGTAGTAACTAAGCTCTTGATGATATACAACTGCATCTAGTACCTACCTAGTGTCTAAAATTGAAATTTTCTGTGGCCTCATTCTAGTGTGTAAAATCCTACACCTTGCATGCAAAATTCTTATGTTATGTACATTGGAGGGTGAACTGGCTGCAATATAACTGCTGTATCATTGTCATACATGAATGGACACTGACACTGTATGCATGTGTCAGGGTCACTGTTTGCTCAGAGATGTTGTGGAAGAAATAAGTGTGCTTAGGCAAACTTGTGCTTTTCAAACTGTTGAGTTGGCACCTGTCTAACAGCATTAGGAAGCTCACTGAGTAGCTTGTGATAGCCTTTGAAAATCCTGGCCAGCCTTGGATGCTGGCAAGTGTGCCTAGATTATTTACAGTGCTCAGTCTTTAAATTCATTTGATAGAAAAAGGAAGGAAGCAGTCTGAATAAATGTGACACTCCCTTATTACTGTAACTAGGAAATTAATTTATGGCTCACTGTAAAATCTTTCATGCTCCCTGCTATTGAATGCCAAAATCTTCAAAGGACAGCCTAGTAAGGTCATATTGTTCTTAAGGAGCTTTAATTATATGTTCTCCAGTTAAACTCCTTGCAGGATTTCCAAGAACCTTAGGTACCAAATTCCCAGAGAAGTGCACTGAGGAGGAATCTGGACTAGATTCAGAATAACTTATTCTTTGGTTATTTGATTCTGTGGTATTAGTAAGTGCAGAGCTTGGTAGCCTTATGGTGCTGGACTTGGTGCAAACACAAGAGGAAGGAGTCTTCCTTTTACCATTGCAGTAGTCAGGAGAGGCAGAGAATGGGTGAAGGAAGGCACAAAAAAGGAAGCAGGTTGCCCAGGTGGAATCTGATGCTCTAGTAGAGCCTGGTTCACTTCACCACAACCAAGACATTGGCCACTGGTCAGTCTAGAGGCTCTTCAGACCTCTGCAACCTCAGCTGATCTTGTGGGGGCTGTGAATAAATGACCCCTTTAGGAATTGTTTTCTGTGGTTAAAGGAAAAAAAGCTTGGGCTGTAAATTGCTTTTTCCTCTTCAGTGTTTAGCAGTTGAGTCAGTCTGATTTTAAAAAAAAAAAAAAAAAGCCAGTCTGCTTTGTTTCCTTGGTTTGCACCAGGCAGGCAGACACCATGGTGATCTGCAGCCAACATGTTTGTTTTCCTGCCCTCCATGACCATCACCCAGCAGAGGAGCTGCCTGTCATAGGAGCTGGGGCTCACAGCAAGCCTTGGCTGCCCTCTCTGAGCACCCTCTTGGCTTCCAATTTCAAAGCCTCCAGCCCTCATGGAAAGGGCAGACACTCTCTTGCTTTGGGAGGCTAACAAACTCTACCATTCCCTGGGAACTCTGGAGGTCAGGCTTTCATCCGGATGCCTTGATGGATCAGGCTGCCTCCCCCACCTTTCTCTTCTGTCCTTTTTTTCCTGGGGATTGTAGAAGGCCATAAAATGCTTTGATAATTAAGCAGGGAAAATTTCCACAACCCATAAAACATAAAAGGTAATACTAAGCCCAATTTAGCTTTCAAATGCCTTTCAAATAACCTGTATTAAACACATGGTAAAGGCACTTGGTCGGTGCTCTTGAACAAACAATCTCTGAGCCTGGTTTTTAGAGTTGTGTGTCCAGACCGGCTGTAGCCATTCCGAGAGCATTCCTTGGTTCAGGTTTCCATCGTAAACTGCAATGTGGGAACTGGCGGAGGTAAAATAAAGAGTTGACCTGAAACTTTGCCCAAACCATGGACTGGACATAAATTGTTCTTTTGAAACTTCAAATCTTTTTTGCTTGTTTGTATAATCTTTCTCAGCCAAGACTGCAAGAAACGTGGTGAAGGCTGGCACTTGCAGCAGACTTGGAGAGAAATTTGCAAGTCTGGAAAAGTTTGGAGAATAACCTGAACTGTGTTTGGAGATGACAGGTGATATTTTTGGTAGAAAGAATGTCAGATTAGTTTGCTTAGAAATGACAAGAAAGCATTCAAAGAAGAAGTCAGTGGTACCTGCTGGGCTCTTCAAAACTCTGAATGCGGGACAAATTCAAAGAAACTAAGCATGGACTCCTTCAAAATTAAACCACCATGTTTCACATACTTCTGTCATAGGTGGAAATGGCCATCCTGAGATACTGTTTTATGGTTAGTCTATAACTGAATTGCAAGTTGGTCTTAATTATTTTGGCTCCTCACATTTTATGGGTAAGGTAACACGTTTGGCCTGTTCAACTTTACATTGGCCTATGCTTGGCATGTTGTCACGTACTTGCACAGCAAGGAGCCACCATGAGCAGCTGTGGTCCTTGGGTCAGTGTACAAAGGGGCCCAGCAGAAGCCAATGAAGCCTTTGAGAGGTGGAAGTAGCCCCAGGCATTTGGCCATCTCCTTCCATATGCTGAGCAGCAGAAAAAACCCAACATGGCTAAAAACTCCTCTTTGCAGCTCCAGACACAGTCTTTGTGATCAGGAGGAAATTTGCTTTGCAATGGGAATACCACTACCAGGTTGGGGTATTGTGGGCTGATGATTTTAATATTTAAGAAGCAGCCACCATATTTCTAAGAACTAGCAATCACCAGCCTTAGGTTGGAGGATGTGGGGCTGTGATAAGAAGATGAGAGCAGTGGAGGAACAGAGGTCTGAGGCAGGGGAGCTAGTTTAGGAGATCAAAGAGAAAGGGGATATGGGGTCAGGAATTTGGGATATTGTCAACATCAAGGTCTTTCACCCTTCTCAAACTGCAAGTCTTTAGCAGTTGATGTCCAATGTAGTTGCAAGTCCCTGTATTTTTGTTTCTCTAACCAAGTAAAATAAGAAAATGCTGGGAATTTTGCAACTGTTCAAATCAAACTAGAATTTCTCTTCTGTGATAATCTTAATGAGGTATCTTTCACAGTAGCCCTCGTGATAACTTGTTCCTTTGCTGTCTGGTTAGATGTTTGCAAGGCCAAATTGAAGTGAAAATGTTAATCTCTTAAGGTTTATGTTTTTTGAGATCTGGTATTGTTTGAGTCTTTTTACAGTACTTCCAATGCTAACTTTCTTCAGATTTCCTTGTTGCAGAGCTGGCAGCAAGAGTTCTCAGTGGAGGCCAACATTGTTAGCAAGGTAAAGTTTCACTCCCCCTGCTTTAGGCTGACTAATCTGCCTAAAATAATCATCCATGCTATAACATCCTGGCCTGATAATTCAAAATGCAATTGTCTCTGCCTTTAAAGTTCGGTTTGTTATTTTAGGAAAGGTTATAGCACTGTCACGATCAGCCCTTGCAAGCTTACTGAGTTAGCGTTGTGTAAACTCCAGAAAGAGTGCACTTAATGGAAAGCCTAATTAACTCAGCTTTTAGTTAGACGATAATGACTGGACAAGATTGATATGCGAGCTGGACATTCATTTCCTGAAGCACTTCTAAAATTCCTATTCTGAGTAACCAACTTATGCTATTTCCCTGAAATAACCAAAAGTCTCTGACAAGTGCTAAATAATTACTAGGATAGCTGCACCCATTTATTTCTTTTTTTAAGAGGCATGTACCATATTTATATGAACTAGTAACTGCCAGCCAAGTCTCTAGCTGTGCTTTGGTAAACCATCAGACAATTTTAGCAGTGAATTTCAAGTGAGATGAAGCTCTGGAAAGGCCTCTCACTAGGGAGTTTGTGTGTGTGTGTGTGTGTGAGTCTGATCCCTTTTTAATTTTTATTTTTTAAAAGAAACATTAACAGAAATAAAGATTGTGCTTCAGGAGCATGCTGAATAACTGTAACCCAAAGGAAACTTTATGCCCCAAACAACCAGCAAAGCCATCCAGCCAAATTGGGTGATGCTTCTTACATGTATGCTCATGCACAGCCATTTAGCCAGGGAGAATTTTGTTTTAAAGACTATTAAGTGACTTTGGGGAAAAATGCATTGCAGATGTTTTTTTTTAATTAAAAAAAATAAAGAGGAGCTTTTTGCTGCAGTATGTTGGGGGGCTATAGGTTAAGACCTTTTACATCCTCTAATACAAGTTATTGCTTCATCTTAAAATGAACTTCATATGCTTCCAATGATCCTAGGTCATTTCCTCTAGACAGAAATCAGCATGGTGTCTAATATTCTAAGTGCGGGTAATTAAATGTAGGGCCAGGCATAACAGTGAAAATTCAGTCCTAGTTAATTTTAAAGAACAAGATGGTGAAGAATTTAATTGAACATAATATATTTCAAAAGGTTTGGAAATGAGTGTTGGATAAAAAGGAAATTGCAGTAAAATTGCATAAATTTTCTTTAAAGTTTTGTTAATAAGGCCCTAAAGGTATAACAGCTTAAATATACCTGTGCACCTATATGGTTTACTTTGAGGTTTCACCCTCATATGGGAAATAACCTAAGTTATATTGTCACTGTCTGATATATGTCTCTTTTTCCTTGCACTGATGACGTTGCCAAAATTTCCCTGGATTTGTAGGATATTAAAACAAAATTATCTTCTCTTATATAGCTGGAAAATGTTGAGGTATTGTAGTGCTAAGTTCAACAGAAATGTTTGTCCCAGACTCAGGTCTGTTGAGCTATCATCTGTGTAAGTACATTCATGGGTATTTACAGAAGACATAGTTTCAGTCCAGGGAGGGGAATCTGGTTTCTCCTGTCCTTGGTGGAAAATGAGATTGCCCAAGAAGTTGATTTGAAATGTCTAAAACAAGCCCACGTTGTTAATCTCACCTTCTGGAGAAAGATCTCTCTATTAGGCATAGAGGCTTAATATCCATTTTCCCCCACGTCGGTCCCCACTCCTGATCTCTGTCCTCAAGCAATGTAGAGAGTAGAGGTGAAGCTTACCAACAAATCGGCTATAACTCGGGAAAGGCAGGTATAATTGCCAATATGTAGGTTTTCTAATGTTATGAATTTTCATGAAGTGTCACAAATGTGTTTATTATGTTCATTGGTTAGAAACATATCTGCTTCCCTGATACGCGGACAAAAAAATATATATGGCTCAGATGTCACTTTACACTTCTCCTCTGAGTGTTTTCGCTGCCGAAAGCATAAACAGAGAGGGTCATTCAACAGAACTTCAGTATCACTCAGCTTTGATTAAAATCTTTGCTTACATTCTTTTTTTAAACAGACTTTTTAATCGATGGAAAATCTTATGGAACTTTACGAATTTTATACAACAGTACCATATTACAAGGTACGTTTAAATGTCACTGTTTCTCTAATTGCCAAGCAATCATGAATCTTTCCCTAATAGAACCATAAAAGTGAAGATATTCTTTAACATAAAATTTAAATTTGAGGGGCTATTTGAAAAAGACTAAAGGAGGATGTTGTTAATTAAGCTTCCTTGCGATACTAACAAATGTATTCTTTAAATGAGGGCTCATTAATGTCTGTGCTGTGACAAACTTCTCATTTCATAAGCTCTTGAGTTAGAGATTTACCAGAGTGAAAATGTTGAGTAGCTGGTAATTGGAGCATAAGGAATTGGCTGCTGCCACGGCTCTGATCTCCGCTCGGCTCTGCTCCACGGTATGAGAGAGATTCCACGTTTACGGCATGCTCAAGACACAGTAACATCACGAGCTGTGCTCTGAGCAAGAGAAACATTAAGAAATCCTTCTTCTGCCTGAGAATAAAACATGTTTGATTTGTCAGGAAAACCGAAGTCAAGATGCATGTGATAATGGAGATGAATTGACGAAATGGTATGCCAATAAGGATAAATAGTTACAGGTTTGAAGCTGGGCTGCTGTTGCTCTAAGAGCACTCTGAAGCTGAGATTACTGCATTGCAGAAGCATATTTCTGCAACAGTGTAGAAAGGAAACATATCATTATCAGTTCAAATAAATCCTCTGGGTGGAGGAATAATTTTAGGCATTTTTCAAGTGATGTTATCTCCCAGGCTCTCTCATCTCTTCTAGGAAAATGGACTCAAGTGTTGAGATATGTAGCCTGGGAGCTACATCTCTCAGACAACAGATCTGAAAAGTTGACAGCTGTGCTGTCTATCCACTCAGAGTGGAGGGGCTGCTGAGGGGGCCAAATTTGCAGGTTCTTATTTAGTCCCTGTTTGAGCAAAGCTCCTTTTTAAAACAGTATGTTTTGGACAAGGAAGAGCAGCAAGAACTTTGGAGGATGGTCCAGTGACATGCAAGTGCTTTGGAAATGCTATCTGTTTTATAGGGCCCTGAGAGATTTTGGGAAAGGGAAATAAAAAGTCACTAAAAGTTTAGATGGAACACGTGGAGAAGAAATCGATTCAAGCTTTTGATACATTTAGAGAATAATTTTACATTTGGAATTGTGTTTTGAAAACCTAAGGATATTTGGGATATTTTCAGGTTTTGTTTTGCTTTGGGTTGTTTTTTAGTTTGTTCTGTTTCATTTTTTTTTTTCTTTTAGTATGCAATATCCCAGTTTTTGGTGGTGGACAGCAAGAAATAGTGCAGGAGATAATGGCAATATGGTAATATACTCTAACAAAACCACTAACTACTAAAACTGATTAATTTCCTTTTATGAAGTGTTCCTTGAGATTCACCTCAGCAAGGTAGGTTTCTGTGTTGGTTTTTTGGTTTTCTTTTGAATGGATGGAAATCATTATAAATGCTACAAACAGGTTAAGCAGACTGAAACAGCTGGAGAGCCTCTCACGAACAGTTCTGGTCAGCTTACAATTACAGGAGAAAATGCCTGAGTCATCAGCTTAATTAAAATACCATCAGACCTTTCATTTCTTTCATGTCTCTTGTTTTGTTGGTTGAACTGAAGTGGTGAGACCTTGGAGTGCAGGTGCACACTCAACCTGAGCTCTTATTTTGCTTCAGCCAAAATCTAGACCCTTATCAGTATCACCCAGGTCACTCACCCTCCCATCTGATCATCACTGGAAGGAAACTTGATCATATATGAGTCTGGGAACTAAACCTATTTTGATAAAGCTGTGTTGAGGAAATGACTGGTGGTGTGTTGTCTCTTTTCGCATGCTTCCATGCATGGCAAAGCCCTTCCGTATTGAGGCTTTACCCTGGTTTTCAGGTGCTGTTGTCTTTGATGCCAACGCAGATTTAAGAATGCTGGGAAACTATGATTAGCATCCTTCACTAGTTGCATTCACCTGGTTTGATAGCCCTGCACTGTGGATGACTAGTGATGCTGAGGCACCTTTTTTCCTGAAAGAAAAGTTACATGCAACAGTGTAGTCAACAGCAAATGATCAATCAGTCTTATGTAGGTAGAACCTCCAACTTTGTAAAAACTAGGGGTGGTTTATATACCAAAAAGCTGAGTGTTTAGCTGAAATGTCCTGTCTAACATACAATTTGAATTTACTCTTTCTGGTTGTATTGAAGTGTTATTTATTGTGTGTTTGTGTTTTTTAAAAAAAAAAAAAATTTAATGACTTTCACTAAGTTCATAGTATTATGCAGCATCTACTGTAAAATAGGCATAACTACTTATTTTTGTTAGTTATATTGCTCTCAATTCTATTGAGAAGCTTTACAGTTGTGTTTGGGAATTTGGAAAAGCACATGGCTTGCTATCTATGCCTCACTTTTTTTTTCCTGTATGACTCTATGCTTTTTGCTTCAATTCCTGTAATCTCAGCCATTCTGATCTTTCTGTGAACAAGGATTGCAAAATTGGGTGCTCGTTAATAGAGATTCCACAAATAACAAAATGGATTTTACCCTTTTCTAACATTTTGGGACAAACTGGGTGTGAGTTTTAATTCAGACCTGTAAGTTTCAAGAAAGGGAGCATACACATGGGTATGGGATAGCTGGGATTCTCACCAGCTCTGTGCTGAAAATATTCCAAGTGACTGTGGGCTTCGTATCTATCCAGTTTCATCCTGAAAGAATGAGTTTTGAATTTTGAGGTCTGAGCTAAAAACATAATGGAAAGCTTATGAGAAGCTCGGTATGTAAAACAGAAATTCTTCTTCGCTAATTTTTCTCTGCTGGGGGATAGGGAAGAGGAATAAGGAAATAAAGCTTGAAAGATGATCATGCAACACTTCAGAAGACAATTGAAACCCTGGCTTTAATAAAATCCTTTAAAAAAAAAAATAATCACTCTGGCTTCAGGGAACCTCTTACCATATTTTGTTAGGAAACTGGAAACTTAATGTAGCTTATAATTGATCCTGGTAACATTCCCCTGAAGAAGCCTGGGTAATGCTACACAATTACTTCAAATTTCAGGTATTAAGCTGCAATAGTTAACTTCAAAAAGAGGTGAACAATGCTGAATTGCCACTCTGGCTTTGCAAAATCTCCTTCATTAACAAAACAAACCTGAAGACAGCCTGATGAAAGTTTTTGTAAGGCACCTCTTAGTTTTCTTTTCGTAGAAGTCAGTAAAACTTATGATAGAAACTGTCTGCTGTTAACCCTAAAGTCCTATGATAATTCAGGTTGGTCTCAGCTCCAACTTCCTGTTTGAAGCCAGGTCAGCTCTGAGATCAGTCTGAGCTGCTCTGGAATCTGGTCTTGAAAACTTCCAAGGATGGAGACTGCATGTTATAGTGATATTTTTGGGGGATGGTGGTTTTTTAACCTGTTGAGCAAATACATTGCCTTCAAGTGCACCTAAGAGAACTGCCAAGTGCTATGCATAAACAAAGTGGAAATGGTCCAGATTCTAAGCTCCCAAGGTGGAGAGAGGAGGAAGGGAGCTGACTAATAGCTTTTGGGTCTTGAAGGCTCCATGATTGCAACCTTGCGGCCATCCTCTTGAGCGATGCAGCTCCTTTAAATCAGTGGAGTGGCACACAGGGGCATTACTGTTTTAGGTTTATTATTATTACTCCTCTTTATTTTCCTCTGCTCAGGTCTGTATTGTGTGCAATGTACTTGAGAGAAAACTGCTCAGGAAATGAAGCATAGAAATGCCCTCTTCAAATGCTGTGATAAGCGTGGGGGGAGAAGGGTACGGATGAGTGCAGACACATCTAAGCCACCCAGGAGGGGTGCTGCAGGTCAGGTGTACCACATGAGGAGAGGGACCAGTCCCAAGGGCTGCAGCATCTCACCAGGCACTTCTGGTCCCCCTTCAGTAAAGACTGAACATGTCTTTGTGCTGTTCCTATAAGTGTTTGGAGCTCCTCACTGCTTCTCCAAATGCAAGAAATGTTAAAAGTGACTAGTCAGGGACATATAATGAACTGTTTGAAATCTTCTCTGTGATGTGTTTGATTTCTTCGTTAATCAAAGCTGGATTCATATGTTGGTAATTGCTGTGAAGCCCAGATCATATGATCACATCAGCTCCAGCTTTTGCTTAAAAAGAAAAGTCTCTCTTGAAAAATGTGATAACTTATTCCCAGGCTGATTTAATCTATCCCCGCTTTATTCAGGACTAACGACTCAACTCTTTCAAATTCAAATGCCAACATGAATGCCTTGTCTCTATCAATAAGCCAGATTTCCCTTTCACTTTTTTCTTTAAAATAGCCTAGTTGAAGTTACTTCTAACTGTTCAGTCTACTTCTGTTTATGCAGCTTGGGATATATGTGATCTATGGAGCTGAGCAAATGCAAAGGTGACAGATGACTTTTTAGGCTAATATTTAAGCAGGGTAATGAATAATCTGAAAAATAAGATAAATTTCTTAGACATTCTGCTTTTGGTGTAATTTGAATTTTTGTGATCTCTTATTGCCAGCCTGAACTGAATAATTTGAGATTTTCCTGATGTTTTTCTGGCAGATATGAATCTGAAAATTTTTCATGGTTTTGATTTCTCTGTTGACATTTTGTTGCTAGTCACTATTGGATTTTTACAGAGAAGGAATCTTGCTCCATGACCAGCTAGGGTACCACTTAGTTTAAGTGAGAGTGGTGAGGTACTGCTCTTGGGTTATATCTATAGCATCCCTAGTGAACATAATCCACTCTGTAAAGTTTTGAGAATGGCCCAGAATGCAATAAGCTCTAAAAAATGCTGTACAGGAAAGCTGAGGGCAGCCCACTTGGTGTGTTCAGCCACGTATCGAGCTGCCAAAGAGGCTACTAGCAACTTACTGGCTCTCTAGATGTCCTCCAGCACATAGTCCCTTCATAGCTCCAGGGAAAAAAAAAAAAAATTCTGATCAAGTGTTTAATTTCACTCCCACATTTGTTGCCTGGATGGTAAGCATGCCTGTCCCCAGGTATAGCGCTTGCAGACCACCCAAAAAAACCCAACAGTGTCTAGAGAGTTATTGAAGAAACTTACAGGCTATTCATTCATAGACTGAATAAATGCATTGACAACATTGTCGTTTCTGCCCAATAACAGACACAGCTGTGGCTTTCATTCAGCAGTTTCTGGCAGACACTGGAGTATACCATAAATTGTTATTCAATAGAGACGAATTTGGCATATGAATTAAGGTGAGCAATTTTATAGCATTATCCAGAATGGATTTCCTAGTGCATGACATACTCCCTTAGGAATGTTTCCAAAAAGGCGGCTGCAAATTTTCCCTTAGTAAAATTTATCTGTGGTGGGGTCTGTTCATTTTCAGAGATTTTTATCTTCACAAGCAACTTCAAAACGCTATAAAAAAATCCAGTTGTTTACATAGATAAGACTCTGGAACAGTCTGAATTGTACCATCAGATTAATTTGCATTTAGATTGTGCTTTTCTAATGGCTCTGAAAGACACTAAAAATACATATTAGGTTTTACACTAGGACTGTAGAAACCTCTCTTGCAACATTTTGAGGCTGGCAAAATTAGAGATGCCATGATCTGCGAGCCCTTACTTCCAAGCCAAGAAGCCCTGCAACTCATGCAGTAGAAATTCTGCCCCTTCTAAAACAAAATTAATTGTTGCTGATTAAAATGAATTGTTTTTTGCAGTATGTTGCTCTGGTGGACATTTTGTTGAAAGTTGACACCATTTGTGGTGCCAGCAAATACAAATCTACTGTAACTTACTTCGAGCCTTTCCTGTATTTGTAATGTAACTTGAAGAGATGCTGTTTAAGTGATAACTTATGGCTAGTATTTTCCACATTGGTATTCACTTTATCACTAAACCAGTGTCAAGGCACTGCTTGTAGTAGTACTCCAATATTTCTTGTGGCACCGTTTTCTTGTTTGGTTGGTTTTTAATATAGCGTGTGCAATGCAATACATCACAATGAAAAGCCATTACTACTGTGGTCTCTTTTGGGAAACTCCATTTGTCAAGCTGTGAAAAGAGATGCAGAACAAGTTATCTGATAATTAATGGAGCAGCTGAGATTAAAGGGAAAAAAAAAAAAAGAAAAAAGGTATAGAAGCACTGAAGAAAGCTGGTTTAATCATACTCCTGCCTTACCTGAAAGTGGAAGTATGTGATATTTGGGAAGCCTGTATATAACTCATAAGAGCATTGGTAATTTCATGTGCATATTCGGCTTGGTGTTTTCCCAGTGCCTGCTCAACACGGCCTGAGCCATGTCAAACACTGTCCTGGCTTGGGGTGGAGCAGAGCCAACTTTCTCTTCTGTAGGAGAGGCTCTTGCTTACACCGGTTGCCGTGGCAACCGGGGGTCAGCTGACTGGGTTGTTCACCCTGTGGAGGGGTCGCACCTGTGGGGAGGGGTGGACAGGTCAGGTGACCCCAACTGACCAATAGGGTGTTCCCTCCCTCTGCCATGATCAGTATCAAAGCTGAGGGATCAAAGGGGTGTGGTTGGCTCTGCTTCAGTGGCTCAGCTGCTTCAGTGGCTCAGCTGCTTCCATGACTGATGTCCAAGGTGGACCATGTCAGTTCATCTACCTTTGATCCAGATCCATAGGTTCCTGAGTCAAGATCTGGAATCCAGTTCCATCTGTTGCCAAGTCCAGTCTGGAAATTTCCCAGTGCCTGCCGGTGATGTCTCCCTGGGAGCTTGATACGGTTTTGTATATACATTTATATATATTGTATCTTTCATTATTTCCTTTTTATTTTATTATTAATATTTGATTGAAGTAGTTTAGTGGGTTTTTTTCCTTCTAAACTCATAAATCTCTTTATCTCTCTTCTTCCTCTTATTGGAGTGAGAGGTGGGGGAGAGCATCTGTCTTGTCATTGGCCAACTCGGCCTAAACCACGACAAATGCTGTCAGCCAAATGTGAGAATTGGAAAGATAGTGGATGAAAAATATCCTTGGAAGGATACTTGGTTGCTGTTTGATTATACCCTATTTCAGTTTCTTTTCAGCCTTTCTCATCCTCCTGTCTCAGTAGCTCTTTCAGGGATACTTTGTGTGGTTCTGTTCTCTCCATGTGGTTGTTTGGAAAAGGACTTTTACTTGTACCTGACCAGAACCACCAAGCAGAGAGCTGAAACTGTGCCATGTCACTGCACTGACCAACTATGCAACTGGTCTGGGTCACTTGCAGGGACTACATCAGTGGAAAAAAAATCCCTGCAACACAAATCTTAATGAAAACCAATTCTTCAGCATAAATATTGTTACGCTGGGTCAGTGGAAAGCTTTAGTGAGACTAGTGTCCTCTCGCTGATGGCCAGTGTCAGGTGCCCAGAGAAGAATATACTGGTAGGAGAGTTAACCAGCAGCACATTCCTGCATTTTATTTTCATAGCTTCTGGCAATCGGTGGCTGAAGTCTTTCTTGAGCTGAAGGTACCTTTATTGTTGTGTTTAGGCATCTTTTTACGGACTTCTCCTCTGCGTCTTGGTCTGATTGCTCTTGGGACCCTTGTGCTTTTAGTCCCCATAACACTACATGGCAAAGAGATGTGCAGTTGTGTCATCTGCTGTGTGAACAAGGGCTTCAGCAGCTTGTGTTAAATCTGTTGCTTGATGGCATCATGTGAAGCTTAATATTTCTCTGTTCACGTTCTCCGTGCCCTTCAGAAATTGCAGATCCTTCATATCTGTTACTTACTGTCTCTTTTCCAGGCTGAAGAGACCTGGCTTGCTCCACTTATCCTTCATGGAGAAATTATTCTATACTTCCTCCTATCCTATTGCTTTTATCTGTACCTTTTCTGTTCTAATATATCTGCTTTCAATGACTAGCTCTGTCCTCATCAGTCAAGCCACGAACCCACCACAAGTTTATACCACTATAAACACATTGATAGTGATGTTTTATATTTCTAATTTCTCTGTTCTCTTCCTATAAGTTTGGTAGCTTCTAATAAGTTAATATTCTTAAAAGTCTACTTTTGTTACATATTCCCAGATCTTTCCTGATCTTTCCTGAATGATGATTGGCGTAGTGCCCATCATTCTGCCTACGTAGTTAAGGTTGTTCTTACTGACATATGTTACTTTATTTAATGGTACAGACTACTATCTGACATATTGTTCAATCATGCAGTGATATTTCTGTAACTGTGTAGTACACTTTAATTTATATGAGAGATTTTTATACTGTGAATAACCTTTACTCACTATTCAGCCTCTGCTACAGATGTTATGGATAGGTGAAGAAGTAGAGATCACAGAGAAAATCTTCTCCTTTGAGAGAAGCTGTTAATTTCTTTTTTTTAAAGTTACTAATTATATATTAACTCCTGAGAGAATCTTTCTCCTTTTTCCATGACAACTTAGCTTCTTTACATGTCTCTCAATCTGTGAAAGGCTTTTTGGGAATCCAAATATAATATATCAAATGACTCATCCTATTCACATGTTATTGAGGTCTTCGAAGAATTGCAATGCATCTAGGAGGAATGACAGCCCTCTGTAAAGACGACTTGTTTCTTCTCTGTTACAAGATATTTATGGGTATATCTACTATTAAAGTTCCAACCAATCTGCCTGACACAGAAACCTAACTAATGGTCTATAGTATCCTGTATTTTCTTGCTCCTGAGACATGTTTAATAAGTTTTGTCATCTGTGCAGCCTTCCATTTTTCTGGGCTGGGAGCTCTTCGAAGCCATTGAAGTGATAAATCACATACTTAAGATTTCGTATATTAGTTCCTCTAGGACTGCTGGGTCAATGGCATCTGGTCTTAGAGATTTGCTACTGTTTTATTGACCTACTCTAATCCCCCATCACTGGCACTTCAGTTGGAGATTTCAAACTTGCTTCACACATAAAACCTCCCTGAGCTTTTCCCTTATAAACACCAACTCAGATAATTCATTTAGCTTTTCTGATACAGCCTTGAACTCTCTTTTTACACCTCTGTCATGTATTAGTCACATGAACTCCAACAAAGGTCTTGCTGCTTCTTTATTTGCAAGACTTTTGTGATTAATTGGGATACCTGTAGCAAGTTTTCTTCAAAATGTTTTCTGATTTATTATTGTTTTGCATTTAACATGTAAACTTCCTTACCTTTGAAGTGATTTTAGTCCAGGTCTGGTTGTCTGATTTAATATATGAAGTTTACTGAATTTTCACTGAATTTCACTGAATTTTTTTTAGAGTTGGAAGGGACCGTATAGATCATCTAGTCCAACTCCCCTGCTGAAGCAGGATTGCTTAGAGAATGCTACTCAGGACTGCATCCAGGCGGGTCTTGAAAATCTCCAAAGAAGGGGACTCTACAACCTCCCTGGGCAGCCTGTTCCAGGGCTCTGTCACCCTCATCGTGAAGAAATTCTTTCTCATATTCGAGTGGAACCTCTTATGTTCCAACTTGTGCCCGTTGCCCCTCGTCCTCTCACTGGGAACCACTGAAAAGAGTCTGGCTCCCTCCTCCTTCAACCCACCCTTGAGATACTTATAGGCATTAATAAGGTCTCCCCTCCGCCTTCTCTTCTCCAGGCTAAAGAGTCCCAGCTCTCTCAGCCTTTCAGTTTAAATGAGTCTGTCTTTATTTACTAGACTGTTTTTGATGGTTTCCTCCCTGACTTTCACTGCCTTTATTCTATACCTTTTTGTGGTGTGCTTTGGCAGAAGGATGTTATAGAGGTCCTGGGATTATGGGAATTGCATACCTTAGGGAGACCTAGTTAACCAAATAAGACTCTGCAGCTATCTTGAGAAGCGAAGAAGAGGAGAGAGGTTCTGCTTGGAAGGAAGGGGAAGAAATTTAGCAGCTCTCCTCCCACCTTCTCCAGTCACCCATTGATGATAAAGTGAATTCCCAGGACTCGGAGAGCAGAAGAGGTCTGCAAAAATTACAAGAGAAGAAAGGACTGGGAATGATCTGACTTGAAAAGAATTGCTTGCTTAATGGTTTGATGTGGTTTTAATCCCATACCCTAAAAGGATAAGGGGCTCCAGGGACTGGTTTGCCTATGTGTTTAGGGAGTGAGAAAATCTGAATGCCTCAGTGGGGATTGCAGCCATGAGAGGGCACAGCAGCCCGAGAAAACCACTAATAACAACCTATTCCTAAAAACATGATCATTTGTTTTGTTTTTAATTCAAGGATCAAATGGGGCAATTGTTTCTGACTCAATAAAACATCTCAGATTTTTTTTTTATGGCATATTTTAGTGTTATAGAGTATTTATTCATTGATATAAGCACGATCCACCAGTATGTAAAGTTCTGATGGGCTGCCTAGGTTGCTTCTTGCCAGCTTGTCCTCCTTCCTAATCAGTGAACTGGCTGATGATAGGAAACCAAAGAGCTTCAGAGAAACCTGAGCTTCACTTTCCAGGGGTGAGCCACTTTGGCATTTTGATGATGAAATTTCTCCCATAAAACTTCTCCCTGGTCTGCTGTGGATGATCTTGGGTTTCCCAAGGTGTCTTCCTCCTTAACCCACCTCTGGCAGCTCAAGAAAAATTGGATGACTTCAGAAAACTGACATGGCATTCCCCTTCCCTGGGGAGCTTCAACATTTCATTTTCCTGTTCATTGTCAAGCCAAAACTCCAAGAACATGTTTTAATTTCCCATTATATAGAAATTTTAGGATCTGGCACCTCTTATAGCCAGTTCTGCTGGGGATTCAAGAATGAAACATACTGGCTGGCATATCTGGAAGGCTTCTAGGATGCGGGTAGAAGCACAGCATCTGAAATCAGTATAGTATAGGCCTACGAAGTGCGTATGTGTGCCACTGGTGTTGCTATGGATCGTTGTGACAGGACACTGATACAGCCTAAACTGGGAAAGCCTGAGGGCTCTGTGAGTACTGCTCTTTTCATCTGCACTGGTAAACTGGAGATAACGATCTGCCCATCACAGAGGAATATATTATACATGACTAAAAAGAAAAAGAGAGAGGTTCTTTTCCTTTATCTTTTAATCAGTTTGAGAAAGTGTGGCCATCTGCCTCGAGCAGTCTCCCCCCGCTCCAGTTCGTACATAAGCTGCAGAATCAGAGCAATTGCAATGAGACTGTTTTATTCCATGGACCCACAAGGTTATCCCGTGATTACAATGCATATTAATTGTGTTTGAGAAATTATTATAAACTGGACTTTTAAAGGCATGGGGGCTTTTATTAAGTTGCCAGATGCGCGTACAGTGTAGTTAGAAGTCAATGCTAATATCTGTTCATCACAGTGGATGCAGTAATAATCTTTCCTCTATTGGCTACTTCTTAACTGAAATGTGCTGATATAGGAAAAATACTGACACAAAGAAGCAAAAGCTCTCTTGAGTATGGAAAAATCTCATTCTATTTTCTGTTTGTATTTTGTCTTTTCCTTTTCTTTGGTAGTCAGGTAAATGTGGTGTGGGAATGCATATGGAAAAATATCTGTCCTAAAGACGCACAGTCAATTTGAATTGATGCTTCAATCAGTGACTGCATAATAATTTGTGTTAGAAATAACCCCTAAAGCTCTTATGATTGGAAAAGTTTGGTGAAGAAACTGATGTTTGCTCTTCTAGGCAGTTTACAACATTGTGTTTATTTGACAACACTATGTTGTTGCTCTTTCTTCGGTTAAATCAGATGCTTTCTCCATCTGTTCTGAATGTAGGCCTTCCATACATGAAAAAAGAAATGAGAAACTATGTATGTGTGTGTGTATATATCTATAGTTTAAAAAAACCCCAACAATGCTATCTCTGCCAACTTCTGTAGTTTTAGGAGTAGGCAGAATTCTTGAGAACAAGCTTCAACTGTGATTTGTAACGAGGCTTGGTTGAACATGACTTGATTTTGTGTCTTATCTCCAAAATCTGCCACTCTGACAGGAAGCATGAATGGACTGAGAAAAATGGTTTTTGCAAAAAGTACATTTAATGCACACAGTTTTTTTCATCATTTGACTTTGCTTCCTACCTTTCTCTAATTTTACAAGTCCATAATTTCCAATGATAATGATAAACTCGTAGAAGGGGTTACACTGTGGGTAGAATAACACTTCCTACTATTTTGGAATTTGAGCTATTTCTATGAGAAATATTAATATATTAAAATCAAGGTGTATGTGATGGTTTTACAATGTCTTGGATCTATTTCCCTTTGATATCGAGTGAGCTCTGAGAAGGTTAACAGAAACTTGAAATAAATTTGTATTTTAAAGGTGCTTTTTGTTCTCATGGGGCTTTTCTTGGGTGTGTGTCAGATGCTTTCAGTACTTTTAAAATAAAACACATTGGTTTTGAGCAGTGGAGACTTCATTTCAGAGGTATTAGAAGTGATGTTATGGTCAGGCAGGAACAATTGTAGATGATAAAGGTGTTTTAAAAATTATGGTCATAAAATTAGTGATTTCCTATTAAAAAAATCTGTTTATCAAAATATGTTTTTAAAGAAATACTTGAATCATTTTAGTGAGCATAGGCCTCTGTTTTCCTTTCATAAAGGACCATATTTTCCGTTTCATCACCATGCAGAAAGCAAGGTTTACGTTTTCATGGCATATGCTACTTCTGTACATCAGTCTGACATAATCCTCCCTCCCTAATTCTGTTTGTGATAAACTTGTCTTTTACAATAAGCTCTTCAACTCTCAAAATTATGAAGCGACACTTCTGCAGGTCACTGTCTTCATGGATAGCCAGGCCCCTGGAGTCAGTAGTACAAGCACTGGCAGACCCTAGGAGTCACCCTTCTGAATTGAATGGAGATCCTCCAATTTTCAGTAATATTATTTATTATTTTTTTAAAAGCTATTAGGAAGGTTAATATGGGTGAACAGTATGCAGGAATTATTTTTCAAAGAGTTTTACCCCTTCTGCTCCCCACTTTTTTTTTTCCTGAATGTTGTCAACACTTCTTTTTTTTTTCCCCTTTAAAAATGTGTTTGCTATTATATGTTAATCATGGAAAAATGTACATAAATAATTCTTAAGAGAATATGTAAAATATGAAAACCAAGACATTTTTATTCTGTTGTGAATTGAAGGTACATTTTCCTTCTGTGATCATCCTTATTTTACCCATGAAATCAACTATTGGTATGAACAATTGCTATTACAAATCTGAGTTTAATTTTCTGGGTGTGCTCTGGTTTCCTGCTGTTTCACTCAAAGTACGTGCATAAAATGAGCTCAGGAAGTACAGGAATGCCACTGAGGAGAACAAATTGGATTAATATTTGAATCTGTCATTGAAAATGTTAGGTTACTTCAAGTGGTGAGTGATGGTGTGTGGGGCAAGATGACTATTGACATCTTTCTCTGGTCAGACTTCCTTCTTGCCCTCAATTTGTTTTTCTGGTTAAGAGGAGAAATAATAAGTATCAGTGGGGAAATCAGTCTTCCTGGGTCTATGAGACTACCATAACATTATGAAGAATGGCAATTCCAGACTGGACCTAAGGGTCCATCTTGCCCAGTGCTGTCTCTATTAGTAATGATAAGCAGGCACACAAGGATGAGTGGGTGCTGGGCAAATATTTTTAATGTTACCTCCCCCCTCCCAAATCCAATCCCAGCCTCTATTTTCAGCTCAGGGCCCTACTGATCTTGTCATGGTTTGTCTGTTCAGCAGGTCTGTATGGGTCTTTTTGGCATTTTCCCATCAACTTGTACAAACTTCTTGCATTTGCAATGTCCTTTGACAAGGACAGCCTTACCGTGGTTGCATGGAAAGCCATCTCCTTCTGCCTATTTTGAACTTGGTTTCTAGTAGCTTCATCTGAGTGCATGCATTGCGTGTGGCTGTGGAGAGAGTGGACTGTTGTTCTCCCTTCACCCTCTCCATGCTGTTTGTGACTTTGTAGATCTTGGCTGTAGGTGCTCTAAGTTCTCTCTCTTCCAGAGGTAAGAGGCTCCTCCCTTGTTCATCGAATGGAAGCCTCCCTGCACCTCTCTGAACTTTTTGCAATTTAAATGCTGTTCCCCTCCTCTCCAGGACGACTGCATGCCATTTGAAAGGTGAGTGTGAACCAAGGGTTGATCCCCAGCAGCACTGAAAGGATTTTGCTTTGTTCTCTATTCCTGACACTTTTGCTTTGCTTCTATGGAACCATCTATCATAACACCAAGGTCTTGCTCCAGAATGCTAACTGTTATTTCAGAAACCACCGCTGTCTATGCAGATCTAGGATTTTCTTTCCCCACATGCATCACTTTAGTTATACACAATGAATTTCAGCTGCTGTTTTATTGCCCAGTCATTCAGTCTTGTCGGACCCTTCTGTAATTCTTCACAGTCTGCTCACGTCCCTGTTCTTCTGAATAACTTAGTGTCATCATCAGTCTCTACCCCATGCCTCATCCTCCTTTCTAACAATGTCTGTATATATTAAATAGCTCATTTCTCAGCAGCAGTGCCAGTAAAACTGAAATGTTGACCTCCCTCTGTTGTGAGAACTGACCACTTACTCATACTCCATTTCCTATCTTTTAATTAATTTATTCATGCAAGGATTCTCCTTATCAAATAGTCACTTAGCTTTATCTGTCACCCCTAGTTAAGAAACCTCAGAAATCCTGGTCTGTATGTTCCCTTCCTTGAACCTAAATGTTGTTACCTACAGAGTGTCCATCTGTCGCTGGTGTCACTGATGCCCAGGCAGATCAGCATCGCACGCTCTTTCCCCAGGCTTCCTCAGACCCTGCCCAGGTTTCCGGTGAAATCCACCACCTTTCTTCTTGTAAGGCAAGCTCCCCTGCAGTCCTCTATAGGGTCATGCACCCTTTTGTTTATTCATCTGATGATTGAATCTTCCACTGCTACAACCTGCTTTTTCCTATCTGGTCTTTGATCTTCCCCTCACTTTAACTTCCTTTGAAGAAATCTGTCCTTGGATGTAAAAATGTAGCTTCCAGGAATTTTCTTTTTGGCGAAGCTTTGTTTTGAAGTGGGAGAGGAAGGCCTTTTCTGTTGCTTCCTCTGGAGACCCTTCCCAAGAGCCAGGTGCTTCTCCAGAGCATGCATCAAGCTCTTGCTGTGAGGGCCAGCAGCGTGCAAACTTGAGATACTCTGCTTTGCAGTCATATGCTGATGAGAGGGATACATAGAGAATTTTTATAAAACTATAAGATAAAATGACAAACTAATCTCCAAAATTGGGTATTTCATGCTTCCACATACTTCTTCTGGACTTAATTTCATTGTATAAAAGGAAAATCTTCCCATACTTGTATAGAAAACTTTCAAAGGTTGTGGTACTCTATTTGTACCCATAGCCTGCTAATTTTCACCCAGCATTAGCAACACATCCAGTCTGTATAATCCAAAGTGCATGACCTTTGAAACACAAAGGACTGTGATATATCTTGTAATTTCAGAAGAAATGTACTTGCTTCCAGGTACAAAAAGAATGACCAAATTAAGAACTAGATATTTTCTTTTCTTTCCTTTTTTTTTTTTTTTGCACTAAATTTCCAAGGAGATCCTGATGGCATTGCTTCACTGGGGGTGGCTGGAATACGTGTTGCAAACAACTCTAGTTGAGTCTCAGCTGAGTTACATGGTGTGGTTTTTTTTTTAAGAGCAGTGAAGAACAAATTGATTATTAAAATAGTACCTAGAAAAGTTTCATTTTCTTTTTTCTAGAGTAAATCCATTGCTTTTATGTTTGTGTGTCAGATTGATATATATTACTGAGCAAACCTATGAAAGCCTAAGAGATGCCAGGTAATTGCTGGTGGCTGTACACTATCTGGTCTGAACTACTGCTGATATGCAGCAGTGGTGATTTACAGCTTAGTTTTGATCTCTTGTGTAATCTCTCTATGAAATGAAAACTATAAGTCAAGGAAGAAAATTAAGAAAATGTCTTTAATATTATGATTAAATTATTCAGCAGGTGAGTGTTAGATTTGCCATGAAATATCTTTGAAATGATAAATCTGTGAATGCTCTCTGATGCCCTGTGGGGGAGGTGGGGAAGAAGGAGAGCAGCCAGGCAGTTTGAAATGAAGCACGCATGCATGCTTCATTGCCAGCAAAGATACTCTGAGAGTTAAATGTCTGAGATGGAGTTCAACTGTTGTTGGCTTAACAGGAAGCAACTGTGCTTCTTATGAAGGCTGGAACAAAATCTAAACCATAGCCAGACGTAGCTCTGAGCACTGAGGGGATGGCCTCCAAGACCTCTTTCCCTACCATGCTGATGAGTGGCTGTGACTGTCAATGCCCTTCATGGCTTGGAGAGTGACTATCAGTAGCTGCCTACTCTTTTTGGTGCATGCTTTAGGCTTTTTGGAGCCCTAGGGTCTTGCAGCCTGGCAAACTAAGGGTTTTCTGTGTTTTTCTTGTTTGGTTTTTTTTTCCTTCTTTTTTTTTTTTTTTTTGGAGTGTTGATGGGACTGGCTTTGAAAGACAGTCTCTTTGTGGTGCAGGGACTGGTTGAGGACCCTAACCCACTCAGCTGTGCTGTGGATTTTACAGGTGGGAAGAAGCAGGGAAGGGCTTCAGATTTTTCCCTTCCAAGAAAAGAGGAAAAACAAAACAAAAAAGAAAAGGGAAGAAGCTGCTGGCTGGGTGCCACCCTGAATGGCCTCGTTGTTCTCCAGCTCTCTGGACCTAATTAAGTGACTCCATTTCTACAGGCAATGGCGAAGTCTAATGGCAGCAAACAGAAGATCGTTAACACATGGGGCAGGCCTGTGATGTGGCTTTCTGGAATGAGAGATTGCAGTCGGGGGAGGAGGAGAGAAAGGATGAGAAGGAGTACGAGGAGCAGAGAGAAGGAGGTCCCTCCGCAGAGACAGAAGTGGCAGACACAGGAAGGAGTTTTGTTTCCTCCCAGGAACGCTGGGAAGAGCTGGGGAGAGTTTGATTTCAAAGTCCAACAATGCAGCTATGGCATTTGTTTCCAATTCAGCAGGAATGAGTGTATGGTTTGAACAATTCTTTCGAGGTTCCTGGCAGGGGGAATATAACTCATCTCAGCTGGCTGTTTTAGGAGATCAAATGACACAAAAATTTTCACTCAAAGCTAGGGTATCCTTCTGGCAGCCAGAGACCGTGCACATCTTCACAGATTTGCTATTTGCTCTAATGTGGACCAAGAGCTGCGTGCTGTGTAGAAAACTGCTTGCTTACAAAACAATCTTATTATTGCCAGATGTTGGCTTCCTGCCCACTTTTACATAATTCAGGCTTTTCTTTGCTCAAGATGTTACAATTTAAAGGTGCTTTAGAAGTCTTATTTCAAAAGCCTTGATAATACTTTTTTCCTTATTCTTTTTTCTCCTTGCTTAGAGTGGCTCTTCCACCAGCACATGTTGCAGTCTGGTGTATACCTTAATGCGTATAACCAAGATTAGGAAAACTCCTTCTTCGCTCTCTACCTCTGGGTTGATTCAAAGAAGAATGAAAATAGCCATAAGGCCTTGCTGTCTGCATCCTATTGACTCACATATGCCAAACACAATGTGCATCTTTGTTTCAAATGCTGTCTTACGTAGTGAATATAGCTTTTGCTTTTTTAATGCTTTTTTTTTTAACTTGAAACTTTAGGTAATGGATTATTGTAAGTGTCCAAAGACTGCCGACAGAGGCTTAATCCAGGCAAGTTATAGACCTCTCTAAGCAAACTTCTCCATATGACTACTGGTGCTTTGCTTGTAGACTTCATCCTTCATCCACAGATCAAATAACTGTCAAAGAAGTGCCATAATAAGCCTGTGACATATTCCTTGTTGAATCTACCCATAGCACCAATGAGTAAAATTTATTTTTACAAGATTATCCTAGCAGGTTACTGGCAGAGTTAGAAATGGGATGCTTCAGTTCTGACTCTGAGCTTTGTTGCTTTACTTGCTTCAGAAACAGGAGTTGCATGGCTTCCCTAATTGTGGTCTGGCCACCTAAAAGGTATGGATCTAGGTGAGGCTGATTCTCAAGGCTCCCTTCGTTGCCAGTGAAGAGAGCAGGACAGCTTCAGGTGCCAGATCATCCTATTTGAAGGGAGGCAGGCCAAATGGGGAGACCTTCTCAAGGTCTCTGTATGGTGTTGTAAGAGGAACTTACAAGGAGCAGCTTACTTACAGCTGACCTTCTTGGCAGCCCATGCGATGCACATGCTTGGCACAGTTTTTTGTGCCTTGCTAATGACTTCAGTTGTCCATTTACCTGGAGAACAGACCATGCTGCATCACTTCTTTTACAGTATACTTGTTGTACTTCCTATTCTATAGCCAGGAAATTCAACAGTGCTTAGAAAATTGTAGCTACTCAAAGGAAATAATGCAAAACCCAACACTGTACATCTGAGATTCTCCTCTAGTTCTACACCAACATAAGAATAATATAAATTTTGAAAAGGGTAGCTATTCTGGTTTTGGAGCAAAAATATTGCGAATCACAGGATAATCCTACCAAAAGTGCAGTCACGTGAGCTGGTGATGAAATATTCTCCCTCCACTACCCTTCATATTTAGGGTTTTGAACAAACCATTCTTACTGGGAAATCGGTTCTAGTGTATTTTACCATGCAAGTTCACAATCTTCCAGTGACATCTAAAACACTTTAAAAAAAAAACAAAACAAAACCAAAAAACAGAAAACAAAACAAAAAAACCCAAAAAACCAAAAACCCCAAACCCACCAACAAAACCCCCCTCTCATGCTTAGAATAAACACCATTTTAAGTAATAGAATAAACAAATGATGGCAATAGTTGTAGGAAAAAATAAGTGATAATAGGAAGTTATTGTCATTTGGTGACTGATAGTTAATATTTTACCTATTTACTGTATTTTTTTCTTTGATTTTACTAATAGATAGGATTTGTTTCACAAAATGCTGTCCTGATAGCATCATAGTGATTAGAGCAATATGAGTGTCTTGGACAAATAGAGTAAAACTTTCTCCCTTTTGGTGGACAAGTAGCTGAAATGCATAGGAAAAACCTGCTTTTTGCCTTTTTTTTTTTTTTTTTTTTTTTTTTTTTATTTTGAGACAGTTGTGAGCTAACAGAATCTGTTTACCCGAAATGGGACTGTTGTTCTGTGCTGTCCTATTGCTGTCCTCATTATCAGGGTTTCTGAAGGCTGTAGTTTGTGGCTAGCAGTGAGGACTACACACTTAATTCACTTCCGAGCATTTATCTTTCCTGTATGTGAAAGCATAATTTTTATCTCCATTGGAGTCTCATCTGTAACATATGAGTTTAAAATGTTTCTCCTGCTTCAGGGTCTGAATTCCTTGGCCAATGCTAATGATGTGCTGTGCTGGAACTTGCACGATCAGATGTTGCCCTTTATTTGCCAGTTGGGGTAAAGACTCACTGTGTTATGCTTCCTGGAGGAGATAGTTGGTAATAAGATCTGGTTGAAATTAGGCATTTTTATGTTCTTAGATACATCAATATTTGGAAATATATTTTGTTTTGACTTAAAATGAAAACACATTGTTTTAAGATTTCATGCAAAACAAATTTCTTCAGAAAATTAGGACGTATAAATAAGCAATCATTTGTTTTGAAATGCAGGCATTTCAAAACAGATTACAGAGTGTTTTGAGAGTTTCTTTTGATATTTTTTTCCATAATGAAGGAGTTGTCTGAGATGTCAATGACATAATGTATGAGTAGTATGAAAAACCCTCCCAAAACAAAATTCTCTTAAAATCAGAAAATTTTCTGAAATAAAAAAGTCATCATGATGTTTCTCTTTAAAAATTTTTCTCACTGGAATCAATGCATTTTTCAAAATACCTCACTTGACTTCAAAAGCAAACATTTTGAAAACATTTGGGCAAATGCAGTTGGGAAGAGCTTATTTTCAGGGACAGATACCACTTAGAAATACAAGAGTATTTCTATACAACACAGCCTTGTTGACCAACTGCTCTCTGCTACTGAAGAACTTTTGAATGAAATGTTTTATTTCTTTCCTTTCCATAAACTTTGTTTTTCAACAGAGAACTAAAGACATGTTGCAGCAGGCACTCTTTTGGCCGTTGCACTGAAAACATGAGAACAGCAGAATGCAGTCTGCCAGTCTTTTTTTCTTTCCCCTGGGCTCTCTGTTCCCCAAATCTAGCTGTGCATACTGTTTGTGTGCGGGTGTGCATGCGGCCACACGCACATGGAAGGAATTGCAACTCCATCAGTTATCTGGAGCGTACATTTCCCACCAGGTGGTGCTAATGGAAGAATCTCAGCCACACTGGTAAATCCACGTGTACATATATAATTGAGCAAAGGGACACAGAATACCATTTATGATGGGTTGGGACTATCCAGCTCTAAGCTTTAAACATGTCACTTCTAGCCCGTGATACTGAAATTCAGTCCATGCATTGCTACAGGAGGACGTATATGCAATATTCTCACACAAATAATAGGCATCAGTTATTCTCTGATGAAGAAACTGTGCAGAAAAAATAGTCCTTATTTTAACAATATCTTCTTTTTTCATACACTTTCAAGATTGTTTAATAGTTTGTGACATTGATTTCCAGAAGTGTAGAGAGGCAGACCGAAGGAGAAGGAAAAGGAACAAATAGCTCCGGGTTTTATTACTGAACACCCATTTGACTTGAGTAGATCCTTCAGTTTTACTGCATCCCTGGTCATAACATGCATGTAATAATGATTAGCAATTTCTAATGTATTTGTGAAATTATGCTAATATTGTTGGCATTATTTATTGAAAGGATCTTTAGAGATGCAAAGTGTCATCATTGAGAAAAACAATCAGTTAAAACTGCATAAGCTTGCTTTATTTTATCATTGGGGTAAAACAGTACACTGAAACATAAGCTTCTGCTCAAAGGGTAATTTTATACAACATTTCTGAAAAAGCCGTTAGGTTTAGGGTTTTCCAAAATGATCAGCGCTTTCCTGCTGCAGGAGCCAAAGGTGAATTTCTCGTGAGTCAGGCAAATGTGGACTGATTTTTCAATATCCTACTCCAAAAACTTGCTCGATCACTTCCCAAACCACAACAGAGCTGAAAAAAAAAAAAAAATCACAGAAATTTTTGAGGAGAAAGGCTTAACTAGCTTTCACACCCTAAAATCTACTAATTAGAGTGGTTTTGATTCCTGAAGATGAGAACAGAAGATATGAATAATGTCATTGTCAGCTATTTTTAGTGTATGTTGGTCCCTATGATACAGGGCAAAAATTCTGCAAGATCTGTCAAGAGCATCTTTTTACAAGAAAGAAGTGGATTTTTTTCTTTGGTGCCCCTGAGTAGCAAAATGCTGGTGTGATGTACAAATAATGCGATGGATTTTAAAGGAAAGTGCGTAATTACACTGGACATGGCTGGGCCAATTCCTTCAAAGTCAGGAAACTGTGGCTGGATGTTGGATCAAGGTTTATTGGATAACACAGGCGCACTCAGAGCACTCTTCATAGATAGCTATTTCTTTACTGTTTGTAGGTTGACAAAGGAGCAAAACCCCCTCAGTTGACAGGTAAAGTGAGCAATGATGAATTTTAGTAGCAGTGAATCTCCCTGCCCTATCTTTTTCTACTGTCTTTGGAGATGGCTATCTCCTTTTACAAGTACAGTTTTCTCCTAAACCAGACATATCTCCTGTGAATCTTGGAAGAAGCGATAGGGATCTTGGTGCAGGGTATAAAGAGGTATCACAACTTCAGAGATTACCAATGAGAAACCGTCAATGGGACTGGTCTGCCTAAAAGCAAATGTTTACCTTTTTGACATCTACAACAGAAACAAGTCATCCATGCTTTAGAGTCACTTCTGGAAATACGCACTTTCTAGAGTACAGCCCACTTTTTTTTTTATATTTCCCCCTTAGAGTGAGATGACTCATACATCAACTGCCTACACAGGGCCTGATGAATCCCTCCCTTTCCACTGCTGACTTCAACACATATGCCTGCTGCCTCCCTTTTGGCAAGACACAAGCTCTCCCTTGCAGAGAGGAATCGGGGACAGTGCATCCTCTCGCTTTGCTCTTCATCCACTTGCTGTTGGATGTCCCTCTCACTCTTCCATATCCTGACACCTCAGGCATTTCCAGACCACCTAGAAAATAGGCAGAATGGATGCAAAACATACAAGTCGATGGAGACAATTTAATGTGAGTGGAAGGACAGGTTGCCTGAGGCTGAGGCTCCTGAAGGATTTGTCTCGCCCAGTGGAAAGCATAAATATGTAAGCAGAAGCTATCAGCGCCTGGGGGGGGGTGTCCCAAAGTAATAAGGAATCATGCTGGTCCAGATGGTATAACCCTGAATCTGATAACTGCAGTGGGAATATATTCAGTTTCTTTGGATAAGATTGGACTATTTTTTTCATTGAAAATAACGATACAGTGGTTCATTCCTTTTGTTTTCAAATTAAGCAGTAAATTTTATCTGAACAGATGTGTGTGTGTGAGAGAGATGTTATCCTTGTTCAACATTTAAGAGAAGTCTGACTTGAGGCAGATATATATAGACAACCCCCTGGATTACTGTCTTCACTACCAGAACCAGGCTCTGGTGTTGGTAATTGATGTAACTAACTGACTGAAGCTGAGACAGAAGAGAACAAAAAAATCACAACTCCAGACTCTCTAACACCCAGACTAGTGAACTGTGCTCTCTTTCTCTCAGTAGGATTTGGCTTTTAAAGAGGGATTGCACTGAGCAGCTTGCATTGCCTGCTGCTGAGGAGCAAATTATTTAATCAGGGAGGCTGCTGGTGAACTGTGACTGAAATGATGCAGAAAAAGAAGTTCTCAAATGTACAGGCTGGAGGAACTTTCTTAATCACGTAGCAAGGCGTTCTAAGAGAAGCAGTAAGTAAAATCTTGCATCAAGATAAATAATTTCAGTTTGATCTTTTCTTCACCTTCCCAGGAGACTTTCAGTCTCCCGTGACTTTCTGCAATGCCATGCTCAGACCTCATCCAGACAAGGAGTCAGGACTCAGCAAGGGTGCACACTAGGATCTGAGAGTGGGAAGTACTCTTGGCTCCCACAGTCTAGGCGTAGCTTCAGGGAAGATTTCCTTTCCCCTTGTTTTTGGTGTTTTTTTTGTTTGTTTGTTTGTTCCCCCCCTCCCTTCTTTCTCCTTTTTGCATCTTGTGACCTCTGAATTGAATTGCTGCAACTTACTTATGTGAGCACTTCTGCTTGGTGTAAGTGACCAGCAGGGGGAATGTGGTGTGTTGATCTTACAATGATTTTTGAAGGGGAAAACACTTATCTAACCATTCCAATTTCACACCAATTGTATGCAAGTGCAATTTTGCCGGTGGAGCTGCAAGAACAGGTTTCCTCTTCCCAGTGAAAACTCTTAATAAGAAGCCAGTGTTATACTGGGATGTGTTCAGCAAGGGTGGCATGGAGAAAACTAACAGAAGGCAACAGCTGACCAAGTAGATTGCTGAGTTTCTCAGCTACTCTGCAATGGGTGCAATAAAACTGAAGTTAGAGAAAAAGAGTTATTTTGAATGTATTGCGGGAGAGACATTTGCGCTTAGGATGCAGAAATGCAAAAATATTCTAGGAAATGCAGCTTGTGCTGGCAAGCTCTTAGATTCAGGTCAAACCATGTGGTCTGGAGGTGTTTCTCTTGTAGCTGTGTCTGGGAGAGGTTTGCTTGTGCTCAGGAATCCATTCTCTTTGAGAACAAGACCTTCTTATTCATTTTACTGCACCAGTTTTGAACTGGAAACTACTATGATTTGCTAATGCCTCAGCTACTAAAACACAGGCAGTTTTTTTTTTTCCCAGTGCATGTTTAGTGTGGGCAGATAAAGCCAAGCCAGGACAAGCAGCAAAACTGAGGAGGATTCTTCATTTACATTTTATTTCCTTACTACAATCTGAAGAATAATATAGATCATGCTGCTTTTGTGTGATAAAGAGAAAACAGTGCAAGGACCTGGCAGCTGAAGTTTTGAAATAGCCATTTAAAACCAAAACAAGAGCAACTCCACAACTCAATTTTTGCTGGATACTATCCACAGCCCTCAGATCAACCTTATATGTTGTGGGCTGTGCATCATACATGGTAAAAATATCTAGCTGTGCTTTCCTCACTTGTGTTCCCAGACAGCTGGAGACTGGATACTAATAGTATGCCATTAAATACAATAATAACTCCCAGCAGTGCCAACATAGAGCCATGTGTTCTAAAGAAAAAAAAGTTAGAGTGCTTGAATGTTTTAAAACATTTATCTTTTGGACGGAGGAAAAAATGATCCCTTTTAAATAGCACTGACTGTCATGTTCTCCAACCAGAATAAACAGCCAGGGTCTTCTGGCACAGGAAAGTAAATTTGATCTTTGGTTTAATAAAATTAACAAGTTAAAAGCTTATTCTGCTATTATTTCTAATAGATTGGCGGCATCTTGAGCTAGATGACAAAGTGATAATCAATCAAAGTGATAGATAAACAAAAAAAAACCCCACTTGATACAAATGCATGGACAGAAATGATGACAGAGCTCCTAGATGTACGGTAAAACTTATTCTTCAAAATCTGATCTTCCACCTTTTACTTATTATTTTTTCATTGAAACATGTTTACACTGTGTAAGCAAGAGTAAATTTATCTGTTATGCATGCAATGGCTGAGGGGAATCAGCTAGTGTCATTGCAGAATGCTTTCCTAAACATCTCACAGCTATGTCAAAGCATATTTAACAGTCTAAACAACCACATGCTTTAAAAAAGCACATTGGAAAACTGCCACTTTCCCCATGGTTTTTTGTTCTATCAGAAAGACAGTCGGAGTCAATTATAACCACTTAGAATTTTACTAATTCCAGGAACACTGAAATTGGTATAAATGCTGTGTTCTTTGAGGAAAAAAAGATGACTTGAGCATAACTATTTTTTACTTGGACTTAAAACTTAGATAAAACCAAAAGTTTTCAGAACTGTAGGGTGTTTTGACAAAAAACTCCATTTCTGATAATTAAGATAGTTATATACAAAGCAAATTTTCACAAATTTCTCTCTCTTTTTTTTTATTTTTTTTTTTTTCCCTAGCAAGAAAACCCCCCAAAGTTAATTCAGTTTGAAAACCTAAGGGGTTATTCTTTTTCTTACACTTGACCCCGTGCCCGGTTGAAGGTATCACAGACGCAGTCTAAACAGTAAAAGAAAACTGTAACCATTATGGAGCCGTTTGTGTTTCCTCAGAGATATAGCCTGGGGTACTGCAGCACCTCGTGGCCAGGTGGTACATAAGGCTTTCCTCCATATCTTCTGCCCTAGTTTCCCTCCCAGGAAACTCAGGCACGGGTAGGAGCTTCTTCCTCCTGGTCGGTTCCCAGCTGGGATAGCTGGGTCGAGTTTAGGACGAACCCTGAAAGAGAAATCTTGGTTTAGTCAAGCGACCTACCAAAAGTACCTAAAGATACTTGTCACTTGCAGCCTGGCTTTGTAGGAAGCAGCAACATGGACTTGGGGTAGACAGTGGGGGAAGTGCTCTGATCACTGTGGTGAAGGCTCGGTGCTGATGTTACAATTGCTCTCTTCCCAAATTCATGGTTATGCCATTGCTCTGCAGGCTCATTCAGAAAGCCCTGTTCAGAGAGAATGTGCCTGTGTGTTTACTGAGAGGCACTTGGGTTTTTCAGGGTATGAGGGGAATTACCCTTCTGGTTTCTCAGTCTTTTTAGCTACCAGTCAGTCTTACACTTGGAATTGCAAGTGTTCTCTCACCGAGTGTGAAAAAATGTGCTTTCACCTAGAAAGACCTTGTCTTCTTGTGCCCACAGACTTGGTTGTATCTTCAGCAGTTGGTACAAGAATGTGGGCTGGAGTATCATGAGGTGTCAATGATGGGATTTGTGAGTTGGCATTAGAAGTGCCGTGTTCGTTATTTATGAGTTAATAACACTATTCTTAAAATGATGTATGGATGGCTGGTTGCTTAGCAGAAACATGGTCCAAAAGCCAGACCAGCAAATGAGATAAAGTTACAAAGAGTAGTTCTATTTCTGTGGCTAAAGCAATGTGCTTTTCAGTGAACTCAGTGCAAAGTACCTCTGCACACAGTATATTTCTGCATTTTGTGAAAGCTTAAAATTCCCTGGTGGTCCAGTTTCTCTCTGTATAGAACAAACACACTCACTGTGTGGTCCACACATATGACCAAACTTGCCTGTCAAAACCTACTTTTTTTTTTTTTTTTCATACAACTAGTATTCTCCTGTCAGTTATCTCAGTCAATATTTTTCAGTTTCATTTTCTATGTAAGAATTTTATGTCATGCAATGTATTTGTTCTCCAGAAGGCTGAGCCAAAAGTCTTAGTGAAGTAAAGAAACAGTCAAGAAAAAATCTCAACAAAACCAAATTCTCTCACTGTTTTATTCTTTCTGCTATCATTTATCATTTCTAAAGGTAGGTTCATTAGCAGATTTCTAGAAATATGCCTTCTTAAAAGCTGTATTGCTCTGTTCATGCCCTTGTAGTGCTTTTCAGAAGTACTTTGGTGAGTGAACTAACAAACATTTCTTAGTAGCAGTTTTCAGACCAGCATATTTTTTTAGAAAATGTTTTTTTATTTTTTAGAAAATATGCAAGATATGAATCTGAATCACTTGAGACAAATCTCAGATACTCATAGGCAAACATTACAATATGCATATGTGCTACAAACTTTGATCACTGCCACTCAATTTACCCAGGTAAAATCAGTAAGATGACTTGTGGTTAGTGATAAACTGATGGTTACCCTCTTGAATTTTGGTATACTGATATTTGCATTAATTATGCTTTATTTAAATAGCATTATCAATGGATCAGGTATGAATAATGATGTATTATTATAGGCAGGATTTAGAAACTTGCAACCATTGCTTAGACAAATCACCTAAAAGTTGCATAGAGAGTTTTGCTGTTTTTTGAAGCACCAGGGTTAAATGTAGGTATTATTTATAACAGGGCAAGATTTGTCTTGATGAAAGAAAATGTGGTTTTCCAGCTGGGACTGAATATGTTTGCTAATGTGTGGGTTTAGGCTGAGGTAGAGTTAATTTTCTTCTCAGAAGCTAGTATGGGACTATGTTTAGGATTTGTGATGAAAACAGTGTTGATAACACAGGCATGTTTTCATTACTACTGAGCAATGCTTACGCAGAGTCAAGGCTATTTATGCTTCTCACAGCACCCCACCAGTGAGTAGGCTGGGGGTGCACAAGAAGTTGGGAGGGGACACAGTTGGGACAGCTGACCCCAACTGACCAAACAGATATTCCATACCATATGATGTCATGCTCAGTATATAAAGCTGAGGGAAGAAGAAGTAGGAAGGGGCGGGGGGGATGTTTGGAGTTATGGCCTTTGTCTTCCCAAGGAACCATTACGCATGATGGAACCCTGCTTTCTTGGAGATGGCTGAACACCTGCCTGCCCATGGGAAGTAGTGAATGAATTCCTTGTTTTACTTTGCTTGCGTGCACGGCTTTTGCTTTACATATTAAGAAAAAGAGAAGGGGAGATTTAGATTGGATATTAGGAAAAAATTCTTTACCATGAGGGTGGTGGAACCCTGGAACAGGTTGCCCAGGGAGGTGGTTGAGGCCCCTTCCCTTGAGATATTCAAGGTGAAGCTCGACGAGGCCCTGGGCAACCTGGTCTAGTTGGGGATGTCCCTGCTGACTGTGGGGAGGTCGGACTAGATGACCTTTGGAGGTCCCTTCTGGCCTGGACCAATCTATGAATCTATAAACTGTCTTTATCTCAACTCATGAGTTTTCTCACTTCTACTCTTCCGCTTCTCTCCCCCATCCCACCAGGGGGGAGTGAGTGAGTTAGCTGCTGGCTGGGGTTAAGCCACAACAGCTAGCTACTGCGTGCCGCCTTCTGGTCAGACAGGCCCAGTTCCCAAGTTCCCATACTATTTCTGTAGTCAATAGTCTTATGACAACTGCCTGTAGGGGCTAAACCTTTTACAGACAAAAGTGCAATTCAAACAAATTTTTTTGTTGTTTATGGAAATTCAGTCACTTGTGTGCACAATTGTTCTAGCTATGTATGCAGACAGGAAAATGCGTACATGAGAAAAGGTGAGAGTTTAAAAATCAGTCATTGGGCTTTATCTGTAATAACAGATAAAATTTCACTCTTATATTACAAAGAAGTAAGACATACTTGGAGGGCGTATGTGTGTCTGTGTGCAAGGCACTCTTCTCTCTCTTGCTGTTCCTCCCTGCAAATTTAGGGTCAATTGGCCCATTGCAAAACAGTTACAAAACAGGTCAAAGTGATTGATTTCAATTCCATTCATATAGGTGTCTGGCTAAGGAGACCCTGCTGTGATCCTCGCTGAGGAAAGTGTCATCAACACAACCTTTTTCCCCCTTTCTAGGTATATCAGTTCAGGGGAATATTTCTCAAGAGAGAGACTGAAAGAACAGCTCAGTCGGAGGGGAAGCTATGACTTTTGCTTGCACCTTTTTAAATGTCAGAAAAGTCAACGGATATCCCAAACCAGAGGGAAAACCAGCTTTTTTGTTCTGGAATTTGTGGTATTGCTCATTACTGTGTTGCTCAGCCTATTGGGCTATTTGGGAATAAAGAACACCTGGGAGGATGGGAAGCACAGAGGAGCGGTTATTCTTCAGCCAGCATGTAAGAGCCCTGGTCAGAGCAGGGATGCTGATCTGTGACCACAGTCCTCTAAGGTGTCAACATACACAAATAAAGGTAGAGCTGCAATTCCCTGTATCAAATGAATTATCCCAAATATACATTTGAGTTTTGCTGGAAGTGGTTGTGCTGTAAGGGAATTTAATAATTGATTTTTAACAGACTAAAGTCCTTTTGAGGTAAAAAATTCTCATCAGAACTGAAAACCCAAAATATTAAGGACTGTATCTCCAGCTGGGACCTGCTTTTCTTTGCAGTTCAGTTCTCCAGTTCTTTCTGTCTGTCTTTTTCCCCAACACAGATCCCTAAGCAGGGGAAGTGGACTTGCCAATGGTGCCTGAACTGCAACACCCATTTAAATATTCACTTAATTTTTCTTTTAGGGACACCTATAAGCACCCTTTCATTTGTCATGAGAATATTAAAGCAGGTACGTCTCAGTCCTCTTTTTTACAGAGCTACCTCTGAGCCACTGTTGAAAGGGACTGTGACTGTGGTTAATTTAAGGCATTGACACTACTATGTCTTAGTACAGCTAGTATCTGTTTTCCTCACCCTCTCCCTCTGGACCTCTTGGTTGATCAATGGTGCTATCCAGTGATTTGGGAGTGCAACACCCAGCCGAGGCAGCTTTGTAAGAAACTTCTCCCTGTAAAAGTCACTGAAATTACAGTGTGTAGACAACCATCCAGGCCCCAGGGAGAGCAAAACTTATTCTTTTTAACATGCGGTATTGCTGCTGACCTCTAAGTCTAGGCCACGTACTTCTTCTGTCTCCCATGGCAAGTGGCTGTCTGGCCAGGGCTGCAGAAGGTAAGCCCTTTCCACTCCATGAGGTCCCCAGAACCGCCGTGTCCCACAGCCAACCCCTCCAAGGTGCTCCATTCATCAGTGCAGGGGCACTCGTTGTTTCAGTAATAGAGACAAACGGGAAGCAGCACATCAGACTTTTACTGTTCCTCTGCTGTCATTTTTGAACTGTGGCCGAGGATGGTCGAGGTGAGGTCATAGCAACAGCCTCCTCTAATGGGAAATTTTTGGGTAGACAACATGGAGAATAAGCAAATATCAGTCTAAACTGTGCCAGCCGTTAGCCAGTGACTGGAGGGGTTGAAAGACCCTAAAGGCTTTTGGAACCACATTGTGAGGAAAATAATTACTGTGCTATAAAAATAAAGAGAATAGTCCAGCTCTTGCACATTTCTGGCAGATTTTCATTCAGATGCAGAAGAAAAACAATTCTGCCTACCTTGAACTTCCTGAAAAAAACCTCTGCTCCTTAGCACCTCCTGCGAACTCACATTGTAAGGAGCCAAAGTGAACTCAGCATAAAAAGATTCAAATATCCCCCCTGTCATGATTAAGTGAGACACCACATCCAAGGGGGAAAATATGCCCCTCAGCCATTTCCCCTAGACTGTAAATGCCTTGCATCTGCTTTTTAGCCCTCTGAGTGTGTCTTTAGTGTTAACACCTATTAATGGTTATGGGGTACTGGCATAATTTTTAATAAGGTATCAGACCAGAGCAGTGCTAGAAAATCTACTTTGGAGACCCATGTCTGGGTCAACATAACTCTGGACTCTTCCTAGTGAACCCTCCGGGGATGGAAAACAAAGTGTCTTTGTTTTATTCTTTATGGAGAAAGCTCTTGGAAGATTGAATCCATCATTTTAGGACTAGCTCTGGCTTGTGAACTCCTCTTACCAATTTCTGTCTCAATTCATGTGAATTAAGCCTAAGCCTATGAAGTTCTATTGCTAGAGTTTTTATTCTACAGTTTTTATTGAGAACATTACAGTCAATTTGCTGTATCTGACTGAATTAATCATTGTCAGATTTAGAGAAGTCTTTTTGAAAGACCAGAGAAATAGCATGTCCAAAATGATATAGTTGTTGTTTAATTGAGGTCTAACTTGTTGCTACAACAACCAGAAGAAACTTGTGTTGCCAGGGCCTGCTAATACGGTACTGCATGTTTTTGACGACATGAAAGGACTGGGCATAACTTTCATTAATTGAATTATTTTTTTCCTCATTGATATTCAGGACATTTTGTAGTTGGGCCATTCCTTCCCTGTGCACACCTGAATATAGAAGTAGTAAAACAACAGGTTGAAATTAAAGCACTGCAAACATGAGAGTAAAATGTGCAGGCTAGGAATAAAAGGATAGAAGTAATGAGGATCTAATAAGAAATCTCAGCTGCCTTTATGTGATCCATGCATATGCTTAAAAATATTTGGGCTTTTTTGGGGGAGTCGTGGGGGTTATTTTGGTTAAAAGATTCAGGAAATAAGATTCCTCCATGCAGTTTTATTCATGAGCAGCTCCTCATTTGGCGTCTGACTTGCAAACTATGCTGGGTGGATTTTCTTAAACTCACAGGTTGCATAGTATTTCCTGATAGGAGGGATGTAATTCCCTCAGATGAGTTTGGAATTGGGAATTATCACATCAGTAAGTGAGGTTACTCCTTAAAATATCCTTTTTCAAAAAAGTATTGCTGACTCCAGACTTGTCCATTGGAATATTTCCCAGAAAGTTAACAATATATGTCCAGAAACATAAATGAAACACAGTGTATTTGAGAGAGTGTTTTCAGAAAAGATTTACAATAGCTGCTCTCTGCTGCTTGTGGTGATCTAATATTCTACCTGATAGTGTTGCTTTTGGGAAGACAATAAAGTCAAAGCTCTTCATAAAGTGGAGGTTTCCCTCGTAGATTAACCTACTGCTTACCCAAGGGCACAGGCTTCAGTTCTGGTACTTCTCAGATCGCTTAAACCAAAACTTACAGTAAATGACCCAGAAACTCCTTTCCTTGCTTGTGACTACCCTAAACTGAGAACCACTGTGGAACCAGCATTGTTGAGACTGTGAAGTCCCCTTCCAAATAATCCCAAAATGTCAGCCCTCTGTAATCATTTCAGGATAGATACTCACATAAATGGTGTAATCTGTTTTGAGATTAGAAATTAAAAACCACCCTTTCCACAGGAAAAAACTGAAAGCTCTGTGAACTACAGGAAGCTTCTTGATGTAGGCTAGGGCTACTATTTGGGGCATAGACTTAAACAATGGAATTTATGTCTGTAAAAAGATGAAAAAACAAAGTCATACCTCCAAAGTGTTGTCATTTGTGCAATTGGATGGGCTGTACTAAAAGGGTTGAAGAGAATCATTAAGTTCAGCTGCTTGCTTTTACTATTTTCCATGAAAACAGCAAAATAAAAAGATAACGGGAAACTCTTCCAGCTATACATTTACAAAATGTTTGCAGTTAGTTTTGTGTCTCCCATGCCTTGATTGTAAAATCCTATTTCCAAATTTGTTTAAACCCTCATACCTTAAAAGAAGAAGTACTAGTCAATTCAAGTATCTGACAAATAGCATGGATTCCTATTCCTATTAAAAGCCACCCAGCTGGAATAAAATGCCCCATTGCTTGCCAAATCAACACCATCACAACTCAGAGATAAAATTGTAACTAAACACTTTCACAGACACAATGAAACTGTCCTGAAATGGTCCCTGCTCACAGCAAGTTTGGTAAAAGTTACTTAGGTCTTAGTAGTCAATGTTGAATTTTTTGTTTGTCTAATGCATTTCTCTGTTTGGCTATATCATATAAAATCACACAATTCCTTAATAAGGAATTACTTTCTTGCTACTGAGAAATTGCACTTGACATTAGGGCAGCCAGTCAAACACTAACCCATGGCATTTTGATTTATGGATCCCATAGGCTGTAATAAACTTGTTGCACATGGTAGCACTGGAATGCTGCCCCTTTTTAGAAGTAATAACTTCACCCATGGAAAGTCATTATGTCTATGGCAGCTCAGAGGTAGAAACAGGGAGGTCAGAGATTATTGGAAAGATACCTCCAGAAAAGGTCTCCACTTTTTCTTTTCCTTGAAAATGTTTTGAAAGCCTATAAAATTGTGTGGCTTTTGCCAAATGACCTGTGAAATAACCATCCACAGCTGTGGTTGTAAGAAACATTACGTACCACTGCTGGCAATCCCACTGATCTGATGAGATCTTTTTAATGTGAAATCATAAAGCCTTTGAAAAGATGAACCCATGCATCATGAAAAAGCATGACACACATTTTGGAGGAGCAAAGGAACCCTACCATCAACAGCAGCAACTGTTGAAAATAAGGCATATAGAATAGATTTCTGGAAATGTATCTGAAATTGCAGATTTGGGGATAATACTCTGGCATAGCAACAGAAAGTCACATGCACAGTATAGAAACTCTCTTGCTGGAAAAAACTCTCTACAGAAACTCCAATTCAACTTATTCTGTGGAGATGACCAAATTATAGTTTGAATTGTGGCTTGATAGATTTTGATGTATATTTCAGACTTATTTATACCCCCTCTTGTATCCGAAGCTCAAGAAGTGAATGAAAGGTTTATACAAATAGCAAGTCTGAATTGTGGAGGCTGTTTACTTACTAAACCATATTACACCTGTTTTGGTTTGTCCATTATGTCAGAACTGTGAGTGGGAGACTGTGTCCCTTGAGAGGAGAGTTGATATTTTTTATGCTCTTTCCATTTTATTTCTCTATGTTTTTCTATTGTCTTTTTGATCTCTCCTCTTTGCAACTTTCCTAATCAGCAGTAATGTGTTACAGGCTCCATGGTTGTTTCTTTGACGAAACCAATGCCATTGTCTGACACTGATCAGCTACATCAATGATAAAGGTGATTGTTTGACATCTCATTGTCCAAGGTTCATATTAGCAGCTGGAAGACATGAGCAGAAAAATGGAGGAAGTTCAGTTGATCTGTTGGCCTCAGCTTATTTGTTGTTTGCCTCAAGAAAGTTACCTTCACAAGCATATTTTGCTCTTTTAAACTCTTCTAAAGCATGGACTGTTAGATTCTGCAGTGCAATAAGCGTGCCTAGCGTGTCACACATAAGCACAGCACATGGTTCTACTTATTAACCTTATTAATAGAAGAGAGTGGAAAGCAAGCCTTGCATACAACACCAATGCAGATGGCCACCCTCAGATGAGTTCACTGCCAGGCTGTTACCAAGTACCTCACAACTGTTTGCTCTTGTGCTGCACACCTGGGACTTGCTGGCAGTGGTCTGGAGATGCCTTTCCGATTTCCAGGTTTAAAACTGGAAATTGGTAGCTAATGTTTTCCTATATATGTAATTAATCTCTTTCCACCTTAAGGAAGACTTACAGGATCCTGGCCATGAGTTGGGATTCAATCCAGAGTTTAGAGGCTAATAGGCTAGGAAGGATGACCAGGTCCAGTTATGCCTTCCAGATTGTGGATGGTATATTTGCAGAGGTTTAACTCCGAAACAGAGCACCTTTCTTTTACTTGGATCTTTCTTGAGAGCTGTGAAGCAGAGACTGCTTTCCTTTCTGGTCCCTGGGGAGCACATGATAAGGAGTGTAGCCCCATGTGTCTCCCTGTCTCCCAAAGGCAGAGATGGAACAGCAAGTCTCCTCTCCGACCTACTGCCTCCAAAAAACTATGACTTTAGGAATTTTTTCCCAGGCCATCCTCGTTCTAGAGGGCAAATCTTGGGGGCCAGCCCCAGAAGCAAAGTGCTCTTGGTCTTGCTGCTTCAAGCAGCTTCTCTGGGAAAGAAATAAAGCAGTGTAGCAGGTATCCTTCTGTTGGAGTATCCATGGTAAGCCCAGAACTATTTTGAAGCAAACATACAGAAGGCCTTAGTGATTGCTACAGCATAGTCACACAGAGGTTGTAATGCTTTCTCCATGCTTCTAGTTTGATGACAGTGGGCTTTGGATACACACCAATAATTTCCTGTACTTGCAGGCTGTCTACCAAAGCAAGTTTATGTATCAGCCCAGCTGGATTCAGTTGCCTCTGAAGCAGAAATCCGCGTAGCCCTCACTAGTTGCAAAATCTGGATAAATTTTTTTAAAATCTATTTTTCCTTTGACTGAGCCCTACATTCATTTAAAGGCATTTTATCTTGATGGGAAGATATTGATGGATGCTCTCTCCTGGTATTTCTTTCTTGTTCTTCTCTTTCTCTTTCCTCTAAAATCGCTATCATTTCTAGGTGGCTAATCCTGACAAGTGCTTACATACAGGAATACTCCTATCTAAATATATGTGTGAGTAAACAATGGCCACACAATTCTCACATACAAAAAATAATCTAATTTAGGTTGTTTTGAACTTAAAAGAGTCCAGAGCTCACAGTTTCAGGCATCAAGACAAAGATTCCACTTCAGCTACTGACCTTCCCTCTGTTGGCCATTCTGGAGCCTCTCTCTTTTGCAGAGAAATCTCCATTAGTAGCTTTGGCAGTATTTGTGTGCATGTTGCCTGTGGAGCATCCTTGTTACTGTCACTGGGATCTTGGCCAGGCTGGGCAGCACAGGATAGAGTCCTTTGTGGTGGTAGTTGTGGTGGCAGATTAGGAAATCACAACCTCTCTGAAGAACTGGTTTCAGACGTGGAGTCTGACCCTTCCTCTGGGAGCTTTGAGCCATTCTCAGATCCCCATTGTAACACCTTGCCCTGTGATGTGTGGATGTAAAAAGCGCTGGAGATTTTAGCCCTGCTGATGGTGGCATTTGAAACATGTTTAGTTGGTATAAATGTCAATAGGGAAGTAACTGCTGCCATCCTGGTTTCTCACCAGTCATGGGTGAAACTGCTGGTGATTTGTATTCTCTCTCCCAAGCCAATTCTCTATCACTTCATAAGGTCAATAATAAAGAGGTAAGTGGAGGACACTTCATGCAAATCATCATATTTCTCATCAGCTGAATCTGTGCTCTGTACTGGCCCATCTTATTCCTAAAGCTTGTTATTTTATAATATTGTTTAATAAGATATAGATTGGGAGTCTGGCCCATGGCATCTTCCCCAGTACCTCACTGTGTTCCGAGAGCAGGGCTGCCCCCTTCTTTGAGGACTTGGCAGGTCATGCTGTGGTAGCCTCACCAAGCAGTGGGGACATTCCCTTGGTAGAAGAGTCTTGGTGCCAGTACTGCTTGTGCCTTCGCCTACCAGCACTTGAAAGCAAAATGACAGTTTATTTCTATTTGGAAAGTACTTTAAGAAGCACTCAAAGTTGTATAGGAAATCAAACTGCTCATTGCCATCAAGCAGCACATCCAATTTAATTGAAGATTTGCTGGATTATTACCAGAGAGACTGGCCAAATTATCAAATTCCTGGTTCGTGGGAAATTCTGACATTTGGTTTTGTTCTGATTTGGAATGAAACCAGTTATTTCAAAATTACCCACAAAAGAGAAGTTTATAGGGAAAAAAATAGGAATAGGAAACAATGACGCATGGTATTTCCAAAATAAAATACGCTCCCCAGGATGTGCTTCTTTCCAGCCTCACTGCTGCCTCTTACGGAGCAGCACGTTGAGCCAAGGCTGGGACTGAGAGCTTACACTTTGGGATTGCTGACTTCAGCCAGGTCTCCCAGCATTACCAGGCTCCCAGTTTGGTGGCAGCGAGCCTACGATCCCTGTGTCCCAAGCAGCCCACCGGGATAGCTGGTAGGAAGCCAGGCATTTTTCCAGTGGAAAACTACCTGTGGTTTGATGTTGGTTCATTGAAACAGATATGTTTTAACATGAAACTTTCTGGCTCTGATGATTCAGGGTTTTCCAGTGAAATGACATGTCGTCAGAAATCTCATGACCTGCTCTAATTGCCACTTTGATGACCAAAATCTTTATTGACCAGAGTCTCATAACTTCCTGGCCATCACCAATTATCTTGAGCAGAAAAACAAACAAACAAAAAAGCATATTTCTTTTTGTACTCAAGAACTGTGAAATTTGCAGGGCTGTTTCTGGGCAAGTACATTATGAAGAAGGTTCCTGCCTTCAGGGCAGCAGTGCTGGGGACACACACACCTCCATTTCAACCTTATCGCTGCTGCATTAGCTTAAAACTGCCCGAGAAGCATCTCGTTCTTACCTCTGAGGAGAAGACAATGGCCTCATTGCCCAACAAGGCACATTGTCCAGGTCTAATCAGAAACAGGAACTCGCTCACTAGAGCGCTATTTATTCTTGTTCTTACAGTCTGAGATTTCAATAGTCCTTTTCATTGTTTTTATTATTGTAATAGAGAAGGCTGTTTATTGTTTTTTCTACTATATGAGTGTTTGTATACACAGAGACCTCCCTCTCCTAATGAAATGGAGCCTCCTAAAACAATAATAAAAAATAATAATAACCTCACTCAAGAGTCAAATAATTGTGGCCAGAATCATACTTCAGCAAAAATGTTCCCCCCTTCTGAAAGTGCCGCCAGAGACTTTCTGTGGTCTGATAGTGGCCTCTCAGTCTCCATGGCGGGGAGAGGAGTTCTCTCCTTAGGCAGCAGAGTGCCTGGGCCCTTGCTGGGACTGCTCTACGACGGATTCTCTCCTCTAAGAGATTAATTTCTCCCTTCCTCTAAGCTCACCTCCATTTTGGGCAGCAGTGGGTGTGGGCAGGTGTAGCAGAGGCAGGCTGGTGGCAGTCAGGGCCAGGTCCCCCTGCTCGGACTCCTGTGGCTCTGAGCAGCGGTGGTGCTGCAGAAGGAACACCAAATGGGAAGGACTATGGAGAGAATTGTACTGGTACAAACCCAGATTTTGTTTGCAGAAACACAAAGTTTTTCCTCCTGATTTTTATCAGGGATCTCAGAGCTGAAAACGACTAGCTAGATACAGGTCAGTACTGAAAATAGCTTACAACCACATTATTTTCCAAGGAGCTCATCAAAACAAGAACAAAAGATGCAAAATTCCTCTTGGAGTTCTCAGCAGTAGCCTCAGTGTTTTGGCAAGGATATGTACAGACCACAGTAGCACAATGTAGCAGTGTGTGAGGACAGATTTGTTACTGGAATTAGCCTAATCACAGCAACAAATGTGGTCAAGTCATTCTGCTTTGTAATTTTTCTGCTTCCAGTACCCCAAAAGTGTCTTGCATGTCTATAATATAACTCAGGGTTCAAGGAGATGTTGCTGCATCTAACCAATTTTTGTGTGCATATGGGGTGAAGAGGCAATGCAGCTCCATCACTCTTATGCCTCCTCTGAAGTACTTGTTTCCCCAGTAGGAAGGCATTTGATTTGTGCTTCTTTGTGACGGAGAAGATCCTTTGGTTGCTTTCTCTGTTCCTGCAAGGACTAGTCCCAAACTAAACCTCACCAAAGCCAACTCCCACTATCTCCCCATCTTGAGGGGACTTCCCAGAAGTTTCATCATCTTGGTATGGGCATGTACAGCTCATGGGACCATAACCAGCTGCTAGGGATAAAGGCACGGAGCTTTACTCTTCTGGGCACAGATGGAGTCAAGAGACTGAATGAACCATCTGCCTCTCAGTACATAATCTTCCATGCTCTGTCTGCCTCTGCGTCAGAAGAGCCAGGTGAAAACCTTGTAAGACCATTTTCTTCAGACTGTTTCTGCAAAGGGCAAGGGGGTATGCAGAGGGATATTTGTTGCTTGACCCCTTGTAGAGGTGTTCTCATGGGTGGGTAGCTCACGCTTAGTCTGCGTGAAGGTGCAGTGTTACTGACTGGTTGGATCCCAGTCTGAAAATAATTTCCATAAACGTTTGTCTTTGATGCTCAGTTAGGAAGATGTGCTGCTGGTGAGAGACTTTCCAGCCTGCAGTAAAGCTTCATTTTTCTTTCATGCTCTGCTTATGTTGCGAGTGGCCTCTCCACTGTGCAATGGGTATTGGCACAGACATGTGAAGCGCCTTCCTTTCCCTTGACTGAGAGAGTCGTAGGTGAGGCCATGTGGGGAGGCAGAATTCATGAAGAGAGGCATGCAGTATGGGGTGGTTCTTCCATCACACTGCTAGCCACCGAGCAACACGGTAGCCTTTCTTATGCTGTGGGATATGATATGTGACAGGACTTTGTCTCTTGTGCTTCCTGGGATGGGAAAGCAGCCCTTGGTATCTGTGGCGAGCCACAGCTCCTTTCTGAGAGACAAAACCGGGCTTCCCCGGCGTGTTACGGTGGCACACTTGGGTCTGACCTTGTCAGGAGCTTTGGGAGCTGATAAGGACACTGATGTTCAATGAGCTGTTGGGCCTTCATCAGCAGCTCTGATAGGGAGCCAGACCCCTCTTTTAAACACTATAAATCCAGGTTTAGAATTGCCCAGTCAAATCCCCATTTGGCTAAAGTGTGAAAAGGTGGTTTTCTAACTCTAACGTGGTGATTACCACATCCACAAAAGCCCTTCTAAACTCCCACTGAGTAGAAACCAGGTACCTGAAGGCCCCTTGCGGATCTGGCCTTTACTGCTGTGATTCAGTGGAAAAAAAAAAAAAAAAAAAAGTCCTATGGAATGAGGTGCAAAGCAATGGTTGTCAACTTGTGTTTAACTTTGAATGTTACTGCAAAACCTGATGAACCAAAAATAAACCTTAAGAAAGGGTTGGTTTGGTTTCATTTAGGATTACTTAAGATTGTTTAGGATTATAGTCTGTCTCTCCATTTCTATAGATAAAACTCCTGCCAATAACAAAGTTGACTGGAAAGTAAAGTGCCTTCTATGTATACATATGCTGGGATTGATATATCTGTGTAATGGCTGACAGTCCTCATTTCTGAAGACTAGAAGGATGGTGTAAGTTACATCAGCTGTATGCAGTCAGTCGGTTGCATTGTTCAGCATTGTGTTACTAATCTAGGCCAAAATGTGCTGAATATAACCTAAAAACTCCTGTGTATTTAAATGAGCTTTGGGTTGGATTGCACATGGCGGTTTTTCTGGACATCTCGCTAAGTAACTTTCAGAGGACTCTGTGAATCTACATTGACATCATTGTCAAAGGTGGATCTTACCTCTGGGACTGTGGGATCCATCCCCACCAGGTTGTTACAGCCCTCAGTAAAATCCTTCTGAGCCTTGTTTCCCTCCTGTGCCAGGCATGCTGGCATCCAGCCTGGCACCACCACCTGTTGCCACAAAGGGACATGCGTCTGCTGTCAGTGGGGTCCCCATAATCTAAAGAGCCTTTGGGCCACACCACCTCTGTGCAGGCTGTCCCATCCAGGAGTTTTAGGTAACTGTGGAAGGGGGTCTGGCTTCTGTAACTTCTCTTGAATGGGTTCTGAGGGCAATGGGGTTTATGTGGATACACCTAAAACTGGTCCCCAGTGATCAAAACAGATATTGCGCTCTGCTCTGAGATTATGCCAGTGCCCCAAGTGCCAGGTGAGATGAAGGTCATGTGTTGGCTTTAAACTAAAGACTTAGATGGGGTCAATACAAGGTGTGGGATGTCAGATTTGTTTAGTTTTCTCCAATAAAACAATAATTTTTCCTTTTAATCTAGAAAAGCCATCCATAATGAGTTGCAGGGTTGTGCTATATGTCTTGGGAAAACGAAACAGCCCTTTAAAGAGGGATTCACTGACAAGAACTGAAAGTCTTGGTTTCACTCTATGGAAACAGTCAGACTGATTCTCTGCTCAGAAGTTAATTGGTATAAATGATAGAGGAACCAGCCTCTTTCCTTAGCCTTATATCTCCAAGTATCTCCTGGAGCCAAATCAAGACACCACACAATGGGTGTTTAAACACACTTGTCCCTATTTCCCCCCTTGCTAGAAGCAATGTCTGGAATACAGGTTGTAAATCAGGTCCTACAGTGATTGATCCATGTGCCAGCAAGTGATGCATAAAAATAGCAGTATGGTTGAAAGGACATAAAAAAAGGGAAAACAGACCATTATTATTTCTGAGCTCAAGGGAAAGAGCAGTTCAGTCTGACATGCCAGCCAAGTCTGAGTAGCCCTGGCCTGTCTTAAAAAGCACACACAACTGCTTTGCTCCCTCCTCCGCAGCTGTGTGCCCCCTGTAAACAAGGAGCTGGCCCATTCTCTGGCCTGTGAACCTGGCACCCAGAGGTCTGATTCCTTTCAGGAACTTCTCTTGAACCTCTTTGTGTGCTCTAAATCATCTCCTGCATTTCTCTGGCTGTGAAACAGCATTGGCAAGGCAAATTGCGTCTTTGCTCTCTCTGATGCCTTCATAAAAGCTGCTGACATGCTGGCCATACATTTGAAACACTTTTTCCCCCTTAGCTTTTGCTGGTGGGAACACTTCTGTGGATTACATAGTATTACTAGATGTAGAAAATTCATAGTTTAACTATTCTGACAGCTTAATTGGGAGTCAGAAGGTTCTGTCCTGTTAATGTTTAAATAACAAGAACTGCTTCTCCAGCAGGAAAGAGCTACAATAGAATAGCAATATTTTCATTAAAATAAGAGGATGAAAATAGGGACAGGAAGGAAAAATCTGCTACTAGCTCCTTTTGTCATTAATTAAAGCAAAACTGTGATTAATAATAAGCATCTCAGTATCTTAAATCTCTTGCAGGACTCGTCTCTCCACCATTATTGTATTACAAAGGAGCACTGAGTAGAACTGAAACAAAAAGAAAGACTCAGATTGTCTTTAAATATTGTCCATATACTTAAAATAGTCTTCAGGTATGGATGGGCAAAAGTAGTAATTAAATAGTTTGGTAACCATTACTGTCTGCACAGAGCATAGCTGCTTCTTTCCCAGGAGACAGTTTCATAATTTCCTTTCTTTTGTTGCATATGCCTGAAAAACCCTAGTAAATCTCTTTGCCACCGTAACATGCTCACATCCATGCACATACACAGAGTCTATTTTACACATATGTAAACTACAAAGGATGGAGGGATTCCTTGTCACACGTTGATGGCGCTGACAGTTTTCCCAGAAGCTCCAGGAGCAGACATGAAAGTGATTCCTAGATGCTGCTGCTTGCTGGACAAAACGCAGGCGCTTTATATATGGTTTTGTTTGCTTGTCTTCAAGGTCTGCACTCCCCTCTTCCCCTGGCACACAGTCCAGCAAAGCACAGCAAAATGCACACTCTTGTTGAGCTCTAAAGACTTAATTACCACAAGCCCCAGTCTGAGGGAAAGAAGGCCAAATTGGGAGTTGAAGTAAACAGCTATACCTTCAGCTTTCTTCAAGCTCCATCAGTGAAGAGACTCACTTTAACTCTAATTCAATGACAGGTCTGTGATTTCCACCACTTCTCTGTTAGCTTGCTTGTGGATCACTGAGATTGCAGAATTGAGGTAAATCGATGTAAACTCTCTGAGCTGCTGGGACAGCAAGAGTTAAGCAACTGAGCTGGAAATCTCATGAGATCAGGCTTTTCTAGTGGGAAGATTTCCCATACTTCCTGCTTTTTGATGTGCTGGAAATACTTTATGCTCAGCCTTTCTTGTGGTATCTTGGCACTACTTCTGTAAATAATTGAAGGGACATCATCAACATAACAATCATGCTTCTGTCTAAAATGTTTTCATTACTCCAAGTCATGACTAAAAGAGAAAGAGATTAAGGTCCCTTTCATTCAGGCTCTTAAGCATGAACCATCTTTCCTAAGTGTCGGTCAGATCACGCCCTAGAAGATTTAGGGTTTGAATTTAGGACTGTGTTGGCTTTGCTGACAGTGCTGGTAGAGGAAATTTTGACAACTTGTTCCCGTCTCCACCACGGTTTGCTGCCCCTTTAGTTGTACTGCTACAACTCTGTAAGCAGCTGCCCAGTCAACCTGATCGCTTGCAGGATTTGTATTAGAAGTATTCACCTCTTTTTCTTTCTTTTTTATTTTGAGAGAGTTATTTTTAATCAGAACAATTTAATCACCCTGGTTTTACTCCAGCCTCTGCTTTCTGGGCTGATCTGAGGGGATGGGCGAGCTGGGGCAGGATGAAGCACTCAAAGTGGGAAGCTCAGAGACCTGGAGATAGATAGAAGTGCTTGGTGTTGCTGGCTGATAATTTGCCCTTCTTTGGACTTTGACTGAAAGCCCAAAGGCCAGTGCATATGTGCTCATCACGGCTCCTCTCAACTCACGGGCCTAAAGACTGAAATGAAGTTTCTGCTCTCTGCTCTGAGATGATCCTCCTGTGTTGCACAGTTCACCTGCATTTATGGCCTGGTATTAGTTGTGTGGTCTTTAGTCAGTAGCATTTCTTATTGCCTTCATTGTATTTTCCGTAACCACTGAAATTATGCCAACTACAGGGCCACCAAGCAACTATGAAAATCCTGAGAGTTTCCAACAAGACTATAGATTTAACAACTGAAGTAGAAAAACCTTCTGGTCATAGAATTGAAACTTAGCCAAAGTTCAAGGCTGTTAGGAGCCAGTGCATTAGTTGGGCATTATCTTCAGTCTAAAACCAGTCTTGGAGTTGCATGAGGTTTATAAGCAGACAAGCAGGTCTGTGCTAGGGAACACAGGCTTCCGACAGAAACACTGACATTTCTAGATGCACTGGCATGCTCCTGGGGTATGCTGATGAGGAAAACTTGTGCACAAAATGCTTTTAAGTTATGAAGTGTATTCTCAGAATGTGTAAACTGTGCAAATAACTGTCCTCAAAAGTTCATGTGCTGTGTTCTATTTTCACTTCTACCTCCTATCCCTTTGATTTCCTCAGCACAGTGTGCATACCTCCTCTTGCCCGGGAGATGCAGACCCTCCATGTGCCATATGCTAGTGGGAATGACAGGACACATTCTTCCAGGCTGCCTAATGAATGCTCTAGAAGGTACAGTACAGGAGTGGATTAAGACCCTTCAGAAGTCAGGAAGTCTCCAATTTATTGTCCTGTTGAATAAACAGATTTAGCTTTTCGTTTCCCCACTTATATTAATCATGCATGTCATGAGCCACTTGGAGAACTGCAGCCACCTCAGGGCTGCTTGTAATGTTGCCTGCTTCACTTGGTCCTCTGCTCGTTCAAATTTCTCTTCCCACTATTTCTAGGAAGCCTACAGGAGCTGAACCAAATGAGATATTTACTTATTTCACTCCATAATCAAAGCCTCCACCATGTGGTGTATGAGCCTTGAGGGAGAGGAGACTGAAGAGGCAATAAACATCATCTAACTGATGCGGCCTCTAGTTCTTCCCACCTTTTTACTAAAGTCTTCTTAACCCCTTGCTTCCTCATTTCTTATAATATATTAGAAGTGTTCTAGGACACTTAGAAGATTTCATCATATTTGTTTTTCAAGTTGTTAGCAAATTTGCAAGTGCCATGATCAATATTAACAAAAATCAGCCGAGGGATGAGCTTTTCTCTGGACAAACATACACTATCTTCTGAGTTCTTGTCAGTTTTTAACTTTAAATATACTTGGTTTAATTTTTTTTCTTTATTTAAGAAAAACTTAAAAGAGCATAATTTTTCAAAACATAACATCTTATTGAACAACAGACAGGACCAGAGGAGCCCTATCCACCTTGAACACGGGGTCATTTTAGTCTATGTAGAGAAATTACGTCAGTCTAATGCCTCTGTGATATAAATTTGAAATACTCTAAGTTTGAGCGATAGTTGAATCTGAATACAAACTAAGCTCAGTTTAGCCTCGGGTCTTGTATCCAGTATATTTTTCACTGGCCTGCAGGACAGGAATCTGAAAATAGGAGTTGGTTTCTTTGCATTGTATTCACATTTTTATGATGGGGATCTCTTTCTGCCTTAACTCTCATTTCCATCTTCTTACATGTAAAACCTCTAGAATGATGGAGTTACAGTTTGTAAGTATTTTCATATGGAGAAAGCATTCATTAACCGTGGCCTTTTTAACTTATGAGACAACAGCACAGCATTCAGGAGATAAAGGATGATGTAGAGGAATCCAAAGTGTAGACTAGCTGTCTTACCAGCTTTACATTTCTAAACAAAGAAAAAATATAATCTTAAGACATGAATTGTCATTCCACCAAAACTTTTAGCTCCTGTAAAGGAATTACTCCATGATATTATGTGGGTGTTTTTTTGTTGATCAGTAGATGCTTAAATGAAATTATCATAATGATTCTTTGTGGCCGCAGTTGTAAAAGTATGAGTATTCCTTAAAAAATAAGTACTTTTTGCCATCACTGATCAGAACAATCTGATGTTGCCAAAATAAGTTAGGCTTTTATTTCAGGGTATTAATGTTTAACTCTGTACACAAAATGTCTCTCTCTCATTTCCTTTTATTTTATAACTCTTTATAGAATGAAGCCTTTCCTCAGAATGTATCTGTCCAAATGATTCCCTGTTATATGATGCTGTATTTTTAATCCCACAGCATATGGAAAACATTCCCTTGTACTGAAGGCATATCATTTTATAAAGTTGTGATTTTGCTTGCTTTGGTGACTTGGAGTCAAAGGAATATCACTTCTGGGCTTCCAGTCAGCGACAGAATAAAGCAGACTTCCATATGCACACATTAAAGATACGCTACATACATGTATGTTTGTGATTAGTAGCTGGAGGTCCTGACCTGTAAGTTGTCTGATTGACCAGGATGCATTTCTCCCGGCTGCAGAAGGCCAACAGAAAGCCTGTGCACGATTTAAGCTTCACTTCAGCGCAGTTTTGAGTACTTCCATGGGCCGTGGGTGGGCAGCAGGTTTCACTCACTGGAAACATTTAAATTTCAGTTTGGAAACAATTTTACTAACCAATGAATTATTTTCTTTTAAGCTTTTACAGACCAAGGAACATTGTCACATAATTCCATTACTGAATCCAGCAAATTTTTGTTAAATTATAACACCTCTCTTAGGAAGATATTAAATAATGATTTAAAGATTTAAAGGTATGACAAATTTACCACTTTCCTCAATGTCTTATTCCAATGCATAATTGCCTCCACTTATTTCCACTTGGAATTTTAGATTTATCTGCTACTCATTGAATGTTAATGCACTTTGCTGTTAGTTTGAAGTCCTAAGACTCATCACAATATGAATATGTGACAGAGACAAAACAGCTCAAAAGAGTGAATAATAGGCTATGTATCTCCCTTAACACTAGTAAAATTAATTCTCAAATCTTTACATCTTGTACCCACAGTAACTGTTTGAGCTGAAGAGAGAAACACCATTTCTCTGAAGATGGTGGCTTCCTGTAACATTGGGTTTATTTGGCTTTCCATATTGCACATTGTGATTATCCATCAACAGTAATGCCAGAGGCTCTTGCAGTTTAACAGGGGCAGCTCGGGACATGACTTTCATCTTGTTGAAACAACTAGTAATATCAAAGTTCTTATAGCCCTCTGAAATAGGTTAGAGACTTTGAGGTGAATAGTTAGCAACTTGGCTGTGTATAGGCAACGCAAACACAGGCTGCAGCAAACAATAGCCTTCCAGCCTTTTCTTCAAGGTGTCCTACGTAGGACTGAAGGTTGCGAGCAATTTGCTCATTGTTATTAGACCGGAGTCACCAGACCAGGGCCTCTTCACGTTGACTCGCAAAATCCTTTCATGCTTATCAGCGTACAGCTGGATTTCCTCTGTTTTATCACACCACCGCTTTTCCTGTATGGCTCTCAGCTTTGTTTGGAGTTCTCTGGGCTTGCTATTATATGCAGTTCTCTTTGATGCCGATGATAGATCTTGCAACTGTGCTCTGTGAAAGGTGCATCTCTCCTGAGGTGTTGTATAACTGCAGGATCACTCTTATCTCATCAATCTTAATGTTTTCTAATTTTTTTTTCCCTGGGGTCTTGTTTGAGGCATGGCAAAAGATATCCCTGAAGATTTCCAAACTGTTTTGCTGAAATTCTTTAGAGCTTTTCACGTTGAGCTTTTAATAAAGCAAGTATTTGAGGATGAACGTCTACTCAGTGCAGTGTTTCCCTTACGGTATGTTGTTTTGTAAATGAAGGAAGTATTCCATTCATTAGCGGAAGAACTTTTAATTGTACTTGTTATGATAAGGAGAGGACTCTGGACGGTTTCACGTTAATAAAACTTTTCCTCTTACATCAAGGTTTGTGCTAGGCTATTCCATGTAGTCGTTGTCTCCTTCTGAAGTGGCAAGCTTGAAATGCATACGCCCTCGTGACTGAAATGTTGAGAAAACTGTCCAACATATCAGCTATACACTGCTCTGTAATCTTATGGATAATTTTGGATTAATTGATTCCAGTCTCTTGTTTTGCCTCACTTCTAACAGCAGTATTTCTTGTTTTATTCCCTGAATATTAAATGTCTTCCACATGTACTTTATAGTTAACTGATTTTGTATTGTCACTTTGAATTACCTATAAATTAAGATAAACAATTTCTTTAAGCTGAGCCATTTTTACGATTTTTTTTAAAGTTGTTTTGAATCCCTACTTTAATTGATATATTTTTGTCCTCCTCTCTCTTCATTTCCTTTTGCTTCCTAAGATATGCTGCTGCTCTAACATAGTTGCCTGCCTGTTTTTATAGCAGGGAACTGTAGCAGGAAGAAACTCGGCAGCAGTAACAGAACAAGCTGGTGCCTAGACAAGCTCATGAATAGATATCATATCTAGGAATGGAGAAATAGGGCTTGCTGTACTACCCACCGGCTGATGAAGACGTAGGTTTAAGACCTTGGCATAGCAAGTAGAAGAAGTGAGTACTTCAGCAAGCAGGACTGCCATTTTTTCAAAGGTATAGCCCAGTCCGAGATAACTTCAGGCTCTTTAAAAGTCCTCTTTTTTTTGAAAAAAATTGTAAATGGTGTACATCTTCAGATATCCCTCACAGATTTGGAAGGATAGATTTGAAAGGGAGAATAAGAATTAAGACTATCGGAGAGCATATGGTACACTGGTGGGAGCGGGGGTTGCAGACAACCTGGGGTTATACCCATGAAAATATGGTGCTTATGGATTTTCTTCTACTAAATGTTCTTGGGCAATTTCAGAGAGAAGTTTAGCTCTTCAGAGGAATAACACAGTGTCCCATCCTCAGGTGTGGATGCCAATGTGGTGCCCAAGTGAGAAATATGCAGGGACACCAAGGCTGGCTCTAGAAATGAAGATAGTGTTGCAGGAAGAGTGTTGTGCTCCACCTTTTCTTGGGTAAAAACGAAAATGCATTGATATAACCTTTCTTAGCCCATAATCATTACTCCCCCTCCCTCCTGTGTAGAGGCAAATACTCACTATGAATTACTTACTCAGCCCAAGTTAATTAATGGAGAAACAGATACAGCTTTCATATATCCCAGCAGCAAAAGTTAGTGGCAGCAGTACTGCTATCTGCCAGAAAACGTCTATGAAGAAGTGACATATCTCTTTTTTTTTTTTTAAGGGAGCAGCAGTACTGCTATCTGCCAGAAAACATCTATGAAGAAGTGACATATCTCTTTTTTTTTTTTTAAGGGAATGCATAGCTCCCGACAAGCACATGCAATGACAAGGAATATTCAGTTCTGTGCTTTCTGACAACAAAATGTGCAGACCGTACAGTAAGTGGCTGCTGTGAAGGCCAGGCAGGACTGCAGTCCTCTTAGATGTTGAAAGAGAATGCTGGGACCTCAGTTTCAGAAGATCAGCTTTCACAACATCCCTATTTATTGAGTACTCACTAATTACTGGAATTAATAATCAGAGGGTTAACCAAATGAACCCTGTGGGTAGGCAAACCCAGGCAATTTTTCTTTGTGTATTATCATCTGGGTCATATCACTATGTCATATGCAGGGAAGAGAAAGGGAAATTTAATCTACAACTTGGCCTTCACACCCTTTGGCAGCATACTAAAGTGAACAATCTGTGTAAGTATATTCTATAATTTCAAGCTCCATGGATATGACAGACACTTCATGCACAAATTTTGCTTTCAGCACCATTTTTTACCGTTTCTAAAACAAACTCGATTGCACATTTCAGCTTGTTAAACTGATATAACATTCAAAGGCATGAAACAAAATACCTGCCTTGGGCTGCTTCTCTGAGCTGTGGCCCTAAGCACTTACCTAAATGCACATTGTAAAATATTGACCATTCAAAGTATTCCCTTCCTCCTTCCTAACCTTTCAAGGGTCAAGATAGACCTTCATATCCAAACACTGCTAACCTGGAGGACAGAATACATTACTTGCTTCATGTGAATAGAGCTGCAGTCAATATCTGGTTAATATTTGCCATATGCAATGTGGGATATGCTTTTGTGATAGCTGAGAGCTAACAACACTATTTACAGAGCAGAGAGGGTTAAGTGTGCCACTCTTTTTCCCTTTTCTCTCTGCTAAGAGGGCTGTGTTTGCACTCACTGAAATCAAGACATGGTGTGACCTCAGCTGTCAGGGATTAGTTGAGTTTTTATTTGTTTTTGATGGGTGAATACAGACCCAGAATACAAAGATAAACCATCTAGTCTCAAGTGGATGGAAAATAGAGATATGGGTCCTGCACACTGTAGTAGTTATATGTCACTGCCCAAAATTGCAGGTAGCAAAGGGAGAAGTAATGCGAGGGGGTAGTTTCACCCTCAACTCTTAAGGTGTCGAGTTGCTTTGTGCAAGACACATAGGTACACACACCAAACTCCTCTGAGATATTTGGCTTGAAAACACTTTAAAGATCATGCAGTTGACCCTAAGTGTTTGGATGGTTTGTGGGGGCCAGATCTGGCAAACCTGGGGTAAATGCTGCAGCCGTGCATCACCCCGCACGGTTATCCAGGGAGTCTGGGAGAGGCCAGGGCTGCTCACAGTCATCCTCTAGTGTGGTACAGTGGTTGCTGTATGTATTACATATAAGCAACGCGGGCATGGGTCTGGTGATGTGTCATGTGAACACTTTGGTATGAGCTCTTTGAAGTATAGAAATCAGACCATCAGTTGAAGGAGGCACCCTTGTAAATGAAAAAATAATTAAAAAAAAAAATAAAATCAATCTTCATGCTGAAGAAGTGCTGCACAGCAAGCTGGGAACCCTAGTGACCTCCCAGTGTCGGCTACAAGGCATGTTTGACAAGTGGACTGATCCAGTGCGATTCCCAGTGTCCTGAACTTTTCACCACAACTTTTTCCTCCATTCTCAAAGTGTAGTTTGAGAGCTGGACTTATGCCTGCTGGTCTCATTTTTGCAGTGATCAGAGATAAAGAACTCAGTCATGGGGCACAAGTAGCAATGTTTTCCATTTCTAATGGAGGAATAAGCAACTGATTTTAGAGAAATGTTGTAAAAGCAGATATTTCAGCACTTGTGAAATGGTGGTGTTTTATGCCAAGCAATCAACAGAGAGGGAGGATTTCTGTTTTGTATAAAACTGACATTATTTGAAAGGATTTTTTAAAATCTTGTGACTTTTCAGTGACTTCTTTCTCTGTAATTGAGACAGAAGAGTAATTCAATCAGAAGATGATGTCGGTTGGTTTAATACACAGATTATGGTTTCAGAGAAGCATTTACTTGCCTACACACTGGACATCTGGAAACATTCCCCTGCCACATTTTATTAGAACATTGAAATCACCTCATTAAATGATATGGAGAGATTTAGAAAGCAGGGTAATTGTTGGGAGATCAATCACAGATTAAACTTCCCATGCCATTTTAATATGTTCCCATTTACCGCCACAGACACTCATTCTGACCATTGACTATGCCATTTAAATGATTTTCATCACAGACTTCCAGGTTTTCTGAGCCTTCTCCTGGTGAAATGATCCCCGCGGCATTTTCCTGTCTTTGTTGTTGAGTGAACGAGCTGATAAGCAATGAAGCACATATGCCAAACTACAATTTTAGTACCAACTGTTGCTTTTCTTTTCAGGCTAAAATAGTAGAACTGGGGCTGGACAGAAAATCTCAGCTGTTTATTCATATCTATTCTCTCAAATCTCTGAGTGGAGCTTTGTTCATCGCAGTATACTACAGAGTAGATGAATTCAGGAGTCTGCTGTTGTGACCAGGGGATTTGAGGTGGATAAAAGGGAGTACCTGGGGGAGTTTGGAGGCTGAAGGCGGGTGAGCATCCATGGAGGGAGAGGAGGTGCAGTGGGGAGAGCTGTGGTGCCTGCTGGCTGCGGTGGTGAAGGCTCACACAGATGCTGAGCTGCCATGTGAGGTCTCAGAGCAAGTGGCTTTTGAGGGAGGAATAGCACTGTCAACACAGGGGTGGGGGGAATGAACCTGCCCTGAGCCTGTGGAGAATGCAGCCAGTGGAAAATAGCAGTTGCATCAGTGGGTATGGGCACTGAGTGTGCAATGCTGCTGGAAGGGCACGACATTTTAGGAGGCAGGCTGGAAATTAGGCTAAAGCTCTGCCAGGAAAAAAAATCCTGCGGGAGCTGCCTCTTTCCAGGTGTATGTATTGTGGTGCTCAGTGAGTGTCTGTTCGGTCAAAGGAGCTGGTGAGATCCTATGGGCTCAGGAAGGGTCACCAAGTGTCAGAAATGAATGACGAGGAGCGACTCGTTTGGAGGAACAGCATATCAGGGAAGCTCAAACTGCAGAGATCTCTGATAGAGAGGAGTAAATGGTCTGAGTTCTCATTGGTGGCATAATTCAACACTTGAGAAATACCTACATGGTGACCAATGTGTTACTGGAAAGGAGACAAATAGTGCAAAGGGGAATTTGCTGGGAGGCTTTGAGCAGCGTTACTGATAAAGACTTCTGAGAAAGAAAAATTCCAAACCAAGAACCTCCCTTGGACTGGCACCAGTGTCCTAAAGGAGATGGGACAGAGTTGGCACAACTGAAAAAAACCCGTTTTCTGTGATGAGAGGAAAATATTCCAAAACTGTGGCCTGTATCAACTTGTTTACCTTCTTTGCAGAGAGAACCAAGGGAATATAGTGCCCACATGCTGGACTTAACAGTCTATGGCAAAGTTTTTTGCTTCAAAATTCTGTACAACTGATGTAACTACATAATTGTATATCCTTTATGCTCCTTTCATCCAAATTGTGTATTGGAAAGAACCACTCATCAGGTTAATTTTTATTTGCATTTTAGTCCCTGTTTCTGTCCCACTCCAAACTAATGGTGTGTGTTTTTGTCCCTCCCTTTAACAACTGTAAATAGAAAGCAGACGGGAAGTGAGGAGCATTGACAAAAAGCAGGAAAAGGAGAAGAAAAAGCCCTGAGAAAATGATAGGCACACATGGCACACTGATCTCACTGTAATGAAGAGGCTTGTAAAGACTTGCATTTGTGGGTCATTTCCCCCTTCTGTATGGGGTGTTTGTTTTACTTGGTAAACAAGGATCACAGTACTCCAGTTTTAGGCAAATAGACTGTGGATACATTTTCATAACTGAACTGGAATGACTTTAAAAGTGTGCAATAGTTCTCACTGCTTTTAATTTCTTTTAGACATGGCTTTTAAAATGTTGTGTGACAACTGACAGCCCTGGAAGGTAGTCTTGGGTCACTTTTCCCTTGCCTTGATTTGGGCAATCAATAGCTCTTTCCCATGTCCAGCTAGCAGCTGGGGAGTTTCTCTCTCTCTGTGAGTGTATTTTACTCCAGTTTCTGGTGTTTCTGCCTGGCTCTGATCCGCTAGCTATGATCTCAGCATCACTCTGAGGTGCTCAGCCATTGATGCTGCCCACATGTTGGCTTGCTCCAGGTGCAAGAAGATTGGATTGCCTGGCATGGAAACCCATCCAGGTGGCAGGAATCCAGTATGGACTCAGCCTCTGCCCCTTATGGACAGCTTGACCCATACATAGAGAAAAAGTAAAGCTGCATTTGGGAATGGTTTATGAAGAGAGTAGAGACATGGTTTCTATTGTTTCCCTTCACACAAGAGCCCCAGACACCTGTGGGGGTGGCCACACAGGGGCCTCTTTTAGAAATAAAAGACCAGCTCTTACTTGTCCAGTTCAATGTGGTCTAGGACCCTGCACACAATTTGGGTAAAGTGCCTTTTAATGCTCTGTGTTATTGACTGCCCTTTGATGTTACGCTCGATATTTGGAAAGTCAACGTTTGTGTTTCTACTCCTTTGGTCTTTGTGGAAATGAAAAATGTTTTACTGCTCTTGCAAAATGGCACACTTCAGATGTACTTTCATAATATTTTGCAGGGGTTTTGTGAGCCCTCTTGCGTATTTCCAGGACTCTTAAGCTTACTAATCAAAATAATTTTGCTCCCACTTTGAGACCCTAGGCTGAATCCAGCTAAGGCAAATGCATACTTATTTCTACAAAATGCTTCATAAATGCTTCCAGCGTTGCCTGAAAACAAAATGCCTTGACAGCTTCACCGCGTCCCTAATCTCACACCTGCCCATTCCCATCCCAAGAGTGCCACTGTCTTCCTGTGTGCCAGCTCGATTCCCTTCCTCCCCTGGGAGCATCAAATCCACCTGGGCTTCTTTTGCTGCTGAGGCAGCAGCCCCTCTGTCCAGTCCCAGAGCCTTCATTGTCATGGTAAATTAGCAGCTTGAGTACCAAGTAAGTTCTCACCCATGTGCAAATCCTTCTGCTTTGGGGAAATTCCCAGGACCCAGGCAGTGTCAATCCTCCAGGCTTCAAGGCTCCCTCCCCCAGGGTGTGATGGCTGCCCATAGCAGGAATTCACAGCAGCAGGGTATCATGCTGCTTACTGCCTGTGACTTTGGTGTAACACAAGCAATTTGGGACACAAGACCCATAGGCTGTGAGCTGAGGTCATCCTCTGCTTTTGGTCTCACGTTAACTTTGTTCTTGCACCCTCTGGGGTTCGTTTTGAGTTTCAGAGTCACCGTCCTCTGAAAACAGTAAGTTACAACCATCATCCAGCCAAAGCCAAAACATCCCTCATCCTCAGGACCAAAAGACCAGGCTGGAGGGAGGGAGAGGGGCACGGAGGGAGGGCATAGGAACCAGGCTGAGCTCCTTTTCACAGGAGGGGACCGGCAGGAGCAAAGCCAACCTGAGTGCTTCTGAAAGCTGCCTGCTGCCCTCCCTGCTTCCAGAAACCCTCTCTGCTCTCAGGAGGGGGAAATAGCTATTGGGAAAGCTTTTCTCCAGGCTGGGGCAAGCTGGAGGCCATGTAGTCAGGAAAGACTTTAATGCAGCCAGGCAGGGGAGACTGGATGTCTGCCTGTAACCTACCTCTTGGTCTTCCCAAGGTTAAAACACCCAGAAATAATTGGCCAGTGAACACAGAGTGGGAGTTAGTGCTGGTTTATAGCCCCAGCTTAGTCCCAACCTGTTTTGTGATGCTGGGAGACCCAAACCGCCCCATGTGCTTATTTCCCCTCTTATCCTTGACAGTTTTCCCAAGTTACTCCTTGTTTTGCTAGGTAGTGACGAAACCCTGAGGGGCTACAGTCTTGGCTGGGGTGGGGGGCTGTGATTTCTGAGGCAGCATTGAAAAGATTGAGGCTGATGGAGGGATCTGAGAAGGTCCTGTTGTCAGCTGGGACTGCGCTCCTGCTATTGCCAACCGTGGAAATGCTGCTGAAGATAGCTCCAATAGCATGATAGAGGGACAGACTATTGGAGAAAAGGATGATGCCCAGTTTTGGGGCATGGCTGCTGTAAGGTACAACCTGGCTGCACTCCAGGTTTGAAAACCCAGGTTGCCGTAGTGGGTGCTTTTCATCTGCGCTTTCAGAGACATCACACCAGTTGGGTTTAGTAAATATTTCAACAGCGTTTTGAAGTTCCAATGAAAACAGAGAAAAGCTTTGAAGTCTACAGACCCTTTATCCCGCCATACACCTCACCTCATGCTTTTCAGCAACATTGTTTAGTCAGTGTTCACTGAGGCCAAAGGGACCCAAGGTGCAAAATCTTGGGCCCACTGAAGTCAACAGCAAACTTTTTCGTGGTTACAGTGAGGCCAGGCTCATGCTGAAGTAAGTAAAAGAAAGCAGCTTTAGTTTCTCTATTTCTCATTAAGAAAAAAGAGAAAAAGAATTCTGATCAGAAAATCAGAGCCTCTTTTGTTTAAAAATCCCCAAAATCCTGGGAAATTGTAAATCAAAAATCAGGATGAAGTAAATTATACGTGCAAGGAATTAATTTTTAAAAAATTGTTACTTTATTTTTGCAGGAAGGGTTGCCTTGGGCATTAATCCATGTGAGAGAACCAAACTGGTTTTATTTTTGACTGCCAGCCTGAAAGTTCCCGTGTCACTGAAGCAGTATTAACAAAAGCAGTATTAACAAAAGGATGGATAGGCATAGATTTGCCGTATTGGTTTTCCCAAGAGAAAATTTGGTTTTTTTCAACTAAATTATTTTTCACTTGTAGAAAATGCTGGTTCTGTAGTATGGATATTTTGTGTACATTAATCACTCCAGGGAAAATTGCTATCCAACAAGCCTATTCAATGTGCTACTTTATTTTCCTTCTTTGTGTTCTGTTTCCCAAACATAAATACTATACAACTTCTGGGGCTCCCAGGGAGGCTCCCAAGTTTAATAAAGACTAAATTGTGAGTCTTTGTCATGATACATTTCTGCTTGTTTCAAAATATAGTGGAAAACAACTGAGGGCCAAAGAATGCATTGACACAAATTGGGGATTTCTGCATTACCTGTGTGGGTGTTTAAAGGGGAGAATATTCTGCATGCTAAAGTTTGATGCCAGCAGATATATTAGTATATACTCATGATTTCTAGTTGGTTTTCCTCTCTATTTTTCTCTGCTATTCCATCTTTCTCCTTCCCTGTGTTTCCTAATATTTTGTCAGTTTTATTCACAAGTAGCTTTTTTCTTTTTTTTTTTTTTTTGTTTTAACTGCTGGGATGGATTTTAATTTTCTTTCCTTTTTCTTCCTTTTCTTTTTAATTATCTTTACCTTCCCGTTCCCATTTCTCTCCCAATTTTTTCTAGTTCTGCCTTTCTCTGTGGGAGCTCACCCTTATCGCCAATTTAGTGTGGTAACACAGAAAAAAACCCCTTGTTTTCAGAAGCTCCTGTCTGTCTCAGGACAAACAATACACCAGGCTGGCTCCTGACAAAACACAGCCCTTTTGTTCGGCATGTGCTGGCTCACCCCAGTTGAATGAAATGGCTTTGTTTTAGGTGTAGATAGTACGTTGGGGCTGCCTGGCAGGTGCATCTTACAGCCAGTGTCACCCAGCAGTAAATTCTGTAATTACAGGTCACGGAGGTGGAGCTCTTCTTTGATGTGACTTCTTCTGTTGTTGCAAGCGGATACAATTTGACTGAGATATCAAATGCAGATAGCAGTAAAAATTTAATTAACAAATCAAAGCTTTTATCTGGGGTTTCAGAACTCAAGCCAGCAGATTTCTTCAATCTAAAGAAATCACAGAGACAGAGGGGGGAAGGCAGTGCCTTTGTAGTGTATACAGCTTACGACCTTTTTTATGATGCTTGCAAAGATAAAGCTTTTTTAGCTGTTACTTTTCCATTTGGAGAAGCTTTTAGATCTTCCCCCAAAGCAAGGATATTGTTCATTGTATGCTTAATTTTCATTATTTTAACTCCTCAGTACACACACATTTTCTCTCGTGATGCTGCAAATTACTTAGCAGGAGAAGATGGAGCGTGCTCGCACTTGCTTTCCTGCAGTTGGGGCTGCAGAGAGTGCCCTAGCACTCCAAATTCATGTGCTGACTTATTCCTCTGGTGGTGAGTCATCCAGTGGTGGTATCAGTGGCCTGAACTGTGGGATGTAACAGTTCCTCCATCATTTACTTACCATCTTAACAATGGAAGCCTGATTGAAATGAGGCTGAAACTTGGCTCTTAGCTTCTTCATCTGTAAGTGAAGAAGACGCTCTTTGCTTTCAGTGCTTTCTAGGGATGCTGTCATCATCAAAGCAGCTAGGTCCACAGGCTGACTGCTGTAGTCACGCCAATCCTTCTGCTGGTAACTGGGAGCTGGTAGAGCAGCAGTCTGCCTGTTATGTGTTGCATGGGTGATTACTGCCACCTGTGAACCGAAAGAAACGCAAATGTGCAAGGAAATAATAATAATTTAAAAAATCCTCATGCCCAGTGCCACCTTTCCTAGAAGCCACGTGTCAGAGCACCCCAAAAGCACATAATGAGAGACTTTGCACTCTCTATCCCAGTAAATGCAACTGTCTTGCATTTATGGGTCTGCTGTTCCTCAGAAAATATTTCCAAGGATGTTTATAGACCAAAGTAATAAAATGCTGCAGAAAAGATTAAAAAGGAATGCTCAGACCAAAAGAATCTCAGTGTTCACCATGATACTATGTATTTGACTTTTCAAGACTGAGAAGTGCCTCAGATCGATGCACACTATACTGCAGAAACCACAGGCTGATCTTCTGTAAGCCTTTGGAGGTAAGTTGTCTTATATGCACTACTTGTGTCTTTCTCAGTGCATCTGGAATTGGCCCAGGCATTTCAGCAAGTGTGCACACAAATATCCTAGTTCAGGAAATATATACCAGTATCAGATAGCTCTTATTAAAGCTTTAAGTACAGAAGCACTTAATCATGGTCTTAAGGACATTCCTTAAATGAAGACAAAGGACCTGTGTTAAAGACCTCTGGAATTGATGCAGCACCATGAACCTGTGCTTATACAAATGAATGTTTAGAGGCGCTAGCCTACACTTTTAATGTACAGCTTTGAATTCCTGAGCTGACTTCTAGAGGGACTATTGAAATAAAATCCTATTGGGCATGACAAAAAGGGCCAAGGCTCCTAGTGAATTTATAGTGCTGGGCATTTACAGTACAGTTACCTAATTCTAAAGTATAATCTGTCAAGTTATCACAGTTGCAAAAGCATCAAAAGCTTTCCAAAGCTGTAGCAGGAGTCAAAAGTTAAAAAAAAAAAAAAAAAAAAAAGAAAGAAAAGAAAAGAAAAAGAAAGAGAAGAAAAGAAAAAGACAGGAAGAAAGAAAGAAAGAAAAAGAAAATTGGCTATCCTTGTATTTAAAGTACGCAAATGAGCTTCTTGACATTTGCAATACTAATTTTGGTGCTTTGATGGAAGCCCTCTGTTACCAAACTTTAAAGCCCCAGATATCACCTCACATGGCTAAGAAAAAAGGAGGAAAGACTTCAAAGTGAATAATTACCTGTTGATGATGTATTATATTTAAAGACTCTGGCTGTGGATTAAAGCTAGTTCTAGGGTTGTTAATAGCCTGCAGTAAACAACTAATGAATCAAAGAAAAGGAGCAAAAAGCAGCTATAGTTGAAGGACATTCCCATTACTACCAAAGGCTAGAGTTGAAGTGTTAAGTGTAACGCAATAAAATACAGTCATTTCACACTGGAGTGTATAAGGATTCAGAAAAATGGTCACAGTTGAATTATTAGGGATTGTCCCTCGAGCTTTGTTCTCAAAGCACTTTGATGCCATGCACAGTACCAGGTTTTTCCACCCCTGTTTTTTCTGCAGTTAATCTGCAATTTTTATGTGGTGTAATGAAGGGAATAGATTTGAATGGGAAGAGCTGTACCTACAGCAGTGGTGGAAATGCTTCGAGAGAGGAGAAATAAAAGCTCAAAGGAAGAGGCACAGAGCAGGAAATGGAGAGAAAACAGCTAAAACCAGTGCAGAATAAATTTGATGTCTAGAGAGGTCTTTCTGGTTTTGAGCTATTGAGAATCTTGATAAAATGGGAAAGTGAGTGATTTAAAGGGGTTGTTGGGGGAAATGATCTCAACATACTTTAGCTAAGTAGATGACAGCAGCACTTCGATCTGTGGTCCTTTCATCATGGCCCATCTTCTTCCCACCAGAGCAACACTTTTCAAGCTATGGGCAATCTTCACATAAGCAATGGTGGAGGGCCCTCATTTTGTACAAAATGGAGCCCTAATCTGAGAAGTCATAAAAGAGAGTGTTATTTTCATTTAATGTGTGGGAATTGAGGTAATTTGCACATCCTGAAATTTTCAGGGGAATATACTTTTTATCTTTGAAAATTATTTTGGGAGAAAGAAAACACAGTGAAACATTGCAAGCCTGCAGTCCATTAGGCTGATATATATGGCATGGTACTAAATAACTTTTCACCTCTTGTCAGACCTAAGCTTTTAAGGCTTCTAGGTCCCTCAGGGTTCATACATGGGCTTTAGGAATTGACTGAAAATAAGGGAAAGCAAAATGTGGACAATACACATGCACTGAAGAGCCAGAAGGTATTTCCAATGAGAGTGGTTGTTTTTAAGGCTTAAGAATCAATACATTTCGAGGAAAAAACCCAAAATCCAAACAACAAACCACTACCAGACAAAGCTAATGATGCCCTAGGAGCGACCTACAGCTAATCCCTGTCTTTTTGCACTTTGTGGTGGATTGGAGTAATAGTGCACCTTCCTGAGATAAGTTATAAAACCAGCCTGGCTATTCAGCAACCACCAAATCCAGTCTGTGACACGTCTGAATCATGAGCTTTAACTTAAGGACGGCAGCAATTTGTACTCAGTAGATTTCAAGGAAGAGCACCTGCATTGACAAAACGTGCTGTTCACCTTGCTCTATGGAAGCAAGGCCCATGGGCTCAAGTTCTGTGTGGGAAAGTCACCATGGGATCCTCATCCCCAGCAGCCTGGAGCTCACCCTTAATTGCAGGATGCAATCTGGTGGGAATCAATTACTTTTTAAGAGCCAAGACTGCTTGTTTTCAACCATAATAAGCCACTGGTTCAATGCTGAGACCCGTTCAGCCATTCTTCGTGGTTTCACTCTCACTAAGCAAAGACTCATCTGTCAGCTCTCATCTCAGGGAAGGGATTGCTAATGTACAACATAAAACTCATCCTAAAGCAAGTGTCTCTGAAGCAGCAAGAAGGATGTGAGAGAGAGAATGAGTTGACTTGTAAAAAGGCTGAAAAGGGAAGTGGTACATGTGATGGCTTGGGGCAAGGCTTCCCTCGTGACATGTAGGGTTGCTGCTGAGTGTCTGCTCCTTTCCATGGAAGGAAGTGACTGCTGAGGGACCTGGCACCCTTGTATTTTATCAATACAATCACTGGCTTATATCCTCAAGGCAAGTGTTCATTGTATGATAACTATAGTACTAAACAGAAGATGAAAGTGTCCCAACTTCGTTTTAAGTCTTTCCCTACCAAATGCTGGGATTCCTTTCATGAACCATTCACTGTCTTGGAGATAGGTGTCGTGTTTGGGGCTGCAGCCCCATGGGAATCAGTAAGTCAGTTTGGCATCACATCACCACTGGAGGAGGAGAGTCCCCATCTCCCTTGCTGTCTCCTGGCTGTCAGCTTCCACTACTTACCTTGCGTGAGCTCACAGGGCCCTTCTTCAGATGATTTAATTCAAAAATTCTGCAGATGACTAACCCATCAAAAGGCTAAAACTGGCTCATGAAAGTGTCTGATGAGCATGGAGCTGCCCTAAGGGAGGCTGGGGCAGCACCAGGAGATTCCCTGAAGAGATGAAAGAGCATAAGAGAAGGGAAAGACAGATGAGGCCTGCCTTTTTCCACACACGTGAGCTGTGAAACAGCACCCAAAGGCATTTGTCTGAGTTTCCTTAGAGTCCCTGGAGAGAGCCAGGCAGTCTGAGCTGTTGAAACTGAACTGCTTTCTAGGAGTTTCTATAGAGAGAACCCAAGCAATGCATGTGGACTAGAAAACAAACTTTTGGAAGCTTAAAGTTAAATGAGGTAAAGCCCAACCATAATCCTTAGCACTTCAGATAAATATTCATTATTATCCCTGTATTCACTGTTTCCCAAATACTTGAAATCTGTGCTTCCCCTCCCCATGAGTGACAGTACTCAACTCACCTGCATGCTGCTCCCACAGTGCTAACCCCATCTCCAAGCTACGTGCTTTCTCACAGTGGAGCTCCATGGTATGGCAGATAATTGGCTGTCCTGTTGGACTTTGATGAATGAAATATCAGTAGAATGCCTGATAAGGCCAAAGGGAATCACATAAAGTAGGTGTAGCGGTTCCTGCTCCAGAGCAGCTGTCCCAGACTCTCCGCCAGCTCACTCTGAAATCAGTGGTGTGATTATGGCTAGGCCACATTTTCATACTTGTGTTCTTCTTTGCACCAATGACAGTTATATAAATGTGAGGTCTATCCGCACCCCTTGGCTGTTGGAAATGTCCCATCGAAGTACCAAGGGCTTGAGGGTGGATTTGCTGGGAACGGGCGGACAGAAGCTAACAGCCAGAGCATGTCCTGCATTGCCACTGCCTGCTGCGCTTCTGTGCCTTTCAGAGAAGGGGGCCAGGGGGCCATGGGTCTGCACAGCCCCTGTCCTGTCTCTGTCAGTGTGGTGCCCGTCTATACTGGGACATATAAGTTGAGGGAAAAGCTAGGCAGATAATCCAAATGTATTTCCTCACTTCTTTCCTGCCTCAGACGCATACAATGCATGTATGCAACAACCATCTGTCTGTTTGGGGTTTTTTAGTGGGCTACATATATTACTGCAATAAGCTGGCCATTTCCATGTTCTATCTTATCCTTGTCGTCTGCAGTTTTTGCTGCTTGCTCTGAGGATTGCATCTTGCTGAGTGTTTTGTGATTGAATTCCAGAACTCTGCAAAGTCTCAGGCTCAGTTTGCCAAAGCTCGCTGTTTTAGTGCATTATTTGTACTGCAGCAATGCCTGGAAGCCCCTTTGTGTGGAGCAGTGTCTGTGGCTGGTACACACACAGCTGTTTGTCCTAAGGTCCGAGATGCGCTCTCACAGCTCCGTCCCTGCCTCTCTGGCGCACGATGTTCTCAGCCATCGTTCAAGCTTAATATGTTCCATTTGGCATCGTCGTGAGAAAGCTATCTTGTTTGGGGAAAAAATGTATTATTAAGCCCAAAGCAAAGATGCAGGCACTTTTTGGTGATGGTGTTGATTATTCAGAAAATGTCATTCCCGAGTTGCCTTGTTTGCCAAGTGTGGGACATATGGTAGTAATTGACAGTGCGCAATGTGGATCTCTTCTATAAATGGCTGTTTCAAAACACAATTCGTAATAAAATAAGGGGGCCAAGAGGCTCCCCACAAGATCTAAAGCTGCACCTCTTTTAAAACTGTTATCGCTAGCGGGCAAGACTTGTTCTCCCTCCTTCCAGACTGATTTTCTTCCTGTGAAACCTCAGGCTGGTTCCCCATTTTTGCTTATGCTGCAACTTAGGTTTTTGTTTGTTTGGTTGGTTGGTTTTTTGTTTTTGTATTTTTTTTTCCGTTCAGGAGACAGCTAGTTGAAATATATTTCTTCTGTTTCTTAATACACTTTCCACCAACATTTGTGCTAGCTGTAGTTGAACAACTCCAGTAATGACATACAGTGATTTTCAAGGACCTGAAGGAGGAAATAGTTATGTGAAACTTACTTCATTGCTCCTGTGGATTCTATCTCTTTATTTTAGTTACTCTGCACATGGACATAAAGCACCATAGATACTTTTTTGAAGAGTCAGAGACCTGAATTTTCTGTTATGTCACCACTGATTTAATTCAGATGGCATAATTTCTGAACACATTGGTGGGGTTGGAATAAATCTTAACATATCAGCCCCAAGAGATGCAAAGCAGGAGGGTCTGATCATGCAAATATTTATGCAGGTGTGCAGACCTGCAAAATCTATTGTTGCCACAGACCTGTTTACCTGAGGAAGCTATTGGTCTGTAGTGATGGAGGTACAATTGGACTTTTAAGAGACCAAAATACCACCGGATAATGAATAGTAAGGGCAATACAATGCACATAAAGAGAAAGGTGCCACCTGTATGAGGCACACTTGGAAATGGCACTGTCAGGTTTGTCTGATATTTGGAGAGGCAAGATTATTTGGTTGTTTGGGTGGCTGGTCACCTATTCTTTTCATGCAGGATACTATGAGTGAGAGTGTGGTTGGGGTATAATGATGTGTAGGTGGATGCTGGAAGTCTAGTCTTCTGGTGATCTGGCCTAGTCCATCAGCTAGCAAGAAGGAGAAGATAAGAAGGTGCAGATGACTGATGCAAAGTTAGACCTGCCCTTATGACTGTCGGTGTCTTCATATCTTTCTGGACTCCTCATTGCTGTGGGACACTTGTGTAACAGAAGAACTGGTTTACATCTTTGCATGTTCTTTCCAGTGTAATGCTAGCTGCTGTGATCCACCCCCAGTAAATATTAGCTAACTATTGCAGTATGTTGTGTGTGGGGTGTAGCCTAAACCAGAAGCTGATGCAAAATACGGCATCCCACTTCCCAAGCAACATCCATGGCCAAATTGCTCCACGCTTTACATGGAGTAGCAGCCCAAAGAGCACTAAGGTCAGCAGCAATCTTTCCACTCATTTTACTGATTTTCCCTCAAAGGTGAGCAAGGCTTAGGAAACATTTCAGAGCCTGACCTCTCCCTTTTATCCAGTGTGGCCAAGAATGATCCAAAACCAGAGATGTCCTGGCTCAGGAGAGGTGGTGCTACTTGGCTGGGAATGGAGCCAAACCTTTGGCTTTTTCCCTTTGTCTGAAGTTTCTCAGCCTCCAGGATGTGAAGCTTTCCCTGGCCCTTGGGTAGGAGAACGCAGGTTAGTCTTTCCGTGTGGAGTGGTATTTGTTGAACTACTTTTCTACTTTGGATTGCTTGTTTTCCTATTAAAGGAGGAAAGACAGATAACTTAGGTCACTTTTTGGAAGGAGGTGGAATTGAATTATTGTTCTTACCTACTTCATATCTATGTAAGTTCTATGTATAGGTTCTTGTGCATCAAATGAAGTAAAAAAGAAACAGAAGGTCTTCTCTGAAACCACGATTTTAATGACAGTGGACTTAAATTCAACTATTTGACTTATTATTTATGTACTTTGTATAAGGGTGGTACAGCCTGACAGCATCAGTGGCTGGTAAGAAGCCAAACTAAGAGTTCTATGAGGGCTCAGGCAACATGATCGCTGTTGTAATAAAAAACAACACAAAACCCAATTGACGGACCAACGAACCAACCAAACTCCAGAAGTAAAAGTATCCCATGCAAATCAAGGAACTGCCTTGGTGACTCCAGGGCTGAGCCATTTTCTTTTCAGCTCAGGGTTAAAACTTCCTTTTGTGAGAAATGCTCCTTACGCACTAACAACGGCTCAGGCAGTGATCAATACGAAGCACATTTTATTTACACTTTTGTACACTTTCAGGACATACAAAAAATACAATAGTGAGTTAGAGAGACTAGATAAAGTTGAGTAACTTCCTCTGTTTTTATTTTCAGGTCACCCAACTATAATCTGTTAAATTACATCTTGGTAGCACAGAGGCAGTAACAGTGCTTGCAGCCCTCTGGCTCACAGGTGACAGGTAACAACATGTCAGGGCCTGAGCTCTTCCTGGCTCCCCCGCTTTTGCTGCACAGGAGCTATGACTATCCAGGGAGCGGGGGGAGAAGGATGGAGGGGTAGCACTGGGCCATGCAGAGGAGGGGGATCAGGCATGACAAAGTTAATCATCACCGCCCATTAACTGAATTCTCCCGTACGCTCTTCTTTCCAGTGGGAGCCGGACAATATTACATTATTGCTGACAGTAACGCCTGTGTTGGGGTACAAGCTTTGCTGACAGGAGCCGAAATCTTTGAGGTATTTGCCATTGGGAGCTTGGTCCCATCCCTCCTGGTTTGCTTATAATTTGCAGCTCTGCTGCCTCGGTCTCTCGGCCAGCTGGCTTGTGTGGAAAGGGGATTCCTGGAAGAGCAGCATGAGGCTGGCTCAGGCCTTGGGGGGTCGTTACCACATCCCCGATCGTGCACTTGACACTGACACGCTGAGTGATTTAGGACCAGACACTTGCTGTCTTTGCCGCTATTTCCCTTTCTGTGAAATGTTGATGGTGGTGCTTACTTCACAAACTGCATGAATCTGTGCAGTTGCCAAGCCCTCTATGAGGCAACACATGACATCAATTAGCTGTGTTGTACAGGCCCAACGCTGAGAAAGGAAAAGGTTGTTTCGTCGTTGTGGCACTGACAATATTATGTTTCTCCATCCATCTTGAAGAGCTAGCCTTGTAGGGGATGAGTGAGAATCACTTGTGCACTTTGCCTTTCTGTGTTCAGATACAGAAGCATCCTGTAAATATGATGATAGTCAGCATTTATCATCTGAGCTATCGAAAGGTTAAAATATCATGTGATTTTATTGGTTGTCTTTGCACTGGCTCCAGTATCTGACATTTTACTTTGCTTGCTTAACGGACTTGCAATAAAAAGAGTTAAAAATAAACTAATAATTCACTTTGTTTTCTTAGTGCTCATGCTCTTTCCCCCCTACTTCTTAATCTTCTCCAAATTTCTGTGAATTGTACACTAAGGATCAACTTCTGCTTCAGTTTGAAGTCAATTGCAAATTTCCCACAGACTTTAACAGAAACAGAAAATGCCTCAATGCCACACCAAAGCTTTTTAAAGATTAAGATGCTGAGTTCCTTAGAGGACATGCTTTGGATTGCTCAGACTATGAGTTTATTCACTAAATACTCACTTCATGCACATGAGAAAGGGGGGAAAAAACCAAACCTGACTCTCTTTCATGTTACTTGAATGACAAAAATTGTCTCATTTGTTTATGATTTATATGGATTAAACCATGGTCTTATGGATTGCTGTGTATTTTTCTCAACAAAGGAAAAGCATACAGGGTAATTTTGGCAGTTGCTTATTGCTATCCTAGTTCCACCAGTATAATCATAGCCAGAAAATTTGCAGCATGGGATGGTTTCTTTGCTTTTCTTTGGAGATGTCGGATACCTATTTTTTTGCGCAGCCTACTGTGTGGCCTTGGAATCAAGTCTATAGCTGCGTTACATTTGATACAGATTGCTAGAAATTAAGACCTTGACAACAGGCTGTCATTTATACCTTTTGCAGGGTGGGGTGAAGGCATGAAATCTCCTCATTATAAAAGAGCCAAATCACATTACTGGAGAGGATCACATTACTGGACTTCATGCATTTGATGAATCTCTGGCCTTGTGTTTGCTTCATAATTGCCTCCAAGATGTAGAAGTGGAAACAGATTCAAGTGCTGTGAGGGCCCAAATTTCAAAAGATCAGACCTCTGGGTGACAGAGTGCCTGGCTGGCAATGCAGGAGGAAAAGGACCTGTTGGAAAGCCCATGGTTGTATCTTCCTTAACTCACACAGTAATCACTGTAGCTTCCTTTCTCAGTTGTTTCCTCATGATTCATAGATTCTCCTGTACTGAGCTCAGAGATTTCACGGTTCCTGGCAGACAACCAGACTCTGAGAGAAGAAGGAGGACCATATGTGAGTGATGAAAAGGGTGAAAGCTTTATGAAATCAGCTCTATTTTCCCTTCCTCGTACAGGCACTTGCTTATCACTGTAGTTTTCCTGAAAGATCAAAATTAAAATCTTCCTGGCTTTGGAACAGTAAAAAGTGGTTTTTATTGCAGAAATATGACACCATAGGTGTTAATGCAAATTCCATTATTTTGGTTCTTTGACATAAAAGAATGGTGCAGCTGCCTTGCCATGTTTAATACTGCACTGTTACCAATATTGTGCAAAGGCTTCAGTACAAAGTGATCTTAACAAGTAACAATGACATCACACCAATAGCAATAATCCAAAGTAAATTATCTCTTCTCCCTTCCTTTGTTTGCCTTTGCATTTCTGGTCTAGGTGAACTATGAAATGCTCTAGGCCATGCATTTCTCTGAGGTGACTGCAATTCTTCAGTAGCAAGCATCTCTGCCCTTTAGCTGCGAACCACATGGCGCTCTGAGCAAGACAGCAAGCCACTAGGAATGTCAGCTGCGTCCCACCCTACTGGGAATTTCAGATTTTTCTGAAGACAAAAAATATTTTCCTTGGCTGATACTCTATAATAGTAAACAATAATAATAATGCTGTGCTTTTAAAATGTGTTTTTCTGACCTTGGATTCTGAACACTGTATGTTACATACTTTCAATTGAGTCTGCTATTGTTTGAAAAGGTTTGTATTACCCTTAAGATTTAGGAAAAGCCATAATCCAAAGGAAAATGGATTCTCAGCCGATGCAATACAGAATTCTTTGGGTTTATTTCGGTTGATGACCAGATTTTTTTCCTCAGACCACCTATTTGACCGTTATACTATGGGCAGATTAGGTGTTACCACCTTTTAAAGAAATAATCACCTGACTATGAAGAATCCAAATGATTCAAGATGAGCTGTTTTACTGAGCAATGCAGTGAATGAAGGTACCACAGCTTTGTAACTCTACCATGTTCTTCAGGCAGTTACCTGAACGTGCATATTCAGTGGCTTTGAACCTGTTGGATCACTGTTTTTTTGCTCTTTTCCTTTTTTTTCTGTGTTCTTTTGTTCTTCTTTTCTTTTTGTCTTTTCCCCTTTATTTTATTTTTGCTCATTTCTTCTTTCTCCTTTCTTCCTTCTCCCTCTCCCCACCGCTCCTGCCATATTATTGTGGTTTTGTGCTTTTCTAGTTTATCTATCTGGAAGCAAAACAAATACTGGCTTGCCTTCTTTCAAAGGAGATTTGGGTTGAGGTAATAATAATACATTTGTGGTGAGCAGCAAGGGGCCATCTGTTCACTGCTGAAAAAAAACATTCACAAAGTAAGAATATCAGTGAAGTACACGGAAAAGGACAAAGCAAAGCCTTCCAGAGTGCTTCTCTCAAGGCTATTATTTAAAGATTTGGGTTGCTTCAACCCACATAGCTTTGAACAGAGCTTCTGAGGACGTCTGGGTTAAAGCTGCCCACTGTTTTACTTGAGTGACAGTCTACTCTTGCACTTCTTCAGCTACTGGTCTGCAGACAGGCAGATACAGACCAACTTTATGTCACACATGCAGCGACTCCAGCACACTGAGAGGGCCCTGGACTTGCACAGGTCCACCAGACCTCATACTCATGTCTGCCATTAAATCAAAGGGAAATATTGCCTGAATGGCCTCCACACAAGCTCTGCATGTTGATTATTTACAAGACATGCTTGCTTCCAGTGTTAGGTGATGAAACCCTTTGGGTACAATTGCCCTCTCTGCATGAACACATATAGGCAGGGATCCTATGGATAGAGTTCTTCGTGTTTTCATTTCTTCTGCTTGACAAGTGAGGACTGACTTTTTACAGAACTGGGAAACCTGGCACCTTCTCCAGCCTCCTAATGCTACGTCTAAGGCACCAAAGGGATCTGGGAGAAATGAGATGAAGGCAGCAAAAGCCATGCCTGCTCTGCGTCTCAGTAAGTTCCACACTCAGGGTGTCTCCCCAAAGGTGCCTGCATTGCAGTTCCTTGACCTGCAATGACTCTGACACACTGAGGTGGGACTTGCCACATCTCATACATGCTGGCTGTAGTAGAAGAGGGTGAGATGGGAAGACTTGACTGAGTCTCCTCAAGTTATTTCAGAGGATGCAGTCTCTAACATTGCTCAAGCTCTTCAACTGCTGTCTGCAGCCTGCTTATCACTGCGCTGACAGGCGTTTTGATCCTGAGTAAGTGGCACTGCAACAAATTTGGGATCTTAGGTGTGAGCTCGTCTGCTTCAGTGAGTTAGAAGGTCCTGATCCCTTCATCACCAGAATTTCACACAGCAGCTGGAAAAAGTTCAGAGATGGGCAACAAAGATGATCAAAGGTACAGAAAGGCTCTGTATGAAGGATGACTAAGCTAGGACTTTTTCATTTGGAAAGAAGATAGTGGAAGAGGAGGTGATAGATTTAAAAAAAAAATCTTGAGTGGCGTGGAGAGTACGAGTAGATGGATTTTTTACTCATTTCCAGTACAAGAGGTGGGAGGCATCAGACAAAGGTAATAAAATAGTAGGGCTCCAAACAAAACATCTTTGCAGGCAGCTGACCTGCAGATATCCTTGCCAAAGGATGGTGTGGGTGCTAAAGTTTGATATGGGTTCAAGGACAGACTGGAGAGTTTAATGGAAGAGTAATCCCCTGAGAGTACTAAATACATAGAAACCACAGCCTCATCAGGAAGTTCCTTTCTTGAAAATGGCTGGAAACTGGGAAAGTGTTAGAGGGAGTTCTCATATATGCCCTTTCACTAGGCATCCACTCTTGGCAATGGTGGGAAGCAGGGTACGGGCTAGAAAAACCTTCAATCTGGCATTTTAGAGACTTTCTTCCGTTCTTCACTGCAGTGAAAAGTCTGCAAAGCTGTAGAAAGTAAGCGTAGAGTTTACCTCAACTTTAACCATGAGAAAGTGAAAGCTCTAGTCACATAGCTCCCCCAGTAATCGGGAGCACACAGGGCACATCATCCACCCTAAGATAGGTATCCAGAAGGATGGGTGAATCACCATCTCCAGCTACCTTTTATTTCTGATATCCCAGGGGGTCTGGACAGCTGTCTAGGGTTGGATGAGTATTTTCTTTATAACTTTAGTTAATCTTACTTCAGTGAGACTGCTCTTGATTAAAGCAGGTTTTAGCAGTAGGTTTAAGGCCTTTTACTGCAAGGTTTTAAATGCACGCTGTGTTAAGGCTAACATTTGTTAGATGTGTGCTCTGAAAAAAGATCCTTGAACACAACTGGGAATTTCTCTCTTCAAATGTCAGTGGACTGCAGCAACAAAACCAATCAATGGGGTCTGAGGAAGCTTTATTTCAGTGTGGGACTGCTGACATTTCACTACTTATTTAGACACTGCATCTGAAACTAATTAAAAGGAAGGTGACTGATAGCTGATAGATGCAGATTGCTGGCTTGTGTTGTACTATCCAGAAACAGTATATGACCATTCCCAGCTGTTGTTCCAGCATGGGGTACCACCAGCTGTCTCATCAAATCACACCACAGAATAAGAGCACAGAAATCTTCCATATTATCCTGCCACAAGAAAACAACCACCACTGACAAGACCCAAGAACAAAAAAGAAAATCTTGAAAGCTAATTTTCTTTCTTCCTTTGATCGCATTTTACCTTCCAGGAAACAGATATAAACACAGTCCAGGTTCATTTTAGCTTTGTAATCATCTGCCTTTGTTTTAGTAAACGTATCTAAACCGCTAAATTCATTTGCACAGCACTTGAATTACTCAGAAAATTCTTTCTCATCCAGACTTCTAACAAGCAGTGTGACAGACCTTGGCACTGGCGGAACAGTGTACCCTGCTTGAGTTCTGTGGATGCTTCTGTGGATATGTTAATCATTACAGCACAGCTTTCCAAAACAAACAGATATTGCTGAATGTTATATACATATTAATTAGAGTTAAATACTCATATTTACATATTTACACATATACTAAAGACTTAGTATAAGTCTTTGTTTTGGTTGTCATTTACAAGACATTGTGGCATTCAAGATGTAAAGTCAAATTTGTCTCAGAATTTAGATTTCATAGGGACAGACTTATTAGAAGCCAAGATTAGGCAAAATAGCCCAATTTCTATTTTCTAAATTTGACTGGATGTAATTGTTTAAATGTATAACCAGCATCTTAACAACACAAACGCCACTCTATTTGATCCCAGATATGAAACTGTCAGGAAATGGGTTACTATAGAATGCAGAAGTGAGGAATCTGCTTTCACCAGCTTGCCTGAGAAATAGGCACAAATCTTAAAATTGTACTTTAACTATCTTTGAATTTTAGAAATGTCAGATGCTATTTGATAATTAGATAATAATAATAAAAATAATAATAAAAATAATAATAATAAAATCTCTGGATACTAAAGCTGGTTATGTTTATAACATTTATTACCTGCAGTAATGCCACTGAACATATCTAAATGCCATTGATATAGAGTTGGTGGAAGGGTAGAGTCAGACCTAAGACCTTTTATACCTTCTCTCTTTAAAGTGGCCAGACCTTTACCCGCCACAGTCTTTGCTGTGCATGCAAAGCTCAGACATCAGTGCTTTTTATCTAGAGAATGAGAAGCAACAGTATCCTCAGGTAAAAGGAGCTGTATTTAAACACATTTGAAGGCTACACAGCATGGGAGAAACTCATAACTTGAGCCAGCGTGGGCGCCTGAATACTCTGAATATTTTTATGGAGCTTTTAAAAAAGATGAGCTGACAGCATCTTACCTTACCTACTACCCTGAATGCTATTTCATACTGTCCTTGAGCAAGGCTGTCCGGGGGAGGTAAGGCTTGTCGTATGACTAAGAGCTAGCAGTATTTAAGACACCTACCTCCCCTTCACTTCAGTTAAAATTAGGCGCAGAAATGCCTTTGTGGATTTGGCCCTGGTGAGCAGGGCGATATGGCGGGGAATCAAAGTGACCTGCAGGAACAGCACAGAGGCTGCAGCGGGTGTTTTGTGGCTATGCTGAAGGCAGACGTACCGAAGGAAGTGCCTCTGGCTGTACCGCAGCTGTCCCCTCCTCTCCATGCAGGAACCTATGCTCGCCTGAAGTTGATGCTGACTTTCTAGGATGGATGGGGATTACAGCTGACCAAATAGCTTGTGCTAGCTGTCCCATCAGCTCTCCAAAGTGATTTCTTAGAAGCATTTCTGGAAGTCCTCTGCAAGTTTGTGGTGTGGCGCTTTTTAGGAATATGCAAGAAGTGATGCTATGAGCAGCCAGACAAGAGTTGGACAGTGTACAAAGAGCGCTTGCAAGAAAGAAGGCTAGTATCAACAAGTATAGGTCAGATACACATAATCATTTATCTGCTCTGGCCACGCTAACAGTAAACCAGCTGCAAACATATGCAGACGACACGCTGGGTCTACTTCAAAGGCTCTTTACAGTTCCTTACCGTGGACACAAGCAGGGCGCTGTGGGCGCCAAGATAGACACAGAACTCTTCCGTGGATAACCATTTCTTAGCCTGGCATTGCATCTTAATTATCTCCTTTCAGAAAAAGAGAGCTGCTAATAATCAGCTGGTTTCTTTGCTGATATAATTAAGAAGCTAGGGTATACATCTTGTACTGTTACATTTCATTTTCAAGCCTAAAGGAAGGGAGAGAAGCCGAGGGGGAGGAGGTGGGACACTGGTTTTAGCTGGAATAATCTGCGGGGCTGGGCAATTTAGCAAGAGGGCCATAAAATATCCAGAGGAAGGATGGGGAAGCTACTTTGCACGTTCAGCCGCTGCTTCAGACAATGTGCTGGAAGTTTGTGTGAGGGGCAGGCTGTCCCCCAGCCCTTGCACAGTCACCATCCAAGAGCCACGCTGGAGGCACAGGGACAGGAGAAGGCACACGGCACAGTTAAAGGCTGGCCTGCAAAGCCGGGAGCTGGGCAACACGGGAATGAGCAGCATGCCCACTGTGAGGGCCACATCCCTGTTAAGCCTGCTCAGAAACTGCAATCTCACTTTGCGAACTTTGTGAAGGTTTGTCGTGAGACTTTTTCGGCAGCTACGTGCACCCAGGCTCATACACACTGTCTATGACCTATGAATCAGCACGGATGTGTTTTAGGCTTAATGAATTTTCTTTTTTCCAGACAGATAAGAGATCCCTTACAAACCTCTTTCAGCTGCGGTCAGTATATTTTCCATGCTGGATACAGCTACAGATTTCTTATCTTACCCAAAACAAAGGTGCCACAAAGGTTGTGTGCAAAGACAGGTAGCAAATAGGGCTGATACTTCTGGACTTCAAATCCCAAAGAAATGTCATCAGAAATATCTGCTGATTTTGGAGCCATCTAAAAATGACAACTGAGCTCAGCGTAAGTGAAAAAAAAAAAGCAAAAAGCATAAGCCCTTATAAGAAAATAATGCTGTGCACTTCCTGGGATTGTGATTTTTCCAAAGTGCCCTGAGTTGAAAGTTGTTTTTCATTCAACTGCTACAGCTGTGACTCCAGCTGTCCCTCCTAAATGTTACTTGTTTCAAGAAGCCTCTCATCCAGAGGACTGACCTTTCAAAGGGATTCACTGTCGTCCCCCCGCCTCTTTGTGCTTCTTTATGTATATGCTAATCAGCTGACAGTGGTGGCCAGGTGATAAATTGCTAGTAGATGATAAATTGGTAGATAACCTGCTCATTAGTTAAAAGGTTGGTAAGTAAGGTTTGGAAGAAAAGACTGTGGAGGATACTGGTTTTGGTGTGAAAGCGTTAGTGCAAGCTGATGAGGGCTTCTGTGGAATGTAATTAAAAAGCATAAGTCTTAATATGACTGTTTAGATGGGCATTGCATGTAGTTCCTGCTGCTTTTTGGAAGGAGTGGCTGTAAGTTTTTTCTCTTTACCTCCTTATATACCCCCTATATTACTTTGTTGCTTAAGAACGAAGAAAGAGATTGCTGAGCCTATGCGTATCTCTGTAAGACTGCACTATTATAATCTTAAAATGTGTGTTTGCTATGAAAAAAAGTCCCTTTCTTGAGAGAGCAAGGGGTGGGTATTCTTTGATTAATACTGGCTCTCAGCATGGCTTGAGGTGCAGTTTGGAATACAAGGCCATGCAGTTGTACAGCGGTGCTCCCTTCCACCTAAGTCTCTTCTCCTTGTTGAAGACACTATTAATTTCAGCAGGACTGCAGGGTGCACTGAGATTGATCTTGCTTTCCTGTCCAAGATCAAAGCATCACGTGTGGTTTCTACCTTTAAATTTCAGTAAAATCCCTGTAGATAAATGTTGTGGTTTCTGGCAGTATCTTTTAGTCTATGAGTTCTAAAGATTGTAAACGCTTTCCAATATGTGCACAGTTGGTGGAAGCTACCCCTGTGCCCTTGGCTAGTCAGAGTTCATGTTTAATGATCATCAAAATTTAATTCTTGAAAACCAGCTCCTGTGAGAAACATTTTTAATGAGCTGGACTTTCCTGAAATGTGCAAATGAGTCGCTTTAATTACTTCAACTTAAAGTAGTAGTTTTCCTGTGTAGTCAGGGGAAATAGGCTGAAGATTTTTCTCTTGTCTAAAATAATTTCTGAGAGAACTAGTACTTCAAAATACTTCTGGTCAGTCAGGGCTGGCAATCAGTATGAAATTATCCTTTTGTTGGCTGGTATTGGAGTGAGATTGGTCTTTTGCCATCATTTTTGGCAACACAAGCTACACATGCAAAAGAGACAATACTGGAGTCAGATACAGACTTATGGATCCCTTGTGGCTGTCTCCACACCTATGAAAAGAAAATAAATTATATTAGCAATGACGCACCAACTTTAGGAGCTGTTCCAGGCGTTGTCCCCAGAGCATCCAAGGGAGATAAGAGTGAAGTATGTGCTTCAGGAAACAGAAGAGCAAACACACAAAGTATGTTAAGCCCAGGCAGCCAATCTGCAAGGATGCTGTGCACAGATTAAACCTACCAGGAACTAAATAAAGCAGATATGTTGGAGCTTTCATAGTTTGTTCTGCAGTAGGAGATTAATATAGACTTACACATTTTGCCTAAAATACAAGGCTGGGACCAGGTAGCTGGCTGCTGCCTTCTGCAGACTTTCCCCACTGCAATGAGTGCAGCCTGGAGGAACTTCTACTGTCTGAAACAGACAATCATAAAATATTCTAAGACACAGAAAACTATTCATGTAGTTATAGCAGCATTGTTACTTGACATCAAATACTTCTCGTTACACTCTGCTTCAACAGCTCACCAGACGAAGCAATGCTTGCTCCCAAGCAAGCGGTTTTGAAGACCTGACTGTCACTACAAAATTTTGGCAATGTTCACACTGTGAATATGTGGTGACACTGGTATTTTATGCCCAAAGTTACTTTAGTGTTGCAGGCAGCTGTATTCCAAATTCCCTGGACCTGAAGAAGCGTTGCAAGCAGTTAGTAATATATTAATGCAAATTACAAAATAATTCTGAATATCTGTGCCTAGCAAACACCGTTGATAGGGTGAGGGGAAAGTGGGACTGAAGACTTGCAACAGCAAACTTTCCAGACAGTCTTTTGTGTCATTCAGTGAAGGGTTGCTGTAACGCAGGGTCACTACTGCTAATTTTCACTACCAGTGACTACTTGCTAGTGATGTACAACACCCTCTTAAATCCCTTCAAAGATCTTTAAGTGAGCTGCAGTTTGGAGGGAGGCTTTTTTTTTTTTTTTTCCTTTAGAACAATGGAGACAACTGCAAGGGGAGAAGCTAATAAAACAGTCAAGCTTTTTGGGTCATCCAAGATCATCTTCAGCTGAAAATTAGAAGCAGGAACTTCAGGCTAAGAATGGGGTAAGAACTATTGCTTTGAGGATGAAAGGACAGAAAAGAGTTTCCAACCCATTCTGAAGTTTGCCAGCCCCTTGCTCAGTAGGGGAGCTTTCCTTAAAAATCTGGATTACATTGTGGGGCCACCTTCTAAACTAAGGCACTTGTAGCAATACAGTCTGTGCTGTAAACGTGGGAATAACAGTATATAGGAGAGATGGGAATAGATTTTCAATAGCAGAGGAGGTGAGGTCTTGTTCCGGGTTGTGTAAAACCCATGCTGGTTTATGTCTTCATGTACCTCTATCTTTTAGTGAAAATACCATTTTAAGGATTTTCTGCTCCCTTCTCATCCACAGAGCCTTATTCAGCCCTACCTTGGCTGGCTTGTACAGCTGTTTAGGAGGCCACTGGGAAACTATACCAGTGAGTTCATCAGAGGCCTTTAAAAATCCCTACCAAAAAAAAGCATGCACCAGTCCTGGGTCTGGACTAATAGACCCTACCTATGTTAGCACAGTAATACTTCTTCCAGTCCAAAGTCTCAGTGTGGAGCTTGCACCTGTCTCTGTCCCCAGCCTGGATCCATCTTGGGGACCCACGCTTGGGGTCTCATCACATGGTGTAGATGAGCCTGTAAGGGTGCCTATAAGAAAGCTGGAGAGGGACTTTTTTACAAGGGCACGTAGCGATGGGACAGGGGATAGTGGCTTCAAACTGGAAGAGGGTAGACTTAGATTAGATATTAGGAAGAAATTCTTTACTGTGAGGGTGGTGAGACACTGGAACAGGTTGCCCAGGGAAGTTGTGGATGCCCCATCCCTGGAAGTGTTTAAGGCCAGGCTGAATGGGGATCTGAGCAACCTGGTCTAGTGGAGGTGTCCCTGCCCATGGCAGGGGGGCTGGAACTAGATGATCTTTAAGGTCCCTTCCAACCCAAATCATTCTACGATTCTGTGTGCTGACCACATCTTTTACTAGAGGAATCCTGACTGGCTCTGTAAAATCTGGCCCGTCTCTGTTAAAGACACTCTGAATTATCCTGTCTTCATGTGCTTAAGGGTTCTCCTGACAGGACTTCTTCTTAGGCCATCATGTCCTTAAAATTGAGGTACGTAGTAGGGACATATGAGGATAGATTACCTATAAATACATACATAATCCCGGGATTGGCAGCCTTGTGGATGCATATCCACGTAAACCAAGCCTATTGCTGGGGGTTATGAGTAGCCCATGAAAATAAACAGAACCAGATCACTGCCTGCTGCTATGGTAGTCTGTACAAGGCGTATTTCTTTTACCCCTCCTCCTCTCTTAGATTTCCTCAATGTAAAATATACATCCATAGTAATATTTCTGCCGTTTTTCAATAACAGTTCAACTACATGGGTTTCAGTTGGCTTAAATTTAAAATTATAAGAATAACTTGCATTTTGAGTAGATGTCACCCTTTTTTCTTTTGTTATGAGATATCTACAAAAACTTGATACCATTAGAAATACAATGTCTGCAAAGAGAAGCCCAAATATGAAGTTTGCTCAGGATATGTCAAAGAAAGCATAGTTATTGCAATAGCTGTTGATCCAAAACACTTCACATGTGGAAAAGCTTAGCTGAAGAGAAAACAGTTCATACATATAAAGATAGGATATCTATAAAAATAGACATATAACTTGACCATTTAAACTCATAATCATGCGTTTAAATAGTGAGCTCTAGCTTATTTCCTTTCCCCACTATTTCATCTGCAGATGAAATATGATACGGGTTTATAGAGTTTATCTCTAGTAGAGAGATGTGCATGTGCTATCCTCCTTCATCTGGCCTTTTAAAAAGGCTCACACCAACGTGGTTATCTTTTGGGATGGCACAACTATGGTGGGAATAGTGTGTTTCCTTTTAAAGTATTTTTCTATTGTGGTTCTGCGTTTTAGAGAGGTGCCTTAAAAGTATACTGCTGGCAGGACATTGCTAGCTTTTTCAGTGTATTAGCAGCTTATCAAGGCTGAAACTTGCTAGATAAACTCTGTTGTAATGTATGCCTGTACCATGCCTATGAGTCTTTTTAATGTACTGTGACCTAATACTAACTATCAATAGTATAGTAGTTGGAATTTAAATGATGGAAGACTTGGTTTTTTACTGGGCTCACTAGGAAGCTATTAGGAATTATATGCCAGAGATTCATTTTTTCATTAAATTTAGGTTTTATTTTAAGAAGTCTGTATTGACTTCATGCTGAGGTCTACATGCACACAAATCGGTGCATGGGGAACTTTGTCCTGTGTGGCAGCCCCCTGGAGGCTCCCCTGCCCTGGGATGAGAACAGTGGTAGTTGTGTGGATGCCTCACCCTGAGCAAAAGCTGCTCCTGACCTGCATGAGGATGAGTGACCATTGTTTTCCAATGATGCTTTGGCTTGGGAGGCTGAAATAGAGCTGAGTCCTGGCCCAGGTGCAGGTCATTAAAGTCAGCTCTGTGGGAGGATGGAGGTAAAGGGCTGGGAAGCTGCTGGATGCTGCATGGGAAGCTGGGGATGGCTGCTGCTGATGGCAAAGTACCCTGCTGTGGCATCACCTAAATGAAGGATTTCCAAACCTTTGTGTCCAGCACAGGGATGCATTATCGGATCTGAGGATGTAATTAGCCTTATGAATGAATCAAAGTGCTTATTTGCTATGGCCATGCTAAAATCCTGGAAGCCACAGCCACACTTAGCACCGTTTGAATATTTCATACCTTCCTGGTTTTAGTTTAGGCTAAGTTTTCTTATCTGCTTCCAGCTGGGTCACATGAGTGTAAACAGATCAGTTTGTCTCTAAGAATATGATTCCAGAAAACTAGGAGAGCCAGTTTGGTCCAAAACACCATCTGCAGAAATAAAGATTTTAACCTCATATTGGGCTGACCAATCTTATACTGCTTCTGATTCCTCTCTGCTGGTTTTTTTGGGGTAAGCAGATCATTTTCTGGAACAAAGTCTAATTTGTTGAATGGACTCTGACATTCCTGCAATGTTCTTCAGCAGATCCCATTTTTAAAAATAAAAATTGTCTATTCCAAAGCAATGCAGGTATTCACAAGCTTGTTTCAACAAAAGCCCACGTGATTGAAGACTTAAACTTTAAGAAATGGTAGTTGTAAATTAATTTAGTTCCTTGGGAACTTTATCATCATACTTTCTTATTAGTGTTCTCCCAGAAGACTGCTAATAAAATGAGGACAACAAATACTCATTGACTTTACTTTTCAAGAGTTATACCTATGTGCTAGATACCTAGGTAGATTGCTGCCAGAGATCTACCACTAAAGAAAAACTGGCTGTAACTGCCCTAAAAGCCAACTCTTGGCCAGCCCAGCTCCACACTGGCTCACAGGGCAGTTGTTGTTCATCTTTCCTGCAGTTTGGTGAAGAGCCTTGAGGCGCGGAAACAGACTGTACAACTCGCAGAGAGTTATAAAGCAGGTATGTTTATTGCAGCGCTGGGTGCAAGGGGGATTGCTCCTCCAAACTTGCACACCGGGTCATAAAACAAGCATCTATTTATGACAAAAAGCATATGTATTCATTAATGTGGGCTGGGTTATTATAATTAATTCTAAGAAAAGGCGTTGCTATTCTAATTATTTCTAGGAACTCATTATCATAAGTCTCCTCCCCTTGCCGCATGCGTACTGTCGCCTGGTGGTCGTGGGCTGGGGTCTTCTGGAGGAAGGCTCATAGGCTTCTTCACCGTGTACTTTTACCTTTGGCTTAGAATGCTGAGCTGGCTGGACCCCAAACCGTGAAACTGGTCCCGACCAGATGGACACTTCACCCAGACAATTGGGTTCCTCCTTAGCATGCAGGCTGTTCCTACTATCTTATATACAAGGCCAGTTCCTTATCTTGGAATGCTGGGCTCCTGGGCTCCGAGCTCTGTTCTTTGCCAAGCTGTACTAAATCGACACTAACTACGTTTAACCCTTCATTCTCTGAATCAGCCTGGCCTCGGTGATTTAGGTGCTCGGCAGATGACAGCTCAGTACAGAGACAATGCTGGAAAATGACAGCACTTGGAATAGGGACAAAGAGCAAGTTTGGGCTCGGGAAGCTGCTGGAGGTGCTGATGCTTGATGATGGAGCAAGCCCTATTTTCTGTGCTTCTCAGGTTTGTCTTTCAGGCAGCTGTAGGGTTTGTGCTACTTGTGAAGGAAAACAGCAAACCAGTTCTGCCTCTTACAGGGAAAGGCACAGGAAGAGTAAAATACCAACAGTCACCATACATAGAGGTGTGCAGCCATACTCTGCGTTACTGTGATGAAGTTCACTGAAACAATTAAACTTATTGACTTCAGATATACACCTGCTGAGTGCCAAGACCCTGCCTTCAGGCAATAGGTTCACAGTCTTCTGGATGACTACTACTCTCTATTTATCCCTGAGTAAGTAGCTCTTAATTCCTCTTTGGGATAATGTATGACTAAGATTAGTTGGACATCCAATTACTGCTTGGAGCACAGTCAAAATCGTCTCTTACCGCCTTACTTTGAATCCCATCTCTTCATCCACTTCATCTAAAATGTCTGTTCCCTACATTTTGAGGCCTGTTCTAGGCAGGCACACTGTATGCATCCGATCTCTTCAGCATGCCAACGTGTCTATCCCCTTTGCTCAGCCATTAGCAACAGGATACCACCCGTTTCTCTCATCCTGCTGCTGTTCCTTCCTTCAGCGCTGCCTTTTATAAAAATAACATACTTCCTGACCTTTCCCAAAGAAGCCTGCAGCCTGCTGTGTTTGTCTGTAGTTAGCTCAAAGCACTCTGAAACAGTGGGGTCTGAGTCCTTTTTTTTTTTTTTTTTTTTTCTGGACAGTCAGTACAGGGTGATTTATGTACAAATTAGGATATTAATGAGATGCATTTTAACTTCTTGACTGTAAAATGATTAACTTGGCTAGTGCCCTCAGTAATATCATTCAAAACCAGGGAGCTCAGATCCTGCTTTTGGGTTTATCCAGACTGACAAAAAAAAAAAGGCGTTTAGGGTGAAAACAAGTCTGGGTTGTTCTCTGGTTAACATAGCTGCTTGTATTTTAAATTAAATGTGATGGCTGATACTTAAAATGTCTCCATGCTTCTGAGGCCAGAAATTGTGAACTCTTCTGTTGGAGAGTTCAGAGGTAGGTCGGACATGGTATCAGAAGCTGCTTGGTGTTACCCCGTCACCTGCCCAAGTGTGTCAGGCGTGGAGATGCACCATCATGATATGGTGATATCATAACCAAAAAACGTGCTAGGCTTTGTATTGTAATTTTTTCCCCCTTACTCCTTCCATTTACCTTTTTTCCCAAAGCAGGGTTTTTACTGCTAGCACTGTGAGAATCATACATGCTTATTTAGTTGTAGTTAAGAGATGTAATGTGAGGGTTTGGGGAACTACACGTGTTTTGGAACACAGCCCTAGCATGCAAACCTACGAATTGGAGATCTGGTAGTGCATCTGCTGTTGGATCCCCCCAGCTCAAACTGTTTGTTTGCTAATAGCAGAGACTTTTGTCTGGTGTAAAATGTTCAGTTTTATTTTTATTCAGCCACTGCAGCCAGAGATACCATCATTCACATTATGCACTAGGCTTGTGCTTCGAAAGTCACTAAAACACCTTTCTCCCAGTGAAATTCCCCCTCAAATCTGTTCCTTATTCTTCAGATAACTCCATTGCCATCTGCAGATTACTCACAAGGTCATTTATTGCTCAATTTAAGTGAGGATGGCAGAATCTGGCATTGGGAATATCTTTATACTGCGTACAAAATGGAAAAGGCAGTGGATATGTTTGAAGAGATGTGCTTTTAATCTTATGTATGTAAGGGCTTTGCTTCAGACTGCGTTTGTGTTTCTTGGCAGCAGAGGACAATGCGTGGGTGTGACAGCCGCCAGTGCAGGGGCTGAGGTTAAGGCTGCAGAGCTCTGTGTGGGCAATGCCACCCCATCACGAGTTTCTGGGGGTCAGCATGGCATTAGTCAGCTGGGCTGCAGGTGTTTGAGCCAAAACAGATTTCTAAAGATAATTAAATAATTTAGTTACAACAATATTTTCTTTTCTAGACAAAACCAATATTAGGTCAAGCTGCTGTTGTTTAGATTTCCCTATAGAGCTCTGTAGACATTTTTAGAGTAAACATATTCTCAAATAGGTGTATGGAGACTGAGACTATGACTGAGGGCCAAAGGTAAGGAGAGTGCACACCTGCACAGCGTTCTGAAAGACGCTGTTCCTTTTCCCACTGATTAAGGCCAGATAGTATCTATCAATGTGACAGAAAATCTAAACTCAAGTGGAAAGTTATCCTGGGCCAGAGTCTAATTTTTTTTTGTGTCAGTGGATATGTGAGGTAATCCAGATGATTCCAGTGAAAGACACTTAGGGATCGACAGAACTAAGATCAGCATGTGAGCCACGAACTGCCCATCTTTGCCTCACTCCTCCCTCTAACATGGAGCTGGTTTGAGGGGTTCTTGCTCTGATAGCACTGGTTTTTATGCACAGAGAACCTGTCAGCAGGCCAGACCAACCCTTTGAAGCCAAGGGCAGCGCACCTTTGACATGCCCGCTAGTGGTCTAGGGACAGACCACACGGTGGGATCTGGGGTACTGAACCTCTAGAACCTCCACAATAAAAACCACTTCACAAAAGTGCCACATTGAATGCTACAGTTTACTAATTTTATGACCTTTTCATATGCTAGTGTGTCCTAAGACTATTCCTACAGTGAGGCATGGGGCAGTAACCCTCCATCTTATGTCCCTAACTCTTCTGGAGGTTACATGTGTAGGAGTAGGGAAGTTTGCCTACTCCTTGCCCTTACCCCCACACCCCTGGAGGAGCTGGCCCCATCCATTTCTGCAGCCTCTGCAGCTCAGTGGAGCTGTGGCAATTCTCCTCCCCAGCAGCACATTCTATCACTGGGAGGGTGAAGAGCAGGGTCAGAGTGCTCTTCCTCGAGACAGGGTGCCTTTCCCAACACACAGCTACCTGTCTGCACCATACACTGAGTAACCTGTTCAGCTAACCAGATCTGACAGCTAAAAGAAAAACCTTCCAGTACCTAAAGGGGGGCCTACAGGAGAGATGAAGAGGGACTCTTTATCAGGCAGTGGAGTGATAGGACGAGGGATAACGGTTTTAAATTGAAAGAGGGGAGATTTAGATTAGATACTAGGAAGAAATTCTTTACTGTGAGGGTGGTGAGACACTGGAACAGGTTGCCCAGAGAAGCTGTGGATGCCCCATCCCTGGAAGTGTTCAAGACCAGGCTGAATGGGGCTCTGAGCAACCTGGTCTAGTGGAGGTGTCCCTGCCCATGGCAGGGGGGTTGGAACTAGGTGATCTTTAAGGTCCCTTCCAACTCTAACCATTCTATGATGTGCTGGTGCATCTCAGCCTCAAATTCCCGGCAGCGAAGCAAGTGTCTTTAATAAGCAAGTAGTTCTAACCAGATGTAAACACACAACACCACTTGTGGTCTATATCTTGCATTTAGGCAATATGAGATATAGTTTAAAAAAAAGCCAACCAACCAACCCTGCAGTTAAAGCTGAGAAGCTTCCTGCTTATCCTGCATAGAAGACAGCTGGTTTTCAGAAGTAATTTTCCAAGCCTTCAATCCATGCAGAAGATTCAGACAGTGGATGCTTTTAGCACCCAATGCACGTGCAAGGTATTTTGAGCAGACTGCTTGCCGATACATTTGCTGTTTTAAAAAAAAGAAAGAGCTGGATAACTGGAGGAACTCAATGCAGCAAGGCTTTCAAATGATCTGTATGTGCAGAGAGACATTGTCGTGACCCGAGCTCTGGTGGCAGTGGGTGGAAGGATATTGTTTGTTTTTCTGTCTTAAGTCCAGATTCTGACTAACCCCTGTGTGGGTCCTGGTATCCAATGCTGAGCTGTCCTCAGTCCCAGCTGGGTACATCACATATCTTCTTTCCAGCTCTGTGGGCTGGGAGAAGGAAGGGCGCAGACTGAGTGTAACTGGGATTAGAATTTGGCCATCAAATGGCCTTATTAAACTGTGGGAAAGTGATAGTGTTGCCAGCCAGCCAAGCAGAGAAAGTACTGAAAGGTCATCACACTAAACACCTCCTCAATTTCAAAGCAGAGGAAGGCCTTTGTGTTGGAAATCCCATTCTCCTCACCAAAATAGAAAACGGCATGGAAACCTCCCCTTTTTTGGTTCTTTTCAGGTGCTTACATATTACATGTTATGAATATATGTAGGGAGTTTTGCTAAAGTATCTATAGGCTTATTTTAATTAATCCACACAGTTATGGGTATATTGAAGTTCAGGATTGACCCCAGCGTTTCTGTGGTTCTGCATTTTTCATCTGATGTGGTTTTGAAAAATCCTAGTAAATCTTTTGTTTCTAACCGCAGCTCATGGACATTCTCCAGGCATAATGGCAAAAGTTGTTCTGAAGTTTCTCCTCCTGCTTTCTATTAAAGACTGGTTGATCCTTCTTGGTTTACCTTGCATTTGAGCTATGGTGTTGGGACAAGCCCGTTCTATATACATATAATCAAGTCCTTTCACCAAACTTCCGCATGGCATGTTCCAGCATAGATTAACAATGGGCACTTCAGGCACAACCCACATGTCACAGTTGTGGGTAGCTAACAAGATGTTAAACATCTCCTACACAGAGATTGATAGGACTGGCTGCTGTCTATTAAGTCTCTTGTACTCTTCCGTTCTGATTTTGTCCATTTAAATTCCCCTGAAGAGGGAGTATCAGCTTTCCAGAAGAGAAGAAACATTGACTACTTACTGAGCAACAGCTGAAAGCTATCATTTTTATTCTTACAATTTCTTTTGACATTGGATGCTTACACTGGAAGACACATTTTTCACTACAAACTATTTCTGTTTTGCTTTGTAGAGCAAATGAAATGATTAAAGCAGGAGCTATTCCCAGTTTACAATCACTTTTTCAAGATGGCAATAATAATTGACCTCAGGTTAGTCTCTCTATAAATTATATTTGAAATCATGTAAGTTGCAAACAAGCACAGCCGGACTGTCCCCAAAACATATTTTCCAAGAAAGAAAGTTACGTCAGGTTTGAACAAGACATAGAGGGATACTTGCTTTGGTTCTTAAATGCTGGTGTGCTAAACTGAAATCAAACACTTGTGTCCCATATGTGAGAAGTATAATGTTTTGCTAGTCATTAACAAGAAAAGTATTATGGTTAATCTGAGGCTTTTCTAAAGCCTTTTTTGGCAATTACGCTATGGAAGGGAGCAGCTGAAATAATAATAAAACTTTATACTTACAGGGAACTTTCATCTGGGAATACCAAAATAATTTATAAACCCAGTTGAGTCTATCTTGGTATTTTTCTAGGATACTGCTTTCCTGTGGCAATTGGTAAGCAAGTAATTTTATCCTGGTTTAGCAGAAGGGTGAACTGGGACACAGAAAGGGTAAGCAACTCGTGCAGGGCTACTGCAGGAGATCACGGCGGGGCTAGCCAAGATTCATACGCACAAAGGTGGGTTTTGCATCCCCCTGCTCATGATGGGTTTGGATTACTTTCTGATTTCTGACAGCGGGGAGTTTCTCACTGCCAAGATCCTTTCCCCTGTTAGCGCTGAGTATCCAAGTCCTAAGGACCTATCTCCAGGAGCTGGTAGCTGCTTGCCTCACTCTTAATTTCATTCATTCCCAAGGGTCACTTGGTAAGTACCCTTCAGATGCCCAAGCTGCTGTCTTCCTCACACCAGAAAACTCGGCTCTGCAGTGGGCACTGTCCATCCTGAGCGAGGAGCCCAGCTGGGACATGGAGCACCCTAGTCACAGAGTCTGAAAGAGCCACATTTATTGGGGAGGCAGAGATGCTTCTGCTAAATTCCTATTCTTATTCCTAATAAGCACCTCAAGGTACCTGGAGCACAGCAATCCTTCAGTTAGAAGTGATGAAGGTCCACCTCATGATGCTAAGTCCATACTGAGAAGAAAGGATGAAATCTCATGGCCAGTTGAATATGGGACCACTTTACTACATCTGTGTTTAGGAGCACCCAAAAGCTTCGGAAGTCTGTCAGCCACTTAAGAGACACATGCCCTCAAGATATAGGAAGTGGCTCTGATCTGTGAGATCTTCAGGTCTCTTTCTTGAAAGAAACTGACCCTTTGCTCCAAACAGCTCATTTCTGTCTGGAGCTGCAAATACATCTTCTTTAACAAGAAGATATTTCCAGAGGCTATAAATCAAACAACTCATTAAAGGAGGAATTCCCCACCTCTCATGGCAGAGAGGTTGTAAAAGCACAAGGGTACTCCCTGTGCTAACCCCAGGTCTCTGTGAACGGTCTGGGCTGGATCTGAATCGGAGTAAGCACTGTGTACTCTGGAGAGAGAAATCTTCTGGTTGTGCTCATTTCTGGTGCCTATGTGAAATCTAACTGTGAAATCTAAAACTATAATTTTATAATAAATCTAGGCAGGTGCCAATGCGTAGTCCTATGGACACTTAGAAGATGATTGTGAATGCTACTTGTTCAGCTTTGTGTGTTGGGCAGAAAGTGTTTAAAGGAACAAATCAAGGGGTGAAAAAAACAGCTCTGCATCACAGCTCATTGTCGGTCACACAAAAGGATTATTAAATTTTTTTGACAGAGGTTCTAATAATGTTTTTAAAGCACCCTCTTCCTTTCTGGATGCAGCTTACAAGGCATATTGGAGATTTTTCACCCTGTGCCGTTCATTTTGTTTCACTATCTCGCCTCTCTTTAAGCGGTGGCTTCTTGCTACAATTTATAGCTGAGCCTTTCAGCATGGTTTAGAGAGTACAGCGTAAGGCTCTGGAAACCTGATGGTGTGTGAGAATGGTTCTGGGACACCAGCACCTTTAGGATCAATGAGCTGATCGTTCAGGTAAGGGGGCACTGAAAATAAGCACTTGCCTCTGAAAACCTGGGTTTAGATTACGTACCCCAGTTATAAGAGCTCTCAAAACAGAAAATACCTTTTGTTTAGTTGGAATGCACAAAGCTGCTAATTCAAAACTCTGAAATGCCACTATTTCATCGAAGAAAAGGCAAATCGTGTACCTGCATAGCTTTTACTCAGGCACACTCAGCGCTTTATTCTTTTTTACTATTGTCTTTATTTTCCCAGTAATTCTGTTCTATTAACATGATTAGACATGCAGATCCTGATGTCATTAATGGATTCCAAAAAACTGAAAATAGCAGGGGCCAAACAGATCTACTGGCAATTTTGTTCACTAATGAACTCCAAATACACCCAAAGCAAACATATGTACAGAAGTCTTAAAACTAGATCTGTTGAAGGGATTCCAGTCCAGGACATTTTATTAACCTCCACATAACTGATTGCACTTCAGCTCCGCACATGTTTTGATTTGTAACTGCTCAAAAAAAATCAACAGCACATGCATCTCGGATGCCTGGTTGAAATATTTTGTGAAAGTGAATGATCAAAAGCAGGTCAGATGCCTCATTCTGTCTTGCTCAAATATGTTCAAAATCAGAATAATTCTTAGCATTTGGTCAACTTTATTAATGCTTTTTGTCTTGGTTTCTTAAGTCTCTGTAGAGAAACATAAAAATCCGTGATGTTTTATGAATTCAAGGACATTTTATTTAGTCACCTGTCTAGACATGTACATGCACAAATTAATTGCTAGTTACTTCAAGATGTGCATAAAACACTGACAAACCAACATATTGAAAAAAGTTCTTTTATTGGTTGTTACCTGTTTGAAGACTATTAATAAGGTATGAGACTGAGATGTTTGGTTAAGTTACTAAAAGGAAAATTCTCATGCCAAATGAATAATGCAGAGGCTCACCTTCCAGTAGCTGAGACAGGGTTTTGGTCTGATGGTTCATGTGTGCTGGGTGTGTTTGAATTAAGAATATCATTATAGTTTGGCTTTTCTTCAGTAGGTGATTGTGACAGTGAAGGACAGAAATGTCATCTTTGGACTATTTACTAAATTTCATTCTTTTAATGAGCATTCAGCCAATTTACAAATAATTTTGCTGCTGTTTATCACAATTTTACAAGCTTCTTAAGTGAAGATGTTCTCTCCAGTGTGTGTGGAAATGTACCTTCAACATGTACCTTTAATGGTCTGAGTAAGAAGCTAATTAAAACCAGCTATTTTAAAATGAGCAATGTCACTTTAATTCAGAAAGCTTTCATATGTCTTTGATTCTGTTACCATTAATTGTTTTCCCTTGAAATCTGCTATAATTTATGGGAAAACATTAGTCTCTTGTAGAACGACATGAAACTGGAATTTTGTAATCCTTCTGAGCGCTATTAAAATTATTTCCCACAATTGTTATTTCCTTTAAGACGACAAAGTGTCCTTATTATCATTGTGTCCCATATACATACCAATTGTCTGTAATAACTTGGCTGGTTGGCAACTAATGCCTTTTATGGGAATTTTTTCCCCTTTGGCTGTAGTCTCACCTTTCACATGGCTGGTATGTCTTGACCATATTTTTGTTTATATGTATGTATACATACCTATTGGGCTGAGTTTTAGTTTGATGGTCACTGAATGTGTGGCAAGACTAATTACTTTCACTGTTTCCTTTGACTCAAACATTTTAAAAGTTTATGGTACTTCAAAAGTGGCTAACATTTGGTTTCTGTTTGGGATGAAGTTCTGAGCCAACTTATTTTTTTTCTCTCTCTCTTCCCCCTCCATCATCCCCCAACCTGCTTGCCTAATATCTGAGCAGTTTAACTGTATGATTAATGTAAAGATCACCTAGGCTTTCACTCTCTGTAAGATGAATGATACTCCAAACACAGTGTAGCTGAAGATCCTTGCTCTTCTTGTATTTTTTTTTTTTCTGAGCACGCTGGATGATCTGTGCAAGAGGGACTAGTGAGATTAACGCTGTGTTCCCTGCAAGGTTGTGGTGTGATGATAACGTTATTTTTAGGGCATCATTATTGATATTGGCTAGCATTACTCAGAGCCTTTAATCAAAAGGAAGAAGTGATAAAGACATCTTTACGATATGCCCATATGTGATAAGCATGAGAAATATGGAAAAAGATTAAAGACCTAGTATCTTGGCCTTGGAGAAAAGAGTCTTTGTCCTGTTAAAAAATAAAGTTGACCAGATGTGCTCATTTAGGGATGGCAGCCCTCATTTTCTCATCAAACCCATCTCTGCTTAGGCTTTAAAAATCAAAATCTTAATTTTGACTTTTGTCTTTGAGCTCCCATAATGCTTATTACACTGCTGTGTGACTGAGTTATGCAAGACACTTCAGCTTGTGCCTTTTTTTCTGCATGTGAATAGTCAAAACAAGCTGTCAATTAAATATATGCTTCGATTCCTCACTGAATCAGGGCATCAAGTCACAAGTTTTTCCCTTGTTGACCTGTTCCTGTGCATAAACTTCTTCATAGTTGTATTGCAGTGAGGCAGGCTAACAAAAAACCAAACAGTTGTAGGTACCCAATGGGAACTACTCAACCTGCATATCTGTTGCTCCTAAAAGCCTAAATATTAAAAAAAATAAAAATAAAAATAAATATGTAAAATACCAACCTGGCTACCTGCCCCTGGATCACACACCTACAGGAGTGTATATGCTTGCCACTGTTTGAGGATGAGCTTTGTCAGAAGCAGCGGCATCTGGCAGGAAGGATGCTGCATTTACAAATTAAAGGTTCACATGGTTAACCAAGCTCTTCTACTTCAGGGTCAGACACAGCTTGTGGGGCACTTTCTCATTAGATTTTACAGTTCAGAATGGCCTGAACATATCAGCGTGCAGGACTGCTGAGAGGTTAAATTTAAGACTGGGATTTTAACAGGAATATTTGCATACAGCTGTGCACTCTGGAATGAAGAAATATTTTCCATTCAGTTGGGCAGCAGACTGTGTAGGTTCCTAGTTTAAAGTATGGAGGAGAAAAGGGGAAAGCTCTAAGAACTACATCTCAGGATATCAAGAAGCTTCCGGATACAGCCTAAAATAAGACCTTCAGTTATGTATTAGGCACTTATTCCATTACTGTGACTCTATTAAGTTGATACTCGGTGAATTCCCATGCCCTTCTGCAATTTTGCAGCAGAACCACAACTCTAGGAGAATATATATTACTAGTTTAAATGTTGTTTCCTTGTTTTCTTTAGGCAACCATTGCCTGCTTTTGAATTCTCTTTAGGGGAAGTAAATCTATCTTTCAAATGGCTTTTTCCATAGGGTATAACTGTTCTTTCTTGTCTCTTTGGAAACATTACTGGCTTTTGCTGGGACAATGTAATGGAAGAAGAGTTGTTTTGGTTTTACAAGTTCTTAAAAAATAATTTGATTACCATTAAGTGGAAACACTTTCAATGCTTTCCTATCCTAGATGGAGTTATCAGTGTTGACAGAAAGCCTTAGGGGGTGGAGAAAGTAGTAAGTAGCCTTCCAAAGTGAAGGCTTATATATATGTCGTGGTTTGGGATGGACTGGCCACTGAAACAAACAACAGATGCTCTCCGCGACTTCACCCTGAAGGGAGAGGAGGAAGACAGAGAAAGAGACTTATGAGTTTAAAAAGAAACTAAATTACTTTAATGAAAATATTAATAAAATAAAAAGAAAATAATAAAATACATACAATATACACAAAACCATATCAAGCTCCCAGGATGATGATCACATCGCCAGCAAGCACTGGGAAAGTCCCAGACTGAATCCACCGCCCAATGGGAATCTGTGTCCAGATCTGGACCTGGATTCCAGAACACATGAATTGGGATCAAAGGCAGATGAAGAGAGTCCTCTTTGGACACCAGCCATTGAAGAAAAAGAGCTGACCCCTTTGATCCCTCAGCTTTTATACTGAGTAGTAGGGTTATACTGCGTTGTTGGTCAGTTTTGAGTCATCTGACCTGTCTGCTCCTCCCTGCAGGTGTGACCCCTCTATGCTCTTCTGCTTCCGACCCTCCAATGGGGCAAATAACAAGGTGAGCTGACCTTGGTTGTTATAGCAATAAGTATAAGCAAGAGCCTCTCTGCATACCATTCCTTGGCATAAATGATAAAAAATCAGGTTTTACCACTCTGGGAGCAAACAATGTCTAAACAATATGCTGTTAATTTCAGAGTTCAGGTAGTTAGAAGAGGCTTAACTGAAAAGTAAAATTGCTGAAAAGAAAATTGGTTCTGTTTTGCCTCAAACCGGGACAATACGTATCCAAGCATCTAGCAGTTCACATACTAATACTTTATCTTCAAACCAATAGGAGAAGGCCACACAGCAACATTATACTACCTACTGAAATCCTATTCCATTCTTTAGGATTATGCCCCAGAATTATGGAGAGGAGAGGCAGGTAGGTGGTTTTATGAAATCCTTCAGCGGTATTTCGCATCTATCATTCCCAAATGATGGTGGAGGAGCCAGTGGTGGTCTGGGATGCCATGGCCCATGGATCATGCTGATTCCTGCGAATCGGCACTGGAAGAGCTCCACTGGTGTATTTCAGATCCCCTCCCACCCCCTGCTTGTGGCACAGTGCCACAGCCTTTTCCCTGCACTGGGATGTGGTGTGCAAAATACACCCTTTGATGCATGGCAGGTTGCTTGGTGGGCTGTGCCCCACACTGCATGTCTGCGTGATGATTTGCAAGAGAAAAAAGGCATGCGTAGAGCCATCATACACTTATGTCCAGTAATTGGCCTGACTTCTTCAGACCCTTGTATTGTTAGGAACTGGGGTGAGTAAAGACAAACCATACCTTCAGTGGCCATTAAAGTACAGTAGAAACCTCCTAAGGGCCAGATGTCTGGCCTCTGCTGCCTGATGACCCTTTTCCTGGGAACTGTCAAGCTGAATTTGTAGTTGTGTCTCTTTGTTTAAACATTGGATTTCAATTTTCTACTTAAGGGACCCAGCCTCAAATTGGAGATGGGTCATTATTTGCCCTTCTTAATGGTGAACTGAACTGTGCACACAAACATGTCAGGAACAGCTGAGGGTAAAATGCTTTCTAGTCCTCTGGCAGCCCATCACTTTATGTTGGTGTCACTTGATTAACATAAACTGTCAGTGACCATGGCAATTAGAGAAAAGTGCAACTTTATTACCTGGAAGCTCAGCAAGACAGTTGTTATTGCTTTGGTATGGCAGTAGGATGGAGAAATGATAACTCTGGGACTGTGATACCCAGTGTTGGGTGCTGTATAAGCACAGAAGAGAAAGTCTGTCTTCATCTCCCAGCAGTTGGTCCAGAGGGGCTCTGGCCTCCTTGGCCACAGACCATTGCCAGGCAGCCAGTATACCCTCCTTGGAGACTGTGCTGACCCAAGTAAAAATCCAGCTCAGTGTTAGGTACAAGTAAATAAACAACATCCTCTGGAGACACAGCCATGCTGTGTCCAGGTCCTGGTAGGCTTCCTTAGTACTAGGGTTGTCAACAGGCAATGACAGAAATCCAGTAGTTTTTCCCCCTTGTAGTATCTGCAATTTTTGTTGGCTGTAGAATATTCTAAATACCTAGTAGTGGATTAAGCCCACAAAAAAGTATGACATTCTTGGTTTACAGTCTAAGATTAACGTCCTCCGGCTAATCCTTTGCGTTTTTCTCCATCACTTGGTGAAATGGAGCTACATGTACCTGCTTGAAGAAAACCATGTGAGAATGGAAGCATCCAAACAGCTAAACATGCTGCTGTTAGAGCATGCAGATCAAGGGTGAAGGACCTAAATAAACCTCAGATACTGTAGGTGGCAGACTGTATATATCACTGTGTGCATTCAGCATTTTCCAGCAGAGTTATGGGTTTTCTGGTTGATGCACCATTTCCTTTGTTGTACGAGGGATTGCAACAGAGATCAAGACTAAGCCACGCTGGCAGAATTTTATTCAGTGCTAGGATGTTTTTTCTGATCTGTAACTATCTTCCAAAAGTGAGCCTCTATGCCTATCTAAATCTACCACCCTGCTTAGAAAGTAATTTTACTCATTAAGCATATGTGAGAGTGATACTATTCTCCAGTCAGAAATAAATGTTTGAGGGTTGGGGTTTTCTTCAGCCTCCTTATATTTACTTGTTTGTTTCTTTGTAACATCTTGTTTCTGCTTGGAAATACGTTTGGCTACACAGGAAGAGTGTCTATTGCATTTTATTCTTCTTGACCTTTTGTGAATCTAAAATAAACTGCTTTTTGGAAAGAAACCAGAGACTCTCCTCTGCATCCCCTTCAAACAAATCTGACCTTACAGTTGTTTCTTGTGGCGACAGGAGAAGCTTGTCTTTGAGTCAGTGAAAAGGAAGCAGGAAAGAGTAAAATTTTCCTATGCTGATCTTACTTTTTTTTTTTTTTTTTTTAAGTATTTACATATTCTTTAAAGGATACTGGATTTTTCAAATCCATGCACTCAACCTTTTGTTGCTCTAGCTGTGAGTATCTGGCTTTCCCCCCTAGCCCTCATACCTATGTTCACTCTCCTGGAGCCCTGATACGGCTGCCGCTGTTTCATCTAAAGAGTAGCCAGAAGGGATGAGAAGTTGTGCAGAGATTGGACTGAACTGATAAAGTAAGTGACTGTAAGACCCTCATACAGCTCTTGCATGAATTTTGGGGGATATTTTCCCAGCTGCAGGGGTCATGAGCCAGGAGTGCTGCAGGCAGTACTGTGCAGCAAGAGCGGTGTAGAGTATTGCATGGGAAATAAAGGAAATGAATTCTGCCAGCTGATGAGGGTTCAACACTGGCACTTTTATGGTCCTGGCAGTCACAATGAGGCACGTCCCAAGCACAACACCAGTTGCAGCCAATGCTGCTCAGGTGGGTTGGTGGAGCATGGAGATTATCGTGGTGTCTGTGTAGGCCTAGAAGTCCCAGATAAGCTCTGATGTCTTCTCTTGTGCATCTGATCTCAGCTCCAGCTTTTCCCAGGGAGTGCTCAACTTTGTCTAGGAGAGAAAGTCGGCTGAGTTATACACAAACTTTTTGCTTTTTCTGACTGGAGTGTGTGTGTTTGGAAGAAGAAGACAAGCTCTGGTGGGCAATGACCATGAAGTTCTCAGTCTTAACTATGTGCATCTGTCTTATCCAAGTTTGAGGCTTCAGATTGTGCAAAGCACTTTAAAATCATTCTTTCAAATGAATAAGTAATGAACCATCCTGCACATTGTTGGGAAAAACAATGCTGTTGGAGGAGATCAGGAAAGGTTCCTTTCTGACAATTATTTTTAACAATGTGATACAATTTCGCTGAAAGTTGGGGAACAGCCGGGGGCAAGAGGAGAAACATCCCTCCCTTTGGTTAACCTTGCTCGGGAAATGTGAATCACTGAACTAAATAAAGTTTGTAAAAGATGCTTTGAAAATACTATGCTACGCCCTATAATTCAGCCAAGAATGAAGGAGGAGGGAAAAGAAAACATCAAAAGTCCCTGATTCTTTTTATATTGCTTCCTGGCACATTTCTGTTTCTCCTCCCCCCACCCCACCACCCCAGAAAAAAAAAAAAATCTTCTTTCTGGTTGTGGGTTTTTTTTGGTCTTTTTGTTTTTATCTTTTTTAAAAAATCCTTTTCATTTTGTGAAGCTGGTACCACAACCTTAACAACAACCTTGTTGTCTAAAGACGACAACAATGGCAAGAAATGCCTAGGGAGAAGGGAGTCCTGTTGGGATCGGAGGACAACAAAGACAGTTTTTTAACATTTTTATTAGGACCTCATGATGTACACATGAAAAATTAATTTCAGAACATGAACTGCTCTTCAGATGGCGCCGTTTAAATCTGGAGGATGTTAACATTCCTGCTGCATGACAAAGGTCCACCACCCCCTGTGTTGATACTCGTCCTGCTCAAAGGGGCAATAACATCTGAGGAAGAACAGAGGCCATGGCACCAAATCCTGCTTGAAGGCTACTTTCACAGATTTATCTTGGGATTTTCTAGAATTCCTTGTCAGGGGCAGTTTGCCCTTGAGGGCTAGGCTGCATGTCTCTAGCTCTTTGCAGGGCTCCGGCTGTTTCGCTCTTTGCACAAATTTGGATGTATGCTTTGGCACCGAGGATAATTAGTGGTAGAGGAGGAAAGGCAGCAGGAAAAGTGCCTGCCCCAAAAATATGGAAAAGGGGGTTTCAGCGCTGTTTTAGCAACTGCTGTTGTAGTCAGGTGACATCACGGGGAAAGAGCGTAACCCGTTTGTATGGACAAGTCCATCCACAGGCCCCCCCATGCTGGCGTGAGTAGAGCACTGGGAGCTGGCGGTGGCGCAGGGCAGCCGGGTGACAGCAGGCGGTGGGAGGCACTGGGCTTGCAGCCACACGGGTGCGTTCCCCCAGCCCTTAGGGCAGCAGGGAGGATCCCTGCTGTGCACCCTGCTGTGCATCCCTGCGGTGTCTGTCTGGCATTCTGTCTTACCTGTTTAATAGAAGTCTAGCAGGGGGAGCATGTGCGATTCACTTGAACAACGTTCCCCTGGAAAATGCCCGAATCTGCCCTACTCTCTTAACAGGAAAGAAAGCAGCAATTAAACTGAACAGTCTTATTTTCCTGTCCTTTCTAAAAAGCTGTACTGCTGGGGGGAACCACTGATGCTCTGCCCTTTCCCTGGCCCTGACATACCCCTTGTGGGCAGCTCGGAGGGACTGGGACCTGGGGGTAATGAGCCACCTGGGGCTTTGCAGGGAGGTGGCAGCTCTCGTGCTGCTGTAGGGGCACCAGGAGAGTAGAACGGGGCCACGAAACTGGCTTGTCATCTGCTTTTCCATCTCTGCTTTGCTGCTTAACCCCTTGCCCCTCCTCGTAAAAACAAACAAGCCCAGCCTGACTTCCAGGTGCTTTTGCTGGTTAAGTGCCCATCGCAGCAGATGCAGCCTGAGGAAGGCTGGGGCCGTCTGCAGGCTTGGAAGGGAAGGGGGGTTTCTCCCCAGGCCGCTGAGATCTGCAGCGGCTATTTAGCCTGAGGGCTGGACCAGCACACATGTGGCTCAGGGGCTCCCTACAGAGCAGTAATGACCTTTGGTTCTCTAGCTCCACTGTCCCCAGTCCTGGTGCTTTCCCATCTGGTTCCTGCTATTCCAGTAAATCCCTGCTGGCTGTTTAATAGCAAGCGGGGAGTTTCAATGAAGCTGAGGTCACTTTGACTCGCCAAATGTCGCCGCTTCTAAACTGGAACCAGACTGAGCCCAGGGCAGCATTTGTGCTGGGGGGAGCAATGACAAAGTGTCCTACAACTCCTCATCAGATGTTGGTCATGAGCCCACAGCCTGAGCTCAAGGTTTGCTTTGTGTGAGTGTCAGCCTCTGGAGCACGTTTATGAACATGCCACTGAGCGGACTGTCTTTTCTTTAGACATGGGTTTAACGCCAAAATCCTTAAATATTTTGGGGTTTTTTGTGCTTGTATGTACATGCCGTTTGTGTATACCTAAAGTTGCCTGATGTGCTCAGCCTTTGAATTACCCTGTCCCTGTGAGAAATATGCACAAGCACCCAGAAGCACAGCATGAGCAAAGAAATTTCTATATATCTTTAAGGTCAGCGAAAGCTGAAAACAGACGATTTCTGACAACCGCTTGGCTTGCAGATCTGTCAGTAGCACCAAGGCTCTGTGGCCAGTTAAGTACTACTGAAAAAAAAAACAAACCAGCCACTTTGGGGCTCTGGCTTCATCACGCTGTCTCTGAGCACAGCCTTATGCTGGAGGGGCTGCTCTGGAGACCACCACACAGCAAGGCTGGGCTCTTGGTCTGAGGACAAAAGACTTGAAGCTGCTTTTCCGTGCCAAATTTGAGTCCCCTGCAGAAGGGGTGATTATGTTGTCCTTGTACCTCCCACTCACCTTTTCTTTTTCTTCTTTTCCTCCTGAGAAAGAAATGGGGGAAAGTTTGTGGGAGAATAGTGTTTGCTGATCTTGTGCAAAGCATGGTGACAAATGAGAGATGGAGAAGCGTGACAAGGCATGTAAACTTGAGCTAATGGAAACCTATGTACCAGCTGAGTGTTTACTCAGGCCTGTCATTGTCAACAGAGACCCCTTTACAAGGCCGGGTACTGTTTGTAGTAACAAGTGCACCATGAAGGGGAATGTACCTTTGAATTCTATGAATTCACCTCTTCAAAACACTTTATAAAAAAAAGTCCTTAACTCATCCTTACACGGAATAATGGTAGAACCTAAATACTTGGTTACTTGTCTGCATACTTTGGGTTTAATCAATCTACTTTTCATTGCTTTCTTCTCATTGGTACCGTTGAACACATGTTACTGTCCCAAGTGTACTCATCCGATTTGTCACCTTGAAGCCGTATCTTTTGATATCACTGACTGAAGTAGGATCAAAAAAAGAAACAAACAGTTGTGTCTCAATGTTTTCTCTCTGCAGAACAGAAGGAAAGACAGTTGTTGAGCAGACTGTCACCCTTACTCTTCTGGCTTTTTGGCAAGATGTCTCTCAGCTAAGCAAACAATAGTGAGAGCTCATTTTAAATAAAATTCACTGATTTGCAGCCATTTAGACAAAATCCATATGAACTCTTAAGCACAGCATACGAAGCAATAAGTCCTGTGTCAAGGCTGCATTAGGATGTACGGTATCCATTCTGTAGAAGTAGGAGAGAAATATCCAAGGAGTTTTGCTGCTCTTTGAATGAATTTATGACATAAGCCTTTTTTCCCTTTTAAAAAAATAAAAACATCCTATAGCTGTAGAGTTCTGCTGACCTCTTGGACCTATATGGATACTAGTGAACTGGGTACCAGTTGATTGAGACTGAGAGCTCAGTGAACCTGAAATAGGACTAGATACTTAATACGGGTAACATTAGGCAATTTAAAATAGCGTTCAGGGTTTTGCTATTGGATCTCCTGAGTTGCATCATGGAGAAATGAGTGTGTGATGGCACACACTAGAAATTTGGAATCGGTCTGTTTCTGATTCCACTCTGGATTTCTGAGGCTGATACTTAATTTCATCATGCCTCAGTTTCTTCTACTTTAAAAAAAACCCACACTCAACAGCACCTCTCTTAAAGAGATGCTGTGAAATTTAATGGCCTGTAAAATTCTTGGAGATCTTGTGGAGAGAAGATCTCTTCAGAGATCTATATCTAAGCAAGGAAGCAGGTATTAGTTTAAACAATGAGCATTGCTATGCAATGAATTTTCAGCTGGGAGAGAGGAGTCCTGCCACAAATGTTGTCTCTTGTTCCCTGGGCTTTCTGGGTCTTCTACAGAGATTGCTGCTGTGCCAGGGTGCCAGTAAGGCTCCCTACGCAGTCTGGGTGGAGTTGATTTAGGGACAGGCCTGGTTGTGTCTGGGGTATGCTGGCTAACCAGCCAGACCTTTCCCCAACGTGACTTAATTCCCCAAGCTGCAGCAGAAGCTGTGGGAAGGCAGTCCTACAGTCTGTTGTTGGAGATAAAGTTTTAATCTCTCCTGTTTTCCTTGACTCTCCTGCTGGCTGGGCACACAGGAAACGTGTCTGAGTCATTTATGCGTGTGGCATTTTTGTGCAGCCTTGGGAGGACCCTGCTTACCCAGCTCTGCTCTCTAGTTCACCAGAAACGGCACCGAATTTGTGAGCCTCTTGGGAGCTTAACTTGCTGTTATTTGGAAAAATGTCTGTTTCTGGTCTTAAGGTCCTCTGTAGAAAAGCTTTGAAGGTGCCTGTTGAAGTCTTTGTGAAGCAATCTAAGAGGTAAAATGTAAGAAGCTGCTCCTGGAAATAAGTGGAAATAGAAATAAATTATATATTTGAGTAGACTAGGAACAGAATGTGCAAAGCAATTTAAGCCAGACCAACAGTATGCAACATGGTAGAAGATTTGTTCTCAAGTGTTTCCATTTTCTTTATCAACTCAAGAAGTGAGAGAATTGTAAGCACCCAGTTCAAGAAGTACATGCCCAGACCTCTGCAGGCAGTGACAAACTCTCTCAGATGCTACCAACACCAGAATCCAAACTCTGCATTTGTGCTGAATTACTGTGCTTGCTAGCAAAGTGCTTGACAAAGTTTCCTGGCCAGGGTAGGCAGTAATTAATTGGTTTATACATGTTTACGCTGGACAGAAACTAACCCCTTGTTAGAAAGAACCATACACAAAAATGGTTTTGGCAAAGAGTCTGGACTCAAAGAATACAGGCTGGAAAGACTGTACCTTAAGTCACCTAAACAAAACTTCTCGTTTCCTTTTGCTTTTGTTAGGAGGTATCTTTGAATTTTTACAGTGAAGTATGTTGCAGAGGTCCCCTGCTGCCCATGACTCAGAGCCCTGGGTCTACAAGCAGCATAAATGTTTCGGCATCGCTCCCTGTCCAAGCCAGCCCGCCTGCCCTGACACAGGGTGTGCTGTCGGGGTGCGCAGTCCCCTGCATGTGGCTCCAAGGGCTCTGTGTCTCCATATGGCCCATTGATGGGGAGACAGGCCAACCTCACTTGAAGAAGACCTGGCCATGGCACTCAGTTATGCTGTGGAGATACACTTGGAAGCACAGCCCCTACTCCCTACTCTCACTCCGCAACTCTTCTTAAGCCACTTTGCCAGTCCCGAAGGGCAGGACATTGCAAGGCACCTACAACAACAAAGCACATCACTACTAAGAGCCCAGTTTCATTAAGAACCTTTGAAATTCCCAGGCTAAAACCAGATGTGCTTCTCTAAAGGTGCTTCTGCTGAAAGGTTAATTTTGTATTAGTTAGTGTCCAGGAGAGAAATGATGTCATCAGTGTACAGCAAGTCATTTGTCTCTAGAAGGGTTAAAGCAAAGAAAACTGTGAGTCATTAGAAAGTAATTCCCTTATTTGAAGCACACATGAAACGGGAGTCCGGATGGCAAAGGAACAAAGCCTCATTCTTTCATGTGCATTTGCTGAACGCCTTGGTGTCTTAGATAAAGGACAAGTATCTACTAGCGGATTAACATTATGAAAAAGTCAGGATTAAAAAAAAATTCTCAGCGAGTCTGTGTAATTGAAGCTCTATAGCAGTTCAAAAGCTTAGGCCAGTAAGCTCCTGGCCACTAGCTAATTCATGTATTTTATGACAAGAAGGCAGAATGCTAATCATCAGGGCAGCATATGGAGGGGGAGAATGAGAAGGCCGCGTGGATATTCAGTGACAACCATCTGAACTTCAGAGGCAGTACAGAGGACTATTAATGTACTCCCTTGCCCTGTCTGAGAGTGCTGACCTCACTTCTAATCCTGCCCCTTCAGGGTACTTAATTTCCAGCATTGCTCAACCCAGCCAGGCCTGTTTAACAATTTCTTTTCTGAGTTAGTCTCTTTGAAGAGGCCCTATTTTCTGTTCAGTGACATGAAAGAGATACTGATGTTGATTATCAAAGGCATGTGCTCCAAACCACCAAGCGTCTAATGCCCAAGGGAGGTAATATTATCTCTGCCTTCAACGTTTACATCCTCCCGCCAAGAAAGATGTGGTGGTTAACTAGCACATCTTTTTTCCTTCCTACTAATTTTACATAGGCTATTAATCAGAAGGGAAAATTAACTAATTCTTCAGCTTGTAGGTCATGCTAGGGCAGCACTCTCATCTAGATTAAAAGGACTGCAGGCTGGTGCAGCAAAGTCAGCTGTGCTATACCTTGCAGCAAGACAGGTTTATGTATGGTCTTCTTCAATATATTCATCAATGACCTGGATGAAGGGATGGACCTGCTTTGGCAGGGGGGTTGGACTAGATGATCTCCAGAGGTTCCTTCCAACCCCCTGTGATTCTGTGATTCTGTCTTTTCACTATATTGTACCAAGGAAGTTAGATAGGTTTATGGTTATTTAAGTAGGTCAGGTACTCTTTTTGAACTGACTAGCAAAAAGCCAAGTGAAGAGTAACCTCTTTTCAGTGAAATATGGCCATATGAGTTGTTATAACATTTTAAAAATAAATGGTATCAGGACACTGACTAAACACTTAGGAAAGTGTAATTTTAACAATGTCTGAAAACAGATTGAACATGAACTTCTCTATTACTGATAGATCCATTGTGTGCAACTGTCATCAGTTTGTTGGTTTTTTTATAAAGATGCAAATGCAAATGCACACGCAATATCTCACGTAATTATTGTAGCAGAGCACACACAAAGGACTTCTGGCAGTAGGCTTATCTGAACTGCATGAGCCCTTGCTGTGACGCCAAGCCTGGGGAAGTCTTTCTGATGCTTACCTGTGGACCTGTCCTCGACCTACGCAGACCTTAAATGTTCATTCCTTCTCTGTATGATCTGAACCCAAATATTTTTTGAGGTTTTTCACAAAAATTATTTTTACTGAGAGATCAATACTTAGCTCAAGACATTCAAGCCTTTTCTATTTACAAGCTTTGTCTTTTATTTGGAGTGCAAAATGTAAATAAAAACCTCCTCTGGCACTCCTGCTTGGTTTTCAGCTCCACATTGCTACCAACTAATGAGTAATCCCTTCAAAACTGAATTTGCTAATGTGTTTCTGCTAGGAAACACAGAAATAACATGTAGGAGCAAATGTTCATGATGTACCTTCATAAAGAGCTTGGATTTGGTCTTCCAGAAGAGGATTCGGTAGTGTTTGCCTCAGTCTTACTTACTTCCAGAATGAAAGAGCACTGAGATGTGTTCAGACAGTTCAGTTCTGACAGAGACTGATTTTACTCAATAGTGTGTCTGCACATATTAATACATTTTATGATGACTGCACTTATTCTGCCAACACTTAGCCCTGGAACAAAGGACAATGGCAGCGGTGTATACAAGGATGTGTGCAAAAGCCCATCCTGATGAGATCTGCACTGGAGAGATCAAAAAACCAGGACCCTTCCCACAGGAAAAAAAATAAGTACGATTGCAGTTTTATCTTGATTTGGAAACCAAGTGTCCTGGCTCATCACCAGCATCAGACTTCTGTTCTTTTATGCTTCAGCCTCTGGAAAGTCCAGCCTTGGACTGAGGCCACTGGGTAATAACTGGAGGCTGCCACTGATCCAGAAAACAGGAGGAACTGACATAATGGCAGGGCTGGAGCTAGCCAGATTAAATGAACCTCTGTTCCTCAGTCGTGACTTGGAGGAAGCCATGGAAAGAGCTAGCAGATAGGCCAGTCTCATGCTGAAACCAGGACAGGCCTCTGAGGGCAAATCCACAAAGGCCTGAACTGAATATCAAATGCTGGCTATAAGCTGGGTGATATGTTTTCCCAACGATCTCATTTCCCACTAGGAGAGTTGGTCTTTGTTGTAGGATGTTCTTACAGTTCAAATATTCCTTGTTCCAAGCAAAGGCAAGTAACTTTACCTCATTTTTAATGTGATGTTACAAATAATACCTAGATGTTGTCTGATACAGCTTATTCCACTTGTGTCCTCACATGTGCATAAACCCTGACTATTTTGTTTAAAAAAATATTAAAGAAAATATATGATTTTTAAAGTGCTTTAGCGATTTATCTTGCTTTGGGTTTTTTAGACTAGCTCTGAACTAAGTCGTTAATATATATAGTTCTTACATTGGCAATGACAGAGATATAATGAAAAGACTACATTTGCAGCAACATTGCTAACAACATATGCATTTGCTCTTGTCATATGACAGAAAATGAAGAATTTTTCCAGTAGGCAAACTGTGCAGCTCTGAGTAGTCATATCCTCTTTTCTTGCATAATCTGCTGCATTAAGCCTGTTTTGAAAATGAAGACACTTCAGAGGAGGGTTGTGGTTTCAAGGCCAGTAGCTTTATAGGAGTGGAACTCAGTAACATACCAGTATTTCCATTTCAGTGACATTCATACCATTTTGATGGGATCTTGTGATTCATGGCGGAATTTTTCTGAAACGGTTTCATTTTGGGTTTCCTTCAATCTCAACTCTCGATTCCTGATCTCAGAACCACGGGAATCCATGGCTCTCCGGCCACATCCCCCAGGTATAACTGGGTATATGTTAGCCTGCTGTGAGCTGGCTAAATGATAACTACATGAATGCTATCCAGACTGTACTGAAATAAAGGCTGTTAGTAAAGCGGCATTTCTAATATCCTGTGGTATTTACCTCTGTTAGATTGATATGGTCAAAATGCCTTCACTTTTTCATAATTTGTCTTGTAGGCAGTATATAGATTTTTCCACTGATGCAATTTCCACCACCGAGTCGAGCCAGTTGGCTAAATTAGGGCCATTTTTGATCTCTTGAGTGTCTATGAATCAGCTGATTAACCACCGCTGCCAACACTATCACTTTTGCCAATGGCATCGGTAGTTGTGAGCAATTATAGAGGTCATTCAGGCAGGGTATGATCTTCCCTAGAATGAACTCAGGTTTTGTGGAAGCTCCGTGTCAATTTTTTCCTTCTCCATCCCCAATTCATATAATTCTTGAGTTCAAAGTGCATGCAAACCATAGGCTGTATTCATCTTTTTCATTATAGCTCTGCCAGTAACCAGCACCCTGGAAAATGTCTTGTGGAGTTCATGGGAATGTAATATTGATGTTTAAAGAAGTCACAGTATTTTATCCTGATGGTGTCAGTTCTCTGTGCTGTGAAATTTTGCTGTTGATCTGCTCAGTATTATTAAACAATGCTCAATTCTTTTATACTCCAGAAGAGACAGTAAATGGGCTTATTTTTTAGTATCTTGAGTTGTTATAAGAAATGCTGGGGCCAAATTCAGCCCTACAGAACATCCATCCGCTGTGCCCTCATGTGCTAAGTTCACAACTGGTTAAGGACATCTGTGTTACTTAAACTGAAGAGCTTTTGTGACCTTAAAATAAGGTAGGCACTTTCCTCCACTTCTTTCCCTCCTGAAGCCAGAATTTTTCCTGGATTTGTTCATATGACAGTAATAATCCATCATAATATATTTCAATTATAATGTTGCTCTCTTTTTTCATGCCAAGCCTCCCTGCAGAATACTGCCAGCATCTTTTATAGGATTTATTTCCCCAAATATACTTAAGAAGGTAGTTTAAAGGTTCCATACCAAAAGTCATGATTTTTCTAAGGCCACTTTCCCTGTGCTTATATTGCTAGAGAGAGACACACAAAAGCATTATATAATTTATTGAAAGTTGGAACTGATCTGGATAGTCCTTCTCCTTCCATTACACTGTTCATCCAAGCTCAGCAACCATCAGAGAAATGTTGGTGGTCTTGAACACGAACCGATATGTTTTCCCAGTTGACAGCTTTTGACTGGAGACACAGTTGGCCAAATAACTCTTTTTCTGGGCAGAATTTTTGCATGCAAAGCAACAAATGCTACCTGTGGTCAAAGAGTAATGTAACCATTCTTAGTCAGCTATTTCATCCTTACACAATCATTTTTCAACACCGCTGTGTAGTACAAGACAACACTTAGATGTTTTCAAACAGATCTGTTATTGTCATTCTAATTATGGCACAGCCAAGGGCTTTGATCAGCACAGTAGGCTGCTGGCAGTATGGAAGAGCCACTTTAAAAAATAATGCTCCTAAAATAAAGAGCTGCAAATCCAAATTTAATCTTCTAAGCCACAAGCTCCTCTCTGTAACTCCCAGTTATGGCCACACATCTTGAAGAAATAATGTAACATATTAACACAGCAACCAGGAATAAAATCACATTCCATTCGTAAATCATCTTACACCTTGCAGTCCTGTTCCCACCTCGAAGTCCCTACTGAGGTGCAGAGTGGAAAGAAGAAAAGGCGCAGCAACACACTGCCTCCTCCTGTATGTTTGCTTATTAGAACACAGCTTGCTCCTTGGCTGGACTGCTGACCACCACTGTGGCCCAAATATTAATGTGCCCTCTTCTAATTTTGCCACTGGTCCACTGGAATCCATTTCAAGAGGAGTTGTGTAAGACTGGAGAGGAAAGCTCCTTTGCAATCATATACTGAACATGGGAAGTGGCTATAAGAAAATGAAGATCTGAGTCAGTGTGGTCTGTGGGAAGATGTGGTGTGGCCCATACTCTTCTATACTGTGGCCCCGGGAAGGGAAGGAAAGGGAAGGGAAGGGAAGGGAAGGGAAGGGAAGGGAAGGGAAGGGAAGGGAAGGGAAGGGAAGGGGAAGAACTAATTCCTGGTAAATCCTGCACATGTTAAACATCTCCCAGTGTGCCCGTGTGTGTTAAGCCATCACAAAACTCTTAGAGAAGAAAGGGATGTCATCATGTAATTCTACCCATATCCTAAACCAGCATCTGGTCCCAGTAATGAAAACATTTGCCCACCATGACTACAGACTGGCTTTTTCTGCTAGGTCTTGAATTGAGGATAGAGCAAAGCCATACTGCTGTGGGAACAGAGCCAAGGAGTTTCTGCTACAAGATGCCTGCTGTTTCTCCAGGGAGGGCAAGATCAAGCCCTAGCTCCAGAGGAAGAAAGGCAGTGGAGCTGCTCTTATGGTAGGTCTTACCCAACTGCATGAGGAAGAAGAGCAGCTTCTGTGCAATCAGCCAAGCCAGAGGCTCTCCCACGAGCAGCCAAGTTTTTCTCTTGGTGTTTCATTCTGCCTGTGACCACATCTCAATCATTTGAAAGCAAAGCCATGCAGTCCTTCTAGGAGACAGCCTTCTCCTGCAATGCCCTACTGCCTGCTTGCTGGTGCTGAAAGCCCTCCCTGCTTCAGGGACCACTTGCATGCTAACTATTGCCAGCAACTGCTTCAAGAATCAGCTGCTCACTTGGGGCTGAAACACAAATGTCAGATTAAAGTAGCTCCCACTCAGTTCCCAAATTTACATGGAGGAAATGGTGAGAGGCAGCTTGGCCCATAGTGTGTGCCCATGGTGTGTGCTTGCATTTGCTAGCATGACAACAGTCCTGACAAGGCTTTGAAACACACATTTTGGGTGCAGAGAGGGAGGAGGCATTCATACTTTTGCTGCTCCTGCATTTTTTCAGTCAAGAGAAATTTCACCACAGTGCACACAACAGAGCAGGAGAAAGCACTGGTTCTTCCAAGCATTTTTACAATGCGTTTATGTGATATTTAGGGAGAAGAGGGCTCTTCTTATTTGACCCCATTGCATTTCATTTAACTTTGCTGATGAGTACAAGGAGCTGGTCTTATAAGCTGGCAAGCATCCCCCTGCTGCAGATTGAAAATCTCCACAGGTGCCTTCACCCTCCTCCCCATCACTCCTCCACCTGCCCAAGGTGACTAGAGGCAGGTGAGAGGAAGCACGACTGAAGGAGGCAGAGCTGGAAGTCTGGCCTGGGAAAGGTGAATAAGGAATCAGAAATATGAGGGGCAAAGAGAAGGACTTTGAGAAAAGAAAAAGGTAGGAGGTGGAAATAAGAAATGATCCTTCCTAGTCTGCAGGTTCCTTGGGCCTGGCACTTTACTTGTCTCTGTGACTGTCTGCTGTACTGGTCAGGTACTCTGAGTACTGCTGTGCTGTGTAGACTTCTGAATAAGGGGGTGGGAACAAGGGGGCTGAGGCTGAGGGGTGCAGCAGTAGATGGTAGCTTCCCTTTGTGAGGAGAAGGGTGATATGCAGATATTATGCATAGTCCTTTGCATTGCTTGATCTGCTGAGAGCTTTCTCTCAGGTAAAAGCTGTTGCCTGCGCCTAAGGTATGGGAAGACACTGTAAGTGGGTCCTGTGGCAAGGGAGTTTAAAAATTATATTTAAGGCCAGGCTGGATGGGGCTTTGAGCAACCTGCTCTAGTGGAGGTGTCCCTGCCCATGGCAGGAGGTTGGAACTCGATCTTTAAGGTCCCTTCCAACTCTAACCATTCTATGATTCTATGATATGGGAAAGGAAAATACACATCACAAAAATGAGATAATGCCTGCACAGAACACCTTAAAAAACCTGTGCCATTGCTCTTGTGCTGAGCTGCTAATGGCACTGGTACTTTGAGGAGGGTTTCATGACCTTTATTGATCTTAGTCTTTTCCCTCAGCCCTCTTCCCAAATTCCCAAACGCTGTATTCAGCAAGCTGAAAGAGTGAATGAGCAAATAGTTTATATGCAGCACGAAATGCTAAAAACAAGCTTTCATAAATGGATTCCAGTCTATAACTGTCCAATTAAGAAACTGCAGCAGCCTTACAAATCAAGTAATACTAGACTTGGGCAAGCCAAGCAATCGAAGGTACAGCCAAGTCATAGTGAAACAAGCCAAAAAATCGGACATCAGCCAACAAAGCTGACTAAATACATAGAGTATGAAAAAGAAAATACATAATAGATACGTGAGGTCACTGTGGCTGCTAGGAAATGGTGCCAAAATATCCTTGCTGGCTTGCTTCCCTTGGCTTAGACCTACATGCGGATGCTGAGCTGAGCCCAAACTAGGCATCAAGCATAAGCCTGGCCTGCTCCTTCATTGGCTCATCAGCTCATCTTTGAGAGGCTCTTTGTTATGGAGATTTGCTTATTCATAGGGAAAAAAGCTGAAAAGTCTGTTCTGATCTCTCCTCATTGCTCCTGAAATGAGGCCACCTTTCAAGGTTTCATCAGGATCATATTCACTGATGTTATAACGGTAACTTCTGTTTCTGATTTTTCAGCTGTGATCTGATTCCTGAGAGCTAGAGCTACTGAAAGCAGCCAGATCTGGCTTCTTCATTTGTAGTTCGTTCTTCCCTGCACAAAATGTCATAGGTTTTGAGAGGTGTTGAATGTATGGTGAATGTTTCCAAAGGCTGAATGTACTCCAAATGTCATATTGAGGCAAAAGCATTTTATTAGTGTTTTTAATTTCTTTAATGAGATTCTTCATCAAGCTCTGTAGATGGCAGTAGGTTAGTTTTCTATAAGGTATTTTATCCAAGTATTTATGTATTAGGGTATGTGTTTGTGTTTCCCTCTAAGCAGGGAAAGGGATCCCCTGTGGGATCAACCTGCACTGAAAGGTAATAACTAGATGCTGCTCTCCAAGAATCTGGGTCAAGGACTGAGGGGATACATCGGGTATTTTATTATTGTAGACAAAACTACTGACCAGATGCTTTTCTATGAATACCAAAAAGTAAAGAAATTTCATATCTATCAACAGTAAAGCTGAAAAGCAACAGTAAAATATGTCAGCTTTTGATATTTGCCAATCTCTGGAGTCCCTCAGCTTCCTGCTCCTTATGCTTACGCTGCCTATTGGCAAGAGAGGCTAGTGACGTAAAAATAGATAAGATTTAAAAAAAAAATAATCTGACTCAGCAGTAGAAAGCTTTACGGGTTCTTTCCATTACCACCAGTGGGTTTTGGACCAAGGCTTTCCTGAATTAGAAATCAGTCAGAGGTACAATGTTTGGCTCAGAATACACGCTTCAGATGCCTCAAAAAAGAAGGGCATTCAGATTTGATGCTGATATGCAAAACAAATGTTAAAATTATTAGGATTACTTATATGATAATTGTTTTCTTCAGGGCAAAATGGTAATTTGAAGAAACAAGAGCCATGACTGATCTTTTGGTTTGTAATTACCTTTATAGATACACAATTGCATGCTTGGCTCTGGCAATTGAAATTGTTTTATTTGCTTTTCTTTGTGCATGTTGCCTGTAATTACTGCATCTGAGCACAGAAGACTCTGTGTTGTTGTTTTGTAAGACCAAAAGGACGAGGGGGCCTGTGGTTTAGTTGCTGGATAATTTCAAAGAGATTTTGAATACAAGAAAATTCCAAAGGAATTGCCTGCTTTGTTGAGTTTATTATATTTCTTCTCTCTTTTTTTAGTGTTCTTAAGGGTGTGGGGTGGGAGGAGAGATGGCAAAGCATATTGGCTTTTTTACTACTCACAGAGGAGTTCAAGCATTTCTCTGCCTGCTCTAAGTATTGTGGAATGTTGCTAACAATTGTGAATAATTTTATGCTTATTTTGCAATGTGCTTGAGCTGCATCACTGAAATCAGTGGTTGTTTTGCTATTGTCATGAATGGATGGAAGCTGAGATCTTAAACAAAAATGTGATGCTGAAGTGTACTTCCCCTTCAGTCACATGTAGGCCTTTCTTAGCCCTGCAGACAAATTCAGTGATACCCTCCTCTGATTTTTGGGAAACCAAGGGTTGGATAGAAAGGACTGGTCAAAACATGAGGATTATGACCAAGGATGGACAATTCAGCATGATGGTGCCATATTTTCACTTCCCTTTGGCTTATTTTGAACATTCAGAGAACAGAGGATTTTGTTCTGTAATCTGGCTCTGTGCAAAATACTCACAGCATGTAGTAAATATGTCCATTGGCATACTTACTCATGTATTTTTATTTTTAATTTTCTGATTGGAAAGGTCCCTTTACAGCATTCTGGCATAGTAAAACAACTCCAACACAGACATCATTTTCAAAGACTCCTGACTGATGTCTAGACTTCTATCGTATTTATACACACACATACTTGTATATAAGAGAAATACTATGGGCTACAACCTTGCCCATTTGGCAGAAGAGGACTCTCCTCCATAAAAACAGCTCATGTGTGCTGTTCTCAGCCAGTGGAATAAACTCCCCCAGGAACTGAAGTCCTGTACAGATTTTGTATTCTGCTTTCCTGCTTCCAGTGCAAAGCTACTTCTTTGACCTTGTCACCTGTAGTATAAATACATATCAACGTACATAACAACAGTTCAAAATAATCCCTACCGAAAAATGGACACTTCACTGCTCACATCTCTCTTCCCTGGGGAATGGCAAGCAAACAGACAGTATGGGCCAGACATTAGTCACATGGGAAGCTTTCAGAAACTGCTCAGGCGTTATGGTGAAGACCACAGAACACAAGCACAACAGGGGGAAAAAAAATCCCCTGTTGCTGCTTGCCAACACTAAGCAAAACTTTTGGTCAGGACTTAGGCCTTTCTTTGCCAGAATCTCCCTTTTAAATGCTGATAATTTTTGGTTACATACTGCATTATCTAATATATCCCACCTTTCCTTGGGCTTCATGATGGCACATCGGCATATGAGGGCAAGGGCATGCCCCAAGTCTTCTCTTGTAGACTGTGAGAATCTGGTTCCAGAAGTGAGTCGAAATGATTCAGACATGAGCTTCATTAATGTAGCTATCAGTCATGAGCAATTCCATTGAATCAGTCGTGGTTCTTGTTTCTTCAAGAAATCCGTGGCTACAGAAGAATTCGTGGTTTCTCTCATCTCTTCACCTAGACCTTGCTGTGTATTTGTAGGGTCACTACACATGATGGGAGCAAGCAAAGTGAGATGTACAACCTAGAGATATTGTACTTCCATTTTCCCCCTGTACTTTGCCTCTCCTGATATTTTCTCAATGTAGAGGATTTCCAGGAGCATCCAGAAAATTCTGAGGAGACATTTGATAGCCTTAGGACAACAGAGAAAAAGAAGAGATAAAGGCAAGTGGAATGCAACCACAGATTGCCTTTGCTTCTCCCCGAAGGTGCCTCTTTGGGCGCACTGGTGAGCGGCAGGTGGAGGGCCCCAGGCAGACGGAGCCGGGTGGAGCAGCTCCGGGGGACGAGCCAGGGGATGAAGGGGCTGGGGTGCCAGCCTTCTTCCCAGCCAGAGACAGGAGAAGCTCCTCGAGGGAAAGGTGGGATTTTTCCCTGGGTTGTACTTTGGTAGTATCTGGCTCTGTGTTATCAGTGAGGCTTCAAATAGCTTATCTTTTGCCTGCATATGTATGTGTTTCTCTCTTGCCAACCCAACGTTTCTTCATCTGAAAGTGTAAAAAAATAATCCCCTGAGTAGATACGGATAAAATAAAAGCATACTAAAATCCCCAAATATTCAGGAAAGATTTTATCTTTTGTTACGTGGAAAGATGTCTGCAGTCTGGCTTCAATAAAGGAATAACTTAAAAGGCAGAAAAATAAGCAGCAGAACATCAGCTCTCACTTCAGTGTGTAAACTTTGGAAAGGCCACCTGTCAGATCCCTGGTGGAAAGCAGCATTTTGTTTGGCATCTGGCTGATTGCCACGATGAAATGTTGAAGTGTTTGGAAACTTGTGGGACTTTCTTCAAAAGGCACACTTCCCCTCCCCCTTTCTCTAAATAATTAAATCTTAAATGTTCTGGCTTGCAGTTAAGAAAAGATAAAACACCACGGCAGGATTCTTTCAAACACACTAGCTAATAATGTGGGGGCCTTTCGTGCTATTTATTTTAGCTTTCCTCGCATGAAATACAAAAGAAATTGCCTCAGTGTCACCTTAACTTTTCATCCCAGGCAGTCACTGATTCTGATCTCTGTAACAGTGAAGTAAATCTGAAGAAACTCTGCTGAAATGTGACCTAGTTGCAGAGCACTGCGTTTATTTCAGTGTAAAACTGGTGTATGAACGCAATTGTGATCTTATTAGTCTTATCCTGTCATAACGCATATCAATCACTGAAGCTACTCCAGATTTTGGTGACTCACACAAGCTACTCCCGATTTCGGCAGTGTGACTGAAAGCAGAATGAGACCCACAATTGTCAACTGGGTGACGTCTTGTCTTGCAAAAAGATAAGAATTTAACTCGAAGACTGTTCAACGGCAGGCATATTTTGCTCTGATCAGTCATTTTGACTGCTTTCCCTAGCATTACATCGTGTTTCAGGGTCCTGTTGGAAGCAAGTTTCTTCATGATTCCAACACTTTTAGGAATGCAAAGCTCCAGATTAACACCATCTGTTGTTTGAAGATAAAAGCGAAGACATTGATGTTAGTGGCTAGTTCTCTTTGTAACTGCTGTTCTTTTAAGTAGCAGATACTACGAAGCTACTTTTGTCCCAGCAGATACGCATGGGGCTGCCAGCAAAGATATACATGCTCTTGAGAAGCTGGACCCAAACTTTGTTACAGTTATTTGTGCTATAAAAAAAATATCTGGGTTTTATTCCTTTAAGTTTCTTGCTGGCTTTAGTGCTCAAGGGCACTAACGGAAGGGAGGCTTGGAATCACCTTCAGCCACAATGCACAGACTGGGCTGCCAACATACAGCCTTCTCCATGGTGTCCCACTAACAGGTCTTGAAGCTTCCTGAGAGTGAAGCATGAGAAACCAGTCTGCAACGTCACTGCCACATTGGAGATGGCACAGTAGAGCCTACAGAGAAAATGGTGCACTGCTGAAATACTCCCCCCTATTTTCCAGCATGTGTTATGCATACTGGGTAAGAAGATGAGCGCTGTTCCTTCTGGGGATCTAACGCTTTGTCTTGAATATGGGAGTTGGAAGAGTGCAGGGACAAGTCAAAAGGTCAGTGATCTTGTCCTGCACACTGGTTGGTAAGGCTAAAGGGAGAAATGAATTTGCTCCAGGTATAGGAATGTGGCCAGGACCAGGAACAAGGCTGTAATTCTCCAGCTGTCTCTTCACAGGTCTGGCAGTGTTTTGGCCTGAACTCAGAAAGAGCCTGCCAAAGGCTTCCAGACAATGCCCAGCTACAGCTGGGAATTAGCACAGGACAAGGACCACTCTCAAAAGGCATTTTGGGTGCAACCACACTGCTTGGAGAGTAAGGCAATTTAGCTTACCCTACAGTTGTGCTGTGCCTGCCAGTTGGCCTCAGGGAAAAGAGTGGTCCTTGAGCAGAGATGTCTCATTTCATTTACTTCCACACTCAAGGTAGCTTGAGTGGCTTTGATTTACCCTTGGAGGAGACCGGCCTAAAGACTCGAGTCTTGCGACAGGGTCGCGTTTGAGCTGCATGATGCATTTTCTGTTGGCTCCCATGAGATACAAGTCAGGCTCAGCTGTCATTATACCTTGACTTCGGCACGCAACAGTTTAACAACAATATCAGTTTTATTTGAGATGCAGGCAGTTGAAGATACAGGTAATCAAATTCAGCTTGCAGGAAATGGTGATGCTTTTACTGACACTTGTTGAACTTCATCCAGGAATCTTGGGGTCCCATATCTACCTCTGTCACAAATCTTCTGATGAAAATCTGTTTTTTAATCTTTTAATATCATCTTGAATGTTTTTTCTGTGTTTTTAGTGAGTGCATTAGTTTAAGAAGGAGCTTTGTCCAAATAAGAAGCGAGAAAGTCCTCCAGGACATGACTGGTCCTTCATATTTCAAAACTAGTCACAATGCCATTTTTTTAAACTAAAGCAGGATATTTCATTGCTCCAACATGATTTTAAATCCTTTTGAATAACAAAAAATCAGAAGAAGAGAGATATTCACAGAATCTTCATGGTTGGAAGGGACCTTTGAGATCATCGAGTCCAACCAAAAAAAAAAAAAAAAAAGAACAAAAATCATACCAAACAGACACAAACCAATCTTGAGCACTAGAGCATGCCCTGAAGTGCCATGTCTACAGGTTTCTTAAATACCTCCAGGGATGGCGACTCCACCACCTCCCTGGGCAGGCCGTTCCAGTGCTTGACCACTCTCTCAGTAAAGTAATTCTTCCTAATATCTAATCTAATCCTCCCCTGCCGCAACTTTAGACCATTTCTTCTGGTCCTGTCATTATTCCCTTGGGAGAAGAGTCCAACACCCACCTCTCTACAACCTCCTTTCAACTGTCTTGTCCTGATGTATTACAAAATACAAAATATCTGGGATACAGAAAACGTTGAAAAACTTTTCACTTTAGGATGATCTCTTGCCACGTACTGGAATGCTTACTCAGGCAAACACAGTGAAACTCATGAGAGGCTTCTTTAAGTTAGACCTGCAAAAATTAATCTAAAATTTCCTAAATAAGTGCACAAATGGCTCCTAAGTGGAACCGAATGCCAAGTAGCTGCTGGCCACAATGCCAATTCTCTCCCACTGATTTTCAGGATCTTTGTTCCCTTTTTTTTTTTTTTTTTTTTTTTATCCTACATAGGAGGGAAGGGTTTCACATTAACCCCATCAACCTGCTTTCCACCTTTGACCATCCCCTGTGTTACCCTCAGACTTGCAAGGGTTAGGAGACATCCCAATCTCCCATAGCTAGTCTTCAGGGGAATTATACTACAACCATGTTGGATGGAAAGCTGTCGGCAACTTAATGGACTTATTCCAGTTTAGGATTTGGAGACGCGCCCTATGGCATAGCCTCTGGAGAGAAAGCCTGTCCCTCGGTGGAAAAAAAAAAACCACAACAAACCACCACAAAAAACCCTAAGAAGCTGTGTGAGGGTATTTTCTCACAAAGATTTCCTTCTCCAGAGCCCCTTCCTGTGGGTTTAAACTACAATGGGGATAGTTCAGACCACTGTAAATGTTGATACAATTGAAGGAAAACAGGAATCTAGTTTGCCCTTTCCTGTCAAGGAGTCATTTCTTCACTCTGAAAGTGATGACGGAGCCCTGATCCAAAGAAATCCTAAATGCTCAGCAATTCATGTTAAAGAGCAAAACAAAAAGCAAAATCCCTCTTTTATTCTGCCATGGCATTTTGGTAACTTTTCAACATGCTGTCATCTGGTGGCAACAAAGACCTCATATCTCCTTTCAAAACCCTTCCTTTTGACCTTGTACTAATTAGAGTACATGTGAAAACAATTGCAAATTAAAATGCAGAATAATCACTGTGTTAGCTAAGGCAGACATTTCTAAAAATAATGAGGAATGGCACAAAGAAATATCAAGACAACAGCTTTGCATAAGCTTCTTGTGCTTTGTAGATGTCTGTGGTTAGTCTGCAAGCTTGTACATATTTCCTGACCTTTACAAGGTCATGCTTTGCTAAGATCACTAGTCATGTGTCTAAAAAAGTCATATGTTGACTTTGTTTTTAAAGCAGGTATGGGATATATAACTGCAGGACACATTTTCATACCCATGGTACAGGGATGTATACGTGTCAGGATGTACTACTTGAAGACATTACTTGAGAATTATACAAGGACCTGCTGGAATTTGTGTTTGAGAGAGTGTGCGCATCACAAATAAGAGGGAGTGAGATAACTGTAATATCTGGGGATTTCCTTGGGGATTGTATAATACACTGTCCTCTTGAGGTGCAGTGAAGAGACCTCTAGCTCTCCACCCCATTTATTAAGCATGTAAGAGAGGTAAGCACTGAATTCCTACTCAGATTTATGGGAAACTTGATCCTCACAGGTAGTTTTGTTCACTCTGTAGAGATTGCTACAGTGACAGCACAAGTATACCCGGGTCCCAATCGTTTCTTGAAGGATAAGAGAGAAAATTCCTTGAGGCAAAACCTGTTTCAGTTACATGTATCTCTCTCCTTGTTTCTCACTACTGTGACAATGTAATTTTCATGGTTTCATTCTCACAAGGTCCCTATGAAATAGGTGGTGCTATCTAACTTCTGTTCATTTCAGTGAACAGTTGAGATATACTTTTGACCGAGAATGAAGCCTGAGCAGCCTATGCTGTAACTCAGAGATCCTGTGGGTGTGACAGGAATTTGTCTTCACTTTGTGTTTGCTTTCTAAGGGTTTAAGTTAGGATAGAAAGATGTCTGTCCTTAACCAGGAAAGACTACAATGGTGAAGCAAACAATGATAAAGATACAAAGAGGTACCTAGTACTTCACCGGTTTGCGACAGTGGGAGTTAATAGGAGCTGTAAGAGCTCAGCACTTCCCAGGATTGTACTTTCTCTGAGAGACAGCCACTTGTTTCATTCACCTATGCCACCTCTCTGGCTTATGTTTCTATCTGATAAAGATATAGCTAATTATTTGATAGGGACTTGGAGAAGCATGGAGCCGGGAAGCATGGAGCCTGGAAGCAGGTGATGGGCCCTGAACCAATTCTGGTTCTCTCTGCCTGGAGCCTGATCCTCATGGTTGGAGGGCCAGAAATCAGTTGTTATGGCAGCAAAAATGTGCTTGTCTGCTTTCCTGAGCCACCTGGGGATTTGCTGATGGACTACTTAAGAGCAAGCAGGGGAACTCAGCTCAGTTATGCTTTTACAGATCTTTTTACAGCAGACCTAGACGTGTAGTAAGGGACTGGCGACGGTGAAAAACTCAACTCTCCTTTCCTGTCAGTTCATGGCCCATGTGAATAGAGAGGTTTAATGTCTTTCATTTAATGCAGCAGGTGACATTAGAGGCATCTAGAAGCAGCGTGAAGCATGATCACAAGGAAAAGCAATGTTACCCCAAAGACACAACTTACTGTTAGCTTTCATTGTATAATTTGATATTAAGACTGGAATCAGCCTATCTGTGATGCTTTAAATTCACAAACTCATATTCACATACAGCTCAACATTTAAATGTGTCAAAAAGGCAAGTTCTTCTGACCTCAACAAGTGAACAGCCTTATACTCAGAAGCATAACAATTGGTGAGCCTCATCTCCTATCCTCACTGGCACAACTGCAGATGCTATTCGTATTCTCATAAGTATCTAACCCTTCTTTCAGTCTCACAAAGCCACTTGCTTCCATAATATCCTGCAGCAGGATGTTGGCTTGTACACTGGTACATTTTCTAGCAATCTGAGGTTTTACCAGGTAAAAGTAAATAATTCCATGTGATCATTGGAAAGCAAACTGTTGACCAGCTCTCTGTTGTATCCCCAGAAATCACAATGCAGCTATAAGAAAACAGTATACAGATTTTTATTTTAAAACAAATGAGAAAAAGCACTCACCAGAGACACTTTTTTCTAGCAGCTAAATGTAAACAAATGTATTAGGACAAATAATCAGACCATCAGCAAGAGAAAACTGAATACAGACTTCAAGAGTTTGAAAAAGAAGCACTCGCTGTCACAGACTCTGTTGGGCAAACCTGTGCTTGGTTCACATCAGCACGCGGTGTCCTGGGCCCATTTAGCATTGTGGGATGCAGAGTAACTGTTTCACCCTACAAATCTGTTCCACCATGCAGAGCCTGGTGGTTGGGCACAGAAAACTCTGTGGCCTTTCTACTGCCTGCTGAACAATTTGTTCTGTTGGTTGTTTCGTGGAGAGACCAGACAGTTTTTTGGAACTTTGCAAAGGATGAAAACAGAAAGACCTGATCAGCAGTTACCCCCTGCTCAAAAGCAGAGACTGTAGAAGAAAGAGACTGGGGAAAGAAATACTTTTTTCCTCTCCTGGCAGAAAGCTTACTTAACTTGGCTGGTTGACGCTGAGGCTAGAAGAAGATTGCCTGTGGCCCTCTGTACCTTATCTGGTGTTAGTCAATGATGAGACGATGCCTCCCAATGGGAATGCAAGAAACATACCAACTCCCCCAATACCGCATCCTGCACCTTACCGCTGAATAGGATGCAAATGGAGAATGTCAGCTTGTCAAATGAGGCTGACCACATCCCACAGGACTTTTCTAGCCACCATGGATGGACACCCAGACTGTATGCACAGCCCAGCTCTATCATGGATTGTATATTTGTTTATACCAAAACTTGTTCAGTATTTTGATGTAAGGGAAAAACAAACTTAAAGGATAAAGACTTTCAGGCATTGGTCTCCACTTCATATGGTCCTAATTGAGATACCCTTAGCAGATCATGCCATCAGTACAGAGGGGGAGTGAGAGACTGTAGTATAAAATAAGGTGAACAGCACCCAAGAAGTGGCATTAAGTAACTAGACAGCCCCGGTGCAAAAAGATTGAAGTTTTAAAATAAAAGGTTTGCAAGGAAGACAGATAAACCCCAGGCAGAAACAGAGTACCCAGGCTATCTGTTCTCTCCATACCTCTCATTTTTTGTATTTTGCCTTTCTGACATAATGCTGCCCTGGACTGTTCTTTATCTGGAAGATCACCAGCAAGGAAACTTGCTTAGAATCTGAACTTTCCAGCCTTCATTCTTCCAATCCAAAAGATATGGCCAACCATATTTAAATGAATTTCTGTGGGGTTTTTTTACTAGAAATAAACAAATTTTTTCATATTATGTCTATATTTGATGATGAAATCCTACAACTTCTTATTCAATACGGGATCCTGCTCAGTGCTAGAACACATGTATCCAAGCCAGCTGTGCCAAATACATTCCCATCAGTGAAAATAATTCCATAATTTTATCTCACTGATGACACAAATTCTTTGCTAACTAATAGAAAATATATCACTTCTACAAAGCTGTCCCCTCAAGCTTCACCTTCTTCCCTTTTGTTTTACAGTTTTGATTCATACATTCCTCATTCCAGTTTTCTTTCATTATTCATGCTGAAACTGTAAAACGAAGGACCCAGTTACAGTACTAGATTTTAGGACTTTTTGCATGTATATGAATGAAATGTGTGTATGAAATGATAAATGAATACATAAAGAGACTGAGTTAAACATGGCACTTACACTGGATTGCTTCTCCTCTGTGTAGTAGTTTCCATTTGCATATAGCTTTGCCAGGCTTGGACTGCAAAGCTTAAAGCTTGCTTGGAGAACTTTAAATTACACCTTTCTGAACTCTGAAGTGCTTGACATTGCAATTTAATTGTCTTCAACAGAGGTTTTATTTGTTTGTTTGTTTTTGCAATATAGCAAGACTTTTCTGTGAAAGGTAGCTCAACATTTACATTATAATAACATCTGGAAGCTCAGAGCTAAAATTTAATTGCTGTTGGGCCTAATTGCACTGAATGCTGTATAAATGTACAATAAGTGTCCTTGTCCCAAACCTACAAGATGAAACAAATACAAACAGATAGGTAAGCCAAAAAAAGAAACAAATTGAATATGATACTCCTAATTCTTATAAGTCAGTGCTCAAAACTCTTCATTCATTTGGCTTTAATTCAGCTGATAGCAGATGCTTAGGGGAAGAATATAAGAATAATGTAATTATAGAATGACCTTTACACTGCTTTACCTCCCAGCTTCCAATAATAACTTGTTTAGGGGCTCCTTAAGCCAGAAGTTATATCTACATTGTTGTGTTTAGCCATGCTGTATGAGTTGGTTTTTTCATTAATTTGTCTTAATTAATTTCTAAAAGTAATTCTGGGCTCCAGAGCATCCTGTGGCAATTTTAATTATTTGCAGAAAAAGTATTTCCTTTTGTTTACTTTAAACCGCTTGCTGCATAATTTCATTAGTTGCCAATAAATTTTCTCACTTAATTGTTCCCTATTTACTTTCTCTGAACCCAGTCACTTAGTATCATGAGATCCTTCTACAACTCTTAGCTGTCCATTTTAGTTTTGGCTAGCCTGAATAATTCTGTATCATTTACTAACTTCATCACCTCACTCTTCAGTGCCTTCCCAATTCATTTAATAAACTGCATGAGTCAGTACAGCTCCCTTGGGCCTTACTGGTAACCTCTTTCAATTGCAAAAGCCAACCATTTATTCTTACCCTTTATTTTCTAAAAAATTAATAATCTATGTGACCACTCCTATGACAGCTTAGTTCGTTTAAGCATCTCTGTTGAAAGATGTCAAATGCTTGCTGATAAAATCACTGTATCAATTGAATCTATGTTACTTACGAGTTCAGTGACTGGATCAAAGAACTGTAATAGATTTACAAGGTAATACTTTTCCTCTAGAAGGCTTTATTCTCCTCTTCAAGCATTTCCTAGATACATCACATTTATCCATATATGCACTAACTCTGTTCTTTTTAAATTTTCCATTGTATTTATCACCTTATATTTCTCTCGCGCTCGAGCTGATTTAAGCAATATATCATGGACTGTGGTTCATTCAGAGGGAGTTCCTCTGGAGCACTTAGGTAAATACCACATGGTCCTGATTAACAGTTATTGTGTGGTTTACATTTTCTTCTAGGCACAAAAGTCCTTGTATCAACACTTCAGTTTGAGATAAATCTTCAGACTCTTTCTCTGTAAAGAATGGTCCTGGTATGAGAAACTCCATAAACTTTTCTGCAGAGAACAGCGAAGCCTTGGCGTCAACTTTAGGTTTTCTGCTCTATTCTGATCTTTTTTCAGTACGCCTTTTACACATAGATCATTTTTCAGGCTCACCAATTCTCTGGCATGTTTCCTGCTTTTGATGTTTGAATAAGTTTCTTTTATTAGTTTTAATACCTTTGGTAAACTGCATGCCTCCTATTGGCCTTCCTTATTATGGCTTAATGTTTATCTTGCCAATGTTTTTGCTCTCTTCCATTTTCCTCTTAAACATAACTCCCAGTATTGAAGCATACGCTTTTACTCCCAATATCTTTCTTTTCTTTGTTTTTTAGCTGCGTTGGTTTCTTTATGTTTTGACTGAACGATTTTAACTGGTAGGAAACATTTAGTCCTCTAGGGGCACAGCTTCCCCTGGCAGGGGGTTGGAACTAGATGATCTTTAAGGTCCCTTCCAACCCGAACCATTCTATGATTCTAACAGACTGCCCTTAAACTGTCTTCTTGCTCCCATTCTCTCAAGTGTTTTCTTCTGTTAGTTGCTCCACCCGATTAGCTTTGTCTTATCTTTTACTGACTTTTCTGAGGTCCAGTGCTAACGGTCTGCATTTTTGGAGGGGTGGAGAGGAAGGGTACTTTTTTGGCTAGCTTCTTCCATCTGAGAAGACCATGAATTTTCATCACGTTATGATCCTTCCCCAGAATGTTTCTGAATTAACACATCGTGAACCAGCTCCTGCTTACTCCTCAGGCCTAAACCAAGAGCTGCTTCTCTTCTTTGGATCTTTCTTTTTTTTTTTATTATTTACAATTTAGATCAGTCTTCCCTTGTGGGATGTTTACCTTGCCTGCGGTAGGGTGACTGAAATTTCCAGTTATTACTGCATTTTCACCCTGACAGCTTCTCAAACCTCCAACAATTAGTTGACTGCAGTTTCTTGGATCCTGAACATGTCTTTTCCTACAGGTTATGCTCTCCAGGTAATACAGAGCATGAGCTGTCTACGCTCGTCTGGTGTATTTTCATGCTCATTATATTCAGCATAGCTTTAGGAAAAAAATGGTCTTTGTGTTGACTCTACAACTGTGTCTCCAAACGCAGTAGCAACCTTATTCCATAAGTTCTGGTATCCTGCCTTTAACAATGTGCAATGCAGGCTCCCATAAAAATGAGAAGCCCTGTGCAGTACTTCAGAGGAAAGAATTCTTCCTAAAGCTCTCCATATATACTGCCACATGATCAGAGCCAAATTATTGTAGATTTCTACATGAATAATGGAATGGATTAATTTTTTCAATGTCTTTGTGCCAGAATAGTTTTTGTTAATTGTATCCAAGAAACATTCCAAAGCAGATTATAGCAATCTTAAAGGTGGTCAGCATTGGATGTAAGACTCTTCGCAATGGACCTTTAAACATAAAAATAGCAACAGCCAAACCTACAGGTCTTAAATTATCATTTCATTGTTGCACCTGAACCTTGAAGCTGTGGTAAGACTTCATGTTAGATTTACATAGGGAACATCCTTTGAAAATATTATCAATAGTAGGTATCTCATAGCTTGAGTTCTTGTGAACAGTGAGTGACATTGACTCACTTCTTGCCACATTTCAGCTATCTCAGTGTCATAGTTAGAGATGGAAGGAGCAAATTTAAAATAGGAAAAAATACAGGCTTAGGAAAGTGGGGAGAAAATATTTGAGGACACTATTTCTAAAAGATAATAGAAAGGAAGTTTCCTCACATATGTGGCTCTAAACTGCTACAGATCTTAATGGGGAACATCAAACAAAAGTATTTTATTGACTGTTAAATGGAAAGCAAATGCACCATCTTAAGGAGTTATTTTTACCATCTGGTATCAGCTGTAATGTTATATTCTCCCCTCTCCCCTCTCTGCGTATAGTAAACTGTATCTAGCTCTTTACTTTTTAATCTTGTTTAATGCCAAAAGGAAGTAAGTGCCAAAATGGCCTATTTCCATTGATGCTGTTCATTCCCCATAAGTTTAGTTTTCATTTCAGGTACACAGCAATGATTGTATATCTCAGCTTTCTGTGGTTATTGTACATGGTCCATGGGATGTATCTACACAGACTTTGGAGCTGAAAAGAGGGTGTGCACAGTACTAAACTGTGGAAGAGGGAGTGACAGAAAATGATAAAGGATGAGGATGCTAAGATTAAAACAACAGACTAGTTAACAAATAAATTGAATGTTTGGGTTTTTTTACCTATGTTCATAACCAGTAAATTAACTTTTATGCTTTTATTTATAAACATTTTTGAATGTATCGTCTACTCTAAATGTTTTAAGTACTTTGATTTGCACTTTGTCTTAGCCTGGATTAAGAGTGATTTCAAGACCAATGAATAACAAATAATGTCTTAAGTAGGGAACACTAGACTACAGCTGTACATATCTGTTAGAAAAGCACTGGTCTGAGAAGCACAAATGATCAGAGGCAGTCCCTGTCCTCAGCTAAGGGGTAAGATGGCATTGCTTTTTTGTTTTGGATTAGATGTTGCAACTTGCAGGACTCAACTTTACCCCTCTGTAATATTAGCAAAACATAGGTTGCCTTCAAAAAATGCTACTTGACTTAGAGCTGCATTCACCACCTTTTATGTAGAGTGCCACAGAAGGATGCCAGGTGCTCTCTGGCCCTAGGCTGAGACACAGCTACAGCATCTGCCACAGGAGGTGGGTCTCTACTGCATTTTCAGGAAGGATGTACTCAGGCCGGTAGCAGTCTAGCTGTGACAGGCTGACAGTCACCGTAGGATGCAAAATGCACTTGAGAAACATGGTAAATTAGACCCATGTTGTGCTCTCTCCTGCCGTTAGGCGTCTGGCTCTGTATCGCTGTCTGTGTAGTCACTGCTAGCTTGATACAAACATCTGTGCCAGGTTGTTTAAATCGAGTTCAAGTATTTGTGCATAAAAAGAGCAACGTAGAAGTATTCAGGAACCCTCATTACATTGAACAGACAAGCTATTTTGAATTTTTAGTGGAAAGAAAAAAAAAACCCTGCAGTCTAAAAAATATTTATATAGGACATTGCAATTATTGTTCAGAATTAATGAGTTTTATCCCCTTCTTTTGGCTTAAAGAACACAAAATCCCAATGAAAGGAAACAGATGTAGTTGTTTTAAGCATTTCCAAAGGAAACTGCAGTAAAGACTGAAACATCACTGTATAAAAGCCTTGTGTGTCATGGAGATGTTCTGATATTGTTTTCATTTGCCAGCTGTGTGTAAAGAGGGAGTTATGTCTGTGGCCAATAGGTCTTCCCACATCAGAGCAGTAACAACAACAAAGCAACGGAAATATTAGGAAAACGCTAACTTTACCTTCAAATACACTTGATTTTCCTAAACAAGAAACATGGATTAGGAATCAGTTCAAAGGAAAACAGTCAGAATTTATAATGCTCTACTGAAAGAGACAATAATAGGAAGAAAGAGCATTAATAAAATGAACCAGTCTAAAGGGAGTGTGGCCAACAAATAAGATACCAGAATGTTACCTCCTGGCTCTCCTCCTTAGCTAGTGCTTGTCAGTCTCTATCCTCCAAGAAAAATACCAGCACTTTCAATTGGTCTGAAGAGATATGGCATAATAAACTAGAAAGGAATATCTGGGACTGCAAATTAGGTGATTCAAGTCCGGCTCTTGTCTCTTCCTTTACCATTGGCGTTAAGTGTTATTATCTGTGTTATGGTAACACCTAGAAATCACAGCCCCAATGTAGCAGGCATTTCTACGGCAGACTCATAAAACTATAGTCTTTGCCCTGGAAACACCTGCAGCCTGGTGATATGAGTTTCCTGTGCTTTGGTTTTCCTACCAGTCAAATGGGGAAATTCTGTTTGACCAGGATGTCTGTATGACTCGACTGTGGGTTTCCAATTGATGTTCTTTTTCACATACTGCCCACTGCGCTGGAAAAACAACTGTTTGGACGCTGTGATCCACACATCATGTGTCCCAGTTTTGCATTCAGTGCAACACATTGCAGTGATATGGCCAGACCTTACTACATATGAAGTCCAACCTAGTGAACACGTCGTAAATAAAACAACAAAACAGAACATCCAAGGGATCAAACTTCTTAAAACTCTTTTGAATCACATCATTGCATGATAGGAAGACACTTTAAATTACTGACGTTTTCAAAGGGGAGTGCAGTGGAAGTGACAAATTATCTTCAGTGAGCTAAAAAAAACCCCATGTACAACTAATATAAAATAATGGCTAAGATCTGGAGTGGAAAAGATTATAGTTCCCTGTGAAAATCCTGTCTTTGGTTTGTATTTTCTTAATGTATTTCTCTGAGAGTGTCTTTCCCCAGTCAGTTGAGATGCTGACACTGATAGTCATTTCAGTAACTTCTCTCTTTGTTTATTCTGATCACCTTTTGCATTTCAAAGGATTATCCTCCAATTTCCAAGAACTATGGTGTTGCCTTGACAGTTTGCAATTAAACCATGAGAATTTAAAAAAAAAACCCTCAACCCTAAAAAAAACTAAAGAAAATTAAGAAAACCCTAATACCCTAATGAAAGAGTATGTGGGGATAAACTTCTGGTGACCCAACAGAAAGAAAATATCAGAGAACAATAACCCTTTCAGGAGACAGATATTTCAGTAAGTACATATCCTGTTCAACAAATACCCTCTACAGTGTTAATAAAACACAGGAAGGCTGTCAAAGCTTACCTGCTGGACAAAAGCTCTAGAAAAGAGGACTTGTTTTTCTACCAAGGGAGGATACAGTCCCCAGGTAAAGACAGGGGTGGGTTGTTGTGTTGCCATGTTCCGCGTGGCTGCTAGTACCTAATGCAGCCACCACAGAGGAGGGGAGGGAGAAGGCAGCTCTCTTAAATTCTTCACTCCATCTCAGTACATCAACTCTTTTGTTGGGAAGTGACAGAGAATGGAGAAAATCCACTGTCTTTGAGCAATCTCTATATGAGCACCATCCACCAAAGAGGATCAGTCATGAAGGTATGGATACTCTTGATATTTTCATGTGGTTTCATCAAACTGTAACTGTCTGCGAGAGTCAAGATGCTGAAAGAAGGAAAACAGACTGGCAGTCATGGAAATGCAAAGCCCACCTGTCTGTGGAATACAGTACCCTAGGGCATGGGAGCAAACCCAACTGATTACTGGACACCCGTAACATAAATTTTGCAAACGTGAGGATGCTTCCTATATGTAATAAGAAATCTTTAGCACAGACATCTGATTACATAAATCCAGGCGAGATCAGCCTGAGTAAAACAGGAATGAGCATAAAAGTTATGTTTGCACTGCAGTGCTACATGCAGTCATTTTGCCAGGCAGGTTCCTGTTAAGCTCATGGCTCCAAAACTGATATGCTCTCTGATATGCTGGTGTTATCCTGTATATGTTCTGCATTTGAACAGGATACTAGGATTTAAATGCACTTTATGCTTTAGGAAGTAAAGCTTAGAATGACCTATTGCACATAATTGACTGCTGTCAATTCATCAGATTATGCATTTAAATACACAACAAAATACTTCCCTCCCCCAAACCAAACTAAAAATATAGTTCATTTTATGAATGAATACCTTTTTATGTATTTGCACTGAGAGTTTGGAGAGCAAAAATTAGCACTTTTCCCTGGAGCTTCATCTCAACAGCAATATGGACAGAAAAAACAAAGAGAGTGGAAGCTAAGCATCTCTGTTCTGCACAGTCAAACTGACCCATGGCTTCTTATCAACAAGAACCTGCTCTCTGCAGAATCCTACAGGAGCCATGGGGGAAGAACCTACATGACAGCAGTTACACAAAAACAGATTTTCAGTAGCTTGTGGCATATCTGCACAATGTTTTGCATCCTGCACCTATTTTGTTGTGCTGGCAGAAATTCAGCCATCATCAGGGCATCTGGTCACACCTCTAAGGATGTACAGCTGAGAACAACACACCGTTGACTTAAGCCGCAGGAAGCAAAGGCTTGGAGTAATGATCCTGTGCAGAAAGGCTCTGCACAGCTCTTTTTTGACAATGTGTGTGTGTTTTTGGAGTGGGTGTGCATGCCAGAATACAGCTAGAGAACAAAGGTACAGGGTAAGAGTCATTCTACATTCAAGGTCAAACATTTTCAAAATCCTGAAATAAACAGGGGTTATCCTGTATTCATGATCTTATTCTGTAACAAATGCAGTATTTATTCAGCTCTTTCCCTTTTCCAGCCTTTATGACTGTCATTTCCAATTCTAGGCGGAACTGCGATGCATCTTGTATTTGTTATCTACAACTCAGCACATGGCATTTTAACATATTTTTTTTTCTTCTCTTTTACCTGTACCTTGCAATTCTGCATTTTGGATCTGTACCTGCTGTTTTCAATAGCATAACCACACAATTGTCTTCTAAAAAGGAATCAGAGGATTCCCCTCTATAGTTACCTTCACGTTCCCCATTTTAGTCTTCTGTATCTTGAGTATGCCAGGCATCTGTCCTGGCCCAGTTCCTGCCCAGTAATTTGCAACCTAATTAGGACCCACCATTCCAGTTTAACAGCAGCAGAGAACATGCTGCTCTTCTGTGGTGTTATCAGCAGAAGCTCAACAGACTTGAGAACGTGCACCTTCAGGAAGGCATTTCATTTTCAATTTATTAACTTGTCATATACACGTTTTCTCCTTCCCCCCTCCATTTTTAATAACTGAACAAAGTGTTTAAAAGGAATTCCAGAGGAAGAAACTTTTTTCAGTTAAGACACCAGAGCTAAGTTCTTTTCCTACAGTGGACTTCCTAGGAAAATTTGACCAGCCTTGTGAACATCTCCATTGACTCTCAGTAAAATTTAGAAAGTGAGAAGGCTATTGTGAGAAAAAATCATCAAACAAATGTTCCTAGGTACTGTGGGATTGAGACCACATAAATCCACAGAGCAAAAAATCTAGAGGCTGGAAAAAAGTAAGTATACTATAAGAACAGACAGTGTCCTTCCTACTGTCACACCAGTATACCTCACTAGCAAGGACCAGGAGAAAACATTCAGAAATGAGAGGATAATTTGTCCCCAGGCCCATTAAATTCTTGCTCCCGGTTTAGCAGGAGTGTCCAGGGAGGTCATGTCCTTTTTTCGATGGAAAATATTCCTTAGGATGGATAAACTTGAGACAAGCTATTAACTTCACACAGGTCACAAATAATCCTGCAAGCTGAAACAGCTTGAACTTTACCACTTTGGTCTAAACCCACCTAGGGACTGCTTCCTTGGTTGAAGTCTTCGATCAGCCTTATTTATCTGAGATAAGTTTGTGAGCAGACTCTGAAATCAATGAAAGACAGAGAGATGTTCCAACAAAGACCTCGAGGGATGATCCAGAATCTGCACAGAAACAAGACATTAGAAATGTGCCCTCCTAAATATGGCCAGATGCATGAACTGGGCTGGGGCTATAGCTGAATGGTTTTATTTGGCTAGGCACAGAAGTACAATCTGTATATTGAAATTACAAGATATATAAGACAAATGAGAGGGGCGGAACTCTGTTCTATTTCTTCACATAAACCCCAAAGAACAGACCCAGGTAAATCAAGGGGAATGGGCTTTTTCTAGCATAATGATAACAGCACTCTGTTGTAGTGCTTTTTAATCAGTTTAACAAGCCTTCAAGGGTTATCTTTTTTACATTCAAATTTAACCTCTTATCAAGGTTACTTAGATAAAAAAAAAATGAAGGCTGATCTCATTTCCACCAACTGTATTCCAAGTTGTTATTTACAACAAATAATTCTGACCTTATCCTTCCAGATGCATGTTACAGGCCAGGGAAGAATATATATGGCAGACTGTCATGCTCTGATCCTATGTCTCATTTCCCTTTATGCTTACCAGGCAGACTTCGCCTTCAAAGAAGGCTGCTGAAAGCACTTTTTAATAGATAGAAAGCAATTTTCTTTGCCTGTGGCCTCTGCAAGAATTTAAGATCTTAGTGGTATAGCTCTGTGAAAAGTGTCTTTCCTGTTGCTTACATTTTATTCTTCACTAATCAGCATTTGCCTGTCAAATAGAGCATTGTAAGGGCAGTCAGCTGGCATTCAAAGTAGTGCTGACTGAAGAGTCTGGCAAAGCCGCAGCAGTACACGATGGAGCGCCAACACCCAGGCAGGGACTTGGGCTTTCTGTGTTGATAGACTAGAAGTGACAAGGGCCAAGGAGAGAGAACTGTTGTGAGGCAGGAGAGAAGCATGCTTACCCTTAAGTGCCATTCATCCTATAGCAGATACATTGAAAAGACTGTTTCCTTTTAATTTTCATTTTTATTATTTTATTGTTCTTCTGAAAGATGGCAAAGCTGTTAACATCCTCACAAACTTAAAGCCAAATATCTATACCTCCTAAAAGTCTCCGACCTTTAACAGATAAGCACTGTGCAGATGTGTGTAAGGAAAATAGTCCAGTGTGCAATATATGCACTTGCCTCTAGCTCCTCACAAAAAGGCACAACAGCTGCATACGAACATACAGTACCTACAGCTAGGCACATCGAAGGAACACATGAGCATCATGTCTGCTTCTAATGTCTGCATAGGAGGCATATTTGTGTAAGAAATCTGGATGAGCTGCAATCCTGATATGAAACCTTAATATGACTTAATTCTACTGAGTGGTTGAATTTCAAAGTTGTGCAATAGGTGAGCAAAATGCGAGCACATCACTTAAGCCAAGTCCTTAAAATATATGTGTCCTGAAGCCTTGTATAAGAAGATTTAAGGAGTATATAAACCCATTTTGGCATAAAAGCCATTTGACATCTGGAGAGACCAGAATACGTACAGCCCTTTGATTCAATCTGTTCACAGCTACAAGGGATAAACTGTATATGAAGGCTGCCTTTGAAGATTGAAAGGCTGCTAAGAGGGAACTCTTTTTGGTATCTGTGCTAAGTATCTCTGTATCAGTATCTTTCCTGGGCAACAACCCTTTTGGGTATTTTGGCTAGAATTTGGCTTTGAGCACATATGCTGATTCCACTAGGTACTGATCCACAAGAATACATTCAAGCATTGCCAAGTATAAGCATGTCACATGTATCCCACTCTCGGGACTTTGTAACAGGAAACTAGTAAATCCATAAAATCCCAACTGTCACAGAGAAGAAAAGGACATGCTCTTCATTGTCTCTCCCAGAAGAAGGACCAGGGAATCAAATAAAGCTACTAAAATCCAGGTTCAAAATAAACCAAATAATGTAGTTCTTATTACACCAGGTAGACGAGCTGTGGAACACCTCTTCAGAAGATATTATAGAAGCTGAAACCTTAAATGGATGGAAGGGAAGACTGGACAAGCTCATGGAAGAGAAACCCACCAAGGCTTTCAAAACATACAAAACCTAAATCCTGTTTAGGAAGTTTCCAAACCAAAAATGTTTGGACAACAGGAGAGTACAAGGGAAAGTATCGTATATGCTTGCCTTGCTACATCGTTTTCTAGGTATTTTGTGTACTGTTGAAGAGCAGAAGACTGGAAGAGATGGTTCTACTGCCTAACCAGGTGTGACCTGTCTTAGCTTCTGATAACCTTCCTCAGCCTCAGATTTGTGAAGCATGACTGACTTCAAAGCAAGCAATCTTTTATTTGGCAATGTAAGAAAAACTAGTAAGTATTTGAGTTACAATGTAACATTAAAGAGTCATTGAAAAAGGTAAAGGCCTCAAAGAGAAATTATAATGCAAAACCTGTGAGATTTTTTCCCTGCTTGCTTTATTATAAGGGATATAAAGGGGTTTTTTCAGCTAAAAATAAAACAGGCTCACAGATTGCCTCTAAAATGCAACTGATTTAACAAACTGCAGTGTCAATTGCTCCAACTGAACACACAGGAAAATAAGAGACTGACTATTTTGCTGCTGTTATATGTAAGAAATAGGCATTTGTAACAATGGCAGATGAAAAATTTTCAGATGGGTATGTGATTTCCAAGCTGTTTGTGAAGGTAGAGGAGAACAGTGACCGAACAGAAGGTTGCAAAATGTGGCTGTTTGATCTGCTAGAGGCAGAAAAGTCTTTAATCTCTCTTGGATGGTACCTGCTGGCTCTGTATATCACCTGATCAAGCCTCTACTAGAATAGTCTTTCTCCTATTTTTCTCTTTAAGAATGTTCCTTCTCAAGAGTTGTACTGGCAACTACAATGGCTTCTGTTGCTTTCCCAGACCTTCCCCTGATATTTTCCCACTAGCTGAAAAAAGATTCTTTTCTGATTCCCATCCCCACAGGATAGCTGAAGTGAGCAGAATCCAGTAGTGACAGAAAATTCGTAATGCAGGATGAATACCCTTTAAAAATTCCTACTAAACCTTGAGTTAAAGAGATTTCCTCTCTGTGTTACATCACAAATGTGTTACTTCCCATCATCTTCCCCTCTGGAGGAACACAGCAAGCATCAAATGATGGAATGGAAGAAGGCAATCCTTACTACAGTGTTTTCACTGTCTGTCTCTATTTTTTTTTTTTTTTTACAAGCTGAGATTAATATGCTGTGGAGAGATTAGAATGCCAAGATATTTGTGGTTCATCGAAATGGAAGCAGCGAGTGGGAGATTTGCTATATAAATGTGTCTGTGGGCCAGATTTCTTAGCAAACCCACAGCTGTACTGCAGTAACATAGTCATTTTCTTTATATCTTTCTGAACAGTCACATGAAGAAAATATAGGGTCTCTTCCAGTATGTATATACAACAATCAATCTGGACTACTTCAACAGAATTTACAATAAACATTTAAGAGGAAAACCCTGGTCTCGAGCCAACGTTTTTCCCAGTAATCCTAATGAAAGACCAGATGATGATCTGAATTTAGATTTAACCCAGAGCCTTGATCCAAACTTTACTGAAGTAGGAGGATATTTTCATCCAAATTTAGGTCAGAAGCTTGCAGATTGTGACCTGTTTATGCAATGAGCCAAGTTCACACATTCAATGAGCAACCATATTTTCAGAAATTCCAATTTCAAAGCTTGGGTCAGTCTCAGCCACTGATTGCAGGTCCATCGTTCCCTGGCTACTCTGTACATGTGTAAGTGTGGCTTGAGTAATTTTCATAACACTGCTTGCTGTAAAGAAATGATAACCCACTTGTCAAGAGCGGCATGTCTATAACACAAGAAATTAATCTTTTCATGCTGATTAGCTGCACTTTGTAGCAGTGATACAAAGAAGAACTGCTACATGTCCCTTTAATAATGTATTATGTACTCTTTTGTCATTAACTTTTGAAGGGAGAAGAAAAAGACCTAAGATTACTAGTAGCAATTAACAATGTCTACTAAATCAAAATATTTTTTTCAGAAGGAAAAATAGACTATGAAATAATTATCTGGGCTAAAAACTGCATTCCAGAAATCCTTTGTTATGTACTTGGCTTCCCAAAGGGTTTGTAAATGAATATATCATTTGCTATGTCAGTGTAGGTTTATACTTTTTGGCAAAAGAAAAGTCCTGGGAAAAACCAACCCCAAACCCCCAATTATAATAAAATCTAACTTTAACCACCAGCCTGCTGGAGGTGGTCTTCACATGACAGATTTAAACATTAAAGTCAACTAGCATTATAATGAAAATGTGATGGGGCTGACAACTGGTATTGCTTACTGGAAGCACTCACGTGCAATCTTAGTGTACAGATGAAATGAGACAATCAAGTCCTAAAGGATTAATCCAAGAGTCTTGTACAATTCTTCATCCTACTGGAGTAACTTTACCTTTTATTTCTGATTTGGTAATGAACATTTCCTTTTGTGGATTCTTCCAAAGTAGTTTGATCTTGAGGTTTCTATCCATAGGCCACCTTCATTATTCCCAACAGCCTGGATTTACATCATCTGATTTTTAACATCTACTTAATTGTCTACAAGCCCCCATTTGAACAATAAACAGGATGATGCACATGTAAGGGCAGTTGAGCTCCAACTTGCTGCAGGAACTGCCTAACAGAAAAACACTCCTACCATGGGATCTTCAGGTAGATGCTCAAATTTGGACAGAAAAAATCCAATTCAGTGCCTTTTTTCTCCACATACAATGTTGTTCCTTTTCACAGCAAGAAATGTTGGAACAAAGCTCTTTATGTAGACAGTCACAGATGAGAGGAGGGAACAAGCCTGTGTAAAGCCTAGAGCAACACCCTGGCCCCAGCAAAGCAGCATTCCTTCACAGGTGGGCATCCTCAGACAAGAGAACTCTGGTTTCCCTTTCCTTGTTATGACTGTCCTTACTAATAATTCCCCACGCTGTTCTCACCAGCATTGGAGAAATCCTTTTTCTTGCAGAGGCTGGTACATCGTTGTCACAGAAAGATTTTATTTACCCTCTATTTGTTTCCACAGAACTCCTCTGTGAATGGGGTGGTGGGCAAAGGAAGTCAGACAAAGAGGAGATATCCATCCTCTCTCGTAGCTCTGCCTGATGTGAGAGACATTCGCTTTAGCTGTGTGGGATACAGCTGATGCTGAACGGCTGCACGGCCCCATTGCTTCAAATCAAAATCCCTTGCTGGCACAGGCAAGCGTGGTCCCTGCGCTGAGGGACGTGCAGTGATACTGCAGTGCTGCAGCACAGCCCAGTTGTGAAAGCCTGCCTGTCTCTGTAGAGGAATGACCAAACCTCATTATGCAATAGTGGCTTTTTGTTCCCTGCTGCCTTTACTCTCCATTTGTTTCCATGGCAGCAATCTGGAAAAATTAGGATTGTAATGTAAAATCAAGGAAAGAGACCGTTTTTCCTGTCAGAAGCCAGCTTGTGATGTACTGTGATATATCTGTGACAGTTAAACCTAAACCTGTTTCATAAAGAATGGATACATTTACTATAAATGACAAAATCAGGAATTTTATTTCATATGTTTCATAATGGGCCACTTCAGCTGGGGTTCATGTGATTTATTTTTATATTTCTATGCTCCAGCACAGAGACAATGTTTAGATATAAAACCATGCATACCCATAACAAGACGGTAATTTCATAGCAAACAGTTAAGAATCTCCCACTTCTCTGAACTGCACTGTAATTTAGCTTAAGGTTATGTAACACCAGGACATACGGCTCCTGTTTGGCACCACCCTAAATGTTTCTTAAAACATGTTCAAATAGGGCCCTCCTGTGTTTGCTAGCTTTCATTACAACATCCCTTAAATTTGAGAGATGATTTCTTGACCTACATTCACAAGACTGAGCTCCAGAAGGGACATCCAAGGTCCTCTCCTCTTCCCTTTACACAGCATGAAATGACTGTTGAATGTCACCTGCCAAATACTGTACCAAGCTCCAAAAGCATATCTTTTAGGAGAGGTTTGGTTTTGATTTAAAGATGACAAGTGAGAAAGAATTCATCACTAGCTCTGTCTTAGTTACACCATTGTTCAATAGCTTAATTGTTATTATAAGTATTGCTTATAGTATTTATGATTCATCCCTGCATGCTTTCTGTACTGAGATATTCAAAACCCGACTGGACATGGTCATGAGCAGCCTGCTACAGTTGACCCTGCTTTGAGCAGGGGAGGTGAACTAGACCATCTCCAGAGATGGCTTCCAAATTCAATGGTTCTGTGATTCTATAATTCTTCCCTATTTTTTCCATATGATTTTTGAATCATATAGGCAATTTTCCAAATGACATAGGAATATGTGATACCCCTCTTGTAATCTTAGTCTAGAAGCCACAGGTAAAGTGAGGAGCTGCACTTAAAATATTTTTTCCTTCTGCTTTTGCTGTAGCTTCTTATCCAATTATGTGGAAAAGATTACATGGTCCATGCACCCATCTGTGCTTTTGTTTCTCTTCTGCAGCCTTTAAACCATCTGTAAGAATATACGTATTTTGGTCTAGTGGTACTATCACAGGACACTTTTACTTAAGAAGCGCTTAGAAGAAAAAAGGAACAAGAATAAAGCAGCCACCAGGCAAAAGAGCAAAATCAAAATCAGAAATCAGGTGAAACAGCGGGGGAAAGAAAGAGAGAAGAATAGTGTAAAAAGGTAGGAGGTAGAAAGCAAACACACAGAAGTTGGGGGGTGACACAGTGCTCTGCAATACTGAGAGACAGAAAGGTATGTAAGAAGCACATCCACCACAGGGAAGGCCTGGCATGCAGAACTGTAGGGAAACGCTACCTTGAATTATCTTTCTTCCTCTGTAGGTGCATCTGTAATCTTTATTAATAATGTATGAATGCAGGGGAAGCAGATCTGTAAGTGCAGTGATTACTCTTTGTTGGGCAGGTTTAGAGACAAGAAAATACATTTTGCAGCTTAAAAGAAAAAATTGACAGTTGATTCACTTCTACAATTCTTCAAAATAAAAATCTTCCAGATTGAAATTTTCCCACCAGTGTTTTCAGAGAAGATGACATTAAAGGCAATTACATTTAAGAGAATTCATTATACTCACTCTCATAAGTTTTTTGCATGAGGAACAGTTTAACTACATATCTGTGGATAGCCCAAAGACAGGCTAACCTGACCTTTCAGATTACGTTCACAATATACTAAATGTTTTCTTTTTATGAGAAACCCACCTCTGCGTTCTCTCCTACATGCACCACAGTAATAAATCCTATGTTTTGTAAATCAAATTGAGGAGCAGAAAACAAAGTTGGTGTTTTTATCAAAATAAGTCCCAAGAAAGAAAAGGTGGATTATTTGAGCTGAATTAATTAAAAGAAGGCAAAAATTCTTTAAGGGTGACAGAGCACTGGAACAGGCTGCCCAGAGAGGTTGTGGAGTCTCCTTCTCCAGAGATATTCAAAACCCGCCTGGATGCGTTCCTGTCCAGCCTGCTCTAGGTGAACCTGCTCGGGCAGAGGTGTTGGACCAGATGATCTCCAAAGGTCCCTTCCAACCCCTTCTATTCTGGGATTTATGATTCCATTTTACAGAACTCAGGCAAAAGACAAAGCTTTAGTTAAACTAATGTGAAAAAATGAATGTGACTTAGAAAGTACTACAGCAAAGAAAACCATGGGTTTGCTAAAGTTTTATCTATGTTTCAAGAGAAATTAGTGGATAGGCCACAGCTAACTATTCTGAATGATCCAAGTCAGTTACTCTCCTCTAAATGTTTGTCATCAAGTCACATGAGCTGCTTGCAGTACAAGGGTTTGTAACTACTAGGTATACTGGAAGATAATATAAACTCTGGTGGGAGAATGACATGAAACACCTAATGTCTGCCTAGACTTTTAATTTATTTTTTTTTCTGGAAGGAAATTAATTAAAAGGTTTAAATGCAGACAACAGGCTACAACTGGGACCAGTATGAATGCACTTTATGAACATGTTGTCCAACCCTTCTAAACAATTTTTTCAAAGGTTCATAATGACCAGTGAATGCAAACTACACATCACAGTGTATCCGGATGAAGCAGCCCACTGAATTCTTCTTACAGGTTTTGATGGCATTCATTCACACAAAGGGATTTGAGTTTTTATAGAGAATGGAAATTTCAGCCACTTTAGTGACTTGAAGAAGATTTTCTCCAGTCCACAACTGAACTATAAAGGAGATTTTTACTACCTTTATCTAAAGACTAACATCTAATCTACAGATGTAGTCTTTGTAGGGGATTAAAGAGTCATAGAATCATAGAACACCAGGTCGGAAGGGACCTCAAGGATCATCTGGTCCAACCTTTCTTGGCAAAAGCATGGTCCAGACAAGATGGCCCAGCACCCTGTCCAGCTGAATCTTTGAAGTGTCCAGTTAGGTGCAATTCACCACTTCCCTGGGGAGATTATTCCAATGGCTGATTGTTCTCATTGTGAAAAATTTTCCTCTGATGTCCAATTGGAAAAGTTACTTCCCCAGTTGGAATCTCCCCAAGAGTAACTTGTATCCATTACCCCATGTCTTTTCCATATGACTCCTTGTAAGAAGGGAGTCTCCATCTTCTTTGTAGGTACCCTGTAAATACTGGAAGGTGGTGATAAGGTCTCCCCTAAGCCTTCTGTTCTCAAGGCTGAACAAACACAGTTCTCTTAGCCCTTCCCCATATGGCAGGCTTCCCAGTCTTTTGATCATCTCTGTGCCCCTTCTCTGAACCCTCTCCTTTTGTATAACGGGAACCAAAACTGAACACAGTATTGCAGGTGTGGCCTGACAAGTGCTGAGTAGAGTGGGATAGTGACTTCTTTATCTCTGCTGCTGATGCCCTTGCTGATGCAACTGTTGGCTTTCTTTGCCACTACAGCACACTGTTCACTCATACTGAGCTTGCTTTCCACCAGGACCCCCAGGTCCCTTTCCACAGAGCTGCTCCCCAGCCAGGTAGATCCCAGACAGTGCTCCACTCCTGGATTGTTTTTTCAGGTGCAAGACCTTACACTTGTCCTTGTTGAACTTCATAACGTTCTTGTTAGCCCACTCTTCCAGCCTATCCAGGTCTTCCTGTGGGTTGTCTCTCCCTTCCAAAGTCTCCACTTCCCCAGTCAGTTTGGTATAATCAGCACCAGGTCAGGGTACACTTGATCCCATCATCCAGATGACTGATGGAGATATTAAACAGCGTTGGGCCTAGTATCTATCCCAAGTCTTTAGGCCACTCAGTCAAATGGAATCCCGTTATCAAATTCTCCTCCAATATTTTTAAAACTATCTCAGTGCTATGTTTGAGAGTAAGAACCACCAGCTTTAATAGTGCTAAATGAACTGGCAAGTTTATTTTCTTTACTCCTGATGTTTACATGGATAACAACAGAGCTTCACTTCTCACTCAGCCAGGCTGCCCACGGAACTGACTTCAGACATGGAACAGGCCTTCAGCAGCATAACCGCATGGCTGCCACATAATTTTTGATCATCAGATCATTAAAAAAGACTTTTATAAAAGGGCATAGTTTAGGCTGTTGCAGGCACATACTGCAGCAGTACGATAATAGTGTACATAAATAATAATTCAGAGTGGGAGAACTGACTCCTCTACAGGGAGAAATAGGCTCTAATATTGTTATCTAATGAATGGTGTTATGAGGTAGGATGTTCAGATACATGACCAAAAAAAATTAATCTCAGAAAGCATTCCGTGCTGAGGAATAAAACATTGGAGGAATGCAACAGATGTTTTAATTACTCCATGCTACCATGTGGAACAAAACCTAGCAACTGTGCAGGCTATGAAAATGAACTTAACTAAAGAGATCACTAGCTGTGCCTCTGCCAGCTTTAAAATACTAATCTGTCTCATTCACAGTTCAAAAGAGGAGAGCACTGCACAGCACCTTCTGTCCAGGATTGTATTCCTGGTTCAAAAGCAAGCAGCTAGGAGGCCAGAAAAGCTACATGTGCTCATCTGAAGCAAACTAAGGAAAACAAGGTTGACAGAGTTTAAGTCAAAAAAAAAAAAAAAAAAGAAAAGAATGTTTTATCACTCCTCTGCAGATCTTTCTTCAGGGGTGCAAAACTATGCATTCATACATTCATACAAATTCTAACATGCTCTAGGCAATCCTGCTTCAGCAGGGGAGTTGGACTAGATGATCTCTATGGTCCCTTCCAACTCTAAAAATACAGTGAAATTCAGTGAAATAGAAGTGACCAAAAGCTTGAACAGACTCAATGATTTTATTGGATATTAGTGATTGGGCCACTGGAGAGGAAATCCCTGATCTTTGTTTCCTCAGTTCCCTGTTCATGGATATACAGTAGAAGCTGGCATCTGGAAGAACGATTCATTATGCAATTGGCAATCCTGTAGAAGAGTGGAAAAATCTAACTATGCCTTCAAAACTGATGAGAACTGTTATGTTTTCCTGCCTCTGTTCTGGAATCTATGTCAAACATTATCTCAGTGACAGATTGGAGGATACATGCTCATGTCAAATCAGGAATGCTTCTTGATTTGGGGAACAATGCTATATGTCAAACTTTATTTTCCATGTTCCTTCCATGAGGCACTCGGCATCTTGTGGATAAACTGCTGCAAAGCAATGAAATAGATATTCTATGATTCTATAAATTCCTATGCTTCTAGTGGCTGTTCCAATTGGGTAGAGGGAAACTAGTCAGTATTATTCTATGTGATGTGGAATCCCTGAGGTGGAGTCACACAACGGGTAGAGTACACACTGTGTTCAAGCAGAGATGGGAGTTGCCAGGAACATTCAAAGGCCTGGGAGCTTTCAAGACTATTGGCTCAACAGACAATTTGGCATTCCAAGCCATGATTACAGCAAAAGAGATCTCTAAAAACATCAGAGAAATTAATAAAAACTCAGTGCTTGGTCCAGGCCATTTGAGTCTGATGGACCTAATTAAGATAGATCCCCAGCACATCCAACTAATGGAACTTTTTAATTTATGGCTGGTGTCCAGTGTCATACCGGACAACGGCAAGTCCTGCCTGACCAACCTAGTAGCCTTCTATGATGGAATGACTACATCAGTGGACAAGGGAAGAGCTACAGATGTCACCTGTCTGGACTTCTGTAAGGTCTTTGACACGGTCCCCCATAGTATCCTTCTCTCTAAATTGGAGAGAGGTGGATTTGATGGGTTGACTGTTCAGTGGATGAGGAACTGGTTGGATGGTCACATCCAGAGGGTAGCAGTCAATGTCCAGATGGAGATCAGTGGCAAGCGGTGTCCCTCAGAGGTCCGTATTGGGCCTGGTGCTGTTCAGTATCTTCACCAATGACATAGTAAAAGAATGCCTGAAAGTGTAAATATCAAAATCTGTGTTGCCTGAATGACAGAGAAACATCAATTAACAACCTATTGTGACTGGGTCAACCATTTTGAGGTTGTTTTCAAGGATCTAAACAGCCTGGGTGACCAAAGCATGTCCTATTAATCTGTGGAAGAGGAGCTTTATAATATGACCTAGTTTTTCCAAAAATTTAAAACTACTACAGCTACTTATTTGATATGCTAAGAAAGAACACCAGCCCATCAGACTAGTCTTTGTTGATTTGGCTAAAGCCTTTGACAACATAAGCCACTCTTATATTATTATGGCTCTAAACCAGTAGATCATTGAAGATCATATTATTGCCCCAGCTAAAATCCTTTATCATAATATTAATACCCAGACAGATATGAAGAATGAACAGTTGGACCCCCATCAGGACCCAGACTGGGGTGAAGCAAGGCAATGCAATGACTCCAATTTCATTCAATCTATCGGTCACCCTCTGCTGTGCAACTGGAGGAGGAAGCCAATGGGTTCCAGCACTGCACGAAAAAGATAATAACATTAGCCTTTGCAGATGACTTGGTGCTACTGAGTGATTCTTGGGATGGAATGCAGAAGAATATCAACATTTTTGACATCTGCTGTGAGTTGACTGGCCTCAGGGGCTGAAGTGCCACGGCTTCTTACATCACAGCAATGAAAGGTTCTTATACAATAAATGACTGTCCTGCTTGGACAACCAATGGCATACTGTTCAATAGGATTGACCCAACCAGCTCTGAGAAATATCTGGGCCTATATACATATAAATATATATATATATATACACCCATGGGTTGGGTTATCAAAACCTGAACCATAAGAAAAACTGAGTAGCTGAGGTGGTGTGGGAAAGTAACAGAAGATCGGCGAGGAGGACTGTAAACACGCTCAAGTGACTCGCACGTGGGGTGGTGGAAAATGCATATATCACACTAGTTGTTGTTTAGTCTTATGTGTTTGACAAGTAGAGCATCTGCACTTAGATAATGTAGGCCTGTGATGGACTCAGGGGCACCTTATCGAACACGCCTGAGATTCCTGCCCTACTGTTGAAGAAGATCAAAGCACAGTGAAAAACTCTGCCTGCCTGAATCCTTGAAATACAGGCAAGAACAGCAAGTCTGAGCTCTCACTCTCTCACTCTCTTGCTAACAAGGACTCTCTCCCTAATAAGGACTCTCTCTTGCTCCATGGTGCCTGCATCCCCTGCTTGCATGCCTCTGCCCAGGTGTTCCTTCAGAGATTCCCCAATCTACAAGGTATTGGGATTAAATTTGTTCTTTGATTTCATGCGTGGCTTTTATGGTTGTTCCTGCATCCTGCCTGTGTCAGCTCACACAGGCGGATTGAGCAGGCTTCACTGAAGACTTTTCAGGGGGAAGAGACCTTGAAAGGATTTACTATCCCTCAATTGTTTTATCTAGCTGATCACACTGAAGCCTACGTACCTCCAAGCCCTTGACTTGGCCATTCAATCTACTGTCAAGGAACTGTTACATCTACTTGCCTGTACTTGTGACATCATTCTTTATTCCAGCACATGTAATGGAGGCCTGTGTATTATCAGACTCGCGGGATGCAGGCCTGTTGATTGCACTGAATTGTCCACCCTTCTGATGATATTAAAAAACTAATAGTTCAGCAAGAAAGTATTAAAAATTCATTTAGAAAGTTGTGGATTGCTGCAGGGAGAAGGGAAGGGAAAACTCCATTAATTTGGGACCCAAAAGCAGCCATGGTGATTCCAGAAGCAGTTTGCGGTGAGGGCTCAGTCTCAGAATGGGAAATTTCTGCTCCAAAGTTCATCTTTACAAGACCCAGTAACTGGCAGAAGAAGAATTTTTGAATTGGACCAGGTTGCCATGTCAAGTGGGCTGTGGAATTGCCAACTTTGAAAACAACAAAACAAGTAACAATTGGATCGAATATTATACTGGCACTCCCCACAGGAAGCTCATTGCCATCTTACAATTAAGAGCTGATGTCTACCCCACGAAGGAATTGGGGTAGACAGGAAACTCAAGATCTGCCAGCACTGTCAAGCTGAGAGTGAGACTTGCACACATTTATTGCCCACCAGTTCAGGAACCTAGGATCAAAAGATATAACCATGTGATCTACCATGTGAAGAAGCTCAGAAGAAGGGGTAGCTAGTGTTTTACAAGCCACTCCTACGAGATCACCAAAACAAGCTCTACAAGCCTAACCTAATATTTGTTAAGGGTGGTCAGGCACTGGTGGTGGATATAACCATCAGATAAGAAAGCAAATCATCATCACTTGCTGAGGCAGTAGCTGAGAAGGTGAGGAAGTATCAAGAAGCAAACCCCAGAGGTGAGAAATGCCAACAATATTGACTTTGTCAGATTCCTCATTGGAGCACGTGGGAAGTGGTACGGTGGCAACTACAGGCTTTTATCCAACCTTGGGCTCTTGAAAACTCAACAGGTAGCTCAACTCTTCTCCAGAGGAGCTTTATTAGCATCTGTAGATATTGTACCCATCTTTGTGAGTCATACACGAACTATTGTGTAAAATTAATTTGATTGTAAATAAATGACTTTTGTGGGTTGTCATGATCTAGGGAAATGGATTCTTGTTGGAAGCAAGGGAGGCAGGAGGGATAGTAGGTAGGGACACTAAAAAGGGACTTGGTAATCATGATGCGTCATCTTACACATTGACAAAATCAACTGGCCTTACCTAGGTGGACAGGCTACCTTACTTAAACTGGAAAAGGAACATGCAAATTATATGTGTTCAATAGTGGGGAAGGTATTATGAATGTTTCATTTTGGAACACCTTATTAGATACCAGAATACCCTCCTTCTCTCTCATGTCCAATGAATCTTGAAAGCCAATTAGATATTACCTCCTTCCCCCAGTTGGGATATTTATAATGTCTCTCTCTTTATTCTCTGACATCCAATAAAAGGCATGCTCACACTGTAGTCTTCTGCTATTTAATTAAAGACAATCTGCAGGGAGACACAAATCTACAGAAAAACAGTCTTTATTAATTTTGCTGCCTTCAGAGTTATTTGTTTGCTGTCTGCCATATACATTAAGACAGGAACTAGTAATGCCTCACAGCCAAATGAATTATATGGATTTAATGACAGGAAAAGAAAAGGTAGGGGAGTACTCAAGCACTGGCACTGGGATGGAGTGATTGCAGAACACATTTTTGTGTATATAATGGGCCCAAAATGTGTCTGAGCCAATTGTTCATTAGACCATTAGTGTTAGTGGTAGTCTGCTTGGGAGGAGGAATATGCAGATCCCTCTCCCTTCCTCACAGGTAATTCCCTCAGTGTGGTGGTATAGCTGTTGTTATTCTAGTTATGACTCCAACTCAGACACTAATAAATTACAAGGTAGAACTTTCCACATCTTGCTGCCAAAGTAGGGTATCAGGCAGAGCTGGGAAATCCAGATCTAGGAAAACTTAAATTCATCTTCCAGTTCCAGTGGAGTAGAAGATAGGATTCAGCAGCTGATTTAAAATATAACTCACTGCAGTCAGTCCTGACTTTCTGGACAAGAACACGACATATTTGCAGCAAAGAAAAGTTAGAGTTAATTGGGAAACAAATTTAGCTATGATCATACTGATAGTCTCTTACAACTAACAGCAGCTCTCTGAAGGAAGCCCAGGCTGTCCTTACGCCAGGGCTGTGGGTGGACCCAGCTGTAATGGTGGAAGGTGCTGTCCCCAGCTGCCTGCTTCCAGCCTCTTGCCAGAGGTTAGCTCCATGAAGTCTCACACAGGTGCTTTTTTAACCCATTTCAGACGAAATGAGCTGTATCAGCTTATGCAGCTCATTTTTGATAACCTGATGCCTTTGTTTGCAATGGTGTACATGAAGAAATGCTTAGATAGGAAACAGAAACCCTTTGCAAGGTGTAGTGATGGGCAGCTGAAGACTGGCTAATGATCAATGTCTTCTACTGGTACATCTGCCTTGCAAACAAAACCTGTAAGAGTATACTTTAAAAAGTTTGTCACTCCAACTGCTATCACTGTAAAATTTTTTCACTTTGTACCTGGTCATTTTTCAATACCAAATTCTAATTCACAGCCAAGCACCAGATGCTGTGATATGATCTTTCCCAGATGTAAAACCTCCGGAGGTTCCATGTCTGCAAAATAAAAGCTACCCAGGAATATCCTATTTCATTTAATAGTAGTCTTGGAAATCTTTCGTCTGGTCATTCCAGTATAAAGTGCAATCAGACAGTGCACATGTGTAGTTTCACTAGAAAGTGAACAGCTATTTATAACCCAGGGAACACAGCAGGCCAGGAGCACTAGCACGAAAAAACCACATAAACAATAAGTCATTGACTGGGTGCTTCAGAAGAACACTCTGAGGTTATTCTGTCCCTTAATGCCGCAGTTCTCTGATTTCGTTTTCCCAGCTAACCCAAGTGTATTTGAAAGGCACTTCAGCAGGCTCACATGGCCAGATCTATCCTGGCTGCCATAGTAAGGGAAAGAAAAGACATTCGTGATGACACAGGAATCTCTCCGATCATAACTTCCTCTCTTTTTCTACCTGCTACCAGTGAGCGCTTGCCAGAAACCTTTTTGTGTAAGTATTATGCAAGATTAGCTATTTTCTTCCAGTACTCTTGTGACCATTCATCTGCTTTTGAAAGCAGAAAACCTCTCTACAGCCTTTTTTCCTACTTTTTTCTAGGACACAGAATAATAGCATATAACATTTAGTGGGGATTTTCCACCATCTGCAACAGATGATAGCCTCTGAAGTGCAGTGCAAGAACCAAAGTTAGAAAATTAAGTTTCCGTGTAATCAGGGGAATGTGGGAAAAGGAAAAGGAAGGGAGAGCAATTCAGACCTGTGAGTCTGATGCCTACCTAGAGTAAAACAAATCATGCAAATATTGCTTCTTTTCACCATTTAAGGTAGAAACAATTACAAAGCTCTGGTTCCTGTAAACAATGCGGACTTTCAATGAATCCTATGCTCTGATAAGAGTTTTGCACGTTTAACCAGCTTCTTGCTTTGCTTTCTCTCTCCTGTGTTGATAAATACTTCTTCTCTTACTCAGATTACTGGAAGACAATAATGATGTCCAAGTCTGGAGAATAAACACCTTCCTGGGCTCAATCACTGATCTTCTGTTACTCAAGAATGTTTCAGATTAACAAAAATAAGGAGTTAAGGAAACAATGGGCAGTTACTGAATGTGTAATTTGGGTATCTTCCATGATCATGTAGCCTGTGTTAGCAACCCTGGTGCACCCAACCACCATTCTACTTTAGATTTCTGTGCCAGCCTGACTGTAGACACTCTCTTGTTTTTACATACAAGCCAGGGTAGTATTCCTCAGCAAAAAGGCCTCTGGAGGCTTCTTTCAGAGCAGGGCAAGCAGTGCTTTTCAGCCTTTGGCGCATGAGTTGTGCATTTTGTCCTGGTTTCAGCTGGGATAGAGTCAACTTTCTTACTAGCAGCTGGTATAGCGCTGTTTTGGATTTGGGATGAGAAATGGTGTTGAAAGCACACTGGTGTTTTTGGTTGCTGCTGAGCAGATAAGGCCTTTTCCGGGCCTCACACCACCCCACCAGTGGGTGGGCCGGGAGGACACGCAGCTGGTACAGCCGGCCCCAACTGGCCAAAGGGATATTCCACACCATATGATGTCACGCTCAATATATAAAGCTGGGGAGAAGGTGGTGGTACTGGGGGATGTGCGGAGTGATGGTGTTTGTCTTCCCAAGTAATCATTACACACGATGGAACCCTGCTTTCCTGAAGATGGCTGAACACCTGCCTGCTGAAGGTAAGCTGTGAATTCCTTGCTTTGCTTTGCTTGTGTGTGCGGCTTTTACTCATTAAACTGCCTTTATCTCAACCCACAAGTTTTCACTTTTACTTTTCTGATTCTCTCCCCCATCCCAGCTGGGGGAGTGAGAAAGTGGCCGTGTGGTCCCACTTGCGGGCTGGGGTTAAACCATGACACATTTCCACCAAAACCTGGCCTCCATCTGAAAACCCTGGGAAACGCAGGCCTGCGCTCATTCCTATTTTCTAAAAAGCTCCTGTTGCCCTTGGACAGGCCGGGGCAGGGGCCTCCTGCAGCGGAGGTACCTTCCGGCTCCCCGCAGCGAGGCACGGCCCAACACTCCGGGGACAACCCCCCACCTGCACGACCCTTGCCAGGTGACACCACCTTCAGAGGAGCCAGGTGGCTTCCTCCGTCGCCGGCCATGGGCGCCCGCCGCACCAGGGCCTTGCACCACCCACCTCCGCCCTGACGCGGCAACAGCCGCTAGCGGCGGCGCAGGCGCGGTGAGGGAGGCGGAGGGCTGAGCCCTTCCCCTCGGTGCCCCGTGAGCCCCGCGGCGTTCCGTAGCGGGAGCGCAGGGCGGCAGGCGCAGGAGTGCCGGCCAGCCCCCACCGGCAGGCGAGATGGCGGCGCAGAAGATTAACGAGGCGCTCGAGCACATCGCCAAAGCGGAGAAATAGTGAGCGGAGGGGAGGTCGTAGCGGGGGGGGAAGCTGGCGAGCGGACGCCATGGCTGCCAGCTCAGCGCCCAGGTTGTCAGGCCCGCCCCATGGAAGCGTCGTATCGCCTCCTGCTCGAGCGGGGCTCGACAGAGCGGGCTGCTTGCCGCCGCGGCCACCTTCTCCTGCGGCCTCTGAGCCCTGGGGCTGCTGTCTTCTAGCTTAGCGTGGCCTCTCCGTACCCCTTCTTCACCCTTGGGCCGCGGCGGGGGACCGGGCTGGGCTCTTGGAAGTTGTAGTTCTCGCCGCCGCCCATGCGGGGAGTGGAGGCCTGGGGGAAACTACAACTCCCGTGGTGCCCCGCGCGGAGTGGTGGGGAGGGCGGTCACTCTTGCAGAGGTAGAGGCCCCACGGCGGGCCTGAGGGGGAGACGCCGACGCGACCCCGAGGGAGGGGGAGGTGCGGAGCTGGGGGAGGCCGGCGCGGCGGGAGTAGGAGGATAGGGATGCTCGGCCCTTTTTCTGCCTCGGGGGTCTACAGGGGGCGGGTGCTAAGGGGCCCCCTTCTTCCCGGCACTGCGAGAATAAAGCGGTCCTAGAAGGAAAAAGTCGTGTCGGTGAGGCTTTGTGGCTCTGAGGCTTGGAGCCTGGGGTTCCTGAAGGACCATGTAGCCTTTATTGCTGTGACCCCAAGTAGAAGGCGGGGGGAGTCACTTCTGCTAAAGTTAGTGGGAGACAGACGAGCGGAAGAAAAGAGTTATGGGGATTGTGGTGGAGAAAAGGGTTAACCTTGCTGCGATGGTGCGGGTTGGTTTGTTTCCTGCCTATGAGAAATGTGTGATTGTTTCTTTTTAGATAGCCTCGAAGACCTGTGCTGACATTTAGCTTAGAGGGCTTAACATCTACACATGATAGTCTTTTAATGTGTATTTTAACACTAAATATAGCAATTTTGCTTATAAGTCTTAATTTCACAGACTACAGTATAGATATAATAGAGTTGACTAATCCAAAGATGCTGTAATTTTAGTAAGAATAGCGATGGGCCATCTGGAAATCATGGATCAAAAATATAAACTGTGATAGAGGAGAAACCTTCTCAGAATAAAAAAATCTGTTCCACAGTATCATATCCAAATTACTTGACCAAAAGTGCCTTTCAGTGGAATTCATTTTAAGCTTATCCTGGAAAGCATTTAAAATAAAAGGCACCTAAATCTCAAATTGTGTGCAGATTAAAGCATTGTGTATTTCAGCTTGATGCATTTGATACTTTGCCTGTGCTAAAAATAATACAATATAAAGGCTTGCTTGAAAGTTACATACTGTGGCTTTCATCCATGTAAGACAACAAAACCAACATAGAGTCTATATACAACTGTTTTTCTGAATGAAGCATGTATTGCATCTGAAATGTCTGCCTACAACAAACGTGGAAGTGGGCTCTAAAGTTATGGTAATTTTTATATTTGTTTTAGAAGTGTGGACGTCATAATATTGAAGTCAGCATTGCCTGATGACTCGCTTCATTTTGCAGTGTATATTTTTCCCTATATATATGTGTCTGTATGTGCACGTGGTGCCAATTAGTGTCATGATTCATTGTAGACATATAAATGATATATGAGGCTTTGTCTTTGTACTGGTAAGTAAATTCTTTCATTTGTATATTCATGGAGAATCTTTGAGAATTCTCAGCAGCAAAAAATTGCTGTAGGGAAACACTGGGAACTTCATGATGTGTAACAAAAAATACTCATAAGTGTTCTGGTATTCGAAATCTTGAGATGTGTTGGTGTGGGTGGAAGTATTTTTCTTCTTTTGGCTTCCTAGTGTTGAGGAGCTGGACTTGTGAAGACTCTCTGGGGACAGTAGAAGATTGTCAGGACAAGGCATGTAGCTATGGGAGATCATTGCAGTGCTTTGTGCAATTCCTAGCAATGCCAGCATTTGTTTTTACAGTAGTGATGCCACCATAGTGGCATGTAGGTAATTCCTCCTTGTCAGAGGTAGTCTAAAGTTTTAAATATATCTGAAGTGCTTTGAAAGTGAGACAAAATCTTTATTCATTGTTAATAGGCCTTTCTTCTTGCATTTTAGTCTGAAAACTGGATTCTTAAAGTGGAAACCAGATTATGACAGTGCAGCAACCGAATATGGGAAGGCAGGTATGTTTGGCTCTAAATATAGCCATATACTTTACGGTTTCAAAATATTCTTTAAGCTTAATCCCTGATAACATTTCACATATTTTCAGTATGTTACTGTGTAAGTAAAACTGTTGTGAAGACAAACTAAGATAAAACAACAAAAAATACTCTTAGTAGCACTATAAAATAAGTTTCAGATTGTATTTGGAGATCTGGAACAGTTGTAAAAACAGTTGTGTTTTTTTTAAACTTACAGCTTCTATTTTGTATGTTACTGTGTGTGATAAAAATAAAACTTTACTTCTTTCACTCATCCATCCCCAAATCCTATGTCTTGACCTACAAAACAATGAATATTTGAGCTGGTTTGAAAACTTTGCTTTTTCATCATCTTATGATGTACATCCTGACAAAAGACTGTCTCAGTAAAGTAGAAAGATTCTGCCAGTTGTTTTTTTTCAGGTGTAGTAAGATCTCTTTCCTCTTTTTTCCACTGCAAGTGTCACACTGAATATAACATTCTTACTAGTTGATTTCTTTATGCTCTTAAAACATTTTCTTCTTTTTGATAGTAGTAATTTATCGTGGCTTTTTGGCTTCTTACTGTAGGCATTCCTACTCATTCATTTAAGCCTGAATAAAAAAGTACAAACTTGGAAGAACAACTGGAGCATTTATAAATTGGACTTTACTTTAAATCCTACTTTAATATCCTTTCAGTCTAATGGAAATAGAAATACATATTTGTGTGCTGAAGTGGTTGTGTTGAGGAAGTTATAGGTATGCTTTGTTGATGGTACACATCCATTCCTGCAATACTGATTTTGTATAAACTCTAATGATTAAAACTATATACACGTGCATTCCTGCAGTTCTGTAATTAAAAAATAGAATGAGTTCCAAAATCCAGTTAAACACATTATGCACAATATATGTACAGTGATAGTATGGAAGTGCTGTTGACAATAGATGTTTTTAATGTTATCTAAGTGGTTAATGAAGCAAGGAAGACTGTCATGGGCTTTTTTTGGAAGAGCTTCATAAACTGTAAACATTCATTTAAAAAGTCTGTTTGCATCTTTAGGTGGCTAAATTCTTGAGCAGAAGTGGTGAAAAAAGGAAAATGACAAGTTGTAAATAAGAACTTTATTTGATTTCTTGCAGCTGTTGCTTTTAAGAATGCCAAGCAGTTTGACCAGGCAAGGGAGGCCTGTTTACGGGAAGCTGAGGCACATGAAAACAATAAAGCGTATCTTTTCATTGGTTGTTATTTTTTTTTTTTTCCAAGAAGCTGACTAGCTGCTACTTAGAATAGGGTAATGGGGGGTAGTAGAAGATGTATTTAATATATTTGCGCGTTTTGTCAGTCTAACAAAATTGTCTTTTAAAAGACTATTCCTGTGTGCTGTGAGTGGGAAAGCTAAAGAGCTCTTTTGTTCAAAAAAATCTGTGTTTTTTCCAATAACATCTGGAGGGATAAAATGCTGACTGGTGCCTAAGATGTCTAGGTACTTATTCAGAAATTATTATATTTTGTTTAAAATACCTACAAATGGATAGTATAAACTAAATGCAACTCAAACATTATTGCACTACTTGTAGTAGCATTTGGTAACCCAAAACATATTTAAAATAAATAGGCTTTTTACAACTTTACACGCAGTTATACTTTGGTGTGTTGCACTTACTCTATCCGTCAGAGCATTTATTTTTGACACTTTGCCTACAAATGTAGTGGGTTTGATTTGCCTTTATGAGATTCCTTGCTTTGAAACTAGTACTTGTATAAGATTTTGCACACTAATAATTTTACTGCGTTATATTTTTGTGGCTTTTGTCCTTGACTTTGACAATGTTACTTCCAGTCTCTTCCATGCTGCCAAGTAAGTACAGAAGCACTGAGTAATCTGAAACAAATTTTCTAGCATATGCTACAAGCAGGAACTCTCACTTTGATCTTGCTGTAGTAAATGGTATGGTTCAAGTATTTCACTGTTTCAAAGTGAGTTTAATGGAAGCACAGGCCTAGGAGAGTCTGAAAACCTGCAATGGCCATCTGAAGAAGTGATGCTTTTGACATTCTTCAGCACCTTTTTGATATGAAATATTTTTTCTTAGATTAACTTTTTGTAATTTTGAAATTCGACAGTCTTGCAAAGAAATTTTTAATGAAAGAGTGCTTCAAAGCAAGCAGGTAATGATAAATAATCCAATTATTGCCTGTGGGTTGGATCACAAGAATAGATATTTAATAGGGAGTGTGGTTGAAACACTTCATTTGTGGAAGGTAGTGTTACACATGCACTGTATCATTAAATAAAACGGTTGAAACATCTTCAAAGCATTAAATATTAACGGTGAAGTGATAGCTGATGCATGTTAACTTTTTTTGCTTAACTACGGCTTGTTGAAATGCACCATATCTGACTAAATTGTACATTTTCTTCTCTGCAGAGCTTATGAACAAGCTGGCATGATGCTAAAGGTATTTTCATTTACTAGTTTTTATTAAAAAGTTCTGGTTTATAGTGAAAAATATTGTGCACTGGACCATTTTACAAATATATGTAAGCGAATTGCATGCTATAGGGATATTTTTGTGTTGACTCATAGTCCCCACCAATACCCTCACCAGGTTAGGGAAGCAACATTTGTAATTGTGGGGGGCAACAAAAATGTTTTTTCTTTTATAGAAGGAAAGGTGAGGACCTCATGTCAGAGGGTAATGGGAGAATGATGCTGCTACTGCTCTAAACTACCACGAATTTACGCCTTACATGAAAGTTTGGTACTTACAAGTGAATTTTTGGGAGTTGGTGGTCAACTTAACTAGCTCTAACAAGTTTGTAAATAAAAATTAGAATCTTAATAAATAAGGTATTGCATTTTGGTTTGACTTGTTTCATTGTACATAAGCATAATTCCTGACAGCAGCACCCCTCTGCCTGTTGCTTTGCAGGAGATGCAGAGACTCCCCGAAGCAGTTCAGCTGATCGAGAAAGCCAGTATGATGTACCTGGAGAATGGGACACCAGATACAGCAGCTATTGCACTGGAGAGGGCTGGAAAGTAAGTCTGTGGTCTTGGTGGCAAGAATGCATGTAGGGCGTGGATATGTCTTTGGTTTTCTTTCATATTTTTGGTGCCTTTAGGTTAAAAAAATACTTGAATTTCATCTGAAGAGAAATTATTTGTGCTTATTGCAGGTTAATAGAAAATGTGAGCCCAGAGAAGGCTGTGCAGCTCTATCAGCAAGCAGCGTCAGTGTTTGAAGTAAGTGGGGGTTTTGGGAGCTCTTTTTGTTGTTGTTTTTTTTTTTTTTTTCACCACCAGCAAAGAATTTTCTGGTCCCAGAAAGTAGATGAAGATGAGTGAATTGGTGTTTAGGGTCAACTATAAAGTTAAGAAAAAGCCTAAGATTGGGTTCTAAATTATTTTTTGTTCCTTTCACATCAGTGGCTGAGTAATGAAGCTGAAGGCTTCTTATGCTGTAGAGGAGGAGATTATAAAAGTTAGAAATCAGTTTGCCTTTTTCTTGGTTTGAGACTTGACTGAATTTGAATTTTGTATGTTTTCGATGTGCTCTACCTCTTGTTGGGCAGCCCAGAGGGTAGGGAACGTAGATGCTGTTAAGTCCTGGAGTCCAAAATAGTTGGAAATCCTTGAAGACACAGAAGAAAAGAGTTTGCTTTTTGCTACTGTCTTTGGTGTACTTCTCTATTGTCAGTTGTCACGTTTCCAGATTAGCAAGTTTGCGTTAATGTTACTTTGCTCTGTAGATCCCTACAGGAGCTGGCTGTGGGACTTGGTGCACCAATGCTCTTCATGTTTCCCTTGAGTATGTGAACTGCTGATACAGTAATTAGCAGTTGTTCTAAGTTACAGATGACACTTAGATTAAGGTCTAATGGTCCTAGTTCTATGCAAATGAAATACGAATGCATGAATTCTTTTTGTTCTTCTCTAGAATGAAGAGCGTTTACGGCAAGCATTAGAAATGCTAGGGAAAGCATCAAGACTTCTAGTCAGAGGACGCAGGTATAGCTTTATGCCTTTTTTTTTCCCCTTAAATGTAATTGAAACTTTAATAGTGATTTTTATTGGATTTTTTTCTTGCTGTTGTTGGCTTATATACTGTTACTTAATTCTTCTTTGATATGCACTTCAAACTAAAATTCAGTTTCTGTGGGATATGCCATGTTTTGTGTTCTAGGATGGGAGAATGTGGGCTGTGAGGCTTTGTTTCCTTTTTGTTTGTTGAATAACTAGAAAGCACACACACCGTTTTCATTATTTCTTAAAGTACTTCAGGATATTTTTTTTTTTCCTTCCAGCACTAATATGTAGGAAGTACTTGAAAGTCTTTTATAGTTGTGGAATATAAAACAGGGGAGTTAGGTGACTAACCTGAGGAAAGAAATGTGTTTGCAGCACTCTGATTTTGGACTTCTTAAAGAAGAGTGTATCTTGGAGTCTCAATGGGAATTCATTGTAGTGGTTGATTGCTAGCACCGTACTTTACCTGCAGATCATCTTAGCTTGCTTTACTGAAATGGCTAGTTCCTTTAAGAAATTATCTGGGTTTCTAACTCTCCTTTTAAGACACTTCATATTTCACTGCAGAATTGTAGTCAGAAAAAGAAATTTACCAAGAAACTTGAAAGTCTTTCTATTAAAGTGAGTTGACATAGCTTCATCTGAAAGACTTGGTTGCTCTGCTGCTTTATAGTTCATGCTATTACTAATTTCTAGAAGTTTATTATGATGATTAAAAATTATTCAAACTCAAAAGCAGTTACTATGACTTAATATTGATAGTTTGTCGATATTAGACTTACTGATAGCTTATAGTAACCTCGTGAGATAAAGAAATCTCTTAGGGTACGAAACAAGGCATTCATCTTACACAATGTTGTGAAAAATGAAGTTTCTCTGAATGAACACCAGAGTTGTTCTTAGCCTGCATGTATCCAAAAGGAATTGCTGACTATGTATTTCTTAACCTACTCTGTTATTAAGATCCACTGCTGATTTTTAGTTGTACTGCTTTTTACTCCAGTAGACTTGCTGATGTATTAGTTAATCGCTTTGTAATTAGTCTCAGATTTATTATGCTGTGTTCCTGGCATTGATACTGCTGTTTCTTGATTTATTTTTTTTTTTTTTTTTAGATTAGATGAGGCTGCATTGTCTCTTCAAAAGGAAAAAAGTATTTATAAGGAAATTGAAAATTACCCGACATGCTATAAGGTAAATTCTAAGAGGCAATTTCTGACAGCGCATTTCAAGTTTTCCCGGGTAACTAGAAACAGCTGACATCTGACTGACACTATGTACCTCTTCGTTTAGGGATACGTTTCTGGCTCAATGACAAGAATTCGGGGTAGTGTATGTTTCCACAACCTCTAACTGTGCCTTTCTCACTACTACAATGTTGAAGATAAGATGCTGTTGATATAAACAAACAGATAAAAAATAAAGATGTTATAAAAAATAGCGAACGACACAAACTGTTACTGGTGCAACAGTTCGTTGCAAGAGATAATCTTCATACCACCTGAGGATATGGCTCACTATTTTTTCACTATGATGTTCTGACTCTTTTGTGTCAGTATCTTAGTATCATTGCAGATCATAATGACCTTTTTCATGCTAAATATTATCAGTCCAATATTTTTCTCATATTTTATTGTTAATTTCTAAAGAATCATGAGGTTGTGGGTTTTTTTTTTGTTCTTGTTTAGAAAACTATTGCTCAAGTCTTAGTTCACCTTCACAGAAATGATTACGTTGCTGCAGAAAGATGTGTGAGGGAAAGCTATAGGTAAGTCTATTTCATGGCCTATGATTTTAAACTGAATGTTTCATTAATGTAGATCTGCTCTTATGAAAGAGCACGGAAACACTGTCTGGGAACTGTAAGCCTGTACTTCGGTTGACTTAACAGTACAATAATAGCGTTCCCTTAAGTATTCTACTTAAACTGTTTTGTTTTTTTAGTGAAATGACTTGAACATATGTGTAAGTTAAATTGAACTTTATTTTTAGAAAGAATCTTTCAAGATTGATCTTTAAACATCTTACTCATATTTTCCAAGTCTTGAATTTGTACTTTATATGTAGAAACTCATTACAGAATTTTTCTGTATCTGAAGTAGAGGAAGAGTTTATTGACTAGTTAGCAAAAACTAAAAAATCCTAATACTCTCTTTTTGTCTGTACTATGACTGTGGTCTATTCTCAGCATGCAAACTAACATTGTTGAAAGTTTAATTTTATGGATGTTACCCATTTACCTGGAGAAATCAAAGTGGCTATAGGCAGTTTTGTGGAAAAAGCAGTCCATCAGATTCTTACAAGCTGCTTGCTCCTCTGCTATTAACCAGCAGTATTTAAAGATAGCTGAGTGTCAAGTAGATTGCTGAAATGCCCTAAATTAACTCTTAATTTCCTTCAGTATACCAGGATTTAATGGAAGTGAAGACTGTGCAGCGCTAGAGCAACTTTTAGAAGGGTATGACCAGCAAGACCAGGATCAAGTTTCTGAAGTCTGTAATTTGCCACTGTTCAAATACATGGACAATGATGTAAGTAGGCAGTTCCTGTGTATTTTTTTTTAATAATACTTCGCTTGTTCAGGTTGAGAGATTTTTTTTTTTTTCTAGTAGAGGAAACTAAGAAGAGCAGCGTCCATGTATTTATTGTTACTTGGTCTGTCATCCTACCCTGTGCCTGGGAACTTAATGTATTCTTTTACTTTGCTGCCTGCCAATGTAAATTCCCACATTGCTGTTCCTTTCAGATGGTGGGAAGGTTTAGGTGAGAGAGCAGTTTATTATGGATTTGCTGAGTGAGTTTGAGTAGACTAAATTTCAATTCCCTTCTGTTTGGTTCCTTAGGGGCCAGAACAGTTAGCTGCTTATGCTTTGTCTCAGAAATATCATATACCTGATATGCGTCCATAAACATGGCAGAATATCACGTCTGCAGGATGGCAATGTTAAATGTTTATTTCAGTGCTTACTCCTTAGTAAGGTACTAATTAGTGAAAGACTTTTTAAAAAAAAAAAATATTTTAGGGAAGTAGTTGTGCCTCTCTCCCTTTTTTTTTTCTTTTTTTTTTTTTTTAATTGTACTTTTAAATTGTAGGAAGTATAAGGATAGGAAAAGTGTGAAGTAAAAGAGACATCCATCCATGCCAAACTTTGTAACAGTATTGACTAATTTTACTTTGTTATCATGTTGGATAGTAAAAATTAGGTACTAGTCTTACTGAAAAAACACTTGTAAGAGTTTTTACATGAACTTTTACTAGAAAATGTATGCAGACCTGCAAAAAAATTTTTTTTAAAGTAAAGCTTGAACCACAGAAGCTGTAGTCTGTGGCCAAATTATTCTATCATAAGCGGTATCAATACAGATCTCTCATCCCATTCTCAAGAGTGTTTGAGGAACCAATGTTAGGCTTATTCTAAGCTGGAAAGATAAGATCTGAAAGCAGCATCGATCAGTTTTCTGTATGGAATGTTACCTGCTTGTTTATTGTGAGCGTCAGTCAATTCTGTGCAGTGTAATTCAACAAGATTTTACTTGTGTGGTGGTACAGAAATTAAACTTGCCTTGTTATTGTCAGTATGCCAAGCTTGGTCTTACCTTGGTGGTCCCAGGAGGTGGAATCAAGAAGAAATCACCAAATGCTGCACAAGACAAAGCAAGAGGACCAGCTGCAGTGGGCTCTCATGCTGAAGAGGAAGAGGATGAATATTCTGGTGGACTATGTTAGCTACAGAAATAGGTTGTCTTAAATATGTGACTTATTTGTGATGTTGAGCATATCCAAAGGTACCAGATTTACCAGAGCTTCATTGCAATTCTGATATGGGAATGCTAATATTAACTTGGCAGCTTCTGGGTACAATACAGGAGAAAAAGCATGATTGTACCTATCATCCTGAAACATTTTTGGACTCTGTTTCTTACCTGGTAGGAACTTCCTCAGGGCCCTGCCTTCAGTTGATGGGAAAGAATTGAGAGAAATTTTTACTTAAAGCACAGTTTAAAAGAAACCAAAACCCCAGAAGCACTGGAGTTGGGAGAGCGGTACAAAAATTGACGTGCTGGATTACAATAGCTGACACTTTTTGGTCCCACTAATGTGCTTGTGATTGTTTTCTGACTTAAATACGCGATCATTCATCTGACTATTTATCTCCTGCTTAACACCACTTGAGGCATACTGTGCCAGGCAGGATTTTTCACTAGTATAAACACTAGGGGGAGCATTCAGTTTATTTTCAACACATTTTTACTCCACTTTGGAATATTATTTGAATACCTTATTCTTTGCAAGCAGTCCACGTGGGTGGAAAATACTAAGTCAACTAGTTTGAAGCTATCTTGGAAGTTTAAAAGTACACACACATCTTTCATTTCAAGAACTTTATTGACCTGAAGTCTTTGGAAATGAACGTATGCATAGTTTGTAATGTGCAGCTTGGGAATGGAAGGAGTGGACAACCTGTCTTAGCGGTGTTCCTGGAGCATGCCATAACCAAAAAAGAAACTGAAGGTAGCAGATAACATGTATTGAATATAAAGCTCTGAAGACAATGTTTAACAAAAACTTTGGTGCAATGTTTCAATGATATGTTTGAGTTCATGAGTGTTCTACGTGTTTATTTACTAATCAATACGCTAGTCTACAAAGACATTTCATTCTTTCATATTTTCAAAGCGTAGAACAGCTATCTTTCAAATGGCACTTTTGAAACTAGTTCAGAATCCAAAGTAACCAAATTTTAATACGTCTTCTCTATTTTTATTTGCTTTCAAGTCATCATGTGTTTTGCAAGGTTCTGTAGTGTCTTAAATTTGATCATTTTATGCTTAAAAGTTGACAACACTGGAAGTTGTACCTGTGGTCTGTTTCTTCAGAAGAACCTAATCAAGATCTGCACTAGAGTGAGATCACTTGGAATCTAGCAGGGATTTGTATGCGATACGTGATGCCCAAAGTTCAATAAACTATAGACCAAAAGCACAGCGTGAAGTGTTGATCCGGTTTCTGCCATATTAAAGAATTGGATATCTTCAAAAATACTGAGCCTATGTCTGACGTATATGTGATCATATGTCTGACGTAGACTTGATTGTGACGAAGGGAAACTTGTAGAAGGTTAATATTAACTTTCCTTGGGTTGGATAGTACTCAATAGCATTGTGATGGCTGAACAAGGTACAGCATGATTTGCAGGCGGGTCTGCTGTAAGTCATCCTATTCAATTTAATGGGTGTTCAAAAAGCAGTCTTGTCTCTGTATTATGTAAAAATCAGCTTGGATTTTAAAGCTACTTGAGACTACACTAGACTAGTTCTGTACTGACAGGTAATTTCCCTTTGTTATTAATGATAAGTATAGAAAGAAGTTTTTGCTCTTCTATAAAACAGTCTAAACGAAATTTTGGGAATTAAGTTGCTTTTCTCTGATTACAAGTATACATGAAAGATGGTTTTGAAGACTTTCCTGTAACGCTTCTTTTTTCACCATTGGAGCAACTCACTTGCAAGTTTACTCAACTTTTACCTTCTGGATTTGTTCCTGAAGGTGACCATGCACTTCTTATGGGGAGTCTTTATCACAAGTAGAAAAAACCTGCACATGTAGGAGCACTGGAAACACTAAGTCATTTTCTTCAAGTTTTTCCTGCTACTTCCGATTCTGAAATCAATTTTGTTGAATTGTCCCAAGGAGTCTTTTTTTGTGTGTGTGAACAGTTGTATATATCTGAGAAGACAACATGCATAAGAAATAAAATTGGGAACCTTGTGTGCTTCTGTGAAAGAATTTGCAGACTTTATTTAAACTGTGCTTGTAACACTAGCAGGCCCTTAAAAACTAAAATTTGTGCATTAGATTCTTAAAGCATACTTTTCATATTGCCAAAAACCAATGTAGATGTGCAAGACTGTCTTCCCAAGCCTCCCCAGCTTTTTTCTCTTTTCCCTGTGCCAAGTGTGGAAAATCTGGGACAAAAGTAACTTGGACTACACGTTAAGCTGCCATTGAATTGAAAGGGGCTTCTCTGAATCTTAGTAGAACTTTGATTGCAATGTTGCTGCAAAGAGCAAATCTGCAGAAATTGAAGTGTCTGAAAATAAGATGGTCTATTTTATATAACTTATTCTCCTATTTTAGGCAATGAAATTGTGATAGGAAAGTTAACTGCCTTTTAGTAAATGTTTAACTATACAAGAAGCTGTCTGTGTATTATGTGTTAGTGTTTGTTTCTATCTTTCAAAGCAATTTGCACACTTATGTAAATATTTTAGTGATTTAAGGTGGAAAATATACCATTTACAGCAAGAAAGTTTCCAAAGTCAGTGTTGACTGTAAGAAAAATAAATTATGCATGAAGACTGAGTGATGGCCAATGCAATGTATGTGTAAAATCAGAAGATTTCTAAATTATCTGTAACTTAAGACTCAGTATGGCCAAGTGCAGTGTGAAACCTGTGCTTTATTTGTTCTTTTTCCAAATCTGTGGTGTATTAGAGTACAAAATGTGTTTGTAACAGCTCTACCGCTGCTGCTTCTTGAGGAGAGGCTATGTGTTTCACCAACATGAAAAATAAAACGTGAAATTAATGCATTTGTGCTAGCTTTCTCTGTTGTTGATCAGGTCCTGCTGAGCACCACTATTTGAAAATGAATATTGTTTTTTTGATCTCAAGCAGATTTGGTGTGTGACCGTTTGTCTGCAGATCTTGTCACCGAGCATTGGAGGTACATTATGTGATCCAGGACTAAGCCTTGGGAACTTACTGGCTCAGGTTTGAGTGTTGAAAGTCAGTGGTCTCCAATCTGTGTGGCTTACTCACTAGATATTTGCTTACAGCCCATTTCATTTATCCTGTGGGTTTTGGTTTTCTAACTGACCTTTTCCTGCTTTTCTGCTGGCTTTCATTATTTGAGATTATAGCACATCTTAGGCAATTCTGTCTACTCAGAATTAAAGGGGGGGGTGTGTCTGTGTTGCCTCTGCTGATTGTAACGTCTTGGTGGTTCACTCACTTCCCAAAAGGAAGGTATTCAGAAAACAAAATTGTTATATTGGGTGATTGTCAAACCTGAATTTGTCGTCTTTAACAACATGAAATAGAAATAATTGATTGTCAAGTCTCTGGTCTTCCTTAATCTTGGCTAATTATTCAAGGCATAGTTACGATTTTAAAAAAAGGCTGTGTTTCTAATGATGAGGGAGGACATACGGATTCCTGTATCTGCCATGGAGTAGAAGAACTTGTTTCCACAAGCGGGCTGGTTGAATGTGTAGCAAACTCTTGAAGCCTTCAGGAAAAATACACAAATATGCTCTAAGATTTACCTGAACATGCTGAAATCCAGAAAGGACTGAGAACGTTAATGGGCGCAGCAGAGACATGAGAAAGGTTCTTGCACCAAACTGGGCTTTGAGTATTTATACTGTGACAGGTGCATCACGTGTGCCTCGGGTCGGTTGAACGGAGGATGCCTTGGCCATTACAGCTTCAACACTGATTTCCAGCAAGGATAACTTTAGAAATGGTGTTTGCTGCCCAGCAAGGACATGTAAAAGTGACTTAGTCGCTATTTAGGTCCTGGGGCTTTTGCTGATTTAAAACCAAGGCTTCAGAGTGGAGTGAAGAGGAAGATTAGTTTGGTTTTGGATTCATTTATTCTTTACCTGTGTCATTTTACTTACGTGCTGAAGTTTCACTGATGCGTGTTTAAGTAGCTGTATAGGTTAACGTAGGGTTTTTTTTCCCCTCCCAAAGTTTAATTTGTAGTTCTGTTACAGATTTGGGCGAGGAGGGGGGAAGTTTTCTTTTAAAGCAGGGATGTTATTTGTATTTGAATGAAAACTGGTTCTGTTAAAAGTATATAAAATAAGTAGGTTTCTATATGTGCTGAATTCCTACAGAAATACTGAAGAGAGTGGGGGCATTTGAAATATAAATGTGAAAATTCAGACTGCTGTGTTCATTAGAGTTAATTAATCATATTTATCTCTTGACTGAAATTTTCAAAGTTGTTTTCATCCATGGGAACGCAAGCTTGTCATTATTCAGTTGGATCCAGTGGGGATCAACATTTCAAAAGCCATACGTCTTTACACGATTTAAGGATGTGAACTCTATAATCCTTTGGAGACTTCATCATTGCAGAAAAATCACATTTTCTACCATTTTAAAACTCGCTGGAATACTTGAAGACTGAAGACTGGCACTGAAGTTCTTCAGTGTGACAGGAATCATCCCTTGGATGCTGTGAATAAGCAGCTGTAAAAATGATAAGAATCAAGCTGCCCTTGGGGGGGGGAAAAAACCCAACCTTTTTACAAAATCATCTATGTCTATAATAAGTAGTGAACTTTTTTGGATGTAGGAAATAGAAAAAAAAGAAGCCCTCTTCAACCCCAACAACTGTAGTAGCGGTAATAAATTGGAGCAAGGAGATGTAACATTCCGGAGCAGGAGAGAACCACTTGGCACCTGTGGCTGTGTGAGTATGAGCAGGGTTATTAATCTCCCAGCTAACGGTGTGTAGAGGCCGGCATCCCCAGGAGCCGGGCTCATCTCTTCCTGCGCCGTAGTACCTGTTGGAGATGTGTACGAGTGCTGTATCTGACCACCTTCCAAAAGGCTACTGGGTCTTTGTTTCGGAGCTGTTGCCCTTCAGCCGTGATTCCCAGTGCGCCCGTGGTGCAGCAGCATAGCCTCCAGCCTGGAATGGGAGCGAGAGGCGGCTGCACGTACGTTTAAAGAACATATGGCTGCCGTTGGCTCATCTGCTGAGTCCCGTGGGAATAGTGGTAATGAGCGTGGCCGGGCTCCGAGGTGCACACTGCTGGGATGTTGACTGGTGTGCAACCAGTTTAGATCACTCGAAGGACACGTTTTGGTAACTGGAGTGACAGAAGTAGGTCTTATCACGTGCAAAGGGAAGATGGGTTATCATTAGTTGCCTTGCATGGTTTGGATATGTGTTTTCGTACGTGTTTTTTTTTGCTGTGTTTCTAAACTCGGTGTAACCCGGAGCGGGTTTGTTTTCCCAGGAGCGTTGTTACTTTGTTAGCGCTAGATGGTGCCGCAGAGCAAGCGAAGAGCTCTCTTCCGCTGGTGGGAAGCCCTTGCTCCATGTCTAGGGCAGCTTTACACTCGAGTACTCCCAGCTAGAATATTGATGTGGTTCGAAACATTCATGCGGGGACCTGCTCTCGATGCTGCTTCTCACGGCTTGAAACACCCGCTTGAAGTCGGCGAAGAGAGCAGCCCTGCGGGGCCAACCCATCACCTTCCACGCTCGCTGCCCTGCAAGTCCTCTGCTATAGTACTGCTGCCCTGCCAGGTGGCTCTGTCCTCTGCTGGGGCAGATGGGGTCGGTGCTGCCTACAGCCTTCCTCCAACATTACCTGCTCTTGTTGTTTACCTCACGGTCAATCTCCCTGGCCCGACAGCCGCTGTGTATTGCGAGGGCTGGCTGGAGAGCTTCCCTGAGCAGGGCTGGCTCCAGCAGCCTGCCAGAGCTGGCTGCTGGTTAAGGATCCCGCTCCCTGCCCGGTTGGAGAGTTGGTGGCACGGGGCTGCCAGCAATGACCTGCCAGCTGCGCTGCTGAGGGACTCTCGGGCAGTCCATCCTACTGCAGGCAAGGGGGCTGCTCTGCAAGAGCCTGGCTCTGGTCATAAGGAAGATAAGAGGGTGTATCATCAGCAAGTTCGCAGATGACACCAAATTAAGCAGGAGTGTTGATTCCCAGGAGGATAGGGAAGCTCTACAGAGAGACTTAGATAGGTTGGATCATTGGGCCAACATCAATGGTATGAGTTTCAACAAGGGCAAGTGCCAGGTTCTGCACTTGGGCCACAACAACCCCAAGCAGCGCTACAGGCTTGGGGAAATGTGGCTGGAAAGCTGCCTGGAAGAAAGAGACCTGGGGGTTCTAATTGACAAGCGGCTGAATATGAGCCGGCAGCGTGCCCAGGCGGCCAAGAAAGCCAACGGCATCCTGGCTTGTATTAGAAATAGTGTGACCAGCAGAAGTAGGGAGGTGATTGTGTCCCTGTACTCAGCACTGGTGAGGCCACACCTGGAGTATTGTGTCCAGTTTTGGGCACCTCAATACAAGAGAGATATCGAGGTGCTGGAGCGGGTGCAGAGGAGGGCAACGAAGCTGGTGAAGGGCCTGGAAAACAAATCATATGAAGAGCGGTTGAAGGAGCTGGGACTGTTTAGTATGAGGAAGAGGAGGCTGAGGGCAGACCTCATCACTCTCTACAACTACTTGAAAGGACATTGTAGAGAGGTTGGTGCTGGTCTCTTTGCACAGGTAATTAATGACAGAACGAGAGGGAATGGCTTCAAGCTCCAACAGGGTATGTTTAGACTGAACATTAGGAAAGAATTTTTCACAGAAAGAGTGGTCGGGCATTGGAATAGGCTGCCCAGGGAGGTGGTTGAGTCACCATCCCTGGATATGTTTAAGAGACGTTTAGATGTGGTGTTGGGGGATATGGTATAGGGGAGAACTTTGTAGAGTAGGGTAGATGGTTGGACTCGATGATCCCAAGGGTCTCTTCCAACATAGACGATTCTATGATTCTATGATTTAACCTGTGCTGTGTTTTTCAGGATGCCTGAGAATAAAAGAGATCCAGTCCTCCCTCCTCCTTGTACTAATAGCCCATTTCCTTCTCACCTGCCCCCCTAAACTCAGACAAATGCATTTATTTTTTGCTGGAGTGTTTTAGCACATGATAAATGGGCTCTTAGAGAGGTTCAGATCCCAGCTGTGATGGATATGAAAAATTTGCATTTTTCTCCTCTTCTCTACAACGTGGGTCTGGGAAATCAGGTGATTAAGAGCCAGGTTACAGAGGGTGGGTGGGTGAAGAGCACATAAAACAGTAGCCAGTGTGCATTGTAACTTGTTAACAGAGACTTTCAACTCTAGGGCTGGCTGATCGTGTTGCAATTGCAACTCTCCTTGCAGCCACAAAATTTTACGAAATGCCACAGGGGCAAAATGTGGTGTTAAGGACAGAAATCAACAAGTTGAGGGGAGGGAAGTTAGCTGAAAATCGAACGAGTGAGGAAGTCGGTCATCATGCAATGGTATGTTGGCTGATGGAAGAGAGAGCTCCTGCTGGAATTTGCTGAAAGGACTACGCTGCCAAAAAATGCCCCTTTCCAATTCCTCCACAAAGGCAGGCAGGGAGGGAGGGATAAGGACTGGCACAACTGCTCTGTTCACACTGGGGAGGGGTTCTGCAGCCATGTGTGCTGTGAGGCAGTATTGAACACAGATACGTTCTGGAATTTGTGTCCTCTGCCTAACTGATGGCAATTTGGGAATTAAAGGTAAAAAGCCTTGCAGCAGCAGACAGGGACTTCTTTTTTTTGTGTATGTGCAGCTGACAACTTTCTAGCCAATGCTTTCTCTGCTGCACTGCTCAACAACTGTCTTGGAGTAATTGTGTTAGTAATAATATAGCAGAGAATTCATGAAGTGTAAAGACCTATGGTACCCCATATGCCTTATTGGTGCCAAGTGTTTTATTTAACTGACGACCATCCAGTAATTTTCTGGCTCCTGTCTTGTGTAAATGTATGATTTTCCAAGCTGAATAGCTGGAGAAAGAATGAGGATCCTCTCAGCTGCACCAGAGCCCAGAGCATAGGCTGGTGTGTAAGAAGTGAGTGATTAAAGCTGGGTGGACTTGGGTAAGGCAGCTGTGTAGCAACGCTAACTGAGCAAAATATTTTAAAGCTTTGAAAACAGACATGCAGAAACACTGGCATATTTAAAACTTCTCCTCTAAGTAAGATATTATTGTGGTACTTCAGTGGGCTTAATGTTTATCCTCCCAAATTTACCAAATACTGCATCTTGTGGGAATTCCTGAGAACTAATTTTCTTTGAAACACTAACAGAGTTATTTCTCCCTCCCTTTGAAATACTTCAGACTATTCCTGATGCAAGATATGAGTTTGGTGATAAGCCCTGCTGCGGAGGAACATTGGGAAGGAAAAGAAAGCACCCTTCTCTTCTGTTGATTCAGACAGAGGGAGATATATGTAGAAAGCCTAGGTGATATTTTTTCCCCCCTTAGATCTTAATATTTTCTAATGTAAAGATTAGGGCTTTTTTTCTTTGTTGTTCATGCACATCAGTATGCAATCTGAAATTGAGAGCTGTTTTTCTGTACATGTCATTCTGTAGCCATTAGGGAGCAAAAAATTTCTTATAGTTGAGATGGGAGCAGGAGGGACATCAAGAGAGAGAACATGCACGTGCCTGCACATGCCAGTCACTTGTTTGTCTTTGGGTGTGTTAACACAGAACTACTTGTGATCTCTTGATGGATAGGCTGACAAATAGCTTCACATATAAATGATTTTGTTGCATTTTTTGCCTGGAGATGCTATGATGATGTTGGAACATGTGTGAATGCCTCATGGTTGGTTTAGTGCAGTCAAACGAAATATGGTATTAATGTCGTGCAGCCAAGGCAGTAAATGCAAGTAGCAGCCTGAATGCATTCACATGCTATATGCTTATCTCCACTTGCATTTATAACATGATAATTTCTGTTTTAGAAGGTCATGGATATCTAAAACAGGAAACAGATATTTCAGAACTAGTGTTTCTTCACAAGACTGAAGTGCAGTAATGAGATAACTTGAAGTTTACTGTAATTTGGGGTATGCATTAATTGCTTCAACACTTTCAAAGAGATTTCTGTCTCAAGGATAAATTTCTAAGTATCCACTTTGCATGAGACAGATATGGGAAACACTCTATGTCTGTGATTGCTCCACTGGACTTTGAGATAATTTGTTAAAAATGCAGGAGGGAAATTTAGAATAATTCTTTTTTTCCAGGGTATTTCAGGAATAGTAAAAATGTTTAAGAAAAGCTTATGCCTGTTGAGTTTTCCTTATAGCAGACTGCATTGTGGTTAATTCTGCTGACTGCCGTATGTAGTCTTGTATTACTATAACAAAAAATATTGGCTGCTTTTAAATATAGATATTACAGTTACTTGGACTCTGATCTTTATGGACCAGAAGATGGGAAATGGTAATTAATAGATTCGGTATGTTTGAAGCATAGAGAAAGACAAAGAGGCAGTGTGTGATGTGGAAAGGAGCGGACTCAGAGAGCAGAAACCAAGGAGGGCTCCAGTCCAGTGCTAAGAGTACTTGTGCCCTCTTATGATTTCCTGACCATAAGCATGAAGAAGGGTGAAGGAACAGCTGGAGATGTAATGTGTTTTTTGACAAATAACAGAGAACCATAACAGGAACGACACATCCGATGGCTTGTGTAAATCACACAAGTCACTATTTTTGTCAGAGATTTAAAGATGTTTTGAGCATCATTGACAATTCTGCTTTTTTTTATGGTGTCCCTTCAGCTAATGTCAAATTTATACTGCTCTGATCTAATATGTTTCTTCAAGGGAGTTTCCACATGTATATTGAGGGAATAGGGAGTGTAATAAAGCGGACCCTGCTTGCTGTCTGCTGTGTTGTTTCCTTTCTCCTTTCTTTAGGTGTGTGTATTTTGTCTGCTGCAGCAGCAGGAGTATTCCTTGAAGGCTTTGCTGTATAGCTGGTTCCATTTCTAGTTTCAGTTTACCCTGAAGGGAAACCAAACCTTTGCTCTGGTGGGATATTCCAGTAAGTCTTCACTCTTTTGACCATTTTTTTGCTTGATTCACAGCATCTTATTAAAATCATTGCTTTTTAATTGACAGAGTGCTGAACTTGGCTTGTGCTCATCAGAGAGAAACCAGTAATAAAATCAATGTCCTGTCATGGAGCTGGAGCTGACATAAAGCTCCTGGTCTCTGTCATCAATCCAGGGTATGCTGTGTTATGGTGGCAGAAAGGCTGGCATTTTGTCACTGTTTTGGGTTTTTATCTTTGTCTGAATGCAAATAATGGGTGAATGTGACACATAATCATTAGATTTAGGCCATGTCTGTGCTCGGAGTTGTGGTAGTTTAAATGAAGACTTGAATTTAAAATATACAAACTATTCTGCAGTAACTTTCTGCTCTGAAGCAGACTTTTAAGGGCTGTCATACATCACCAAACTCTTTTTCTTTGAGGAATTCACACTCCTTTGAATTAACTGTGGTGTGGCTCACTAATATAGTACAGGCCATATTATACAGAAGCACAGAATTTTGAGACAGTTGGGTTAAATGCAGGTTAATTGCTTAAAATATGAATGCTATGTTTCTCGTCAGTCTCCTAAGTTATTTCAGTGTGGTTATTTGTGTCTTTGGCTCTCTTCCCAATTTTCCTAAACATCATCTCTAAGTAGTGTTTAAAGATGTTGATATTTCTGATGTCTAAATGAATGGCTGAAAATCTCTGGCAGTGATTTACTCTTCATCTGAAGATTTACTCCTAGACAGCTGTGGTATATTTTTGTTCACCCCATCAATCTCCAAATTACGTTTGCCCCTATGGTTCATTTTGTTAAAGGGATGCCACGTTAACATATCAACTGTGTGAGCCAGGCTGTGATACTTCATGGCTTTCAAAGTGTTCCAGGCCTTTTTGGATGAATGACTGGCAGCCTGTGGGCCTCTGGCAATCTCTTATAGCGAGGCTGTGATCAAGTTGTTTGGAGCAGAAGTCAAGGACAATTCTTCATTATCATCTTGTTTCTGCTGGTTGAGCTCTTTCATATAGGGGTCTTGATGATAGAAAGGAAAGTCTGCATGAAGAGCCTGGAAGCTGCACATCCCAAGTGCACTGAAGTGAAGAGAATCAAAGGGTGAAACTTCTGTAACCAGCAGGAGCGGATGAAACACTGCAGTAGTCTCTGCACAGATCTGCCCACACCCGTGTGTACACATAACTTAGAAAAAATTGCTTTCAGGAAAGGGCAAGAAATAACTAAAAGAAAGAAATGGCATTTTTTCTATTTCTTCAGTGATGCATTCTTTTTTTTTTTAAATTTTATAATTATGGATGCATTTGTAGCCAGATCAATGTTGTGATCACACAGCTGGGAGCAAATCCTGAAGTCTGGTTCCAGATCTGGGTCAGCAATTGAATGTCCCAGGAGTTCAGTGTGGGAGATAAGTTGGAATCCAGTGTTCTCCAAGTACACGTCAAGCTGAAGCAGTAAACTCCCTCTCTCCCCTTAATGTACTTGCCTACAGACATAATGCAGCAGATACTCAGCTGTGTGCAAGGTGCGCTGCTTTGAGGCAGCCAACTGTACCCACATGCCAAAATTCCTGCAGCGAAGGATTGCAAACTTCTGGCTTTCACCCCTTTCTCCCAGACAGGCCTCCATGGCAGGCAAGGGCTTGACTGAGACTCCTGTATGTATTTACCAGTCACAGACTCCCTTCCTTGGGGGAAAGAGATCTGCTTTCTTCTTCTGTCAGGGTATCTAAGTGCTGGATCCTGTTTGCTGAGGCACTGAGTGGAAAAGAGACAAGTGGACCGGGAGGTAAAGTGGCCAAGGATGAGTTGGAGGTTGAAACAGCATCTACTGTTTGTCAAGGCCATTTAATTCCAGGCAAATAGTCTTTGAGCTTCTTAAACTATGCTTGGGGCTGTTTGAGTTATTACTGAAAGGCAGCCGTTCCCAGAGCTGAAGGCATCAACAACATAATAGCATGCAGAAACCCCATGGTGCAATAACATGAAAAATAGTGCTCTCCAAATAATACTACAGGATGGATTTAAAATAGGAATTTGAGGCTATTTAGACTAATTGCTGGGCTGATTATCCTGCAATCATCACTTCTGGTTCTGCTCATTGCTTTGGTTCAAAGTTCGTCAGCTATTCTCTTCCGTCATGAACATTTATAGTCACATATTGCAGTCACGGCTCTGTTACACCCAGTGATCTTATATTGGCTTGCTGTTCTTGTGTTTGTTACATAGAAATTGCCATGTTTCACTCTGTTGGTTTAACAGACTGTTAATTAGGCAGTTTCTAAGCAGTAGTGCCAGGTAGGAATAAATCTGCCAGACAGTAACATTGCTGTAGTTCTCCAGTTATAGTGGGTGGGTAACATCAGGTCAACAGCATTTGTCTTCTGCCTGCATTTAGTGAGACCTGGGCTGAATGAAGTGTCCTGGAAAGGTATAAACATATCTGAAGTATTAGCGTTCAGAAATATGAAAAAAAACCTCTGAACATTATGCATGGGAAGCTTTAGCACAATCTGATATACTGTCTATTACAGTCAGTCCTTAGATAATTGATGGAATTAAAATACTCCTAAGACCTGGAGTCTGACATTTGTTGGCTTTCTCCCCCCCACCTCACCTCCTTCCCCTGACCCTCCTCCTCAAGAAAAAAAAAAAAGCTGTCTTTCTCTAATTTATGAGACAGTCTCATAAATTACCATGGTGGAATTAGTTGTCCAACTGCCTGTGACCTGCTGGGTATTTGTTGGAAAAAAAATAATGAATTCTAAGAGTTTCATGAATCTTAATGTGAATGATTCTCCATCTGAAGGTTTGGACTGGATTGATTATTCCCTGGTTTAAAATATTTCCCTCTTCCATTCCAAGAGTAGTAACATTAACCTATTCTTACGGAACCTGTCACCCAAAATGCAGATAGCAAAGAGTTGGAGAGAAGAGCTGGCAATTCACCCATAATTTCAAAATGTTATTGGTCTCCAATTACCACGTTAAAGGGAAGCCAGGATCATTTCATGCGTGACTTGCTAACCAAGAACGGAGCTAATTTTAACAGAGGACATTAAAAAAAATTTTTTTCGACCAATGCTAGTGTTGATGTTTGTATCCTGAACTGGACATAACTGGAGTTGTTCAATGAAACGGAGTTGAGACCCTGAAAAGTGTCTCGTTCCTCTCTTTCTCAAAGGGAGATCATACTCTGCAAACATGTTTTGAGATTTTTTTTTATTTTCTTTTTTGTCCTTTGTGATGAGTTTTGAGCACTCACATCATCAGTACCAAGCTGGACAGGCAAAATCTTGCTGAGAATGATCTGTACTATCTTGTGCGTTTGAAAGGGGGAGGTACAGCCACGGCATAGGATGCTAAGGGACGGGGGAAGGCAAGATAATGTCAACTCTGTGTTACCCTAATATTAAGCTAGAAGATCTCCACTGTATTGTGGCGTTCCTGACACCACCATCCTTGAGAGGGTAAAGATAGGAGCCATTCAGGTGTCACCTGCTTGTCTCTGCAACAAGTTTGCAGACCCTCAGGGTTTCTTTAATCCATCTTAAAGGATAGGGATGGTCTCCTGTGTTCCTGAGGTTTGAAGAGACCCTAAGGCTGTTAGGACTGTGTGCCAGTTGCCCTGTGTATGAGGATTAGAGCGTAAGCTATGAAAATTTTGATGTTCATGCAGCTGCTTTGTGTTTGAAAGTCTCTGGCTCATGTAAGCCATCTGAATCATGTATTTTCAGTACGTCCATTTTACTGTTAGGAAGTGTTGGAAAGATCAACACATGCCATTTCCCCAAGGTCAGAATTATCTGTAAACCTTCAGCCCAAAGCTGTACAGCTCAGGAGACACAACCTATAGCTCGTAACACACGTAATAGGAAGGATGCTTATCAGCAATAATCTTTCTAGCTTCTGTCTTTACTTTTTATCCTAGTTCATTTAGTTTCATCATCTGAGAGACACGCATTTATAATATTTTAAATGTTTTAAACTGGGAGTGATGGTTGAGAAACAATCCAGCCGAAATGAGGACAGTGCAGCTAGGGATACTGATTCTCCTCCAGACTTGGTCCCTTGAGGTGAGAAATGTGCCATTCGTTTTAATGCATCTGCTTCCTCAGGTAAAGCTGCCTTGCAAATAGTGGCAAGAGGATGACGTCTTCCAAATGACCAACAGAATGGAGGAAATAATGCTCTGGTGGCTTCTCTTGATTTAAAATATGGCTTCGTGTGACTGAATCGTCCTTTTCTTTTGCTTACCCACTTCAGCTCACCTTTCTTCAGCCCCTGGAAGGAGATGCAGCACTGAAATCAAGACAGGGTATTGTGAGAAACTATGCTCCTCATACGGGGCAGCTGAAGAAGTCTAGCATCTGATAGTAATTGATTAGTAAATTAAATTTTAACAACCTAGAGGCTGCACGCGGTCCAGCCCTGCTCCCCTAATATAAATCATCCAGATTTGCAAATATGAAACACATGTTTTCTGTCTGACCTTGTCTTTTATGGAGCAGTGGAGATTGCAAACGCAGATGCTCAGGTTTGTCTGCTTTCTTGGCCGCCGAGGCCATAAATGGCAGCTTTGCTCTCAGAGCACACGTTACGTTGACGTTGCTTTGTGAACTGGAGAACAGATACGGCAACAGGCAATAAAGCTGGGCTGGATGCTGTTCAAACAGCTTCGCTCCCCTTAGGCCTTGTTCACCTAGAGCGGGACTGTGACCTCCGATTGTGGGCCCAGACCCTCTCCATTCCCTTGCCTGGGAGGGAGGAAGACACCAGCTGCCCTCCTAACACGGCTGACAGCAGAAGGCAGGCAGGCAGGCAGTCACCTGCTGTTTCTGCCTGCAGCAAAGTGTAGGTGTTGCCGGTTTCCTAGCTCATCTGGCTTAAACCCAACAGCCTTGGAGCACTCTGGCTCAACCAGTCCTTGATGGCTTTCCCCAAGCTTGTTCCCTGTAGCTTCAAGCTCCGACACTCACTTGGGCACCACCAACGTTGATCACCCTTTTCACAGAGGTGTCTAATGAACCTGCAAAGTCAGTTTTCCCTTTGAGGGCTGAAGCCCATATGCTTTTATCCCCCCAGAGGATTTTATCCCCCCCTCTGTATATACCATTTCTTCCCCCTTTCTCATCGGAAGGGCATGTCCCAGTCTGACACCTAATTTTTAGCACTGCTATTCTGGACCTGAAGCAGAGACTGCATGTTTAAAGCCTCAGATCTGCTCTGACTGCAGTCAGTGGGAATTTTCCTATGTAGGTGCTAAGTATTATTCAGTGTAAGCAAAACTTGGCCTGTTAGTTTTAACTTTATTTTCCATTATAAATCAAATCCTCTCTAATTTTTGCCTGAAATCTTTCCTTCTAGAGAGGAATTTGCTGTAGCTATAACATTGCCATGAAGTATTCCAGCCATGAGAGCTTGAAAGGAATTTTCTTCCTTTCTAGAAGTCATGTTTCTTAGGGAATTTGACTTGGTCTAAGACTTCTGAATGTGATTTATTGATGCATTTTGACCTAGAGAGTAGTGTTGCTGGTTGTTGGGAGAGCAAATGAATTCAATCCTGAGGCCATCAGCTTTGTTAGGCTCTCTCTAGGTCCCTGATGAAGGCATCACTGATGAAGACCTAGCTTTGTGGATCTTCTATACTTCTCCATGCCTGACCCTGTCACACCTCCTCCCAAGATGGAAAAGAGCTGAAGGAAAAAGAAATCTGCTCCATGGACTGATTTGCCTGTAAGTGGTTATAGCACATTAAAAGTGTATCTGCAGTGCACTCTCTGCATTAGCTTCGTACAAAAGGGATTCAGTTCATGTACTACAAAACCACCCCATAATGCAAATCAGCGTTTGGTACGAGGGAGATGCTTGGGAAGCTGCCTTCAGTCCTGCATCTCAGATCCCAACTACAACGCTCTGGACACACCAGTAACAGGCAAGACAGACATATAAATTTTACTGCAAAGAGGAGTCCCAAGAGAGCACTGTGATACCTTTGCACTTAGCAACACTCAACAAGATTTTGTTCTAAAAGTATTTCATAGCCAAATAATATCTGGAGAATTATTTTGAGGTGGGAGAGAATCCTTTAAAGCACTTTTTTTTAGTTGCATGAAAGAGTTTACTCATGTGACTAGTGGTACAGTGTGCAGTTAAGCATTGGTTCAGATGTTCACAGATCATCTTAAATCTTAGCTGCACTATTGATCTTTAAATCTTAGTGATTGCATGAAACATATGAAGCTGCCTTTCTGCAGACTGCTGTCAGCAGGCTTATACTCTTTTATTGCCTTCTTTTTTGTCCAGGATGTTCAGCATCTTTTGTGTGTGTAGCTAGGGCTTTTTTATTATTATTTTTAAAGGCTAGAGCTCTCAGTTCCAAGCTGAGGGAGTCCTTACCAACGTTAAATGAGACTTTAGAGTAGTCAAGTGTATGGTGAGGGTGGAAATTAAATTTTCACCTACTGGAAGTTTTTATTGTTAATTTTTTAACACAACATCCATGGAGCAGCCACTTAATAATAGCAGTATATACTAATATCATTAATGTACCTTGTAATGGAAAAAGCCCTTTCCACTCACTGTAAGAACATCTTCAGACTATGCAGTCATTTCTATTAGAGGGCTACAGCACATGTAGACATTAATTTTATGTAGGAAGCTAAATTGATGTACTTTATTCTCCAGAGTAACAAACATGTTCTTTGAGACAGTGTTTTTTATCACTTGTTTTAGGCTTTTAAACCTGGAGATGTCAGTCATTAGTGCCTATTATTGTAAAAAATTAAAAGCTAAGGTTCCTGCATGAATTGATGTTGGATGACAAATTCCTGCATTTCAGTATCATTTCGATTTGTGTGTTGCTACTGTCTGGATGTGGTTTGTAGTTCTGCATTAATTTAAAGTAATAACACCAGGAATTTTGGCATCTTTTTTTTTTCATTTTCCTTTGAGGGAAGAAGTGTTAACAGCAGTCTTGGTTACGTGAGGCAGGAACACAGCAGCGGTCTCTAATGAAGTTCCCATTTCCAGTGATGTTTGCAACCGAATGATCTTTCATCCCTTATTGTACATAGTCACCAGGATTATGACAAACAGGCTTGCTGTTCTGAGCTGTGCCCCAGCCTCTCACTGTTGCATAGCCTGGCTTTGTTGTCCTGCTCCAACAGACTTTTTTTAATTCTAAGCAGCATATTCTTTTGTTCAGCAAGCAATCCCATTCTTGCAGCTGCAGTGCCTCCTCTTAAACCTGAGGCCAGCTGGAAAGTTGGCCGTTTTGCTTGCTCGGTCCAAGACTGCACTGAACTTTCCTGTGTCTGGTTGTGAAGGTGTCATGGCTCTCTACAGCTGGACCCTGGTGGTGCTGAACCATCTGGGGAAGACAGTACACTGCCTCGCACAGCACAGCTCAGTAGCTGTTTATGTGCAATAACTGGCAGGGAAGAAGGGGAACAAGTCTCTCTCTGGTATAATGGGAGATTTTTGAACTTTGCCTTTGTGCAAAACCCTTGTTATTGCTTTGTGGCCATCAGAAGCTGTGGGGCTGGGGACTCCAGGCTATACACAGACTTGCAGAGCTGACACTGGAGACTGAATCTTTCACGTGAAGAATGAGTGATTTGTGTGTCTGTGATATCTGCTGCTTTTGGAAAAGCTGGCAAATGCGGGCCTCTGTCAGCACATTACCTTGGTATTGCTTTGCTGGTCTGGGTAGAACCAGCTGCTTGCTTACCGCCTTGCACTGCTGGAAAGAGTCACTGCACTGAGGGGACTGCTCTAAAATGCTCATGTTTGGGATTCTCTTAATAGAAGAGACCAGCTACCATGTAAACTCATGTATTCTTAAGTATTCCCTAAACCATCTCCTTTGAGGGGACATCAGAATTATTATTTTTTTTAATCACAGGTGACTTAAAGTTCTGCCTTTGCTGAAAAAAATAATCATAGTATAAACCTGCCAATGTAACAAATCTATACACTATATGTAGGAATACATATGAACATATGCAATATATACAAATACATATATTATGTTAGCAGATACAATTCTCTAATGCAGCGTCACTCAAACATGCTGTGGGATGTCACATCGTGCACTTGAGTAAGCTATAAATGGCCTTTCCCAAGCTGTGCTACATGGCTGTGAATCTCTCCTCTTGACTGGTGGCTACATGAAGTATCTTATGGAAGAGATTGCATAGTTTCAGAGTTTGCTACAAATGAGACTATATGGAAGGGAACTTCACTGCTGAAGGCTACCATTATTGTTGCCTTTCTTCTTAATTAAGACTGCTGTTAACACTTATTCCCTCAGAAGTGAGACTTAAAGGTGAAGTGTCCACCCCCCACCTCCAATTTACCTGAGAACACAAAGTTCTTACAACAAATTTTGAGGTTTTCTTCTGTAAGGATCTTGGCAAGTTACTTACAGTCCCAGCTGAGCTGGAGTCGGCCATCCTGCTGTGACAGCAGCGAATGTCGCTAGCCACCCGAAGCTCTCCTGTGTTGTAATAATCATTCATATACCTAAATTTATATGTATTTTCCCCTTTTTATTCCAGCCCCTGGGGAATTAGGGAATTAAATTTTATTTAATGTTAGCCCAATTGTCTGAAACCTCTTTGAGTGTGAGCTGGGGTGTCCCTGGGAGAGGTCTGGAAGTCTTCCAAACTTGTAAGACCTGCAGACTTTAGGGAGCTGTTGCATGCAGTTTTTCAATGTGGATTTCTTTGCCAGATCAGGTCTGAAACAGATTAGAGATCATTGTGATGAAAGTTGAAGAAGGCTGAATGCTAAAGAAAATGTAACAGCTGCTGGAATGTGCAAACGTGGGGTCAAAACTGTACACGACTGAGGAGACAGATCCAAGAAATAGAAGTTCATGGGCTGAGACTCACTGAAATTACATCAATTACAGTACTGTACAGTGTAACTTCTTCAGATAAGCTTGTATATAGGACATCAAAAACTAAATCCCTTTATAACCTTGTCAAATCTATAAGCAATTGTTGCCTTCTAATCCTACCCTTCATCCTAATCCAGGCCTCCATCCTTTTTTTGCCTTTCTCTCTGTGTGTATATCTGTCTAGTGCTCCCGTTGATTTGTGTCTTTCAGAGAAAGGCCTGGCTGGTGCCTGAATCACTTTCCTTCTGTTTTCATTACTTGACGATGCCAGCTACTTCACACAGGCATTGGGCTGACCTGTTCAGTTGGCTTTAGCTAGGACTAGCTCTCTATTTCACGTTCATGTAAGGCTTACTGATCTGGTTTATCTCAGAGTATGGCAGCTGCAAATAAACAAACTATTTGCCAGTGGTGAGCACAGAGAGACTCAGCCATAGAAACTTGTTAGCTCTGGAGGTAAGCCTGAAAGTTAGATAAGCAAGGAGAATGGGCAACTTTTTCTACTAGCCCTGGAAAAATGCTTGGCCAAAAAGGAGATCTGGTCTTCTTTGTTGCAGCCTTTTTGTTAAGCTCCTGGAAATCCTGGGAGTGGGTTCCAGCTCAGCTGCATGATCTCTGTGTGATCTCTGATATTCAATTAAAAATAAAAAAGCCACATCACCCAGCAATACCTGCTTTCCCTGTTGGTAGCTCATTCCTTTTTTGGGGAGTTGCCTATCTCCAGGATGCTGAAGAAGTATTTGTCTCTATGTTTTCCTTGGTTATTGCAATGCATCCATAAATAATACGTTTCCCTCTCTAAACTACATTTAATTCTTCTATCAAGGTTATTTCAAAAGAGTTAGCAAGCATAGGTAAAATCCATACCTTCTCTTTTCCTTCTGTTTTCCTGTAAGATCTCCTGCTCATTCAATTCCAAAGGCTGATCTCTGGGAGTTTGGAGAGACTGTGTCTGTCTCCCAGCGAGAGCCAGACAGTTTTACCTAAGCAGGGATCTGCTTACCTTGTAATTTTACTTTGTCATTTTACTTGTAATTCAGCAGCTCAGAGGTCACTTCTGCCCTATATTACTGAAGAGCCAGAGCAAAAAGGATGTGTTTTGCATTACTGGCATAACCCACATTTTCTGTAAACTTTAATTATTTTCTGTGTGGCATTTGCCTCATGCAATGAAATCATTGCTCTCCTGGTGCAATTTCTTTATCCCACTGGTGCAAATCTGTAAAGACAATCTAACCTTCAATGACTGAGGCTCAGCCACTGCTGCAACACATGGTATTTATAATCCTACCACTTGATTAGGTGTTGAGCGGTGTCTGGAGAGGCATATGTGATAATTCAGTTAACTTGAGTGGCTCTGTTTGAAAAAAGATAATAAACTAACTAAATATAAAAAAAAAAAAAAACAACCAAAAACCCTGAGAAATTATGTCATGGATCTGCTCCCTAAAACCCACAACTCTTCTGGGGCTTGCACCTCTGTTAGGTACTTTAAGTGAGCGAACTTCAAGCTTTTAAACAACAGGTTGAGAATTGGTGCACTAAAGGCCTCCAAAGAGTTTTTAAAGAGTCTTTATCTTGCTTTTAACAGGCACTGCTGATACTGAAGATGCAAAGAGAGAAGACAATTCTTGATGAGCTATGCAACTACGTTGGCTGAACAACTATACTTCACTCGACCTCCAGAAAACTCAGTGTCTATTCTGAGGAGGCTCACGTGTTTCTTGCAGTAATGCTGTGTCTCACATGCTGGCTAAGAGTTTGGATGAGGATCATCCCAGGCCCAGGAGGGCCAATGCTTTGTGGTGCCGTGGCAGTACCGAGGGATGGCTGGAGTACAGAGGAGCCTCCTGGAAGAAAGCACAAGGCAGTTCTCATCCTGCCAGCCTCCTCGCCGCCTCCCTGCTTGCCCGCCCACGCCGTCATGTCTAGACTGCCGCCCTGCACGGGGCAAGGACTCTGAGCTTAGCACTTTCAAGTCAAGTAAAGCTCCCGTCAAGGGAATTTTGCCTTGGAGATGAACGTGGGCTTAAGCATCCAGTGGGTTTATAAGCAGTTTGTATCCCTAGGCTCTCCATGCCTGCATTTTACCGCTTCGGGGCCCCTAGCGGGTCAGTGCTTTGGGACGTTATCGCTACCGGCTGGCAGCTGGACAACTTGTGTCTCACAAAGAAATTTCTCTGCAATTTCAGAACTGGTTTTGTTCTGACCCAGGGTGAGACACACGGCTCCAAAGAGTTTTACGGGACAGGAATGCCAAAAAAAGTTGAAAGCCAAAAATAACTTTTTTTTCCCCCTCCCTCTTTTCACCTCCTACCCTTCAAGCCAATATTCACTCAGGGCATGGAAAGGAAGGGAGAGGCATGTGAAGACTGTCAGAAAGTGCAGTGGCTGTAAAACTTCAGGGGAGTGGGCTGCAGCATCTGGTTTGGTTGCTGAGTTCTGAAGAATTCAGTCAGTAATAAAGCTTCACCCACACATTGTTTGTGACAGAACTGTAGCTTCTGTTGAAAACTACTCTTGGCCATTTTATCAGCTGTAATCAGCACCTGGACAGATTTAAGAAGTAACAGCTACGGCCCAAAGGCAACCAGCACTCTCCACAGGAATAAAGTTTGAAGAAATAACACTTCCCCAGGAGATGGAGCAAGAAGATAGTGTGTTACAGATATCTTTAAAAACAGAGTCTGATGTGCCCAGGGAGAAAGAAATTATGTAGAATAGTTTCACAGCAAGATGCTGGACTCGGAAAACCATCAGAGCACAAAGTGGGACCCAGAAGTAAGGACCACGGGATCAGTTTATGTTGGGAGGGACCTCTGGAGGTCCCAGGGGCAGCCCCTCTCCAGACAGGACCAGGCTTGTAGCTGCATCAGCTGACTTGGGGCTGTCTGGCTGAGCCTTGAATGTCTCTAAGGTCAGAGATCCCACAAGTTTTTTGCATCTTTTGTGGTTAAAAAAAAAAAAAGAAATTCTCATATGTAGTTGGAATCTCCTGTATTGTAACTTGTGTCTGCTACCTCTTGTCCCTTCACAGTGTACCTTGGAGAAGAGCCTGGCTCCATTCTCTCTACAGCCACTTATTATGTGGCTGAAGATGGCAGCTAGCTATCCCTTTAACCACCCCAGGTCTCTCTGCCTATTCTTACTTGTTTCCTAACACTGCTTAATGTTTTATATTGCTTCCAGAAACTAGATCTGGGGTCAGGAAACATCATTAAATGTAGGTTTGTCCCACAAGCTGGATCCCAGTGAGCAGCCTGGGAAGTGCCAGAAGTGGAAGGAGAGTGTGTGGGAGGAGGGGTGTCGTGGGGAAAGCGGGGAGACTCCTCTTTTAGACCTTTGGGTTGATCAGCATAAACCTTTCCTACGGCCTGAAACTGAATGGCACTAAATCTTGATAGTAACCATCTGTAAATGTGTGTTAGTGATCACTGCTGGAAAGGGTCAGCTTTTATGCTTTATAATGTTCTTAATAGGTGTAGCATAGTCATGTCTTATAGGCACCCTTTCTGTAGAGGTTTTTTTTCGTAGTGTGGATGTTTCTCAGGAAATGTGTGTGATGGAGGACCCGGTATAATAGTGTAGCAGTAGAAACAGCCTACTGACTGACTACAATGGCTCAAAGTGGCTTTCAATCCTTTTTTTAACTGTTTATCTGCAGCTGTGACAATTGAGGAAGGTGTTCCTGTGGAAAGGGGATAGGCTTGTGCAACTGGTACTGGGAGTTCAACTCCACTTGTTTGCTGGTTGATAACTGTTTGTGTGAGAGGGTAGAGGTATAGGGGTACTTTCCAGAAATAGAAATAATCAGATGCTTGCACCATAGTTCAGAGTTCAGTTCCTATTCCTCTGTCTGAAAGAGTCTACTCTTTCAAAAAAAAAAGAGAAGAAATCTTGAATTGTATGGCTCTTGACATCTGAACCACTTCTCTTCTGGTTTTATATGAAAGTGGGATATAAGTTACAGTTGCTTTGGGAATCCATACTTCAGAGTTTTTGCCTTCTGTGAGTCTAATTTCTCAATCTGACTATTCCATTAAACATATAAAGTGAATGAGGCTATAAACACTTGCAAGTAAATGTCCTAATTGTTATGTAAACAACATAAGCATGTATGGCATTTTAAGCAGAATGAAGGACCAAATCTTGCACCAAACAGCTTGGAATCTAACTACACAAATGAAAAACTGCTTGCCAAGTCTTGCTTAAATGTAGCATACTTATTTTTATTACAAAAAAAAAAAAAAGAGAAGTGAATTTCCAAGGTTTATTTTTCCTTCTTTAGGTGATGTCATTAGACTATATCGGCAGGGGTGGTAAGAGAAGGGGAACCTGTGTCCCCATTCTGCAACCTGTCTGTGGTAGTGTCTGCCTGTCTGAAAGTCAAGCGCAGCTGGCAGAGGTCTGTTCTCCATCAGTCTCGGTGCCTTTGTGATGGTGACACTGGCTGCCACAGCAAAGCTATACACCCTGCTTTCATCCTTAGCATCTGTATGGTTAAGAAAGGACAAGTGCAGTGCGGAGTCCTTGTCAGCAACGTGTACATGCAGCTCCCTTTGTTACCGCCATCAGCTGTCCCCCATTTCACCCTCTTTAAAGCTATTGCCCCTCCAATTTCCTCTTTACTGGTGCCTCTTTTTTTGTGGGGCTTATATGAGTTATGCAAAAATATGGCAGTTTTCTTCTGTTGATTGAATTCAAGTACAGTCCATGGGAAACAGGTTTTTGAAAGTCATGAACTAGAGTGTTGGCTCAGGCTGACTCACAGTGTCTGAATCTTGGTGAAATGCAGCCAAATCGTGCCGTTGATTAGGAACAACAGTCCTTGATCTATTTTGATCCATCTTGATAGGTTTCATAAGCACAGGTTGGGAAAACTGATGAGGGAGAAAAAAAAATAAAAAACGCTTCATTTCATAGTCAGCAGCAAGATGCAGTGTACTGAGATCTGGCTAACCTCTCTGCTTTGTGGATCTTCCAGATGAATTTGTAATAGCAAAGGAGGAATGTTTTTGGAAATAGGTGTTGCCAGCTGAAACAGAAAACACATTTCTGTAAACACCAGTGGTTGCATTTGATTTTTTTCTCAGAATTAAAACTGATGGGTTTTCTTTAACAATCCCTCACGTCTGGTCACCCTCGCATCTTTTTTCCATATTATCTGTTGCCATAGTATCCAAGTAATGATGCCAACATGACTTGAGATGAGTGAAATCGCACGTTTCTGTGTGTTTACCTTTAACTTGGACAATGAGAATATAACGGAAAGCTGCACCAGATGTATAAAACTAGTAAGGCTGAGAATTGGATTTGGGTGGGGGTACTCACATACACAACTTTAGGTCTATCCTTTAGCTCCCTTGTTTAGCACTTGGGCTCTTTGAGCAGTTAGTGAAGAGAGATGCCCCAATTCAGAGCAGGCACAAGCTGGTAGCCTGCTTTGCCTTCAGCCATATAGGGAGTGTGAACATAAACATTAAAACACTGTTCGTCTTTCCTCAGCATAAAATTAAGTGGGTTAATTGGTTTGGGTGTTGGATTTTTTTTGGTTTGGTTTGTTGTGTTTTTTTTTTTTTTTTCTTTCTTTTTTGCCTTGTTTTCGTAACCTTACTTGAACTCTTTGTGCTAAAGGTAGAAAAAACTGTGTGGTCTTATGAAAAATATTTAATAACATCATTTTCTTATCTGAATACTTAATCTTACTGTTGGTGTGCATATTCTGCATTGGAGATGATCCATATTCCTTAAAATACTTTTCCTTGAGAGTAAACACATAACCTGCATGAGGGAGGAAGTTTTGTCCTTGTGACCTTTAGGGACACACAGAGGGGACAAAAGGCTCCCTTCCATGTTGTCCTCAAGGCAGTTTGCTCCCTTGTGCCAGAGACACAGACTCTCACTGATGAACTTCCCCACCTGTTACTTTGTGTAGTTATGGTCTGTGCTGCTGCCAAATGGTAAAAGCTTCTTTTCAACAAGAGACCAGCAGACTCTGTGTGTGTGTGTGTGTGTGTGTGTTTGTCTGTCTTCTTCCAGATACCGTGTTGAACTGCAGCCCCAAATGCAAGTGAAATAATTGTCTTTTCTTGCCGATGTGACCTATACTAATGTTAAAAGATGAAGTGTTCTAGTAAGTGAAGGTTTACAACTGTTTGCATGTTGAATAGTTCTGGTGGGAGCCAATGCATGACTAGGAAGGACAAACTTCAAAATGAGTACATCCTCTATAGAGCCCTTTTAGAGAAGTAATTCCTCTGCCCGTTTCCTTAAACTTATTCAGCTCCTGACCTGCAAGGCAGAAAAGACTTTTCCTGAGTCACTAAGGGTTTATCCCCTTTCAGGGTGGTTCTGTAGTAAGCCTGCTCCCCCAGATCCCTTCATCCTGTTTCCCATAGCTCACACTCATGTAGTTGGGAGTGAAGGAAACCTCAGCGTGCTGTGCTGAGCTGCAAGGAATGCTCTAACATATTGCTCAGAGGGAGTTTGCTAGGAAAATGCCATCTTCACTGCTCTCCGTGGCTTTTCTCTTTACTTTATGTCAAGGAGCTTGAGTTCAGTGCATGAGTATCATCAAAACCCTGGCCACAGAAAAAAGGACCATCTTATATTGCAGGCATTGAAATTGGCTTCCTCAGGCTGCAGCCAGGACAGTCAGTTCAGATGTGTTTCGTGCAAAGCTCAGCAGAAGGTGGCACCCTCTCTTTGGGGCTGGCCACTTTGCTTGATGCCTCCAGCCTCTGCCCAGGACACCTTGAATAAGTGCTCAGCATAGGGACCATCTCCCTGAATGTCTTTGGGAGGAGAGCTGGGGCCATCTGAATCCATGCTCAGTCAGCTGAGAAGGGAAGGGATGGCTGGAGGAGAGGAAGAGAAATGCCATGGTTATGTTCCGAGCATCCATCTTCTGCTGCAGCACAGCAGACTCAGCATCTGTCAGAAACCCTGGTAGAGACCAGTGTCCTTCCTGTCATTTGGACCCTGATGAAGACCACCAACAGTTTTTTAAAATTTTTTTTTAAGCTGAAAGTAGGTGAAGTAGCTATGTAAATCCCACACCCCTGAAGGAATGGCTGTGGAGTCCGTCTACATAAAACAAGCAGGAGAAATATTACTTCATCAACAAAGTACTAAGGATGTGTTTTGAATCCACACATCATGAGCTAATTACCAGATGGGCTGAGTACTGCAAAAAAACCAGCTCTGATAAACATCAAAAAGGATGATTCAAAAAGCCATCTGAAATGCATTCTGTCTCCTTTCTCACACAAACGACCTTCACTCATTTTGTTTGGCATCACTGTACCTTTTGCTCCGTTAGTTTTCCTCAGTTTTTTCACAGTGTCATTTGCTAGGGTGGGAGTACAACAGTGCCATTTCAAAGGAGAACCTTTGCTCGGTCTCTCCCAGTGCCTTGTGCTAGTGCAGGAGTGGGAGCCTGCTTTTGCAGGGACCTGCTTGGGGCTGGAACCATCAGGGAGAAGGCTGGGCTTGCTGATGTTGGGAGCTCTGCAGCAGGGCCCTGGCAGCTGTGAACTCATGCAAATTTTTAAGGGACAGGGAAGGGGATCTGCGGGCTGGCACACATGAGACTGATGGCAAGGGACAGGGAGCCCAGGTGTAAAAGGCACATTGTTCTCATTAAGCACAAGGAAGAGAGCGAACAGAGTCAAACCATGAAAAAGGGACAGTTTTTGTCCTCTGGATGCCCCTTTACAGCAGATTTAAGTAATGTAATTTGTTTATTTGGCCAGCAAAACAATTGGTAGATAGAAACATTCCTTGAGGTTTTTTTCTCATCTATTTGTTCTTAAATCTGTTTTCTTTTCTTCTTTTTCCTTCCCTTTTGAATAACAAGGCCAAAAGCAGTTTCATCTGTATTTCTGCTCATCTCTAAAGTCATGAGCAGTGAGGACCCCGTTTGTGCTCAGCTGATGGTGAGCTTAGTCTATGGATTAAGAATAAAACCAAACTAAAGCACTTTTGCATATCCCATTTGCCTTTCTGCAGGCCAGGCAACATGATGCTATATCAGGCTTAGACTATCTGAAATTCATCCTTATTTTGTGACAGTTTTTGAGGGAGAGTATTTTGGACCTTTAAGAAATATCTTTAGAAGGGTAGAATCCTCCTTTGAAAAGGAGGAAGGTACCAACCAATTTTTGTCCTAACCTTCCCTGTGCTTGCTTTTGAAATACAGCGAGCTTTACAGCTGGCCTTCTCATTTCTCTCTCTGATTCCTCCACCCCCCACCCAGCCTTCCCACCTCTCCCCAGCATTGGTTAAAACAGGGAGAATTTTATAGCTGGATGAATATGTAGTTAATACACTGTCTTGACCTCCAAAGTTTAGCCTCTACAATGTATTTAGAGATGTCAGCTGAAAGGGTTCATTAATATTTTACTGCATTACCTCACTCTTGTTGCCACAACATTAAAAATGTGCTTTCCTTGAGTATTTGCTACAGGAGTCTGATGGTCACGTCATCATGAGCTGTCTGTGTCTGCTGGCAGCTCCCTCTTCTGCCCCAGCATAGGCTGCAGGAGGCAGTGGCTTCAAAAATTAATGAGAGCTAATATGGTAGTCCTGTGTGATTGAAAAAGGAGACACACTTAACACACACATACACACACACACAGCTGGGCTACCTCAGGCCCTGTGACAGTATCAAACTCCACACAGTAAGACCAGATTCCCTCTGAAAAATGATACTGTCTCATCAAAGCCTTTGAGGGAGGTTTGGGTTGCAACCACAGCGCTGAGAGTTTTATGCTAGCAGGAGATCCTCATGCATTCAGTTGTGGTACCCCATACCTACTGGTGCCAAAGGCAACGAGAAAGGAGCAGGAGAAGGAAATGAAAGGACTGTGTGTGATGTTACCAATGAGGGGAGGCAGGAAAAGATGGTCATAATACATCTGAGCTCTGTGTGTGACACGTGTCCCTTCAGATAACCCACCCTGGCTTGGGCTTATGATCTGGTAAGTTCAGAGCTTGGGCAGGGACAGGGTTGGGATTTTCATTTCATGCATTTTTCTGATTGCGAGCTTATAAATTATTTCTGCATATTGAGGAGGGAGAAAGATGGTTTCCTTCACATGTGAATAATCCCCATTAGTCTTGAGTGAGGAAAGTCTGCAGGTGTCCTGGTCATCGGTCATTGTCCATCTAGTCTTTTCCATAGCAAAATATTATTTTCATTAGATTTCTGTTTTAATAACAGCTCTAAATAGCAATCAGTGGCACTGCTCTTGGGAAGTACCTGTCAGACCAGGAGAGGCAAGGAAAGGTAATTGGTGACCACTTGCGTGGCTTCCTAGTCATGCGACACATCCCTCAGGCAATCTTGAAGCTGTATTGTGAATTATTTCTTATACCATGAACTTTATCAAGTTGAAAAATAGGATTGCAGGAGTTCCTTCATTCATAGGAGTCTCGCTGACTGATTCTGAATACAATTTCTCCTCCACATCTTTTTCTGCTGTCCTGCACCTTAATTCTTAATGCACCCTACAAAAACGTGTAGGAGAAGCCCTTCAGCATGGTGGGGCAGGGTTGTACTGCACTCGTAGCTTCTGCTCCCTTGGCAACTAAACTGGGAGTCTGCTTTTCCTGTTGCATGCTCACACGTTGCTTTGCTCTTGCTTTCCCCAAGCTTTTAACAAAGCATTAGATTTCGTCTGTTTTCCTCCCTCTCAAGAAAGAAGCAACAAAAAAATGATCTGAAATAGCCCATACACACCCAGGGTAGAAACACTGTTTAAATACCGCACGATGCCACGCAGAGCAGCAGCAGTTTTGCTCTCACAGCGTTGCCCAGGGATTAGCCAGTTTAGCAAGTCAGGGAAAACTGCGACTGCTTCAATTACAAACACCGGGAGCTGAATGACTTGCTTTGTCACACACGCAAGTGGGATTTCTGGGACGCCTGGTGTGACTGCGCGGGGTGTGTTGTCACAGCAGCCGTCCTTGCACTGACTGACAAACCAACACCACCGCGTGCATGAGCACACATGGGTTTCTAAATAGAGCTGAGGAAAACATGCTGCAGCTGAAATCTGCTTATCCTCCTGCTGTCTGAAGTTATGTCAGGACCATCTATGGGTGTTACGAGGGATTAAATGCATTCAGAGGCTGGGGAAGAAAACCAGCAGGTTTCTTTGTTCCCTTGGGTCCAGGGGAACAAACACTGGTGGTGTTTCTGCTATCTTGTGGTGAAGGAAAAAAGTAAAGAGATGAGGGGGTTTTGTTTTGTGTCTTGGAATGGCTAAAGATAAAGGAGTGGCCAATATAAACGTCAATTTAAACCATGTCTTGGGAACGTAGGCTTGGCTTTTGCCTGGAGAAGCCTGCCTAGCCATTGCTCCTACCATGAAAATGAAATTCAGTCCCAAATTCCTTAAGAAAAATCCTTTGATAAGTATTTTTTTTTTTAGTGGAAATCAGAGAAAAGAGAGAAAATTAATTGGAACTTCTGTTTCTCTTTGAAGGCACTGGCAACACAAATCTAATGCTGACATGTTACCATGCAGAGGTACGTGAACGAAGGCAATGCTATGGCTGGGAGCTGCTCCTGCCCCAGCCTTGCCCCTGTCCCACCCCCTGGCACCAGGGCACGATCAGGCTGCCAGTCCCCAGTGAGACACAGCTTTTTCTCAGGGCTCAGCCCCTCAGTTTTTGGTGAGCTTCTTGGCTTTTATTGTGAACACAGGCTGCTATTGAGGCACATCTTGGAGCTGAAGTCCAAGTCAATTTGTGGCTGTGGCCGCAGGCAGTGGGTCCCTGCTGTGGGACCCTGGAAGCCCATCCTGCATCTTCACCTTTCACAGCCCACTGAAATGCGAGCACTTTGATTTTAAGCAGCGTCTCTTTAAACAGTGTTACCAGGTAAATGCTGGAAATGGGATATGATCGAAACATTAATGAATATGACATCCCCTCCTTCGCCATGCCGTTTTCCTCATCTCTGAAAAAAACAGTCTATTTGAAATAGAAGACATATTCAGATGACATAGTTAGTTCCCTGTCACCTTACAATTGGGTTGTAAAATGCCCACAGGCTTCACACGAGTGTCCCTGCTCTGCCTTGCCTGTTAGTGCAGTGTTGCACAGGTTGGCTAGATGGGAATAAATGGCCTGGACCCCACGGTCAACAATAGGGATCACTGAGGGAAATGCAGGGTGATGCTCGCCACTGCCACGTGGTTGCTGCAAGAACTGCTGTAGCCAAAACATGATTTCCACAATGTAGTGGAAAAATGCAAGCTCAGCACTGTGAGTGAGTCAGGGCTGCCAAACCTGAGGCTACAGAAAACTGGATCATCTTCAATTTTGTGCTTGATGCTGCAGGAACCACCTGGGTTTGCCAGGAGAGGGACAGTATAAGAATGTGTTTTCTGTCAGTGTGGTGCTGACAGCCATGATGGCCTTTTACCCCTCTGGCTAATGAGTGCTGCCTCTCACAGAGGCGACGTATCACCTCACCTTTTACTTCACCAGAAAATTGTGTAAAAAAAAAAAAAGAAAAAAGAAGAGCAGCTGCTTCAGTTTAAAAGGCCAATTTGTGAGAAGGTGAGGAAACAGAAAGCAGCATTCAGCTCTGGATCTTGGGCTTTTCCCCTGGCCACTCAGCTCTGTGCCCTTTTTCTTCACAGGAGGAAGAAGCTGAAGCAGGAACTGCTGAGAGGTCCATTTTCAGGTAATGTAATTAGCATTTCTTTATTTATCGAATTGCAAGAGAGAATAGTAATTGGGGACGCCTTGGTGTGGCAACAGTTCACAAAGAATTATGGCTTTTTTGTCTTCTGACACTGGCTACTGTGTAGGAGAATCAGAAATGGGATATAAAAAGAGCAGCCACAGGTGTGTGGTGTATGGCAAAGGTGGGTGGAAGCTGCAGGCACTCACTAGGCGTAGACCCCAGGGACACTCCCCGGCTTTAGCATCTTATTTCATGTAAGAGAGAAGGCTGATCTGCTCAGCGGCAGTGGCACTGGGTGGTTGCTGTTGTCCTGATGCAGCACCTCAGTGACATTTGCTGAAACGAGCCACTGGGTGCTTTCCAGGCAGCAGCAGCTCCCTGGGAGCTCAAAGACTTTGGAGAGAGCACCACAGGAATCAGATAAAATCCCTTCATAGTCTCCTGGCTCTCATGTAAAGTGAAGCTCCTGCATAAAGGTGATTGTCAAGTGCTCAGGAAATGCTCCAAACACTTCTTGGACTGGGTAGTCACCCAATTTGTGAAGAACTCAAAGTAAGGGTGCCAGCATTAGAGCTTATCAGACTTGACTTAACCTCTTTCCTCTATGCCTGGTTCTCCATCTTGGACCTTGAAACAGGCCATACCACCATTTCCTGAAGAAGCATGGCAGAACCCTCTGCCAGCACCTGGAAAGCAACGTTCCTGCCAGCTAAACAGAAGAACTGTACTCCCTGGTAAATGTGTGCATCAGGCTGGTTGTATGAATCACAATGCTGTTAATATGTGGTAACCATAAGGTGATCTGCGTTTTGCAAGTTTCTCCCTTAGTTCGGCCTCACAGCCATGGTTAACTGCTCCCTAGCTCGCTGTGCCAAGATCCGGGGCATAAGAAGTGCCTGGTGGCCAGGCCACTTCCAGAGTGGTCCTCTGATGAGGGCAGCAGAGCTGAGGGGCTGCAGATCCTACTTGCTGGACACTTAAACACACAGTGGCTTCCTGAGCAGAAATGACAAGTTGCCATGCTACAAAGCTAAGAGAAGGAAATCCAAATGGATATGGAGGAAACCTCTGTTCACCTTGCGGGTAAATAAGCACTGTGAAAGACTGAAGGGGTTCTGACACTGCCTTCTTTGGAGACTTCCAGACCACAACTGGATAAGTCCCTGAGCAAAGTGATCTTACGTTGAAGTTTGTCCTTCTCTAACAATATTAATGGTCAGAAAAGCATAGGTTCAGCACTCTGGCTCTCCATGGTACAAGGATGGGTTTTGTGGACTATCGGTACAGTTCAGCCCCATAAAGAAAGAATTTTGCAATTTCTTTTCACAAAAGCCGTGGTCTAGAATGGCAAAATGCCTTTTGTGACAATACCACAGATATGAAATATGTTCTTGCTGACACCGACTAATGGAATGGAATGGAACGGAATGGAAAGGGATGGGGTGGGATGGAATAGAATAGAATAGAATAGAATAGAATAGAATAGAATAGAATAGAATAGAATAGAATAGAATAGAATAGATATAGAATAGAATAGAAACAGAACTATTTCAGTTGGAAGGAACCTACAACATCAACTAGTCCAACTACCTGACTGCCTCAGGGCTGACCAAAAGTTAAAGGATGTTATTAAGGGCAGTGTCCAAATTCCTCTTAAACACTGACAGGCTTAGGGCATCAACCACCTCTCTAGGAAACCTATTCCAGTGTTTCACCACCCTCTCAGTAAAGAAATGCTTCCTAATGTCCTGTCTAAACCACCCCTGGTGCAGCTTTGAACCTGCAGCTTCTTTAGAAACACTAAAAAAATCAAGTCCTGTAAGGAAAGTAAAAACACTGATGCTTATAAAACAAAGCTGACTTTATTATGAGGCTGTTTCTTCTTTTCTTACCTAGGCTTATTCCATTGAAGATCTGCTCCTGTATTGAACAAAACAGGAAGGTGTTCTAAAACCTGGGAAAATAACCATATGAATTTATTTCGTTTAAGTCTGACCTGGTAGCCTTCTAAAAGGCCATTTAATCTCATCCATCCAATTCAGTCCATTTGTACAGGTAAGGGTTTATGTTATCATCCTGTGAGTCATAATTTCTTGATTACAAGGGTGGAAGAAGGAAAACAGGACCTATACCTGGCAGTGTTCAGCTCTGAAAAATTGGACACAGGGGCTTACTAAGGCAAGTCTGTAGTTAAAAGTATTTCTGTATAACTGTACCGTTGCTTTGGACCCGATGACTTTATTCTGATATTTTGGAGGTGATTGTTACAGCAGCCAATACACTGTCTTTGGTAAGCTACAGCGTCTCTTGCAGAATCCTAAAATATTGGCATAACAGGTTTTAAGGGACCTCAGGAGGCTTCAGATCAAACCTCCGCATGCAAAGCATGGACAGTTACAACAGGCTGCTCAGGGCCTTTCCAGTCAAGTTCTGAAAACCTCCAAGGCTGAAGATCCCACAGCTTCTCTGGGCGCTTTCTCCAGTGACTACCCTGGTGAAATGGTGAAAACAATTTTCCTTCTATTTAATCAGCGTCTCCCTTGTTGCAACTTGTAGTCTTTGCCTCTTGATTTATCGTTGTGCAACGCTGCAGAGTTTGGCTCTACCTTTTCCACCTCGCCATTAGGTAGCTGCAGACACCAGAAATGGACTTCTTTAAGGCTGAACAAGCCCAGCTCTCTCAGTCCCTCCTCACACATCTTGTCCTCCAGCCCTCTGCCAGACTCACTGCAGTATGTCAGTGACTTTCTTGCACTAGAGACCCCAAACCTGCACGCCGTTCTCTAGATGAGGCCTCACAAGTGCTGGATAGAGTGGACTAGTAAATTCCCTTGACTTTCAGCTGTGCTTTTGTAAATGCAGCTCAGTATGCTGTTGGTTTTCTTTGCCTCGAGGGCACACTGCTGATATACATGCAATTCTCATTCCCCGCCCTGTCTCCTCTTATTGTAAAGCTTTTCCCAACCCACCCTCCTAGTCTGAATTGCTGAGTGGGGTTAGTCCACCTCAGATGCAGGACTCTGCATTTGTTGAACTTCATGAAGTACCTGGCAGCTCATTTCTGCAGCATCTTGAGGTACAGCTTGAAAGGCGTTCCTGCCCTCCTTTTAACAACTGCCCACCCCGTGCCTCAGGAGGGCAGTTGACAAACTTAAATTATGAAAAATGTCCCCAGACACAGATTTGGTGTAGTCCACAAACTTGCTGAAAGTGCACTCTGTTGTGTCCTCCAGGTTGTTAATAAGGACATCAGATGGTACTGGCCCCAATATTGGTTCCCTAAAGGATGCCACCAAAAACTGGCTGGCAGTTCAACTTTATCTGGATGGTTGGGGTCAAAGGATGGTCACCATCAGTACACTTTTCACCTGTTGTAGTTAGCTATCCAGTTTATGTAATCAATTTGCCTGTATGTTGTTTTAAAAAAATAAATAAATAAAAAAAAAACAACAGAAGAATCCTTTTATTTTCAAAGTTTGATCAATCCATGAAAGAAAGAGCAGCACATTTCTGCAAAGCCCAAATAACTGTACAGCTCATTCTGCAGACAGATTTTTCTCACCAGAAAGGAAGTGCCTGTTAAAGAGAAGGAATCAGGAAGGGAGCCAGGACCAACTGTGGCCAGCATGGTTCTGCTGGCTGGTGCCTTTAGAAACACATTACACCCTTCACACTTCTCCTTCCAGTGTTGCTCTCCTTAAAATCATTGAACACCCAGGTGAGGATCCTTCTAACCACAAAGGACATTTTAGCATCCCCATTGGATCCTATGTCAGAGCTGCCCCGTATATTTTGATTTTCATTCACAGGTCCTAAGGAAGAAATGGAGCAAAACTCTCCACTGGGGAGTGCTGCCTGGCTGTATGAGCAGCCATCTTTCCATTACACTTTGGAGGAAATCAGGTTGTCTTCCAGTGAGTTCCAGTCACCAAATGATTTTATTGTTACACTATGATGAAGCAATTTTTATTTTGTGCACTTCATGGTGCTCAAAATGTTAGTTTTCACAGTATAGAATGGATGTGACAGCATTTGTCATGGAAGCACTCAGCAGAGTATGTTGCAACGTCATTTAGTTGTGCTGTTTTATGAAGTTCTGCAGTAAAATGTGCCAGCAAATTATGTTGTATGAGTTTCTTTCTGGTGATTAACTAATCATTCATATAATAAATAGCGGCTAACTACAAGAAATAGATTTATTTGTCACAGAGTTAGAAGAATGTCAAACTTTTCCCATTTCATGTAAAAAGGCAGAGGAAAAAATACTTCTAAAATTACTTTGCAACATGTGCTTTATTTTAAGTCATTACTGAATCAAAACTACACAGTATGCCCTTTTAACATACCCTACCCACTCAATGCTTTTTTTTCTCAATAATTTTTTTAACATGGAACGAAACCTACATTGCAATTGTAAATTTTCATGCTACAATGTTCTCTAATGAGCCATTTGTGTCACTAATAATAGTAATTTAAGAAAAAGGCCATTTTTCAAGCTCATATGTATGTCTGTATTTGGGAACTTAAAAAAACCCCGTCTCAGATGTAAAAATGTGACTTGGAATATGTAAACATTTTCGTATACCTGAAACACTGGAAGAAGAATATCAGCTAACAGCAAAACAACAGTTGCCTTAAATCATCGAAATGGGAAAAAGCATGTCATGGGGAGCAGAGAGAAGCACACTATTCAGTCTTTAAAGGGTTATAAGAAATGAAGTAGCTCCTTAGGTCATTGAATTCACTTTCTTTTCTCATCTAATGGAAAGCAGTAACTTTGAAGAGAATGGCCCAGCAGAACACCCCAATAATTCACCATAATTATTCTAGCCATTAGTTAACCTTGACGAACTGTCAAGTTTCAGTTGCTTTTTTTTTTCCTGAGAAAAGTCATTGATGTTTGGTGGAAACGTCTTCTGTGACTGTACAAATAAAATAAGGCATTTAAAGAGATTGTTACTTATTTTCTTTTTGCTAACAGAGGCTTGTCCACAGTGTCCTTTGTACATCAAAACCTCTGCTTTTCTACAAATGGGTATGGCTAGAATGTCTTCAGTTCCCACTGTGGCCCTGGGTCTTGGGTGTCCTGAAGGCTAGTCAGCGTCCCATTACTGTAGCTTGAAAGTCAGTGATGTACAACAGCATATTGCACAATCCAATCTGTATGGCTCCAGAAAGGGTTAAGAAGGTACACTGGAGTCATCTGTGGGTTTACTCCTTTCTTTTCTCAAGTTGTAATGATCGTCTGGAAAACTAAATTAGCCAGACAATTAGCCAGATGCAAACTTTATGTTGATCAAATTACAAAGCAGTCCCCAGACTGTAGAGGAGCGGCACATTAAAAACAACAAATCATCCAACCTTTTTCACTGTTGATCCTTAATTTGAAAGGCAGCATGGATTCCTAAGGCCGTAGCTTCCAGGACTCCTTCAGTGAAAAACATTGCTACCTAACTAGAAAAGGCTTAGCTCTTAAGAGAATATTGTGCTTTTTTTTTTTTTTCTTTAAAATTCAGATGAAATCAACTTGATTCGCAGTGTGACACCAAAGAGATCAATTAGTTTTTTCCCTAGTCCACTTGATCATAGTCTCTGGTGAGCGATACAGGAATATTAGTTTGGCATACAGGTCTTCTTCTAGTTCCAGTTCTCCAGTCTCCCGCACTAAGAAAATATCAGTACACAACTTCAAGATTCGGTCCACATTGGGTAGCTCCTCAAACATGATGGAGTGAGAGATCCCACTGAAAAATTCTCGGACAAACTTCCCTACCACCAGGACAACCGAGGCATATAGTCCCATGATGCTGGAAAGAAAGAAAGGAAAGAGTTCAAATCATGCCTTGAAAAAGGGTCAGCCAAGTGTAAGGGAACTCATCAACAGAGCTAAGTGTAGCCTGACAGCTGAGTGAACATCAATTTCTAATTAGGATCTTGTTTCTGCTGTGCTGCAGGATGAAGGAAAATAAGGTCCCTTCAAACACCACAGAAATCTGGGAACATAAACAGCTGAGGCTCCTGACTTCAAACGGTTTAAACCCAATTGCTGATGGTCTCACGGCCTGTCAGCTACAGCTTGGAAGTCACAGTGGGAAATCTGGCAATTGCTGGCTGCTAAAGGCAAATGATCTGTCAGGTTTCATATCTAATATTTTTTATTAAAGTACATGTAACTAGTGACAGACTAATGTTTGCCTGTACTCCTCTAATAATCCTTCTATGAGGAGTTCTCCAAAATCATGCCGGAAGGGCATACCTCCTGGGATGGCCTTCCTCTATCTATGGAGATGTTATTCCACAGACATCTCCATAACCACTTCACTCTCAGGGTCCTGGCTGTGAGATTGGAAAGGCTGCCAAAACTGGGTGGAGTTTGGGCAGAACTTGACCTGTAGCTAAACTAACATCTTTTGAACGATTTTACTTCAATAGGAAATTGGAATAGGCAGGGTGCTTCTGCCTTCTTTCCCACCAGAGAGCAGGTATCAAGGTTAATGCTGTTCGTTACAAATATGAAGCCTTCTATAGATAACATTATTAGACATGAATTCGAAAATCTCACAAAACCCCTTTTCAAAATGTTGTCATGTTCAAACACTGCAACAACAAAAAAGAAATAAAATCCCCAAACCAGCAAATAAAGTCGCCTCTACTTTTATCTTATCAACGTTATTTTAATTTTACACGAAGATTCCTTCTTACCCATAACCAGCCAAGAATCCAAGGCTTGGTGGACTGACTTTATCACTGAATATGAAGAGCTCAAGACTCTCTTCAGACGTTTTGTATCTTTTTCCAAGCTGATTCAAAACCCACCACTCACGAACTCCCTCTTCGGACACATTTTTGACCAGGGAAACTGTAATGTTTTCCCATCTGCAGTCTATTGAAAAACAGAAATGTTAATATATATATAAAGAATTGCAAAAGACAAACTTCTTTGAGTCAGATACTTCAAACATCTGCATGATAAAATGACTGAGTAAAGGTTCGTTATAATTCTCCTAAAACCCATTTTACGTTATTTCTGTACAAAAGTATAATATCTAGACTTCTGTGGTTTTCCTTCTTCAAATCTCATCTGAATATGGATTAAATAAATAAAATGTTTTATATCACCTACATTTCCTTCTGTGTAACTGTCAAATCATTTTAATATTTTCAGGCCAAAGTATCAATGACAGTCAGCATTTCTGCATTTCAGGCCTAAAGAAACACGTTTAACCTGGAGGGATAGTGGTCAACTTCCATATGTCAAAGTGAAACTATCACTGTAAATCACTGACGTCTTGGTATAAAAGATGTTATTCTCTTATATCAAGAAAAGTGTACTATCTTATTATGCATACTGATCACAGAGACAGGAGGTGAACTCTGGCCCTCCTGATTTCTGGGGAATGTACATTAGCAATGTATACATTAAAGCCCTTTTGAAGAATCTCAAATTGAAAGTTCTTTACGAGAGGACCTGACTAATAACAGTGAAGCACTCATAACTTACTACTGCTCATAGAGCTAGGTTCAGCCTCAAGTATTATTTTTCCCAATTAATCTAATCATGCTCACTGAACCTTGAACAGTAATGTATTACATAGTACTACTACTACGCCCAAGCGCCAAATTTAACCTCTGTTGAGCAAACTATTCTTAAATAAAGACTTGTTCCTACTCTTCCAACCCTACAGGTTTTTCACGTGCATATATGTGCGCATGCGTGCATGTATTCTCTGTGTCTGTGAGTACCTGTGGGTAACAGCACTCTGAAATTTAATGATTTATCTAAACTGGATTCCTTGTAGTCAATAAGGTATAGCAAAAAAAAAAATTAAATCATTCCATGTCGTTATTTAAGATGAAGAGCTACATTTGCAGACATTCAGCACTATTGACTGTGGTAAGGCAGCAGGGAGATGCGGAGATGTGAAACTTGTCATCACTTCCTCAGAAAACAAAGGAAAGCAGTTCCTGAAATCAGACTTGAAGGAAAGGAGCCGGATTTAATCTTTAGAGTCCTTACTGTTAAATACAAAGCTAAAATACATCCAGATGCCTTTTCTGCCTGTATTACCTCATCTCTCTCCAAGCTTACAGGCACCAAGCAGACACCATTGTAAGTGCATTTCAGTGTGAGGTGCCCTATAACAGCTCTGTGAATATGCAAGTGTGCTGTGTTGCACTTCTTTCAACCATACTCTCTTTACCATGGTCTGGACACGTACCTGTCAATAGTTGCTTTATGGGTTTTGCCAGAGAATCACTAGGAGCCTTGATGTAGTATGGGTACACTTTCTCTAATGTTCTGGAAAAAATGAGAAAGCAAATATTTCATATTTTTATACCTCTAAAATAATTTAGAAATACCTAACAGGGTTATACACAGTTCCCAGTAATTCTTGGCTTAAGCTATGGTTTTATAGTGTTCAGATGTCACATCTGAAAGTTAGCTGGATTTATTAACTATGTTCTGTCAGTACTTCAGCAGGGACCTCCATCCATAATGTCGCCATTCACACGCCATGAATCCCACACACCTGGGGCATGTGTGTTTGCAAGGAATGTAGACTTTATATTTTGTTCCCCTTTTTAACAAAGCAGCTTTTATAGTAAGCTATATAAGCAGCACAAAGCAAGGCAACACATCACCAGTAGTAAACAAGCTAGAAAAATATGTAGCTAGAAAAATATGTGGTGAGAACAGTTATTACTTCAGAATTGCAAGATGTTTCAATAATAACACCTGAAAAGAGTGAGAATTTTTGCCAGAATCTTTCATTGGGAAATATTTTCACAATTTGTGGGAGGATTTGAAACTTGAAAAGAAAGATATTTGTAAAAGTTCTTCCATTGGACTCATCACCTTAAGTGGAAATAAATTACCAGCATCCAGAGAGAGAGATATGTTTCATTAAAACTAGAGATACTGTCCTAACTTTTTTCCTCAAATGACTGAAAAATTCTAGGGAAGGGGAGCTCTCAGGGAAGTCCTGTGACACTTTACTACATTGCATACTCCAGGCTGAGGAAGAACAGAGATGGCCCATTTAAAATCCCTCCCAGGAGGCCCAAAAGATGGTTAAGAGCTCAGCAGCTAAGTTGTCACAGCAGAGGTGGTGGCAGAAAGCTCCCTGCTGAAGTAGTCAAATGGCTACTAGCTGCCACAACCATTTTTCCTTTATGACAAAGTAAAAAACCTTAAATCAACAATATTATTGCAACACAGACAAATGCAGGTATATCTTCTATGCTACTGCTTGCCTCCTGCAAAGAGAGAGTTATGAATGAATTACCTCTTCCCACAAAAGAGCAAAATCTATCTTCCTTGGCAATACATCACCTTACGAAATATTCCTGTATCCTCACTCAGCAGAAAAGTAAAAGAGGTGTAAAATAATTTTTAAATGGAATGATCAGATGTGCAACAGCAGTCTGTTTGGATGTGCAAGTGTGTGTGGGTGCAGAAAAAGAGCTGTGCACAGAAAAGACAAATCTAATTTCCATTACTAACAGATATGAACCTCTCAGAGTTTTCACTATCCCAGTTGGCCTCAGCTTTAACTTTTCAACTCTTGTGGCCACAAATCAGATCAGGTGGCCTTCAGGGATGACATGTTGGCTTAGCAGTATTTAGACACTACTGCTGAAAAGTAATCCCCAGTGAGTAGGCGGAAGAGGAAGAGCCAGACTCCTTTCAAATCTGAAAGGAGGCACCACTGCTGTTAATGCTATAAGGCTATATCCATAGAATAATGTTTGATATTCATGCTTTTTCTGCCTTGAGAATTTCCATTACAGGAAAAGATCTGATGTCAGAAACGACTGCAGATGTTACCCTTTGACCACAGTGATTTAACACTTCCTTGCCAATCTAATAGCATTCAAAAATAACAAAGAGAAATACAGTCTGGATGGTTATTTAGAACAAAAAAAATCATCAACACAACATCCTCAGATCAAGTAGAACTGACGTAACCCAAAAGAGAGTTTAACTGTGAATATAAGGTAATGAACTTGTGCTTATCCAATAAATCAAAGAAACGTAACTAATAGCTTCACCATCCTTGTTGGTGGTGTTCCAGTGCTCATGGTCTTCTCAGCCTACATTTATCATAGGAAATAAACTTTTACCTTTAATGTTACTATTATGTAACTTAAATGCTGTTGACCTCTGTGAACAAGTCTCCAAAGTTATTAGAGGGGGATAGATGGGCAGACAAACGATACAGTGCCACAAGCCTGACCTCCTTAGGAAATAAGGTTTAAAAAGGGAAAGTTTCCATATAAATAGGCAGAGAAAATAACTTACACCTTTTCCAGTTGCTGTCCAGACATCATTGTAGCAATATCTCTTCTGGTGTTCTCTGGTAGGACAAAGGTAAGTTTATCTGATGCTATTTCAGCTTTGGCACCAAGGGTGAGATTTCTGTTTTAAGTAGAAGGGGAGACACGTTGTCAACTACAATGAGAGTATAACTTAAACAATTGTTTCCTGAATGCTAGAGCTAGTTGTCTAACTAGTCTAACTGCACTGACTTTGGCTATCCCAGTCTTTGCTAAAGCAAGCATCATGCCACCTTTACCTGAGATGGTGCGTTTTCCCACAGAGGATATGCAACAGCCTTAAAGGTCTATTTTTCTAACTGACTATGCCTGTGTAGGTATTACAGGACGATGATGACAGATTAATATAATTTTGCTCATTATGTCAGTCAAGTCAGAACGGGAAATGGAGCGTGCCTGCTCTGACTTTAGACAACAGGACCATCTGCATTACCACACATTCTGTGCCAGGATGCTGCAGTCAGCTACAGCTTCCCCAAACCCCACCTCAGCCCAGCAGAAATGTGTGGTTAACAGGCTGATAGGACCCCTATGCCTCCCCCTGAGTCTTCACGCCAGCTGCAGAACACAGCTGGGACAGGACCAGCTTTCGCACCACGCCTTGTGCCATGCCCCGTAGTTGGGATGCAGCAGCTGGGTAAGACAGCTCCTGGGCTGCTGGGGGCTGAAGAAAAACATCCCCAGCAAATGATGTGCAAGGGCAGAAAGCGGGTATGCTGCCTGAGTGACAAAAAAGTGTCATCTTACAGCTGCTTGTGGTCCCCTGGCCTAGATGAAAGGCCCTTTACGGAAAAAAAACCAGTCACTGTGGTAAGTCTTTACCACTTTCAGTCATTCATGGTCACGATGTAATCCACAGGATATAATTTCAGAGTGAATAAGGTCTCTTTCAACTAGTCTATGAATGTTTGTAGTTATGCAAGCATATGGGCAAACTGAGTAGCAGTATTAAAAATTAATATAAGGTTCAGAAATGATGGAGTGATGTAATTCACTAGCTAATACTGTATGCTTCCAGGAAAATAAAGGGGGTCAAATAAAGTTGAATCAAGGGTGCAGCTTCATTTCAAGCCTATTTCTGACTGTGGAAGGACTGACCCAACATGTTCAGAGCTCCCACAGTGCTTCAGCTGACCTGCTTCCTGTGCACAGTCTTTTGCTGAGGGCTGTAACGATCCAGCGTCCACTTCCAACAAAACAGGTAGATACTAGGGCTGCAAAGGTACTTAATTTCCATGGAGTGATGACTTAACTCCAATTTAATCCAGCAGTCTACAGGGATCCCAGCTGGTAGACAGGACCCAAAAAACCACCTCGGTGACTGGGTGTGCTCTAGCCTGCATCCAAGTACTTTATTTTCCAGGCTGTCTCTTGCAAAAACTTCATTGTAAAGTAATAGTTCACCGAGGCCAAAGAAACCACAACACGCAAAGGTCTTGTCAAAATGGATCTGTGCCACTGTTACGCTATTTGCATAACAAAGTCTCTGAGTTATGTGTATTTAAAAAATATTTTGTGTCAGTTACAGACTCATTTAATAAGAGGACCAAGCACTTCGGTTTGTATTTCCTCATAGTTTTTACGCCTTAACTAGGTCTAAGTATTCAGTTCCCATAAATGCTAACAAGGTGGTTGTTTGGGGCAGTTTATTTGAACATGTCCACCTAAAACTGTCTAAAATTTTCTCACTTTTCCCTCCTTCCCCTCAAGTCCCATTGAAAACTCCACCCTGCCTTTTTAAATAAGGTACTTGGAAGCAGCTCGACTTCTCTCTTTATTTTTTGGGAACTGCAGGCAACAAATGTTTTCCTGGGTAACAAAGGTCACTTCTCTCTGTCTCTCTCCGTCCTACTTTCAGGTTATTTTGCTCTGCAGTACAATAGAATTTGCCGAAAAACTAAACCAAAAATGCAGTACAGAACTGTTCTGCTGAGCAAATGCTAGGCAAATGATCCACCAGTCTCATAACAACTATGTTAATTACCTTTGAATGCTCCATGAAAGAACTACAGTGAACTCAGCTGAAAAATCCAGCAGTCCTTGTATCATTTTTTCTCTACTGGGAGGGCTGATGGTCCATAAAGAGTTTGAATTTCCCTCTAGATCTGCTAGAGTTATATCTTCTTTTCCATAGCCCTCTAGAAACTGCAAAGCAGCCTGTAGGTGCAGAAGAGGAAAAGAAAATTTCAGTGTGGTGATATTCACAAGAGACAGAACCACATTTCCCAGTCAGGCAGAATTGTAAATGTTTGATTAATTGCAAGTGCAGTGGTTTGCACTGATTGTTTTCCTCAGGCACCAACTGCAGCTTTAAATGGGAAGGGAAATAAACAAAGTATAGCTGAGCTAAGCAGGCAAAACAAAATTGGCCCTGCTGCTTGAAAAATGATGACCATGTAAGCCAAAATGAGTCTGAAAGTTCATCAGGTAAACTCTGTAGAGTCTATTTATCTCAAGTTAAAATTTTACTCTGCCTTTTGTTGAGCGTCTTTCTGCATAGAAAGATGTTTGTAAAGGATAAGGCAACTTGAAACTGGTAACTTCCAAAGTGGATCAAGATTACAATATTACTGCTATAATACATGGGCTATTTGGTAGGATCTAATATAATTAAATGCTAATTCTTGAATGGGCTAGAAGCAAGCACTTCTTTTAAAGTTATATCTGATCAAATCCCTGTTACTTTAGTAACGCAACAGCTTCTACTAATTACTAGTCTTTTTCCTGAAAAACTTGTGATAACTTTGTGCACGTTGCACCATGAAATAGTGAGACTATGTTTAAATGTCTATGTTTTGACATTTTTGTGTCAAAACTTTTCTAGGCCATACACACTTTCTTTTGACGGCACCACATCTCACTGGGAGGTGAAAGTTGGGTGTGCTGTAGGAAGGAGCATGGGGCTCAAAAGTGCAGACACTGTTGTGTCCCCACAGCACGTTTGTTTTGGCAGTGCACCAACAGCATCCTATCTCCTGAAGGTTTGTGTCATTTAGAGGGGAGGTTTTCATTCAAGCAACAGGACAACTAGGATTTCTGCCTTCCATGATTTTGTGCAAAGATGTCTTGATTAATGGTAACATCTCACCATAACTCAGCCTTGTCCTGACAAATGATCTGTCTGAACCTTTACTCATGCAAATCCTCTTTAATGGAAACATCTTCCAAATGATGGCAGCGTTGCTGACCACTTATAACTACACAAACAAAACTCACTAAAGGCCTCCATGGAAAAATGCACACATTTTAAAGTAATGAGGTATCTACATTTCACTTACAGTGTTACCCCTATAGCTTCTCAGAAATGCATTGAAACCAGTCTGATTCAAATCCTTGAGCTGACTCTGTTGAGCACTCATTGTAAAAATAGGCTGGGAAACAAAAGAACACACACTTGTCACATTTACTTCACTTAAGCTGCTACATACACAGTACAGTCCATCACAATCCAACACAATTATGGCACTCAATTCAACAGGAGAAAGTTATGATCTTATTCCACTGAGAAGCAAGCTACCTTCAATTACCTTATATTTACCATGCGGATCTGTAGGCAGTTATCTGAGTGTACCTGATGTAGGATAATTTAGTCAGATTCCACTGCCAGTAGGTTCTGGTCTTAACTTGCAAATGAAGATACTATTTTACATCAGTGATAAACCAATGTATTTTTAAACTCAAAAGGGATCATTTGTGGGAGCTTGCCTGATCTCTTGCATAAGGCAGGAGAGTTCAATTCAGTGAAAAGAATAAGAAATAGCACAAGGAAATACAGGGCAAAAACAGAGTTTGTTTTCAGTCTTTCTTTTTTTTTACCTGATAACCTCCTAGAGTTATTGTGATTGATACATCTAGAGGCTTGTTGGTGATGCCTGCAACAGATTTGATTAAAGACATGAAGAGCAGTGGGAACCAGACAATACAAATCAGCAAGACGATAATCATGCCACCCATTCCATACTTCACAACTTTCTTTTTCTTCTGGCCTCTTGGTTGGGGATATCTCTGCAAAAGCAAACAGCAACATGGTAATGTCTCTTCTATCAGAGGTACGCTTGGTATGATTTGATGGGTGAATATATAATGATCTTAAGGCTTCCCATCTTCTGTGATAATTTGCTATCCATTGTCAGGACAGTTATTTTGAGATTTCTAGCCAAACCTGCACAAACACTGAATTTCTGATGACAACAGAGAAAAGTGCCAAATGAACCCATGTCAAGTGTGTGTCTGGTATGAAAAATATCGTAAAGCTCCGTGGTTCTGATTTTTCACAACAATAAAGAAGGGAGAAATTGGGTAGGGTAATTTGGATTTTTTTGTCTGAATGAGTGCAAGCATGAACTCACGGGAACCAAATGTAAAATAATAGCAGCAACAGTGATACAATTTGTTCCTAAAACTGATATTAGGAGTGACCCACTTTCTTGTATTTGTCCTTCCATGAAGTTTTATCACAAAGCTCCTTAAGGCAGAATTCCTCTCATAGAGCTTGAAATACTGCAAACTGTATTTCAGGGGAAAAAAAATAAATTTGTTTGCCAGCAACTGACATGCACAATCAGTAGGATTATCTGATATTGCACTACCTCCACATTCATTTCACACCTCACATACAGTATTTCTAAGAGTTGTTCACAGGCTTGATCCAATCTGTTTCTAGTGAATCCCACATCAACTGCATTTAAATAATGTTTAAAGTTTTGTTGCTGTTCCTAAAGTCTTGACACTGCTGATGTAATGTCCTTCCCTTTTTTAGGTTCTGAGACCAAAAGTGACTTTGCTTTTATTCTTCACTTTTCAAAGCAGATCATATGGCATGTCTATTCTGCCTTGTCCGTAATTCCCGCCCTCCATTATTGGCCTCATGATTGAATACTTTTAACAGTTTCACCATCCTGTCTTATCATCACTGTAATTTATTTTGGTGTATTTTCTCATAGGATTTAACTCCACACAGTGTTTTAGGATCCTGTCTTTCACTGCATACTGTATGTGCAAAATAAAGATGCATTGCATTGCACTGCACCTCAAACACATGCCAGGATTCTGGCTTTCAGGAAATTGTTCTTGCTTTACAACATGAATCCATAAAGCCCTAGGAGAATATTAAATTTGTAATACAATGCTATATTTAAAACAAATTAGTTACTTTTCAAAAGCACTGTATCAAGTCATTTGTCTTACACTACAGAATACTGTTTTCATTAAAATATCATGTCAAGATCACCAAGGGTATATTATTTGTCTTATGAGATTAATAAGGTTACAGAACAGCTCACAGATCCTCTTGTAGTCAAAGTACTTAGGCCTACCACTCAATGTGAAAGAGAGACAGACAGAATCAAAGAACCCAGAACACCACTCATAGAGTCATGGGTAGTCATTTTGGTACAGGGCATTCCCACACACATGCTAGCTTAGACGTGGAAATCTTCCCACATCAGATCTATGCTGCATATAATGCAGAGTGATCCTGTTGCAGCATAAAAAAAATGCAGTTAGATGGACAGTCAAAGTAGAACTAGATTATTATTGCTCTGACTCCTCTGAAGCCTCTGATGACACTCCAGTCATGGCAGAAATGGCAGTCATATAGAAAAAGCCTATATAGAAGATTTGTGTGCACTTCAGCTCCGAGTTAATCGAAGTGACATACTTGGAAAGTAATTGCCAGTAAGAGACAGGATTATAATAAAAGTAGAAATACGTCAGTAACACTTAAAAATACAGTCGTTTCATTGCAGATGTACAATTTCTGACTGGTTGGGTCACTCTTAAAAGAATGTTAAATTTCTTTTTCAAATTGGCAAAACAAGCAAGCATATGGTTGCAATCTTTATAGCGATTATAAGGAATCCAGAATTTGCAAGTTTAATCTGAACTGAAGCTTAAATGATTTAAAGAGACTGAAATTTCAGTCAGACAAATGGTGGGTTGATCTGGCCTGCAGTTCAGTTCTGGATGCGTGGGGACTCCCTGAGATAAAGGGGCCAGCTGAGTTCCCTCTGCGGTTACATGAACCAGGGACCTACACCATGGAGGCACGAGCTCTTCCTTCTACTGACCTTCCTCTTCAGCTGGAGTTTCCCTGCTACTGTGGGTTACTCATTTAGTTATTACGGACAAAGTGAGCCTGTATGAATACCAGGACTTTCATCCCCGGCCTTGAAACTCAGGCATGCCATTAAGCCAGCAGGCGCACGTTAACGGTGGAAAAATCAGCTAGGCACAGAGGAGAAGCCATTTGAAATTTCTCTTGCAGTGACTGCCAACTAATATAAAGTACCCAATAGTCTGAATATTTCTGAACATAAACACCAGGTGTATCTTCTAACAAACTGTCTTTATGGTGGATTTCCCAATTATTCAGGGACTCGTGATTATTTCCCTTCATTTCTGCATGGGGGAGGGGAGTCCCGGATCACTCATACGGGGCTTCCTTACTTTTTCTGACTCTCGCCAGCACTTCAGGATGAATATATGAGCATAGATATCTTCAACACAGATCCAGCTGGAAAGACTGAGAGTGGTATCAGTCCAAACCCAGTCCATTACTGCCCTCAGCTCAGTCAAAAATGGAACCAGGCGGAACCTGAAGGGAGACCACAGCAGATAACTTGTCAGAAATTAGGGGATCACATCAAACAAGCACAGTAAGTGTATATATAACAAGAGGGAGAATTAAGCCAATGTTAAAAGACAGCTTAATGGAAGATTTTGCAAACACAATCATATCCTGAGATTGCATGGCTAGTACTGATGTTTTGGGGGTAGTATCTTTTGCTATAGCTCATGTTCCTCCTTGTCAGGCCATAAACACACTTTTGCATCATTATGCCCAGTAATCATGATTGAGCCACTGATGGAATGGTACAAGAGAGACTTTCTTGTATCCCCAAATTCCTCCGACCTGGGAGTGGAGTAGAGGAACACCCTTTCCACAAGATGGTGGGAATATGTTTTATACAAACTTACACCAAGTGGTGCACGGCTTCTTTGCAGTAGGTGGGCAGTCCTCGGCTGCATATGGAATTGGCCATTATGACTCAGGATTAACCAGCAGAAGAAGGTGGGCTGACAGGAAACCAACATGTATATAGCAGCTGTTCAAAGTGCATCATTCCCTTTACTAGTCCCATGCTTTTCTGCTTGGCCACATCACAAAGATTATTTTATGTGAAGAAAGCTTTCTTTTGTAAGTTTTCCTACTGAAATGCAAGAAGTCCATACTGAAAATATTGGGAAAAGGCTGAAATTATTCCAGCTTTCCTGTGAAATATATATGCTTTGAACTGGCTTAATCACAACATAGAATCATAGAATGGTTTGGGTTGGAAGGGACCCTAAAAATCATCGAGTTCCAATACCTCCCATGAGACCAGGTTGCTCAAAGACCCATCCAGCCCGGCCTTGAACACTTCCAGGGCTGGGGCATCCACAACTTCCCTGGGCAACCTGTTCCAGTACCTCACCACCCTCACAGTAAAGAATTTCTTCCTAATATCTAATCTAAATCTCCCCTCTTCCAATTTAAAACCATTACCCCTCGTCCTATTGCTCCACTCCCTGATAAAGAGTCCCCATCTCTCCTGTAGGCTCCCTTCAGGTACTGGAAGGCTGTTATAAGGTCTCCCCGGAGCCTTCTCTTCTCCAGGCTGAACAACCCCAACTCGCTCAGGCTGTCATGGTAACTGCGAAAGTTGGGGAGGGGTATGTCACCTTAACACCACCTTTCACTCTGAGGTGACGCTGTGCCTGTTACTTGCACTAACCCTCCTGACTTCTGAAGAGTTTCAAATACGCAGCACTTCTCAAAAGATACGCAAAGGAAACATTTTTTTGATGCGTAGCTTGTATTCTCATGTGTATTGTCTTTCACTTTATTCTTCTCACCTGCTGAAGTAGAGCCTGTAGACCTGCTCTAAAGATCTCTTTGGGATTTGATGCATTACTACTTTTTAGGACTGACTGCAGAGCGTGCAACATTACCAGTTTTCTAGCGCAATGTGTACCCCCTATCTCTGTTCACAGAGGTGATTTCTTAGAAGTGTTAAAAATGTCTCTTCCGTATGGGCCTGAATGGCTGACTGCTGTGTCAGTCTTCTGGATTCAGAGTGGGAGACTGATTTTTCTGAAATTTGCAGTCCTGAAATTGATTTTTTGTGGACTATAGGGAACATACAGCATATACAGAGTGTGCTGTGCAAAATTTACTATCTCATTTCCAGCAGCCTGTGAAGAGAAGTCATGAATAACCCCAGCAACTCATGATAAAAGATCCATATTTCACTAAAGAAAAGAGGAGGGCAGTAGGTCTAGACTTACCCTTGAAATAAGAACAGGTTGACATAGTTATAACTTTTTGTGAGGAAGTTGCCAAGAACACGAGTTGGATATCCGCAGCGTATCTGATATGCTGATAAGCCAAAATAAACACATTTCACAAAATACCAGAGCTGGGCAACTGTGTTCTGGCTAAATTTCCTGTAATGGAAAAGACAGATAAAGGAAAATGATGAGCTCTGTATCTGTCTATGACCAAATTAGCTTGAACTATTTTGTGCTCCTGGCAATTTCCCTTTCCTGAGATCCTGTGAAAACCCCACTGCATGTTTAAACAATATTTTAAAGATGCTAGAAGAGAAAATGTAAAAACAGCACCTGTTGTCACCACAAGGTCACAGGGGAGAGACTGTGAATAGGCTTTCTGAGGACAGAGGGCTCTGGGGCAGTGCCCTCTCCCTCCTGGTGGTAGAGGTGTCTTGCTGCCTGACACAGGCCAGTCTGTCCTTGCCCCCCATGATGGCACATCCCTCTGTGAGCCCTGGGTAGACACTGCTTCCCTTGGCTTTTCAGAGGCTGACATCTGGGCTGAATCTAGGCAGCTTTAATGGCTATTCATGTTCACAGGGCACCTCCAAATTCATGAACTCATATAGGAATTTAAGTTGGAGTGACCTCTGAAGATCATCTTTTTCACCCTCCCTTGCCTGAATCAGGTCTAATTATACCAAATTGTTGCAGCACCTGTCCAGCTGAGTTTTGAATATCTCTGAAGATGGAGATCCCACAACCTCTCTGGGCAACCTGTTTCAGTGTTCTACTACGGTCATGGTGAAAAGATTTGTTATCATACCTAACTGGAGTTTCCCTTTTTTCCAACTTGTGGCCTCCTGTCCTACCTGAAAAGAGCGTAGCTTCTTCTCAGTACCCTCTAAACAGGTAGCTGAGGACAGCTCTTCATTTTCTCTTCTCCAGACTCAACTAACATTGTTTCCTCAACCTCACATGTCATGTGCTCTGTCCCCCTGACCATCTTGGTGAACATGTGCCATTTCTGACGGCGGTTCAATAGCACGATGGACAGGATTCATGGTCCAATATTTTCAATTACATCCTGCAAAACTATTTTCATTAAGAAATTTGCAGGGGCTTCTAAGAATCATCCTGACTTAGAAGGAATATAGAAGGTTTCAGAGGCAGATTTGAGATTAACAACTTGATACATTTCATAAAAGCACACAAAAAGTCAAAACAATATTATTGTCTTTCAAGTGACCAAATCAAGCCAAAAGTTTCATATCAGTTCTTAATGCTCGGTAGATAGGGGATGCAGTTGAAAAATGCATTTTTTTTTTCAAGTTGGGGCACAATTACTACAGCACTGAGGAAAAATAAAATTTGTTTTTCAGAGGAATTGAGACTTCTGTCTTTCTTTACACTATGCACCTATTTTTTGTTATTTTCAAAGTAACTTGACTGTTAACGAAGTGCAATTTTTGCAGGTGACACACCCAAATTCCTTGTATAATCAGTGGAGTGAAGTAAATACTTTAAGGCAATTTAAAGTCCTAAGTGATAGGGGAGTTAGCCAAGCACTAGAGAAGGAACCTTAGCACGTCTGCAGTGCAGACTGAGGTGGTAACTGCCTTGAGCCATGCAATGAGAAATGTTAGATTTGGGGGTGAACCTGACCAAGCCTGCAATACAAGATTTCACGTGGCAGGTGACCACCTCCACATCACCTCCAGAGCCACGTAGCAGGAGCAGGGGAGGAGGACTTTTGCTCTTCAGAACAGACACAGGTTTTAGACATTCCTCAGCCTACAGAGATTTAAATCCACAATTCACACATTCCAGGAAATGGCCAAATTACAAATTACTCTGGGAGAGACATTTTCTACTCACTCTTCTAAACCTGTGTGCAGCAGTCTTGGGAGTAGTGAACCAAATCAGAGGCCAACATTGTCTCAGCTGAGGGCTCTAATCACTCAATTACAGGCAAGTTCTCTTTCACCTGCTTGCATTTTGGCCTAAGCTGAGAATATTTCAGTACATACTTACATAATTAATTCTTCCCCAAATTTATGTTGGCCACAGCTACTGCTGTGGAAAGGTACTCCAACATTTTGCTTAGAAAAGAGACCAAGAAGAAAACTGTTCACGATTCCAAAGCTTAGCTATAACCATCTAAAATTGAAATACAAACAACTTGGTAGAGTACCAGTATTCAATCCATATTGTCTGATTATAAGGCTTATACCTTTCTGTCACTCCAGGCAAGATAAAGAACATCCAGAAATGTATTCCAAAAACAAGGATGACTTGGAAGATAACCTTTCCCATGACAGTCTTTTTGAGGTACAGTGCTCGATCTACCACCATGGTGCCAAACTGAATGAGCACCATCACCAAAAATGCCTCTGGGACCTGGTCCTCTGATAATGAAGAGGTGATATCTGCTGCTGCAGAATGTTTCTGAAAAGAAAAACATAACAGAGTGGTCAAGGAAGGAGGACACTCACATGATACTTGGCACATACAGCATGTAAATCCTACCAAGGATTTACAGATAGATGCCTCTATGACATACCCCAAAAGCCCAAAATCCAAACACAATGATGATGAAGTCCACAGTATCTGCGAGGAACATCAGCACATACACATCAGTCACTGCACTGTAGTCTGGATGAATAAGATTGTAGAAAAACTGTCTGATGGGCACATATACCTGGAGAGTCCTATAACGACAGAGACCGCAATGTGATTTAACGACCCTGTAACTTTCACCGAACATAAGAAAGGTTGGGTGTGATATAATTAGTGCTTCTAAAGATATCTAAGATCTACTCTGACAGCCCTCACAGGGCTTCACAGATACTGTCCCTTGTTCTGATTGCTTCTAAACCACTGTATTAGCATTTGTTTGGTAGAAATATACATAGCCAACCAAATTCACACAGGATATTTAGCTTTTTCATCAGGCAGATGCTATTGGAACAACTGCTGATTTGTCTGATGTTCAGCTGGTGGGACTTAGAGTGAAAGCATCTGTATACAATGAACTGTATACATACCCATTCATCCCCTTGAATTAGCAGTAGTAGTAACCTGCTCTCTTTAAAATGCTGTTTTACTGCTTTGCAGTTTGGAACTTCCCCCCAAACCCACACAACTTCTCACATTGCTCACTTTTTAATTGTAAAGGCCTTGGCTTTGATCATTTGTTCTCGAAACTTTTCCATAAGAAGCTCTTTCCTAGATTTTTGCTTGATGCTTAAAACACTGCTTCCTTTCTGACTGCTGTTTCGTGTACTGGTACTTCCTGGAAAAAGAGGGAGGGAAAGAGAAGACAAAGAAGCTAATCCAAAATCAAAGTTTAAATACAATAACTAGAAAGTAATAAATCTCAATACTTCAATTCCATATATGAGTCCCACATTTGAAAGAAGTTTTGAAATAAATTATTATGCTTTTTTCACAATATGATAAAATCTTGAGAGCATCCAGTAAAGGTGTAATCACTGGCAGATCAAAAATGGATTAATAACTATCAGAAGAGAAGCCTATTGATAAAGCAAAGTATTTAATTGATCTTACTCAGTCATCTCAATGGGTAATATATACACTCAGGCTGGAGTAAGCCCATCCTTTTTACAAGATGGGATAGGTAATCTGTTTCAATATACCTAATCAAAACTTTTTCTGACTTCAAGTATCATTGAATGCAGATATGAAAAATACATATGCTTTGCATTCCCTCTAGCTGGAGCTTATGCTGAACTAGAAATTCTGGATCTGGGCCACACTGAGCATTCCTTTCCCAGCTTTTGGATAATGTCATTTTAAAAACATAGTGAATCACAAAGTATGGCTCTCCATTTGAACTTTAAGAAGGCTTGGAGTGTGTTCAAACATGAAGCTACTTTGGTTCATATCCTATTTCCCCACTGAGAAGCAGCAGCATTCAGTAGCCTCTGGGATCTCCAGAGCAACTGGCACAAGGTTTTAGCAGGATGATCCTATGGGAAATGAATGTTTGCTCTTCAAATCCCAGACGTGCCGTGACATTTACCTCTCTTAGATCTGTGTGAAGAAAAGCTGGACCTGTGCGAAAGCTGTGACATGCTGCTAGAGCTCTTCCTCCTGATGGCGGTTTGCTGCTCGGGGAAGTGGACATGGATGGACTCCACCGATGCCGCAAGATTGACAGATTTCAAAGAGGCAGAAGAGTCTCTCCTGCCTCCTGTCAGAGAGAGGTCATCATCAGTATCCTCTTTGTTACTGGAGCTGTCCCCTTTCTCGTCTTCATCCCATAATCCATGGCACTAGTGGAAAAAGAAGAGAGCACGTCAACCTTGTATTTCTGTCATGGTATTTATCACAGGTGTTGCTAAGCTTGGTCATGTGTTCACAAGGGGGAAGACATTCATTGTGTTGGGATATCACATCAGTGACTAAAGAAATTAAAACTAAAAATTAAATATCAAATAAGAAACTACGTGAACTCAAATTACCTTTAAAATGGATCTGTGGAAGAATAAAGCAAGGAGCTGAACAAGATCATAGTGCACGTAACCTTCTTTCTTCTCAATGCCAATAATATTGGGTGGATGGTAAGGTTTATCCTTTGTGTAATCCACATATTTATTCCAAGGAAAGAAGCCAAACTGGAAGAAGTACTTGATGACAATGGCCACCTGTACAGAAACACAACACACTTGCGGTGTTTTCTAAGCATGGCAGATATACTAGCCTCCTGACATTAAGAGAGGAGAAATATGACTACTTTATCAGTTTTATGATCATAAAATATAAACAAGCATATTTGTTGCTACAGAGGAACAACAGTTCACATTTCCTCAGTAATAAAGTCAATCAACATTTACCAACAGATGATGCTCAGTGGTACCTGAGATACCACAAGCAGTGTATACTATCTCTAGATTACCAATTATATAGTAGCTGTTCGTAAATGGCCTGTTCTTGTGACAACTGCTTTACATGCCAGGAAGGATATTGCTCATTGTATGTAGTAAAGAAAAACACAAACAAGACTTTTTCATACAACAGAAATTGCTGAGGACTTTAGCAAATACCTATATTAGTACTAAGGGCCAAAGGCCCCTGATCCTAGAGATCAAAACCAGAAAAGCAACCATGCAAAGCTTACAACCTAACTTTTCTGTGTTAGACATGGGGTTGCAAAACTGCAGTGTACCTCAGTGTAGACAATGGCTGTCATCCAGAAACGTTTGCTTGGCCGAGGAACAGACAGCATGGCCCAAAGGAATATAAGGATGGGAAGGACCAGGGTTATCATGGAGGCAGAGATCATGTGGTTAAGGATGATCACAAAATAGCACACCATTTCTGACCGGGCCACCAGCGTATTGTACAGGGCATAAATAAGAAGCAAGACTCGAGGCTGACCAACATAGAATTTCTCTGACTCCTCCAGCTCGTCATCATGAAACATCCTGTGAGGAGCAGAGTACAATAAATGAAATTAAATGAAAATTAGTTTTTAAATTGCTACAATTTTTCCTTTTGAAAAGGTATAAAATTATGGAATAGGAAAAAAAAAAGGATGGTATTTGGTATTATAACCAAACCCCCTAATTATAAGCTCAGAAAACAAGAATTTCAGGCAAAATAACTAGAAGCACTGTTCTGCTGTTTCTCAATTTACCCAGAGAGTTGACCTGGCCCAAGAACTTCTATAAGCACTGCTTCCCTACAGTTGCCCAACCAACATATCTCAGACAAATCACACCGTGCTGGTGTGGCCCTGTCTGGATTTGTATCTAATTATCAACACAGACGGGAATTTGGAGAAACCCCAGAGGTCCATCAGGAGATGTATGTTGTGAATAGTCCTGTGACATAAGACTAGAACATAATAAATGCCCTTGAGCATTCCATGTGTCCAATCTTCTCCCCTTTACCTAACTCAAATAAACATAAAAGGCAGGAAGAAATCATTACATGACTTCCACATATCTTCACATTTCTCTTTGCTTTTCATAAAGAGTGCCCTGGCCTGAGAAGAAATCTCACTGAAGAGCAAAAGTGACTATAGAAAAACAGAAGAAAAGACACTGCATCTTCAAAGTCAGATCTGCAAAACCTCTCTCTTTGTCCAGATGCAGTCAGGCTGAAAGTCATTTCTATGGTTTAGGATTTTGTCCTTGCATTCGGAGAAGCTCTCTCCTAGCTGAGACAGGCCAGAGAGCAGAGGAAGGAGAACAGTGGCACCATCCCCACCTCAGTGCTGGTTGTGCTACTGAGTACAGTGTCTGAGGGTCAAAGAGGGGAGCACCCTATTCCTTATGAAAGTACCTAGCAAGGTGGTCTCTCGTGCTCCCTACTGGCTTAAACACAAACTCTGCCAAAGGTCAGAATTTCCCTTATAGTAATCCAAAATAATAAAAGGAGAAACATTTTCCCAGATAGCCCTGGAGGAAACTTATTTGAAATCATAGCTGCCTGGAGAAGAGAAGCCCTCTCCACAAGGAATATTTAGAAAAGACCTTGACCCCATGACAATTGCAGCACAGAAATCTGATGCTAATTGGAACAATTAACTATGGTGTCTGGGGAGAAAGAGGAGATTCTTTCCAACATGAATTTGAATCATTTTAGAAATCTGTAATTAGAACAACTGCACAGGAAATGAACCTCTTCCCTTAAATCAAACTTAGCACAAAGTCTGTATCAGAAACTGTAGGCTAGTTCTGAGACAAAAAACCCAAAGTAATGACAAAGATTCTCAGACTGGGACCAACAATTTTTCCCTGTTGAAGGTCCTTACTTGTTCAGAAGCAGCTCACTAGCTGTCAGCTCGTGCGTCAATGGAGGGAGAATCGTATCATTAAGTTTGTCCGTCCGACTGTCGTCTGGGCTCACCATCATGAGGCTCTTACCAGCTGAGTCATCTGGGGAGTCAAAGGGAAGCTGCTCAAAGCTGACAGCTTTGCTGTAGGAAGGTGGAGCTTCTGCATTGCTATCCACAGTGGAGTACAATGGTACATCGGTATCAGGAGTATACGCAGCTCCTTCTGAATCCAGGCTATAATCTTCTACCTCCTCTTCCTCCTGCCTTGATGCAGAATGAGCTCCTTCCTCTTCATGCTCCCCTTCTACTTCCTCAATGGTTTCTGTCGTCCCCTGACGAGAATAGAGCATGGTGACCTGCGTAGGTTCACTGTTGGGGGCAGGACGAAGAGGGAGAGTTGAGGCTTACAAGGCTCATCACCAAGAAAAGTTTGTTAACTGTACCTTTATATAGACAGCTGAGCAACCCCACTGCACTTCCCGGCCTTCAAAGTTCATATAATTTGGTTGAAAATATATCATAATGATTGCCTCTTATCCAGATAGAGCATCTGGGTCCATCTGCTCCCCGAATGATGTCCCAGTGAACTCACAGCAATTCACTATCTTTTCACACCAGCAAAGGGCAAATTAATATCACCATCAAGAGAAGCTATAATAACTTTCTGAAAGCAGTTAAACCACTTTCAGACCAGAATCAGGACTTGCTGTTACATTTATTTAAAGCATGCTCCATGGTGAATGATAGGCAGCACCCATCTGATTCCAAGTAAAAGAACAAGTGAATTGCAAACATTAAACAATACCATCCAGATCACAAAACTGTTCCAGTAACAGGGTACCTTGCTTACCTTTACATCGCCCTATGTTCTTCCATACAGCCTCCATTTTCACCTTACCTGCCTGCTTTTCTTCTGTATGTACCTATTTTCTTTTTCAGCTGTTCTTATTCACTCTGTTCAGTTATCTGGTTGTTCACCTTGCTTATTCTCACCTTTGCATGTCCATAATCACTTTCTCTCTTAATGCTTCGTGCTCTACAGCAGTCTCAGCTGATGTAAATTCACGCAGCTTGATGACTCCAGATAGGAATCTGGACACCATCATTTTAAAAATATTTTCTTGGTTTTGCTTTCGCCCTTTTCATCCCTCACAAGTATTTTATGACCTCTCCCCTAGAACACCACTCTTCCTCTTTTTAGTGTCCATTCCAGTCCCTCTCCATAGGTTAGACAATAGGCATCCACTCACTGTCTTTTGTTGGCTGCATGTTCTTGTATGTCAATGGATACAAAAACAGATTTCACATCGCTCCTATGAAATGAATGGGGCCACTTCACCTAAAGTATAACCTTTTAAAAAAACCTGGCACTGGCAAAGCCAGCTGGCACTACCATCTCCTGACAAAATTAAAAATTAAGTTCCACCTCTTTTCCTTTTATGCTGCTCCCAAACTTGTTGTGACTACGTTAGATCACTATTTCTAGCAGACTTTTAATCAGAACATGTGACACTATTATTAGGATGTACGTTTTGATGATTCATGTTAGCACTCATCCTGGTTAAAATGCATAAAACCATAAAACTCCAGCATTTCAAAACTGCCTGACACCAAAAAAATTGTAAAACACTTTAAACACCAAAAAAGAATTTTTTACCAGCTAAACAGTGAATGAATGGCAATGTTATTCACTATCTTTTCATAGCAATTTTCCCTTTCTAAATTCCAACACCTCACAGACTGTAAATCAATGGTAATGTAATCAAAACATATTTAGCAATCTTTCCTGTATGGGGAGAAGTAAAAATTGAAAGAGCAGGGCTAACGTTTGCCTATCTTAGTTTCTAAAATTAGACACCTAAGTCTGTATTTAGGATAACCGATTAGCTGAGAAACTTCACTTCCAGCTTCCAACTTTAATAAGGACAAGCATCAGCTCAGTAACTAAGAAAATCAGACTCTTTTTTAGCTGAATAAATACAGACTTTAGCCTGATTTTAGACAGCCAGTGTAATATAATGGAAAAACTATGAAAAATACATGAATTAAGGATGAAAAACAAAACGAAACAAACAAACAACAAAAAAACCCAAACAGAATAAGAAGTGAAACAGCACATGAGTCCTAGATTATGACCCTGACTTTGAATGTACCGCTTTGTGACTTGTGCCACAACACAGAAGGGAGTAAAGCTTCCATTAACCATGCCATTCCATTAACCACTCTGTACACCACATATCTACAAACGCAACTTTATGTACACTGCAGTAAGTATAATGGTATGGGTAAATGAGTGAACAAAGCATGCATGAGTTAAGCACCTTGACACTATACTGCCACTGTCAGCTGATGAGGAGGACATATCCATGCTCTGCATTTTACGAAGCCTAGGTCGAGCGCGCTCACTTGTTTTAGGAACAGTGTCTGGTCCATCTAAATCATCAAGGGTTGACTGCCTTGAGAACAGCATGGTTGCTTCAGTGTAGCAGCTAGCAGCGCAAACAGTTATAAAGACAGTGTTAAATACAAATGATATTACTATACACATGGTACAGTAAACAAATATGCTCGCCATGCAGCAAAACACTGACACAGAGAAAAAAGGTTCAGAGAGAAGATAAGGATTTGTTCAGTCACCACGTAAACACATTTCCAGGCACAGATGGCTCATGGTCATATTCCTATAGGGGCGATAGAAGGCTAACAACCATCTATTCACATTTGTATTCAGAGAGATACAAAACAAACACAGTGGTCTACATGCTTTCCAGGGGCATCAACTTACATACGTGAGGAGGTTTTACTTCCTTTGTTTCCCCCTGAGATCTCCAAATTCCGCAAAAATGTTTGGGAAGTGACCTCCTCTGTACAAATTATATTTTATTAATGATATATGGTGCTGAACCTTTTTACACAGGTACAAGCCAATTTCCTAAAAGAGCCCTTAAAACTGAATAAGCTCATATTCCACAAATAGAAAAATAGCTGTCAGACATTGGCTAATCCTCTTTCCAAACCAAAGAGCCAAATCGGATATGTTACTTAGCCAGTAGATGCATGCCAAATATAACCTGCTCTGCATGGGATGGCTTTTATTTTGATATTTATTAGTAAGCCCTAGTGATTCTTTCCAGAAGATTTAATTTATTTCAATCACAGCTTAAAAACCATTTCAAAATTGGTAACATGCACATCTTGAAAGAAAGAACAGATATAATAAACCCTTATCTCCTTTCACTTATCAAATACAACAGGCCACCAGAGACATACACCATACATTGAGCATTTATGTGTTACTGGAGAAAAGAAGAAGAACTGGATGAGTAAAGAGAAAGAAAGTACATAATTAAATACAAGCATATAACATAGCAACAGGAAAGAAGCAAATACATTAATGACATATGGTAGGTAAAAGAATTATTTTCACTGTAAAAATCCTCGGAAAACACAGATGTCTATGAAATAAGTTGAGGCACCTTGAGGAAAGGACACTTGAGGAAAGTTGGTGTTTTAACACATGCAGTGACCTGCCTGAGTCTCTCAGATAGAATGAGAGAAGAAAGGACACCAAAATGCAGGATTTACACTCTACTTTTCTTCTTTTGAGTCCATCTGTGTTACACCTGAGCAGTGGCCGCAGGGTATTTGCTTCCTTGGCAAGCTTTGTGTTTGTTCAGGGGCACAGAGAATTGGAAAAGAGGTCAGAAGGGAAGTGCAATGGCGTTTTCCGTGTTACTTTGGTCTTGGTAGTTTGAAGGGAGGAAAAAAATCTGCTGGCATGAAGTAACAGTTTGCAATTATTGCCTTAAGGAAAATGGGGAGGAAAACAGCAAAATATGTAGAACTAAGCAGCATTTATTCTTAGGCCTACACTCACTGATGGTCTTTTTGACAGAATGGGCTGAGGCTAAAAACATACTTTGGTCTTTGAATAGAAGAAAAGTATCACCAAGATCCCAAAGGTATTATGAAATGCTTTCCTTAAAAACAGTATTAATTGCAGGGGCACCTCTGTCCTGCCAGTTCATTTGGCCAAGACCCTTTACAAGCCACTTCATTATTTCTGTCTGCCCGCAAAGGCACACAAGCACCCTCCAGACAAAACCTGGAGGGCTGTCTGCATCGTGCAGGGTTTTGATGAAGCAGCAAATGCTGCTTCCTATAGGAACAGGAGAACCACCCTATAGGCCTGATTCAGCAGCATGGAAATCAGTTGGAGCTCCATGTTACTGACTCCAGGGGGTCATGAGGGAGGAGGTTTCCCTTTTCCTATACGCCTATGGAGTATAGCCAGGTGGTTGTACTATCACTGGAGTTTCGGTGCTAAAATATAGAGAGAAGTCTATATAGCAGACAATCTATTTTTGCAGATAACCTTTCTGTCCATGTGCTACAATGTTATTCACATGTTAATTTCCACCTCAAGGGCTGAATTGATTCTTTTCAAGAGCAAAAGCTCTTATTAAGGTGTTGAAGTATTTTAAATGCAGGCATAGTTCAAAGGGAACCTTCCAAGAGCCTTAAGCAGAGCAGCTGCTGAAATCAAAGTAGCACGTGCCCGCTCATATATTTTCAATGGAAGAAACATATGCCAGCTGCCCTCCAAAACATTTAAGTTCTGACCCGGGTCCCAGAAAAATCAAAGGAAAAACATCTATTAATCCAAATAGATAAAAATGTTTGCCCAGACAGAGTGCCTGCAATAATTTGGTTTAAAGCTGTTTTAAATGAAGGATGAATCATCAGAAGAATTATTGATTGAGCAGCTGCTCTGCATCCATGAATGTTAGGAGATGTGTATGAGATGACACCTGTAGCACAGTTTTCATATTCTTTACGTACTTTAGGAACATGCTTCCGAACATGGAGGAAATAAGAACACCAATAAAATGGAAAGATTTACACTTGGCAAAGCTGATGTTGACTCAGTCATTGACTATCACATAAATTTAATCCAAGTATATCTTCCTGAGTGACTTTTCAAATTGGTGCCCTTGGAGACCTTGAAAAGCATTAGCTTCTTGAAATCATTCAAGGACTAGGTATTTTAAATTGAATGTTCATTAAAAGCCCTGAGTTCAAGCATTTTATGTAAAGTTGATCGGGTATCCATTTCAAATGGGGATATATATAGCAGAGATGTTTTTATCCTCGGTGAGCGGGAAATTTCTTATTTCTTACTTTATGACTTCCTTTTTACAACACCAATTTACCCTTCCCAGAGAGTTTATTAGTTTAAGGGGTGACTTACAATTTTTTTCTGACTTTTTTTCTGTCCATGGACTAGTTACTGACTGGTATTACCTTTATGAACCACTATACTCCCCACATCTGCAAGCAAAGATCCCAAACATTTCCTATCATTCATGCTCTTAAGTTAGAACCAGATCCAGCTCCAAACTGGGACTCTTCTTTCATCCTTTCTTCTGCCTCTCAAGGCAAATATTAGTTCTCCAGTACTCCCTGCCTCAAGCCCTATTCTCCCGTCTGGTGAGGGAAGCACAGATGAAAAGCAGTGTACGTAAACACCCTGACCGCACTTGTACGTTCACTCGTACAGGAGGATCAGGGGCTCCCACCTGCAGCTCCTGTAAAAGCCTACACACAGGTAGATCTGGGAACTGAATGCATTATTTGTGATGGACCAAAATTAATACAAACTGAACTGGATACAAAACCTTAGATATCCTGAAGTCTGACTTAGGATCCGCGTCTAGCTGCAATTTCATAATCATAGGCAAAGTCCCATAAAGGCTGCCAACTGGTTTTAGTAAGTTCCCAACCATGTTACTGAAATTCACAAGCTGTTTAACCTAATAAGCAGTTCTTCAGTCAAAGGGAAACAAACAACAGTGAATGCTCTACCACGCTAGTTCCCAATCCCTTCTGGTGGTGCTCCTCAAAGAGCTTGTTTAGGATCAACATTAGTCTCTTCTCCTCCTGGCCCATATGAACTTTGCACTTTGCCTTTAGGATACATAAGAGTATTTATACATAAAGAGAAACTAAACAATTACATTACAAATAACTCATTACACTTCTAGCTACTGTACAGAAAAATGACTGAGAATAAATTGCAGCCCTACTAAAAGAGAAAATCCCACAAAGGATACTCTGAAAAACTTATTTTAGAACTTATTAAGAACAACATCCCTGGATAAGACTTACAAGAGTCAGCCCTGAACTTCACAGAAATTTACAATTTCTGCAACTGATCAGGACAGTTGTTCTCTCTGGAAATCCAGTGTTTAGACCACTGAGCAGATACCTACAGTAATTTCTGTCGTGACTACTGAGGAATAGGTAATATTATAATGGAATAGCTTCTGTGCTTATGCAGCCCTGTGTTCTTCCAAACATGCCTATCTTACTCAGGGACCTATTGTCCACTATAGAATTTTTGCAGGGCAACCAAAGAAGGATAACCAGAATGCTCGTTAGAATCCATCTGTCCCTTCCTAGAAGTTTTTTCCATTGCAATCCTAGATCCATGGTCACAGGGATGCTTTAGATAGAATTAGTTGCTTTTGCATTTACAGGAAATCATTACTTTGAAATGTAAAATGTCCCCTTCTTTTGTTTGGGCAATTAAAAAAAATCACTCCATAAACTCACATGAAGTTTAAAACATTTCACATTTCTAAAAAAGCTCATAAGCACTTTTGTAATCCCAGGAACAGACATGCAAGGGTGCCCTAAGAAACAGATGGCATTATCATTCAATCAACAAACTCATTTTTGCTTCCTCTAATTATAGGTCATTATTATTATAGCAGATGTGCACAATTTGTAAATACTCTCAGTGCAAGAATGTTTGATTGTTCATTACCAGAAAGAGAATCTGAGATTAGAGAAATCAGTCATAATACTGCCTTTGCTATTCCTTTGTTGATAGGTCCTGTGACATCTTCTGAGGAAATGGAGATGACAGTAACACATGTGAAAGATTTAACTTCTTCTGTTGCAAAGCAGCTCCACAGAATAGCTGAATTTTCTGAGTTTGAAAAGAGACTTTAAATGTGTAAGTATGCTCAAGGCAGGGTGACAAATGGGTGATTATTCTGAAAAAAAGACATAAGTGGAGCTCAACATTGGATACCATCTCATTGAAGAGGCAGAATTTACACATGAAAACTACAAGATTTGTCCTTCTTTTTTATAATTAATTTTGGAATTGGCTTCCCTTTGCTTCTAGTTAAAGCTCTTGCTAACGTGGCTGTATAATAATAACTTCTATCTATAGTAAATAGTGTGACCAAGAACTATTTCATGAAAGCAGGACTGATATTACTATTCTTTGTTTAGCTGAGACTGAACTTTGTGGAGTTAAATTCTGCCCTGCAGATATCCAAGTGGCTCCAAGTGAGCTGGTAATAGAATTTGGCTATACATTTTTCTCACGTCATCTGACTCCTGTAAAACTTTGAGACAAAACACAAAGGTGTTGCTTAGTTGGGTAGCTAGCCACCAAGAAAGATTTGCTTGGATTTGGTGTTTTTACTGGAGTGAACCTCTCAAAGGCCAGTGTTCACCCTGGGGACCAATTTGTGAATATTTTGTTGAAGCATAGTACTCACAGGCACTCTTTTACACTTGCTTTTCAATAACATCAGAAAGGAAGACAAGCCTGTGATTCTGTTATTTTCAGTCTCCTAACGTCTACCCATATGTCATTAGTAAAAGCTAAACATAATTTACTGTACACAGAAGCTACTGATTTTGCTGGGAGTATCAAACACGATATGATACTGCCACACTTCAGAGAAGAACAGGAGACAGCAGAATGCAATGGATTATGAAAGAGCTGGATTTCCAAAGCCCTCCCTTCTCCCCCTCAGGTTGGACAATTTCTGCAGTCTCTTAAAAGTCAAGAACACCAGGGACACAGTGGGAACAGGCTGCCTCTGTAAGGGAAGGAAGTGAATGTGTGTGCCTCTGTGTGCATGGAGCAGCAGGAGCATGCCGTCGTTTTGGCAAGGGACTTGACGGCATCCGTCTTCAGAAAAGAATGAGGAAAGCGGTTTTCCTGAACCAGTATGGGTATTTGATCCACAAACTGTGTAGCTCTGCTGGACTGTAATCATAGCAGTCAGGAAATCAGGCTCTTCAGATGATCTTTGCCCTGTGTGTGTAAGAGGGGGATTTTGTTCTCTCAAATCCAGAATCTCTCTAAATGCAAAGTCTTTTTTGATTTGTGGGCAACAGGCAACAATTTATTTCACAAAACCAAAATATTCACAATGAATGATCATTCCCCAAACTCCACTCCTGAATTCCTAAAACAGTATCCCATACGCATCCGCAGCAGGCTCTTATTTTCCATTACCTTTTAGAAGATCAGAACCCCTGTCAATGACTCCTAATTCTAGGGGAAATAGAAAGCAGTGAGGTAGTCATGCAGTGGAAAAGGAGTTAAGCCAACAACTGAGACCACTGCTATAATGGAATAGTAACACATAGCAATGAGTTTTCACTATTAAAATAGCACAGATAAATCAAAAAGAGGATTCAGCATTGATTAGAAAGTTCATTAGTACTTAGATGTTATCTAAAATTACATCTACTGCATGATATTTTTCACAAAATAAAATTAAATCAATACCTGGAGATACTGTCACGAGAAGCTGCTGAATCTAAACTATCCATTCTTTCAGATGCTTGGAAACCAGAAGCTTGACCAGGATTTTTATCAATTGAGTCGAGTCCTGACTCCTTAGAAAGTTTCATCATGTGGTTCTGGTAATACATATGGATGCTCTCCCGTGTTGGAACGTTTCCCTGCAGAAGACAGTAGAGGTAGAGGTACATGGCAGGGAGAGGCATATTCTTCGAGGAACTGGTTTCTTCTGTCATTTGGCAAGGAACAGATTAAGGACTGTGCAAACAGCTTCCTAGTAACTAATAACCTCCCACTAGTAGCTCCTTTTCAGAGTGCAAGTCAGATTCTGACATATTACCATGGCACGAAGTGTTGCGTTTTAAGCAAAACTGGAGCAAATTCTGTTGCTGTTTCAGGCTATACATAGCCAAGAAAACTGTGCTGAGTGGACTGCAGATCATTCAGCATGAAAATGAGGTGTGGGCTGGGACCACGACTTAACCAGCAACTTTTTATCTTCAGCAACTTTTGGTATCTCTTTTAGATAGCTTCACTGACTCTAAGAACAGTCATACATCTTATTAGTCATCAGTAGCAGGTTTTTTAAAACAGAAAAAAAAGAAACAGGTCATGTACAAACTGATCTAGACCTTCATTAGTGTCGCAAAATAAGAATTTATTCATGAAGTATGGAAAACCATGAAAAAAACACTGAAGACCTTTACTCTTTCTCTGTGACTTCAAGATCAAGCAAGTTCATGAAAGGATGGTTTTATTAACTGTCAGCCCAGATCTGGGCACAGAATCAAGTCTTTCTGGCTATGATATTGCAATCAGAATTCTAAAGAAGTGTCATAAGAATAAAATGGAGAATTTTATAGCCTGTTCTTAGACAGAAACACATCCAACTAATTCCACTAGCAGTTGCATTGACTTCAGAAGATACACTGAGAGAGAAGACTGCTATTCTCTAACAGTCATTTTTCTGACCTATAATGAAGCCTTATGCAAGGACTTTTTCCAGTTAAAATAATAAAAGTACTCTAAAATACTGCCTGCATTCATTTTACTAATATTATTAGTTACTAGTATTTCAACTCTGGTCCTCTACATTGTCCCAAATCTAAAATTTTAAAAATCTGATTTTTTTTTCAGAAAAAATATCTTAAGAACAAAATCTGAAACCCAGTGTTTTAATTGGGTTTGTTTGTATACGAGCTGTGTTGCTTCTGCACTAAGAAATGTTTGTGCCATTATGACAGTCTGCCTCTGAAATCATGGCACATGCTACATTCTAGCTCGACTGCAGGCCTGGGATAAAGGACAGGACCTGTGACAGAAAAAGTGCCCCACAACTGATGCAGGACCCAATTTCAGGTTTTTCTGTAGCTGGAAGAGAGACCATAGAAACTTCATATATCAGGTTAACTGTCCTCGACTCTACATCAGGCAAAGAAACATGTCACCATGATGGTTGCAGCAAGAGCCTCCTTTCTTGGCAGCAATGACAGGCATGGGTCTACTACATAGACTTGGGGATGCTATGGAGGAATTGACGATTCTGATGTTCACGGGTACCAATATTTTACAGAAGAGGAGAAAAAGATTTTAGAAAAAAACCCTGAAGTTTAAAGCTGTTGACTGGGGGGAAATTCTTTGAAGGGCCCCTAGTACCAGAAAATTTAGGATTGAAGCAGGATATACCAGCATATACAAGGACATACGGGCTCTATTGTAATCAAAATAGCGTCAGGCTGCTGACAACATGAAATTGAAATAAATAAATGATTGAATCTATTCAGAACAAAGGATAGAAAAAACTCATTAAAGTTGAGGTGAGAAGTAGAAAAGAACGATCAAAATAAGGTCCCAAATAACTAACAGCCATAAAGAGGCAGTTAGCCGGGCTTCTGCATAAATGTTAAAACTCTAAAGATGCAGGGGCAGTAAGAAAGAATCATGTGATTTTCAGTGAGGATGCTGAAATAGCAGGGACTTCTGAGACATGGGGCAAAAAGGATTATCACAACAATGCTTTACTATCACAGTAACAATTTTATAGGAAGGATGGAAGATAGCTTGAGTAAGAAGTGGCATGGTCAAAAAGCATAAAGTCTAACAAATTAAGTAAATTCATTGTGCCAGAACTATCACAGAGTCTCTGTGGGTGGACTTGAATTAATATTGAAAAAGTATAGCATGAAGGACTTTTTACCATCAAACCAGGAGTGCACTAGTGCCTGTTAAATATTAAGGAAGATTATAGGAGGTGCCATCAGAACAATAATGTACAATAACTCCAGTCAATTTTCAAATGTACTCAGGTAGAATAGGTAAATGTCATAAAAGAGCCTGCACGCACACACACACACAAGTCACCAGAATGGAAAAGACCAGGAAGAAACAAAAAGACATCCTTGAGAAGTGAAAGCTATGAGGAAAACCAAACAGGAATGAATTTTCTAGACTTAAATGCAAAATGTCAGCAAATTAGACCAAAACAGATCAGGTGCTGAGGAATAACTTGCTAAAATAAAAAAAAAAAATCTGATAAAAAAAAAACATTTTCAAGAGTATCATAAGAATCAGCTGCCAGGAATCCAGGGTATCAACAGGTGATAAAGCATAAAGAGGTCTAAGGGAATTATGGCAACAGGACAAGAAAAGACTGATTTTTTTGCATCCCTCTTCGCTGCAGAAAAAGCCACTGATGTTTCCAATAGAATAACTTGAATCCCATGGAATGACTGGAGTAATTATTTTATAAAAGACAAGTCTGAGAACAAAAAAAAATAAACTGAGCACTGAGTGGAAGATGGTCACCCAAGAGCTCTGCAGGAGCCAACAGATGAAACAGTACCAGTGGAAAAAAAGGTAACACCAAACCCTAAACATGGCTTCAGGAGTTATCCTGAGTGACCCTTGTAAGAAATTAAGCAGTCATGAAATAAAGCAGGCTACATCTATTTCTTGTACTTACTCTCTATTAAAAGACTGGAGACAAAGGGCACAAAAAATGTTTTTTCTTTACAAAGGAAGAAGGTCATTGAGAGATTCCCCCAAAGAGTTTTACTGTCCAGCATATTCAGAAACAATCTGTGTAAGGAGGAAAATAGCAATGTGTCAAAGCTTGCAGATGAGAAATAATTATCTGGGATATTCAAGTGTAAAGTTTACTGAAGTACTACTGAAGAATTTAATAAAACTGAGTGACTTGGTAAAAAATGGCAAAGAATGCAATGGGAAAAATAACCTAAACTGTACATACATAATGACAGGCTTTACATCAGCTTTTGTTAGCCTTAAACATCTTGGACTCAGAGTGTATAGTCCCCTGAAAACAGGCAGCATTCACTAAAAATCAAAGGAGCTTGACTGTTCGACCTTACTAGGAAAGCAAAAGAGAACACATCACACTCCTGTATAAATCTGATTCACCCACACCTTGAAAACAGTGTGTAGTTCTGGTCATCCAGTCTTAATAAGGCCATATCAAAACTGAAAATCATATGAAGAAGGACAATAAAGATGATCAGAGGTACTGGATGGATTTCATGTGAAGAGAGGCTAAAAAAACCAGTACTTTTTAACTTGGAAGAGAGTCGCTGAAGACTCCATGCAGATTTATACAATCAGGAATAGTAGAGGAAAATGGAATACATCTCTGATCTACAGAAGACCCCAAAGTGATCAGGAAGTGGGTTTAAAATGAACAAGAGGAAGTACTCTTAAACACACCATATGGAATGACACTACAGAACTCCGTATTGTAGGATCTTCTGGAAGCCAACATTAACAATAGATTAAAAAGGGACTAGCCAAACTCCAAGCATATAGATTCCTTGATACCTTTAAACATAATGATACAGATGCAATTTCTGGTTTAGGGTGCCCTAAATCATCCATTGCCACAAGCCTGGACATATTCCAAAGAATGATTTACGCTGAATATGTCATGTTTCTTTTGCTCTGTTTTGTTTATTTACTTATTTATTTCCTAGAATTATAATTATCGTCTTACTATTGGACACCTTGGGGAAGACAACAGTAACTAAACACTAACATTGAAGCAGTCCTCTCTTCATGTCCATTGCCTCCTGGCCAGACTGGGTATGGATTCCCTCTGACCAGCAAAGCCTCTCAAAGCTCCTAGGATCGTGGGCAGCCTCCTTATTGTGCCAGCAGATGTTGACAGTAGCCAGGCAATATGGAGCTTTATTAAGGTCAATAGTACTAATGTGTTGTTGACCTTTTCAACCTCTTCATCTCTGAGACAGTCTGCAGCTTTTAACAAAAACTGGAAAGAACTAAAAATGAGGCTTCTATGCCAGGTTTCCAGAAATAGTTAGGTAGCTGGTAACATATGTAAAAATACCTGTGCTTAAAATGAGAGCTTTATCCAACCTCAAGGTATCACCTACTTGCATTTTGAAGATCCAAATACATTTCTAGTTACACTATCAACACTAATCTTTGATAATAATGGGTTTTACTAACATATAACTAGTTTGTGGAGGACCACATAGTTTCACTGCAAGTGAAGAAAATTATGACTGTATGTTGTCAATCATTTCCAAGGCAAGTTGGTCCACAAGAAGACTGAAATATGCAGACTGAGGTAGTTTTTGAGCTGTTTAAAATGCCAAGCCTTCTCCTCTCTACTTGAATCTATCCTATTCCCTCAAACCCACACCTTATCACAGGAGTGTTTCAGCCAAATCCTTGTATCAACCTCTCAACGAATTATTTTTTCAATAATTTGTTTTGTGTCCAGATAATAAATCATTTTATTGTTTATAGATTCATAAAACAGCAAGCAGTAAAAGAGTCCAGATCTATTTTTAAAATGCAGGTACAAGCGATAATTTTATATTTTTTCTCCTTAACACAGTGATCTGAAAAGACAATCCTTCATTTTTCACTGAGCTGGAAATGGCATTAGCAGACAAAAAAGACCAAAGGCGTTACCTTCTTAATCTCCCTGGTCAGCATACAGCGCTCAATTCTTAGCACAGTGGAGATATCGATGTGTTCTCTTGAGATGGAATTAAGCCAAGCTGTAAAACTGTCTACTGTTGCCAGGAAAAGGACCCAAGTGAACTTCAAGATATTAAATATCCTCTTGATGATGTTATCTAAGGGAGAGAAAAAGCAACAGAATTAATGAACACAAATATCTTTCGCTGTATTTCTGCTTGGAGTTAGATTAATTTTTCCTTTATTGTCTAATAAGAATAATCCAGGCTACAAGACCCTGTCATAGTAAGGAATCTCTGAAGATGTCTGGAGGCCTTTTGGCTGTCTGGGCCATTTTCCTGCCTGTCTGTCTAGGCTTATCATCTGGAATCCCTTTTCCACCCCGTAACTCCCTGGTCCTGCAATCACTAGTCATATAAACAGTCCCTGATTTTAGAGAGACGCCATATGCACAAGCCTGCAAAATGAAACCCAAAGATTTGGGCATCTTCTGAGAGCTGTTCAACATCCCCAGCTCCTGTGATCTCAACAGCCGCTCAGCCAGAGTGTTGAGCTGAACCCCCCACCTGTCAATTTACTTGTACCTGTTTCTCTCTGCACAGTTTGCCTTCTGTGGTTGAACCTTCCTTAGCTGAGTTTTAAAGTCTAACCTGCCCAAACAGTCTTTGAATCTCTCAGTTTTCCAACCACTTAAACACACCTCTCTGTATTGACTGTTTCCAAAGCCTCTCTTCTATTAATTAGGCTGCACTGTGTCATCAGTGATCTCAGATCAACTAGCCCAACCAGGAAAAATCATATAAATAATCCATAAAACACTACTCTTGCACCATTTTGCCAAAACAATACACTTTCCAATGAGTAGGCCTTATGGGTTTATGCTAGCAATAGTAGCTTTATTTTGCTCAACACAGCTGTCTCAAGTTAATTTCTCATTTCAGTAGTTCCTTTAGCATTAGTAACTGCATTTCTCACCCAAAAAGCAACACTTCTGGCTTATTTTTCTTCCACTTACAAACATACACACCACACTACAGTGCTTATATCGTGTTGCACAAATACTAAAAAATTTCTTTCCAACTAGCCAGTTCCAGAGCTAGTTGTCTCTGCTAAGTTGAAAATCCCAGAGCACTAGTTATGAAGATCAATTTTAGAGTAACCAGCCTAAAAATAATAGAAAACTGTCAATAATCTGACATGCAGGGACAAAATGGTTGAAGTAGATACTACGGAGCCAACCTATGTGCTAAAGCATGATGCTTTCAACAACCTCACTTCTTAGCTGTACCACAAGATGGCATGCAAAACTTTGTGGAGTGCACATTTGCTCCTTACAAAGAATGCTAAAGTGAAGCTATAATAAAGCAAAAGACTTCCTATGGAGGAACTTGCACGTGTCTCTGGGAGTGCAGGCAGGGTTGTAAGCACACACATGTGGAAAGCAACTAAGGAAAAAAACCCATTAGTGGCACATTCCTGTAAACTGGATGCTGAAATGGTAGTATGTACCATTCACCTGAGCAATAGAACTGATCTGGTATCTCTGAATGTAAAAGCATTTAGCCCCCTTCACTTGGTCATACATTTATTTCAATAATATTTTGCTCTTTTTTTTCAGGCTTTTTCTATGTCATTTAGAATTGGACACATTTTATGATTTGTATACTTAAATTTCATTCACTCATATTTCAACATGCAGGTCTTGAAGCTAAGGAAATCTTGCCATTGGAAATTAAATGCAAGGCTGTTCCTATTTCAAGGAGCATTCATGTCCTTTGAATTCTAGATAATATTATGAATAGGTTAAAAGAAAACATAGCACCCATACACAAAAATATACAACATATAAATGTTCTGTTTTAACCCACACTCTTCCTCTCTAATATATAATTTCTGCTACTGACTTCAGGAGAATTGCAGCTTTCAGGTTAAAATTATCTTTATTATTGACCACCACTGGCATGCCATAGTCTCACCACAGTGCTTTGCCAAGCACTTCCAGTCTAATCTAAAAGGTCATTTTTCTCTCTGGGATGGAGGTGATTCAGTATACATTTTTAATGATGCTGTAGCTGTTCTGGCAGGTTTGCTGTTCTCCAAAACTTTTAAAAAAATAATCTTTTGGGGATCGATTGCATCTAAACATCTTCAAAAAGGGAAACAAATATTTATTTTCTGCAGAAACTGTTATTCTAACTGAAAGGGTCAAATGCAGAGAAAGCTTCTCTGCCTGAGAGTGTGAGACAGGATTTGATCTAAGGTTAATAATGATATTAATGCTTGATTAACAATTACCGTCTAATTTTTCCAACCATCTGCTTAACAAATTTTACCTAGGAATGGTTGAAGTATTTCAACAAAAATATAAAGTACCTTAAATTTACTACTTCCAATATAAATGAATTATAAACCTCCTTCTCTTTCCCTAACTCCTGTGTAGCACCGACAGTACTTCTCTAGAGATGGGTTTGAGTGATGCATTGAGTGATTGACCTCAGTGTTTTAACACAGGTAACTGCATCACTGTAAGTTACAAATAAAAAAGCCTCCCAAACCCCACCAGAAAACCTCAACAGCAATGCAACTTATTTATTTGAGACCACTGCTCTCATGAGAAAGAAATGACATCTCCCACATCCCTGTAATACCTTCTGCCCTGTGGCTCACTCAGGGATACAATTCTAACCGGAACTGTAGGAACCAATTTTAAAAAGAGCAAAAAAATAGCGTTTGAAGACAAAAGTCTCACTCATGGTAAGCCACCTTGAAGACTCACTAAGAGAAGAGTCTGTTTTCTTCTTTTATTCCAATTAGAAACAAAGAGTCAAGCTTAGCTTTTTGATCTGCTACGCTTCTTTGGAGGAAAGCTTTCGATATGGCCAAGATCTTGCAAATGGCTGGCATTTCTTCTCTTGTGCAGAGCATCCTTAAGTCTGATTATGAAGGAGAATGGGTGAGATCGGGAAAATCCCTATTTTTTTAGAGGGGATTATCGCACCTTGTTGAATGGGTGACTACTGGACAAAAGCATTATATTAACCTTGCTAAAACACACTGAAAAAACACAAGGTCTGTTTGCTAATAATACCATTTCAGACATTGAAAATCAATGGAGATTATAACATGGGGCTGTATGCAATCAGGACTGGAAGGTAAGCTGTAAGTTGTTCCATAAGTAAAATATATAGCAAGCGATCAAGTCTGAGCCTGCAGATGTATTTACTACAGTGTATAAAGAATGAGTGCAGTAGCTAATATTCCAGGAGTCGAAGTTCCTAGACTCAGGACTTGTAAGTCTGGCAACTGAAAACCTGAAAGTAGTTAGGAAGTTCTCACTGCACAGGTTAGAGTGGATTTTGTGGCTTTTATGCAAGCCTGGGATCACTGCAACACTGTCTCTGTGATATGCTGCTTCTGCCGCTGGTCAGAACTGCATTTTAAGAGCAGTGCCTTCATACCTGGTCCGTCAGATTTCTTCTTGACAGGTTCCTCTTCACTGTCTTCACAGTCCGCATCAGTACCACCTATTGAGAACAACAAGTGAAACACTGAGTGTTACATCTACAGAAGTGCAGGTGTAAATGCCTTTCAAGCTAGAAAATGCTACAGTTACTAGGCAGTAGTGACCAGTCCCTCACCTACCACTATAACAGAAAGCTCATCTCCACTTCTAAAGGACTCAAGTGAGGGGACAACCTGGTCTGCCGAGGTGTTATGACGACCCCTCTCTTGTAATTTGCAGTGGCATTTTCTTACTAGGTAGGTTGCTGAGCAAGATCATCTGTTGGTGTAAACCCAGGCAACTTCTCAGTCACATCGCTTCCACCCTCGGCAGCCTCACCTTCCACTTGATCTCATTTCTTCAGCTTCTGCCAAGGGCAACCGGATCAGTGCTCTGATCTTCTCCTCTAACCCAGCAAACCTGAATGAATTGAGTGGGACCTTCGGGTTGAAATGAAGCAGCAGAGTTGGTCTGAAACTACCACATGCTTTTATTTAGGCCTATAGCAGAAGAGTGATGTAGAGTCGCAGGCAGAACTGAAGGGCAGACAAATGACTCTCCTTCCATCTAATATCCAATAACTGCAGCTACCCCTTCAGTGGCAGCAGTCAAATTACAAAGCTCCCTCTTTTTGACAGGTGAAGATGCCAAACGGAGGAAAAGTCCAGCTGATTGAGGCTGAATGGGCACCCCTCCCCATCTAAACCAACCAGAAAATTTATATTTTTGAATTTCTATTTTCTTTTCTTGTTTAAAAAAGGAGCAGAAGATGAACAGATATGAACCACTTATGCACTCATTTTTTTTTCAGAGGCATGAATGGTTTTACAGTGCCAGTAAAACCCTGTTAACATTTGTATGTTTTCCTTTTGCTACCTGCTGAATTCACTGTGAATTTAGGGGTTCATGGATATTCGGGTTCCTCAGTGAGTACAGCATGGAAAGTAACAAAAACTTCTTGATATTCTTCCCCATGTATCAGTGCAGGCTTCTTTAGGGAACAATATAGGAAATGTGGCAAAAAGAAATAATTTTCTGGCTATTTAATTGAATTTTTCTTACAGCCCCACTTGAACTACAGCTCTTCAGGAAGTTCCTCATGAAATACTTCTTCAACACAAAATGTAAGTCTGTCACAGCCAAAACTTTCCCTGGGAATGCACATGAATTTACCATCAAAATGAGAGACTTAGAGCAACCCTAGAAAAAACCTGGAGAGTAAGATAAAGCTTTTTATGAGGTGGGGGAGTGAAAGTGTAATGTCCTTGCTCCGCCTGATTCTGGCTAAACACCTGGCATTTACACACCCATATTCTGCAGAAATGCTGTTAACTACCAGGTTATTGGCTTTACAAAGTTTCGCCTTTGCAGGGTTATGGCTTTCTGTTGCAAGTACTCTGCTTCCACAAATGTTTTCACATAGCTGACGTTTTCTGCAATGTGTTGAGTCCTTCTATTTGGCAAAAGTTCTGGGTGTGTGTCTTGCAACTCCACGGAAAACACATATACCTCCGCTTCTCCTTTATTTCCCCCAGCATGCATTGTGTAGACCTAAAGGACATAGCTATGGCCGGCCTTGTCATGGGCTGGGGCAGGGAGAGACAGCCAGCCAAAGGCAAACTCAGTTTTCCAGCTCCTAGCCAGAACCGAGAGCACTTGCTCTCTAAAACTCAGCTGCCTTTCACTACCAGGAACAACAGGCAGTCTAGTTAACACTACATCTTATTAAAATACAGAAGTCTACCTACCATCCCAAGATCCTTTTCGTCTTCGCTTCTCCTCTTTCCCAAAACTTTTCTTCTCTTTGCGCCTCTGTCGTAGTGCTGTTTTAGGGTCAGTAATCCAGGCCTGGTAAACAAACTGGAAGGAACAAATTCATTTATTTCAAGGTCCTTCATGTTTTGAGAGTAAGGCATAGAATAAGCCACAAGCAGGACTACATAGTTTGAGTAAACACATACAGATCTGCAGGGGTAAGGAAATATTTTGAATCCCAAATCAAACACCTCCCCTGCAGATCTGCTGAGTTTTCATGTGCTATTTTTTGCGAGCATAAAACCAAATGTGAAAACACTTGTGGGTGAACCAAGTTTCATTAGAACCCACAAAAATTCATGCTCTGAACTTTTGGAATTAATACCCTGTTGTGCATACGGACTACTTCACCTGAATCTCTCTACTTAATTCTGCATTTCTACTTTATCAGTAATGGAAACTTTAAGAGAAAGTGCTGCAATCAGCTAATTAAAGCATCAAAAGATGTAGTGATATCTCAGTACAGGTATTTATGCTTGTATATTTTCCATATTTTAGGTATTTTTTTCCCCTCTGCAGATCCCAGTGGCACATTACAGATTTGCTATCTATGCACAGTCCCAAACCTGGCAGTCAGAAATTCCTCAGATTTTATCCTGATTTTAACAATGGCTCCCTTTGTTGCTTCAGGTAAGTCACTTATGAATTGTTCTGCTACTGTTTTCCCAGTTGTAAAGTGAAGACAGTAATACTTACCTGTATATCAAGGGGATTTTATGGGGCCAAATCCTGCTCACAGCACTCAGATCAACAGTCTGTTGACCTGTATGACTACATGAAGCACGGAATTGGCCCAAAGTATTTATAATAGCTATAGCAGTGGAAAAAAAGAAGTAATAAAAGTTACCCAAAAGTAACTTTTTGAATAGTTCTGCTTAAGCTGTGAAGGAAGGTTACAAAAGCACTAACACATATCTTTTTTCCCTATACAACACAAAATGTGAATAACAGAAACTAAAGTAACTGCATCTTCTCCACAGCTCTTTAGGATGAAAGATGTTCTTTTGTTCCTTTTATGGTTTTCATTGAAAAATGCTAATCTTCAGTTGACACTGCATTGTCACATATTTCTAAGCAACACAGGCTGCTAAAAGAGACAGGGCAGGGAAGCACACGTAAGGTTGAAAATAAAGCACAGTAACAAAACATCTCTATTAATTCACAAGACAAACATGCAGACAATGGCAACAACACACGTGGATCTCAGTGAAGCTGGAAATGCCCCTCATAGGACAGATTGGTAAAACTTCTATTGAGTTTATTTATATATTTTAAAATTTGCACACACAAATTGCTCTGGAATATTAAAAGGCATTTTTTAAAACTGTCACACTGACTTTAAATGAATTTAAAAGGGAAAAATACTTTGCTCTGTTTTGTGAATGTATACAACAATGGAGAGGAAATTATTTTGATTCAGTTGATAAGAACGTCCCCTTCCAAATCTCTCAAGGTCTGTACATTTATTTTTGTATGTCTGACTTGTTCAAAACAAGCACCACATGCAAAAATGTGTGGGATCAGAGGCACTGGTTTCTCTTTCCTTTGTATTAGGTGTTTTTTAATGAAGGTGATCTGGGGGAATGGTGATACTTAAGTGAACTAATACCGTATTACTTACTGAAAGTCAAAAACTCTCAACGTCTGCTATTGAACATTTAGCTGAGAAACTGTATGCTAGCCACAGTCATAGCGTGAATACTTTATTAGAGGTAAAAGGCAGACTTGGAAGAGGGTAGAATAGAAAGAAGAAAGGGCATTTGATTAATAAATCTAATGTAGCTACTTATGCTAAGCAGTAGATACTTTAAGAGCTGAATGGGTGCATACATATAGTATTACTTTAGATTTTTACTGCTGGACAAACTTTAAACGCAATTATCTTTTAGGTTTTGGAGCTGCTACACTCTGTAACTCTCATGCCTTAAAAATATCATGTTACATATATGGAGTGTAAAATGATACACAGCTCTCAAAGGCAGGAAATGCTAAATGTATTCAAGAAGTATAAGAAAGAAGATGCACAAATCTTTTTTATGGTGATGAAGACCAGAAAAGTAGAGAGCTCAAAGGGAGTTTGGACCAGAATGTGTGTTTTACAAACCTTTTACCAGCTTTCTGAGATGAATTACCACGGTGTCCACAAGATACATGCAACTTGATGCGACCATCTTGTACAGCAGGATCAGAAGAAAATGAGAATTTGGGTCTGCATTTTCTCTCCAGGGTTACACTTAAAAAAAGATAGACCACTTTTCTTGTGGCTTGACCACTCCAAAGGTATGAAATTTATTGAATTTAATAAGAATGAAGATTTGGCTGTCATTTTTTGATCATTCATATAAGAGGAAAAATGCAGACGAGGACAGAGGTCATTACATCAGGAACTATGGGATGGGTCACATACTGAGCACTCGCAAAAAGTCAAGTACCTTTGCTGCTTTGATTAAATACTGAAGAATAGTTTTTGGTAGCTTAATGACAGACTTTGGCAAGGCTAAAATGGCTGAAGCAAATTTCCCAATAGCTCTCTATAAAGAAGGACAAAGCAAGAGCAATTAGTAGAAAACAAGAAAATATTAATAAAAAGTATCTACTGAAGGACTGTACCTAGATTATTAAGGACAAATTTACATTCATAGACTCCAATATGAAAAAGATCATTTGTGATGTTCACAATAAAATTTCAATGAGATGATTCTTAACTGCCTGCATTCTCTAATAAATAAAATCTCCAAGGTAACCCTTGAAGTGACCATTGCACACAATTTACACTAAAAAAAAAGTCAACAATTAAAAAGAATTCTTTAGTAGGCTCTACAACAAACAAGTTCACTTTGCTGGTACTTTTATTAAGACCATGTGCATGGTGATGGACAGTGAATAAGGTATGATGACCAAATTATGACCAAAATTTTCATAAACAAAATCAATTTTCTGTTCTATACAACTTCCCTCCTACATAGAGCCATCCAACATCTTCATGTTGCACATACTGCAGAAATGGCCACCTTTACAGAACGTCTGAGCAGAAGTTTGAAATAAAGACCAGATCGCCCATCCTCAGATTAATAGTTTCAGAACTGAGCTTTAAAAAATAAGACCAAACAAACAAAAAACCCAAAACCTAGAGTAAATGAAGACTCTTAATAGCTTCTGACCTTAAGTTTAGAACTCTTTAAAATCTCAGTGCTTGGCACCAGAACATCTGAACAAAATACTGTCACCAATTTTTTAAAAAATTAGCAGAAACCAGAATGCAAATTTTCCTCTATACCTGCATGAAAACCAGAAAGAAAAATGACCTAGAAATTCATGTGCCATTTTTATGGTCCAAGGTGAGTTAAATGCAAAATATACAAAAAAACTGTGTAAATAGTAGAAAATAAAACTTATCACACTGTTTTTCATCCAGATTTCTTTTGTCTTTAAGGTCAGGAAAAAAATCTTTCCATGCCATTACCATGCAGCAGTTTAACAAATGTAATCAGTTGGTAATGCAATGTAAGCATAACTAAAGGCACATTGTATCAATGAACTAAATAAAATATTTCATCTTGTAATTCAGTAATGTCATCTGGGAAGCTTTGTTTGAAAGCTATAGGCATAAGGAATAGAAGATCATGGAGGCAGTTTCTTGCACTTGCTTGGGCTGGGTGTTCAGTAACGTACCATTTTTGCGGTGACGTGAGCTTGCCCCTGCATGGGAATACTCATCTGCAAAAAACTAACCATTTGCTTAAGCTTTAAAAGTTACAAACCTAAAAAAGTTCTGTGGTATTCCTGAAAATTCTTCAACGAGTAAAAATTTAATCTTATGAAGATTAAAGCAATCCAATATGCATGAGTATTTTGTTAACTTCTCCACCAAAGTTCTTCATTTAAGTCAGTGGATCCAATATTTGGTACTGTCTAAGATCAATCAGTCTATATGTAGGAACCCAGTTAGGAAACTTCAGCTATCTTTTTAACATTACAATATACTCTTAATTCAACACAATCTATCACTTAAAATGCAAACAGATTAACATTATCCCGAAAAAGAAACGAGAGAAAGTGATGTGGTCTCCTTCTGTAATTTTAAATGTTAAGCTCTTTTAACGCAAGGATATATTTCTCTGGTCAACTAGGATCAATAATAAAAATTTTTTTTTTGGTTAAAGTATGTGTTCCTTTCCATGAAAAGCCACTTATTTTGGGGATCATTTCTTCATGGAATTATAATACCTACTCAAAACCAGAAAACCACTGAAGCATTGCACAGCAGTGCCAGAGGCAAGTCAGCTTCCTCACTTGTCTTTACTGTAATGCAGAAAAAATAAAGCTCAGATTCTTAACCTTTGGTTTTGTAATTTTGTTTTCCTCAGGAATAACTGAATGAAGATATGATTTCACAATAGTTTCTGTAGGAATTTGGCAATACTTAAAACAGGCAAACTTGCATTTTAAATTGGCAAAAAAATTCATTTGCAATACTTTTCAGGTCTACTTTAGATGTACTGGCTGTACATGTGCCTGTGTTATGGGAATCCAACCTTTTTTCCAAATGCCAACTAGAAAACAAATTACCATAAAGTACCTGAAATGCAGATTTTTTTCTAGGCTCTTCCTCTTCTTTTTTCTCCTCTTCCTCTTCCTCTTCACTATCCGTCTCAAACAAATAATAATTTCCACTTCTGACCACTAAGTGAAACAAAATACTTTCTTATTTTTCTGAAAAGTTCTATTCTTAACTGGCCCAAGACCTATGAACAGCCAGCCAGTCATTTAAAAATTCATAATCAGAAGAGGTGAACACAGAGAAGAAGCAACAGATTAAATGGTCTCAGGCAATTTATTTGATGCTTGTCTGCAATACTTTGGGCATGAATGAGAACTACACAAGAAATAAGGAAAACATCATCATGAGAAGAAAATGTAAAGAAAAAGCTTGAAGTGTATCAAGTTACTAGGTTACATTTTTTAGAAAAAAAAAGCAGTTAAGTCTAAATTAATTGGGAACTGATGGTTATTTGAGGGAGTAAAAGAAGCCCAGCAGGTAAGTAAAAGAATTTACGTGAACAATACCACTGGACAAAAAATACAGAACTTCTCTTTTAAATGCTGAGGCATCCTTTAAACTATGGAATGAGATGGCATTAGTTAATGCTTTCTTCAAACATTTAAGCTTTGATGAGATAATGGAAAACCTTGGTTTGTTTAAAACAAATCACTTGGATTCTATTAATGTGATTGCAAGTGAGTTTCAATTTTTTGCCCATGGATTCAGAAAGATTCTGAAACCTTGATACAGTAAAGATGCACAGTAAATAAGCTATGCCTTATATCCTTGAACAGAAGCAATGTTTTATTTCTCAGATGGTAACAGGCCTACATGAACGAACAAGGGAAACAAAAGAAATAAAAATAAGGTAATGAGCAAGAGAAAAATCAAAATCACAGCATTACAGTCAGCAGTGAAAACTGGTAAATAATTTCCACATTTAAGCTGAAATATTTAAAGGAACAGTTACTTAGATGAAATGTCACACAATCTGGATATATAGAGCAATACATATTTATAATGAAAATTATATTTAACCCTCATTATAGGTTTCTGGAAAAGTAACAATTGCTTTAATTCAATCATACCTTGAATTCTACACATATCCTCTGTGCACAGATGACCACACATAACTACCATAGAAACCTCAAGGTAAGCACACTAAAATTTGCCAGAATTTTATTGGATCATAACTTCAGCATCTAAAACTTTCCCACAGAGGAAATTTTGTGCCTCATGTGCCTAGTTATGACTTTTAACATCAATGAAAGCCCTGCAGAGGGACAGACAGTCCACCTCAGCAGTTCTAATTGCTGAATGAGGTGAAAAGAAAGTTTGGAAATTTCTTGGATCAAACAAATTAATTATTTGGTAGAGAGCCTTCTAAGAATGGCCATTTAAAATGCGTTAAAGAGATGAATGCATTTTAAGAGCCCGTAGTTTACAGTTCTCTTTCATAAAAAAGTATTTTGTAGTCAGCAACAGAAATCATCCACACAGAAGATCAGCAGGATAAGGTTTGACATCTAGGAGAAACCTCTACTGCAGTGCAGTTCCTTAAAGGCTCAGAGTAGCACCCGGTCAGACTTGGAATTCCTGAGCTGGCAGAAAAAAATCTACAATGATCTCCCTCCAAGGTTTTAGGTTAACGTGTATCTGAGGGTCACTATAATGTAACAGTTACGTCTTTTTTACAACTAAAGAGGGAGGTACGATTGAATAGCAATAATGCATTCTTGCACACATCAAAAAGGAGTAAGAGTATTAGTCACCTACAGGGATTACTAAAGAGATCAAATTTTACTAGGTAATTCATGGCCAGACTGGACTTGGGGGACCTCTCTCCTACTGCAAAACATGACTTACTCCTACTGAGAAAAGGGACTTGCAAGCTTTCGTTGTGGGATGGGATGGAGGAGGCAGAAGGGGAGCCATGCAGGAGAAGACAGCATCTCATCATCTGCTTGTGCCCACATGGAAGGAGCTCCCCAGGACAGCTGCAAGCGCCATCTTTTGCACTACATCAGACACAACTCTGTGCCCCAGAAGAAGCGGAGGACCTCAAAGCCCTAACTCCTGCTGATCTTTGTGGAGCTCCATAAGTAATCCACAAGCACAGGAAGAACCATTCCTCCCTGCAAGGGAGAGTGTGAACGAGCACCAATGAGGAAACCCTCGCTGGTGTTTCCTATCTGTTCTACTCAGACCCAAATTCATGACTGTGTTTTAATTACTATGCTGTACAAAATGAGGTATCTTTTTGAATAAGAAAATCATAACAAGTGGTATAAAAATAACAATAAAAATCTAAATTAAACATCAGTATTGGCATAAAACTTCAAGCTTGAGCGACTTCAATATATACATATATACAGCCACAGCCACAAATCTATTTTCTGAGAAGAACAGTCATGTGCAGCAGAATGCTGCAGTTACAGCACAGTGTTTCAAAAAGGATAAATGGGGGATATCAGACTATTTCCAGTTCGTGTGCCTGTGAACACCTACTGTCAGTGAGTGCCATGTTCCAGTGAGTGTGGACACAAGCCACGTGGCAGGCAACCACTGTTTGCAAGTTCAGGGTCTGTGATGCTTCCCACAAGGTTTTGCATTATTGCAGTAAATAATTTCAAGAATGCTCACTTTAAATACCAAAACACAAGTTGCCACCTAAGAACATTAAATAATGAGGGTGAAATAAGTAAAAGCCAAAGTCAATGTCTCTCTTTGAGCATTTCTTCTTATTACAAAACCAGTGGTGAATAAACAAGAGACCATATCCCATTCCTTCGAAATCACTGTAGCTTGAAATTCTACAGTAAAAACTCGTAAATTATAGTTTTGATCTGTTTTGTCATTGTTGTCCTTCATGACACTACAGGGCAATAAATTTATTTTCATAAGACTTTTGAAAAGGGACAGGTCTCTCTAAAGTGGCAGTGTGCCCTTTAGAAAAATAAAAATAGAGGCACAGTTTACTTGTGACTTGATAGAAATAAGAATATGGCGTTCTGTTAAACGCTGTTGGCAAATATATATGCTGCAGTTATAAATACAGGTAAATGAAGCAGTATGTAAATGTGTAAAAGTATTACTAGTTTAAGAGAGTTACTCCAAAATGACAAGGCACAATATAGACATTCATATATAACTCTGATCAGTGCTATACACTTAAATACTTTTTAAATCTTCAGAGATTAATAAATAGCTCATGTCTGATTTCCTTCAACAAAGATCCAATAGAAAGACATCTGATATGAGATTGCAGTCTACTTGGTTTTCTCTTTTTATCCAATCCATAACATAGGGAATAACTCTATCATATGCCTGGACTAGGCTACAAACAAATTAAAATACCATAATGCAACAATTATATGAGTGATCCAGGCTAATAATTTCTTGCGCACAGGGCTGAACACATTTTTGCTCTCAGATAAACACAAAAAAATGGAAACAACAAAACAAATGGCATCAATACTATACACTAAAGTGTGATCAGAGATATTCAGCTGAGCTGTACAGAGCCTAGTCCTGGGAATAGTCTTGCTGCCTTACTGTGGTACTCAGATTTCTACAGCTGACAGCAGAATGACTGATGAACCATAAAAAAAGATGTATGATGTGTGTATATGAAAAAGAAATTATGACTAATCTTAGAATACATTGGCAAACCTTCACCTTCACTTTTTTAGATATATTGTGTTTTGCAGTAGGGGCGAGTTGAGACTTTTGAGGCCAAAATAGATTCTTTTTGGCACATATTTATCTGATTTGAAATTTTTCTAAGAATGCCCAAAGTATCATGAGCTAGCTATGCTTCCAACACACAGAAGTTCAAAATATGGCTAAACTCACTCCTTGGAGATTTGGAAGGAGAAAACATTTGTTGAAAAAAACAAGCCTTCTATCAAGTCACAATCATAAAATCAGGCATAAAACAAACAGATCATGGGAATGCCTTCATTCTGGTCAAGGATATAAGGGTTAAATCCACATATTTGTAAGATGATTGAGAAAACCTACTGGAAGCATGATCAACCCAAGGCCGCCACCACAGCTTTTTTTTGCCCTTGGCTTTCTCTTTGTCTGCTTCTCCTAAAATAAAATATGTCCAAATATTAATTTTACAAAATGAGAAACGTTTCTTACACTGATTAATAATTTTTAATTTCTCTGAAAAGAGCCAAAATTTCATGAGCACATCAGATGTCAGATCTAGTGAATACATTCAATATTAAAATCCTTCAGAAGCATGACCACTAAGCAGAAATACTCTGGTTTATGCAGCAGTTAAAACAGCAATCTACCCTAAAACAGCTAAAAAGTTCAGTTTTGTGTTTTAAAACACACAGTTCACAGCTGACTGTAAATTCAAGAAGAAATTATTTTCCCTCCTCTCAAATCGTCTTACACTTTAGGCTCCAAAATTTTTAAATCCATTAAGTGCTGATCACAAGTCAGTGCTAGAAATGTGGCACTAGATAGGTGTCATTTTATCTCTTCCCATGTTTTAAACAATATTTAAAAGTATACAAACATTTCGGTGACCGAAAAAAAACCTCACAGCATCCACAAAACATTGCTGGAAAAATGTGAATGCTACCTATTTGTAACTGTGGTTTACCGATAATGACTTTGTCCAAAACCAACCTCTGCTGCTATTCAGCTCTTTGCCAACAGCCTGAAGTTAACCAAAAGTAACCTCAAAGCAAACCATTTTTTCTATACCTTTTGGCAGTACAAAATACCAGATTTTTTTGGCTGAATTAAGCTTCAAGCTGTTACTCGGCTAACAACCTTATTACATTCTGACAGTTTTGAAGGACAATTTATCACTTGTCCAACTATTAGATCTAAGATGTCCTTAGCGCTCAACTGCAATTACGGTACAACGATAGCTAATGGTACCTTCGTCATCTTCTTCAGAAACCTTCCGAATCTCCGGCCCCTCTGAGGACTCCTGGCTCATACTTAGCATCCTCTCTTTACCCTTTTTGTATTTTTGCTGCCTGGCTTTGATGCGATCCATTCTAGCAAAAAGAACAATCTTATTAGATTCATGTCCTCACCCTTTTTGACCCATGTTGAAAAACAAGTGTTAAACACATACACACACACTCCAACATTTCTAAAGGAAATATCCATTGTTATTAATCTTGCCCTTAAACATAGGGAGTTAAATGGCTCTGAAGGGGTTGGCTGGAAGGGTCAAGCCTACATGTTCACTCACTGGTCAGTGAGAACTGGGTTGCGTGCTATAACATGACTGTTTTACCTACTCTCCTTCAACTATCTTATTATCATTTAAAATTTAAAGAATTGATGTCAGGAGCTACAACAGAGCAAATGAAGCTCGAGAAGAAAAAAAGGACTTCTGCCTAGTTTTGCTGAAATTTGCCACTCTGAATCGGGATGTGGCTGTTCCTGCACTATTTGTACTACATCTTCACTCCTTAAGCTCTCATTTGTCCCATAAATGTTTCCATATCTGGAAATAAGGAAGACTTAAACGGGGCCAGTTTTGTCCAGATGTAGGCAAGCCTTCAATTCTCCTTCTTTCAATCCTTTAAAGTTGGCACAATCTGGTCTTTTAAGGCTTCTATGTTTTCACAGTTTGAAAAACTGTAGTAAAGAAAAAGTTGAAATCAACAGGAAAAAGTTCTTTCTACACAATTGGATTAGAAGCAAATGATTCACTAATTTCAGTGATTGAAATGCACTTAAATACCTTTATTAGTCTATCCATTTTTTAGGGAAGGACCACCCACTACAGAGGGAAAAATTCTTTCATCTCAGCTAGTTGCTATGGTTCAGTAGATGATTACATTTCTTTCCCTATCATTCATCTGCTGCTGAAGTTCCACTATGTCAGTTAGGACAACTTGGTTGTTCAAAACTTTTGGCCATGCTGACAGTGGTCTTCATCCTAACCAGCCTAAAGTGTATGAAGTAATGATACACGTTTTTGAATGAAATAAAACAAACAAACACCGTATACTGTTGAAGTCAGACATCCTGCAAACATAAACTATTTTTAGAGAAACATAGATTAGCTTTGGCATTATTGCAAGCAGTATCATCTCCTTGATCTTAAAGTCTGTTGAATTAACAGAAAAGAATGGTTTCCAGGGCACGCACATCCTGTCAATTGGGATAAGATTGACTGAAGAGCAGAGCAGTGCCAGCAACAGCCCAATACATCCTCTGGTGGGAGACCCCAGACATGGAGGTAGGGAACACAGTCCCTGCAGCCTTCTGATGTTTCTTCAGTTATGCAGGTGTGGAAGAAGCTGTCAGGAGTGGGCTTTGACATCTGGTTAGGAAGCAGTTATGGCCTTTCATGCATGGTGGTGTAGGAGCTTCGAAAGCTCTTGGCAAATTATTAAAGCAGCATGCTGGCTGCACCCAACAGAAAGTGGAGTGGCTTAATGGCTGTATAAAGAGAAAGGATCTCCAGGCCAATTAAGCTGAGTGCAAGTATTTTCAGTGAAGGTAAATATTTCTATTTTGCACTCAAACACTGGGAGGAGGAATCACAAATGAAATGGAAATAACAGGCATCCAGCAAATTTTACCAGGAATACAGATACACAGAACAAAATTCTAATAATGTTAAAGTCAATGAGAATATTGTCAGCATTGCAGCAGGGCCATGATGTCGCTCAGCTTCCTTAGCCCATAGTGATTTCAGGCTATTTAGGTGGCTCTCAACCACAGCTTCCCTAACTAGGCCCTTAGCTGGTCCAATTTCTGGGTTTTTTTTAACCCAGTTCTGGTGTCTCAGTCTCCTATTTTCTAATAATCTAGGCTTGCGCCTTCAACTAAGACAGTGTTAATGTTGCACTTCTGATTAGTAATCTGCCTACCCTTTTCATGAGTTCCATAGGGGATTTTCATTTGACTGTCCTACTCCTCTGAGAGATGGGGAGAGACAAATTGAGAGAACAGCAGGATAATTAGTGGAAGGAAAGAAAGAAGAAAAAAGACAGATTCCCCTCCCCCCCCCCCCCCATATTTCATCTGCATTGCATGCATATTTCACAAAATAGGATAACCCAAAACTACAGTTGAGCTGGACCTCTAACAGAGAAAAAATATGGCACAGAAACAGATCATCTCTTAAAAAAGAAGTCATGTTGCTATGACACTCAGGTGAGGAACAGTTTAGAGCTGTTCTTAACCTGTCACCATTGGATTTCTAGGATTTAGAAGAGCCTTCAGAATAAGCAAGGGGCTTCACATCTTCTCTCTTGATTTATAGGAAACATCTGTTTCCATTACAATTTCAGGCTTACTGAGAAGCAGATAAGTCAGTACATTCCACTCTGATTCTTTATGTCAACCTCACAACCTTTGGTCCTAGAAATGTAACTCTATATTTAAAGAAAAGTTTAGAACTTGCAGTACATTGTCTTTTTGGAAAATATTACTCTAAAACTATATAATATTGGAACACCTTAGATCTTTGAATGCCCAGAGAGCAATTTTTCTAATTGTGAAATCATATTCCAAGCCTAATCAGCATTTCTATAAAAGAAGGTGCTAGATAAATACCAACAGTGAAATACATGCATATGTATGTGTGCGTGTATATATATATATAAAATACATTAAATACATACTGTCTTTTCAGTTGATCCATTGATTTTTTTTCCTCTTCGATTCTTGCCTTTACAGCTTTGACAATTGTAGCCTGGAAAAGCTCAGCACCCCTACAGCAGAAATGGGGGCAGAAGAAAGGAAAAAAGGAGAGGAAACATTAGAAGTTTCTAAGCTTCCTTTATGGCAGCTAATCACAGAGAACTGTGTTCCCTCTGTCCACAACCTCACCTGCGTAAAACAAAACTAATCCAAGGCCTGAAAGAAATAATCAATTACTCCAGCATACTCTTCTGTTTACAGTCAGTCATTTCAAGATCTGGGGCCAAACACTGTTCCTCCTACTCAGTTTATAAGTTCCTCTAGCAGCTGCTCAAGGAATTCAGTTTCCAGTCCTCAAGAACACAGAACCAAGGCCAAGTTAGGACTTCTTGTACACCTCCAGGATTTGGTCTTCATAGTTATTTAAGTGTTATAATCACTTTGCCCCTCTTCCTCAACCCCCTGGAAGTTACGAGCAAAGTCCAGCTTTATCTAGGGCCCTGACGAGCATAGCTTCAGCTTCACTTTTAGCCTCTGAAAAGGGGCACCTACAATGGTTTCAATCTGGTGACACAAATCCTTGAGCAAGTTTCTGGTATGCCAAAAGAATATGGCTTCTAACTCAATTTCATTAGAAAGGTAATCAACTAATTGATTTTGATGTCCAGATCACGTCTTGGCCATTCTTCATTATTCATTCATCAGCTCTTGAAGACTCCCAAAGAGCCTTGAAGTCCCTCTCAAAGACACAGGATAGATTTAAGGTCTTACTTTTGTTAGGAATTCAGTAAGAACAGCTATAGTTTCAGAAGTCTACTTCTAATTAATTTTTCAGCCACGTTTTCTGAAAGATTAATCATTCTTCTGTGTAATATGCAGGACAACCACAGCTATATTTTTTCAAAGGAATACAATCAAGACTGGCCATCATTATTGTATCAAAGTATGGTAAAGTGCAACAAAGAAGGACATGTTCTCCTTAACAACTTGATCACTCCTAAATTCTTATGGACTATTGAAAACTGTCACTGGATCCTCATCGCTATTGTTTGAATCACAATTTAATCTTATTTATGTGAGGTATTTGTATTTCAAAATATTAACTTTAGCTAGAAGAAAGGTTCAGACCATGCTGTCTGAATGCAAACCTGACCTTCTCCATTGTCCATGTAAATTCAATGCTTGGCTTTTAGCAACGCAAGCAGCTAACTAAAAAAATTAATTACATCACTATATTTATATTACCCTCGTTCCTGTAATATATCGGCATTTCCTGGTCATGAATAGACGTATCTTTACAAACCTCCTGACACAGGCCAGCATGTCTCCGCTTCTGCTGCTGGAGAACTCAAGCCTGGGTAGGTTCAGTAACTTACCAAAAGGCACAAAGCTGGAAGTAGGAACCAAACATGTTTCTTCCAACCCAGCCCAGTGCCATTTACATGAGCCTGCTCTTTCCTTCTGGATGCAAACTTTCCAATTTAGGAGGCACTTTGATACTCATGATTTTGCTTTGTGCTATTTTCACTGTCAACACAGCGTAGAAAAAAAAAAAAAAAAGCTACAAAAAGACAGTAGTGAAATTCAGCCCAGAGCAGGTGTAGATCTTTTGGTAGCCCTGCTACAGTGGCAATTTTTTTTCCAGTATGGGCAGCTAAACACGTCCTCTTTTAAAAGTAATCCCTGGAGGGCGAAGAACAGGAAGATAAAAATACTTCCTTTCAGGACATGCAAGCCAAATTTTTCCTTCAAACACAGACAGAAATTAATGTCCCTATGCTTTTGGGGGAAAAAAAAAAGCCACAATACATTTAATCCAATATTGACAAAAGTAATTCCTTAGAAATCTTACTGAAATTAAAACTAGAATTTCATTCCTGATCTGCCTCTGTATTAAGAAACAGAATGGTTGTGCTAGTGATATCTATGAGTGGATACTTGTGGGAAAGTAGAAGTAACAGGCCCAAAGGGAGTGATACTTCCTTGCCACACCTAGTCCATGTTCAGTGATGTGACACTTCCCGAGTGTCTTCCCAAGCCAGATGTCATAACTTTCCTGTGTTTTTCCTCATGTGCCATTTTCGGAGTTGTGATTTCTAAGGCCCATTGTCTCAAAAAGGCTTTGATAGCAGAGTGTTTTCTTTCCGAGGCTTAGAAACTCTGGCATTCACTCTCATACATATTGATATTGAAAGAATACTGCAACACACATCAACTTTCACAGATTTTAATAAGGGCTATGATAGCAGCAAATGGTGTTTAGTAGGAAAGATGGCTTAATTTCTATCAGATTCTCAATTATTTTGTTTTCTCATGTGTATTTTTTTTAGAGTTGGGTTTGCAATTACGAATTTAGCATGGATTGTTTAAATCAATGTTAAAGGACTCTTTTGGTACCACCTATTGTAAACAAATAAGTACCATAGCCATGAGAGACTTGAGCCGTGCCATTTAATTTTTTAAAACTTCATGTTACCTTGATGCTAGGATCTGAGAAGCTTTTATATCTGCTACCACATGCAGGAAGTAGTAACTCATGAAGACTCTTCTTTGCAGCAGGAGGAAAGCAAAACATATACTGTCCCAAATGATTCCTGCTTCTCCACTAGGAAGTTTACAATCTAGATGGTTGGTTGCTGGAAAAAGACACCATCAGCATAAGGACTGTTGTACTAATTATTCTTTTATAATGTTTAATCAATTAAATAATCTTAGTCTTTAAAATTATTTGAATTGAGGTAGTTTAATTAGATTTTTCTTAGGAAAACTGACATGCATTTCCATTTGAAGTACACCATATTTTCTTTTACAGAAAACTGGAAAGCTTCCAACAATATGATAACTCATGAAAACTGTGAATTCACCAAAAGTAAGCCATTTGCAAACAAATTCACCCTATCTTAATAAGTACATGAAGATGAAGAATGAGAAAAAATTATTTTTTGTTAGCCTGAAATATTTGATTTCAATATTTTCTAAAATGGCATGTTTCATTTTTTTTTTAAAGTAACTTCTTGTCTCATTTTTCTATTAAGAATAGTATCAATATGAGAAGGAAGTATTTTATTTTTGTCAAAATAATTTTTCAATGGCCACCACATAATATTTTTATTTTTCCTCTCCACAAGTCAGCTCAATGTTTCTTTCCATTGCATAAGAGAAAAAATATTTGAAACCACAGAACTGCTTCTTTTGGGGTAGGAGGAGACAGGCACAGAGGAAATCCCATTCCTCCTACCTCTAGATTTTGGCTTGGGCTCTTTCTTTCTTTCTTTCTTTCTTTCTTTCTCTTTCTTTCTCTTTCTTTCTTTATTTCTTCTTTAAAGGACAGTTCTCTTGGGGATATTAAAAAATTAAAACTGGGTTTTGTGGAGCTAGGCTATAAACTAAATGGCCTATGCTGTCCTATAGAAGGGAGTAGAAGGACTCAAGGGACAGACTCTGGCTCGAAGCTGGCTTTACAATAAAGCAAGCCAGTCTAACAGGTCTGGAAGGTCAAGCTCCAAGAGCTTCAAAGCCTGCTGTGCCTGTCCCCTGGGGAGTCAGAAACCTGTATCTAAGTTTCTGTTGCTGAAGTTTTGCATAATACAAGAACTACTGGGCACCATTTCTTGTGAATTTGTGTCTTCATATTTCCTTTCTTTTCCCCTACTCCCCAGTTATCTATTAGGATCAGACATGAAGATAGGAATTCAGAACTTTGCTGCAGACTCACTAGGATGAAACAGTTCAGTTAAATTCAGAAAAAACCCTGAAAAAAATCAGGCATTTTCAAACTGTCAATCCAGGGTGTCAGGACAAAGTGGAGCCAAATTAATAGCTCACTGAGAGGTGAAGTGTCTTGCTCTCCATACTACATTCCTCCCTTGTCTCACCTCCATCCACATACGCTATGCACTCCCTCCCTGTTATTACCACAAGCATGAGAATAATTGTTAAAAAAAAATAAATGCCTGAACTCACTATGCCTGCAAAAAAATTACTACTTTTATGCTGGCTTGACCTCTTGCCACTTCAGTGAGCTGAACTGTTTTAACCTTTCAACATAAGACCTGGGACACAGGGACGAGTGGGAGTCAGCAGCTGGGTAAAGGTACCCTCTCCTTGCAGTGATGGTGGGCTGACATTTTAGCTCAAGCTGTACAGTGAAACCATACCCTCGAGTATCACATCACCTGCACATACAGGGAAACTGTTTTAAGTGCTGGTATCACCAAATAGTTCATTTCCAGCAAATGCTGGTTGTGTGTATGTGTGTGGTGGTGTTGATAGTTCTCTCAGTATATGTATCTCCTTTGGTTCTATGACGTATTTTCAATATTCTTTCTTGCTGGTCAATAGGACCAGCTGTATCAACTGAACTTGCAGGCATGATATTTTCACAAGGTAAAATGTCAGAAGGAGGCACAACTTAAATATGCTAGAATATTTTGAAGGTGATTCTTTATTTATAGAAAATTATGAAGAAAAATGAACTATACTTACGAATACGGTAGCCTTTAACTGTACAAGCCAGGCTAAATGCCTGAACCAACCAGCAACTATTCTTAATTAATGATTCAATGTAGCCACATGCTCCTAACTGGAAAGTAAAAGAACAGTTTCATATAACAAAACAGAGCAGAAATAAAGATAAGAAAAGTATTGCACTTCTTTACATTACATGAGAAAATTGTGACTGCCATTGGCTGTGTTGTATCTCATTAGTACAACAGAGATCAGAAAAAAGAGGGTCTTTACCAGTGACACACATCACTTTTAAATAGCAAGAATTTGTTCTTTTGATATCAGTGAGATATGAGGTTTGTGGGTTTTGTTTGTGTGTTTGCAGAGAAAGTGATACATCTGGCACACGATGCGATGCAACAGCTAAGCAACTTTTATAAATCACTGACTTAATCTTGCAAACATACATGGACAAGCTTAACACACGCGTAGCTCCACTGAATTCCCAAGCATAAAATGAAGCACATATGTAAGCATTTAGAACATTTGCAAATTCAAACCACCCATAAATCAATTTTATTTCAGTACAGTGACTTATATAAATGTAAAAAGAAAAATGTCTTCTCTTTTCAGTCCAGCACTAAAAATGTTCAAAGCTAAAAAGCAATTGCTAGGAATAAATCTAAATTTGTCTTTCAAAAAGATTTAAATTACTGGCTTGTCTCAATCACCTATCAGTGCCACTGCAAGAATCCACTCTAAAGAGTTAATTAATGTACAAAAAACTTTACTATTTTGTAGGTCTTTTTTGTAAATTTTTGTAATTTGACATTTATTTATCAACTATATCTGTTTTCACCTGAATTTCACACTAGTTCTAAAGGAAACAGGAACACAGTTTGAAATTTTGTAGTCAACTTCACTAATTACATTAGATCACACAACAACTGCATCTAGCACTAGGCCTGAAAAATCTAGTTTTAAAGAAAAGGTTTAATTAAATGTGCACTATTTATCGACTGTATGACTAATCTTGCACTTCTTACTCACTTCTCACTCCACTGCGATTTTCACAAGACTTCTAAGGAGAGACTTTACTAGGCAAAGAAACCAGAACCTGGCCCTTTGAAAATAGCTTGTGAGCTTTCACAGAGCCTGACTGAATACAAGGGCGCACATTTTCCTATAATGTATATGCATTACCATTCCCTGGATATGCACTTGCAGTTCCTGCATTAAAACGGAGCCTGCTTTGTGCTTGCAGAAGGCTGTGGTCCTGAAAAAGGATTTTTAATGACCACTCAACACACTGTGCACACTTCCAATGAAACCAAAGCGCTGAGGGCAGAGGAGAGGCAGCAGCTACTTACCGAGAGGATGTTCTTCATTGTGATCACGAAGACATTGTAGGCAATCAGCCAGTCCCAGTAACGCAGAATGCTCCTGATGGGCTTCAGCAACAGATCTCCACCAAAAAGAAGGAAATAAAAGCAGGCTACCAAGTAGCCCATGCAGAATATGCTGATCCTTGTGGTTCCCGTTATGAAGATTATAGTAAGCACAAACCAGAAGAGGTAACTAAATATTATCACCTTATACATGTCTAAGTAGGACCTGGAAGTAAAAGAAGGAGAAAAAGTTACCATTTTCTGAGGACAGTGCTACCTTTCCTCTGCCTGTGCTACTGGCCAACACTTGTGCCTAAGGTCTGCTGAGCATTCTCACTCCACTTCAGCGTTCGAGCACCTGCTTAAGACTAACACCAAGGTCAGTGGGGTCTAGCTCACTCACGGGTCTGTCTGGCTCATATACTCAATTCTCACTCATTCATGTGAATAAGCACCTTGGTCACACCCATTCAAGGCACTTTGCATCATGCAGGGTCAAGCCTTGTATCATGAAAGGGGGGAAAAACATGTTCTCACCAGTTTTCATGATAGAGTGATAGTATCTGGCAATGCTACATAGGCAATTTAAAAGCTATCTGAGATCAACTTTTAAGAAATCTGAGCAATGCTATAGCAAATTTATCTTCAAAAGCCAGCTACAGTACTCCACTGCAAACAATTCTGTATTTATTGATGACTACTAGGGAATTCTGTCTGGTTAAAAGCCTAGTTTTCAAAGACAGCTGCTAAAAATATCTTTCTCCAATGAAGATCAACTGTAAAAGTTTTGAGGGGCAAAAGGTTTCTACAGAATGTAAATGTGATAAAATTTACTGAAACATTTGCCAGGAAGCTACGAGACAGAGCTATCTGAAATCAGCCTGGTCCACAGTGGCAGAGTGAGAAACAATTTGGTGTTTTCAGATTCCTTAAAATCTTGACTTAATATTGACTCAGTGAGCTTTCAAATAAGAATATCTGCCAAAGGTAATACCAAATACTACATATAGCTAAACACTGCAAAACCAACTAATTCTTGGTTTCCCCCCATTTAGTATTTTGATTCCAGATGTAACTGTGTTTTCAGGGTCTGTTCACCCAGACTGTGAAACTACATTTGTCAGGAAACCAGGCAGGGAGACAGCACCATAGGAGTACACATATACCTAAGCCAAACCATGTAAGGAGTAAATGAACTAAATGCACTGTATGAAGCCACATAAAAAGGCCCCTGCTGCTTGATGTTCTCAGGCTCAGAACTTTCTAGGAGCATGTATTTATAGTCCTACATTTATAGGCCTGTATTATACATTTCACTTGCAGAAGCCAACCAGAGAGGCATTTAGCGAAAGGTAACGAGAAAGCCCCTTTATGTTTATTTCCCACAAACATTTAAGAAATTTATGGACTACTGCCTGTGAAATCTAAAAATGTCAAGGCTCAAGAGATGCTACTGGGTTTGGGGTGATAAAACATTAACAAAGAATCTATACACACTGGGAAAATAAAGAAGTGGAAAAGATCACCTGAACAGGTCTTCACTAACTTAATATGAACTGGAAATGGTGTTCTCACTGTTCCTCCAGAAAAAAATGACCATAATATTTGGTGTTCCTTTAATAATAACTACTGATGTGCGGGATGGCTAGGAAGAGATCACCTTCCTGACACTGCTCTAACAATTCCAATATTTCAAAAATCTTGTCCTCTGCTACCAACAAAATGCATCAGCATCTTTTGAGAAAAGTCCAAAATGGAACTGAATTGATCAAACAAAGAAGAATATCTCAATACTCTTCAATAAAAATGGGCTCTGACTCTTAAAGACAACTGGAGCTGGCTGGATCCAAACTTTCCAACTTATACACATGGTTGAGTTGCAGTCCAACAGCAAATATCACTCTCAGATTAAAAATTCTGGAAATTACAGAGAATATGAAAAGGAAAACAATAATTTAGCTATTTTTTTCAGTATAATGTTAACCATTTGCTACATTTAAGCAGTCATCTAAGATATTAAATATGCTCATTCTTCTTGTTTTCAAAACATACATTAAATATAATAGCATTGGATATCTCTAAACAAACCGAACAACAATACAGGATTTAAAGAAAAGCATCTCAAAATGCAGGAGGCAATACAACTGTAGCAAGTGACAAATGATGTAGTTCTTAATGATGGAAATCTTTCTGATTTCTAAAAATATGGAATTACAAGTAAGCCCAACCATAAAAATGTCTCCAAAGAATTCACCTTGGAGTGAATTCTTACAAAATGGTGTTTGAACAAGTCATCCAGGGCACATCTTACCAATGAATACCACCAACCATCCCAGGCACCTCTGTGCTGGCCTAAGAACAATACTACATTGAACACAATGGACAGAACTACACTCGAGTAGTCCTGGGTAGATAAAAATATTCTTGAAATCACACTTCCTTCAGTTGTAATATGCCAAATCTCCTTGTCTGTTACAGTGTGGAGTCATACATCCCCCTAATTTTCATTAATTGTTTATAATGATGTAGGTAGGTCAAGTGCTGTAAGAGCAGGAATGAAGATGTGTCCTGCCAGGGGAGTTCTCAACATACTGCCTCTCAAATCACTTGATACATTCTCAGATGCAAATCTTTAAATTCTGCCTGAAACCCCAGAAAGTTTGGAAGTGAGGAGTTTCAGATCCTTGCTCTGGAGATTACAATGCAACAGTGGGAGGCTGAAACAAAAAGCCACCCCAACAGCTAAAAAGACCCTACACAAACCCAGAAGGTCAGTAAGGGTGCTTACCCTCTGAAAACTTCTTCAAAAGACAGCAGAAAATGCTTACTCTTGGATAGCATATACCATAATTTTGTGCTTTCACTGCAGACCACACAGATCATTAGTTTAATGCCATGTAAACCTTCCAAACCTCATCTTCTAAGTGGTCTTTAAATCTACATCCAGTCACAGAGAGGAGAGGCCACCCTCAGGATGTGGTATTTGACAATACACCTAGGAAATCTGAGCAGCTGCTTCCCAAGGGGACAGTCCCACTCTCCTTCATGCCCTCAGCTCTGTATTCCAGCCCCTTCTTTTGGCTTTGCTTCTTTGAATTGGTTTCAAGAAGCAAATTTGCAAAAGCCTATTAGTTTTGGGGAGAGGACAGAAGGAAGGACACTTTTCTGCCCATTCAGCCTGTGAACCAACCCACTGCTGGTGTGATGAATGCAAAGGTGAGAGTGTGTAGCTGGGGTCCAGGAACACAGCCACACATCTGAGGAAGATTAGCCACTACATCAGTGTACCAAGAGCATCAAACTATGGCTTTTTGTAGCATGATAATGTCTGAATGCAAAATTACACAGAATAAACATGGAAGATGAATGAAAAATAAAAAAATGTTGATTTGCCAACTGTGTCGTTAGCAGAACCCACTGATACTCTGGATAGCATTTTGGAAAAACCTATCATATCACTTTGTTCAAAACCAAGGAAGATAAAGTCTGGAAAGTTCATTCCACCCATCCATCAAAGCTATTGTAACCTCAGATGGCTCTCCATATGAAATTATCTGCTTTTCTTTACTAAAGCTTTAGTAGTCTTATAATGATTGCTTCAATATTTTATTTCCACAGGTATTAATTTTTAACTGTAATACAATCCAGCCTGTTGCAAAAAGATCGCTCTAGGTGTAGTTGTTTTCCCAGCATGCTCAATGATGTGTTGCGCTGCGGCCTGTCTAGTGTCCAGCCCTCTGCTTGCAGGCGCCGAGAGGTGCTGATGCTGCAGTGAGTAACCCCTTTGGGGAAAGGTGTTTGTCCTCAGCCAGCACTTTGAAGTTCAGGGAAAGAATAAACTTCTGCTTACACAGTGGTGAAAGCCGATTGTGCTGTTGCACTGACCCGTACAACTCAATGCTTCTTCATGCTGGAGGACCTGCTGTTATTTCGCTGCATTGCATTCCCTCATCAGCCACATGTTTTGCTTTGAGTGTGGCTACCCATCTCCATATAACTCCAAAGCTCTTCCCACAGCCCTCTTCTGATGACTGCCCTCTTCCTCCCCTCCAGGCATATTATCCCTATATATATGCATTCTGTAGGTGACCTCTACTCCCCAAATTTCTTCTTTCTTTCCTCTCTTCCCTATCTCCTATTCCTTACGTGCTTAGCAGCATGTGTGATCCTACATCACAGTTCGTTTCCCCTTTTAATCCCACCATTGCTAATCGCTCACCAAGCCTCCATCCCCAAAGCACTGTAGCTGCATTTCAGCCTTCAGAAAGCAGCTTCATTAATTTTCCCTTTGCCAATAGCAACACCGAACCTTCTGAAAATTAGCTGCCTTATTTCAATAGACTTCTTCAAATTTAGTGTTGTGGATTCTCTAGGTCTTATCCCCTACTATTTTTTTGTCAAGCCCTCTCCCAGGACTCTCATTCTCTTACCGGTAAGGTCCTTCCTTCCTGCTTCTATTTTTGAGGCTCATTTTATTAGCAACAAAATGTTTATCTGCTTTATACAACAAATACGACAGGAAGCCTGTAATGATGATTTGCAGATCCTCTCTCACTAACTTAAGTTAGAAGAAGTGTAGCTCCAAGCATTACAGCTGCTTTGAGAGACTTCACCTGACTCACCTGGTGATGGTTCCCAGGGTGCAGGTACTAAAGGGGACAGTTAAATGACTGGCTGTTAATATTGTTTCTGTTCTTAAGATGAAAAAAGTAGATTACAATCCCAATTTTTTCCCCTGTCAACGTTGAGGAGAACATCTGAAAACTGCTTGGGAACTGAAACAAGGATTTTCCAGCATTAGAGACTGTGGGAAAGGATTATCCTCAGTGAAGTCACTTTAAATCCTGTTTCATTTTAAAAGTTCCTGCTTCTGTTCTTCATTTTTATTTCTGTTTCAAAGGCCTTTGCTTGTGCTCTCCCTTGGGGTCAAGCACATATCCCCTGAGAAATCTGGGGGTGGAAATTTCAGGAAATCTCTTCCTTAGACTGTATTTATCATTGTTGAGCTCAAGTATTTCTCCAGAGAGAAGAAAATTACGGATTTGGAAAAATGTTCTTTTTCTGCCACTGTTTATGCTGCAGTTAAAAGCTTTTTATCCATGCCTACTAGAACAGGGACCAACTGGCATCTTCTCAAGGGAAGAGACACATCAGAAAGGGTGCTTCAGTCCACAACAGCCACTTCTTTTACATGGCAGTAAATGCACACCGGGCTTCTCAGAAAACACATGAATACTAAGCACTAACTTCTTTTTTGCTTTGTAATTTATTCATAACCAGGTTCTCTCCACTTATTTGTTTGGTTCTTTCTGACTGACTTCTGGAGAAATGCCATTTTTCATTTCACTTGCTTGGATAAGCTTTGAAGCAACTTCTTGTCCATGTTACTAAATAATTAGACCATTCTGAAAGTTTAGTGGCAAAGTGCAAGAAATGTTTTTAGACAAGTCCTTTCAGTTCCAAATTGTCTTGGACGGAGGCCAGATACATACGTTTTCTTCTGAGGTATATCTTCGGTGAATTCTCCAGAGCTTGAAAGTCCTTCGTTTTAAAGATTTATAATCCCTAATAAAAGATTCAGTCACTCTAAGAGACTGTCCAGTCATTGCTTCTTTGAAGCAAATTAGGCATTTAAGATTGCATATACACAGTGCAACCTCTCAAAAATAACATCATCTAAAGCCTGGGAAAATCTGCATTTTAGTGAAAGCATTGAAGGAGATACTTAAGGGCTCAAAGAAAGGAAAGACCTCATCACCTCATCAACAACACAAGATACATTACACAGCTCATACTAAAGGAAGGTCTGTTTATACCTATATACACCTTTCTACAAGTATGTTCCCATTACAGATTCAGGAAGCTTGCAGTAAAAATGAAAAAAAAAAAAAAAAGGCAGTTACAGCTTACCTACCCAAGCATCTACAAGAAAGGATATCATAAACAGGAATTTCCTCTGTTCCTGAAATTAATAGGTTTTCTATTCATTTGATGTATTTTTCAAACAAAAAATGTCCCTGTTCTGTTTCTTTCTCTGCCTTGTTCTTTTCATTCTACTTATTCACACAACATAAAACTATCACATGAAATAGTTGCACAGATTTCTATATTTAGCTGGAACAATTATAAAGTGATCCCAGTTTATTTGTTCAGCTCACCACTACTAATGGGACTGATTTTCTGGTTTTTTTTTTTGGTACTCTCCACCACCAATATTACTTATTGCTTAATACAAGTTGTAAACTCCCAATTAAATGGTTTCATATTGTTAATCACCTATACATAGGTCTATTTTGTCAGCACATGCCAAGCAGTGTGCTTAAATAGATGTGATGCCACCAATGACTTCAAGCTGATCCATACCATCCATACGAACCAAAACACAAGACTTAACCCAAAGGATTGTGGAGAGGCAGCAGGCCAGTTCAGCTTGGACTTTGCTTTCCATTATAAACCTGACTCTGATTCCCATCCAAAATCTTCAAAGAACATCCTCTGTGCTTCAAACTTTTCATGCTTGGCCATTTGGGAATACCTTCTACAGACAACCAGAAATACCTATCAGGTTCCATGGAACTTTGAAAAGGTGCCAAAAGTGGCTGCATAAAAAGCAGTGATTTTCTTGCCTCTTTTGCCCTTCCGAAGATAGCCTTAAAACACATTCTCATCGTTAGTGAATTTTTTTCACAATTTTTTTTTCTGGACTAAAGAGGGAAAATTTGATTTTTTATTTGTGCCAGCAACCATGTCAGCAGGGATGGTCTTTGCTAGTGACCAATCACATCAGTGTGCCTGATGCAACTGCTGTATTAGCTTTTGCTAAGATGGAAACACCACAGTGGCAAGAAAAAAACTCAGGCAACCCTCCCTCAACCAAGCCCTGTTTGGCAGGTGTCTATTGGAAAGCATCCCCACTTGCTGGAGCATTTTGAACAGAGATTATGATTTCTCTCTTTTTGCTTATTTTACTGGATGTAGAGCACTGGGTCCACTATGTAGATTGGAAATACTCAAGGGGGAGAACTCTTCACCCCAGAAGTGACTATAAATTTATGGACAAATGAGCCAATTGGATGTGTTTCAATGGTCTCCTCTTCAAAGCTATTTCAAGATAGATTTGGCCATCACTTCTAACAGAAACAGCAGGATCAGTTTAAAGATCTTGAGAAGGGCTTCGGGTGATAGCACTTCTCTTGTAAAATAGTTTATCAGCAAAAGGGAGATTTTGCTAGACATTATTTCAATTCTTTTTTTTTTCCTTTCACACTCAGACATCTGTTGGTAATGTGCATTCACAAAACAAACACCTAGCTCGACAAAACACAATAGCTAAGAAATCTCAATCTTCCTATTTATTCTTGTAATACTGCATCAAACTTTCAGAGACAACTTCAGTTAAGAATATGCCCAGCACAATTCAGAAGAGCTGAGCTAATCCGTGTTTGCTGAAATGATCACATAGGAATGGCTCTATGGTTTGAATACCATCCAGAAGAGACCGCCTCAGGCTCTGCCCCCTTTTATATTGTTCACCTTCTTGAACAACATTACATGCAATATTGAGAAACAGGGAGACACGTCAGTTGTCCTTCCAAGACACTTTAAGGTTTTTGTGCTTAGATGAAATAGCACAAAGGACAGTCTCTGTATTAGAGTATTATTTTGATTGTACTTAGACAACTACTCATCAGGACATGACTGACGACTTTGTGGGATTAAACATGCACATGCACAAGTTCAGACAACAATGGATTCTTGCTAACGTGCCCATGTTTTGGGGAAGCCACCTGAATGCTAAAGTCCACCATAAATACTGCCCCATAGGCCATTCATGGAGGGAATACACGCTTTCAGGCAAATTTCATAGAATCATAGAATGGTTTGGGTTGGAAGGGACTTTCAAGATCATCTTCTTCCAACCTCCTGCCATGGGCAGGGACACCTCCCACTAGAGCAGGTTACTCAAAGCCCTATGCAGCCTGGCCTTGAATGTTTCCAGGGATGGGGCATCTACCACCTCTCTGGGCAACCTGTTCCAGTGTCTCACCACCCTCATAGTGACAAATTTCTTCCTTCTATCTAATCTAAATCTATCCTCTTTCAGCTTAAAGACTACCCCTTGTCCTATTACTACATGCTCTCGTAAAAAGACCCTCTCCAGCTTTCTTGTAGGCCCCTTTGAGGTACCGGAAGGCTGCTATAAGGTTTCCTCGGAGCCTCCTTTTCTCCAGGCTGAACAGCCTTAACTCTCTCAGCCTGTCCTCATAGGAGAGGTACTCCAGCCCTCTCATCCTCTTCCTGGCCCGCCTCTGGACTTGCTCCAACAGGTCCATGTCCTTCTTATGTTGGGGGCCCTACAGCTGGACACGGTACTCCAGGTGGGGTCTCACCAGAGCGGAGTAGAGGGGAACAATCATCTCCCTCGACCTGCTGCCCACACTTCTTCTGATGCAGCCAAGGATACAGAGGTATCATTTATCACTGAACATCCCTCTGGGGAGTGCTTAAAACAATCAGCAGAGTTAGGAAGACTTGTTTTCATCTACCCTTTTCTAAACCAGAAGCTGATTACCCAGAAGCTAACTATCTGCTGTCTCACACAGCAGTGAAAGGTGTATTATGAGATGGGAACATACATGAATATTTGAATGTGAATTCCAAGTAAAATTGGAAGCTGTGAGAGTTACTTTCACATCAGAAAACTTTGCAAAAAGGAAGTGCTATATTTTCCAAGTGTTTAAGATTCAGTCTTACCGGCAGTGAATGAAGTCAGGAACAGGATTATGCTGACTAAAAGATGCTGCGTCAAGATTCATGCAAATTTCCACATTGTCTCCAGCCATAATACGTACTGCAGCTTTATTTTCATCCTCAAATGTCTGCCTTTGTAAGGATGCACACAGCAGCAACAGGAAATCATCTAGGAGAAAGCAGTGATTGAAAGGAAAAATTCAGTCATTAACTTAGATGTAAGGAGTGGTGGTGATATAATGTAGTTACCAGACTGTTTTCCCACACTTTGAACTTCCAAGACTGTACTATTTTCAATGCATTTAACACCAATTGAAATTCATTAATGTATTTTCAGGTTTTGCCTGTCATCTTCAATGATTTTTATTGAGAAATAAATTAGAAAAGGGGAAATAACTCATACTTTTTGATGCCACTTCGTTAAAAATGGGATTCAGAAAAAACAGGTGGAGAAATTACTAGTTATTTGAATTTTTTTACTACATACAAAGCCACACTTAGTATTCAATCTCCTATAGAATATGTCAACTTGCTACTGAAGAGTAAATAAAAGGCTGGCTTCAAATTACACTGTACAGATGTTTTAAACAAAGGACATGTAAACACTTCATAACTATGTGTTAAAATACTTACAGACAAGGAAGACAGGGTTTGGTCTCACAATGAAGTCTGGAAAGTATAACCACTTTATGATGTTGGAGTTGAAGTTGGCATTACCACTTCTCCATGGATAGTCTGTATGACAGAAGCACGCAAAAATGCAATCAGTACTTTATAACAATTACTTCATCCTTTTCTTCTGAATACTTATCAATTTTCCAGCACTTTTCTGTAAAAGCAAGCAGCAGTAATTGTCCATAAAGGCTAAGTGTCCGTACCTTTACAAGGAGCAGGTGGGATGCCAATGCAAAGGAAGTACTGGAATGTAATGATGCATGCCAGAAAACAGCAGTACTTTGGCCAGATCTCTGCAATAGCTTTTCTTCTACGTCGATACAATACAGCAATCAGCCAGAAGGCATGAATCATGGCATAAAAATCCATTCGTTGACCAATTATGTTCACTGATAGAAGAAAACAGGTCTGGAAAAGAAGTAAAGAAACATAAGAACATTTGCAACCTGATGGCCAGTCAATGCAACAATGATAAACTATTCTGGATACTGACAGAATGCTTGGACACGTTCTGGGGCTGACTGCCCCATGTCAAACCCCCTGTGCAAACCACCATGCTAAAACAGTTCGTATCGCTCCAACAGCAACCTTCCCCACCCCACCCCAATGCCCCAAATTTTCGATACTCTTCTATGAGTGTCATCTAGGTGAATACAGCACTAAAGCAGTTTTCCACTATGAAATATCTAAAGATACAGAATGGAAAGAGTGTTGTCCCAGTAGCCTATATGTGAAGTGTTTAATTGTTGCCAAGCAAAGCACATATTACACAGCTATATATTCTGATAGCACTTACAGATGTGAAAAAGAAAAGGAACCATTAAGAATAACAACAACAAAAGCGTATCTTCACGTGGGAACCAGACAAAAAGAAAAGGGATTTAGACCATATAACTTCTATGGGCTATAGACAAATCCAGTCAACTGCTGTAAGGCAGCTTTAGTTCTCCATTGTTCTAAAGGCTCTGCATCCCAGAGCATTTCTGTTCTCTGACTCCCTTTAAAATAATCCCTCCGCACAGTGCCATGAAGCAAGTTTTCAAACTTGGTGGATAATTCATAGTGAATCATATATTCAGTGTACTTCACTATTTTGATTTTCTCTCTCCTCAGATTAGGATGAGGTTAAATTTATTTCCCAAAGGAAATAGCTTGATGATTAATTTTAATTTTCACTCATTCTTAATCCTCAGACTGGCTGTGAACAGTTTACTCTGTTTATTGATAGCAAGGGGTAGTAGTCTTTAATAGATAGACCAAAAGCATCATTATGATTAAATAATAATAAATAAATGATAAATAAATTAGATTTGGGATGCATTGGCCTAGGAGTTGCCTTCTGCAGATAGCCACAGAAATTTGTGAAAAATCACTATTTCTACAAACATTTTTGAAACTACATTTCATGTGTCTGTGAACAAACAGAAAAGGTAAGAGAACAGAGATGAAGTTTTTTTTCTTTTTTTTTTTTTTTTTTTTTTGCCATACTTGTTCAGCAATAGCTTGTCTTCAAGACAGGTTCAGTTCTGATGTTTTGCTGCTGGACTGGGTGAAGCAGATAGGAGCAACACATTAGCTGAGCCTAAATGCCAGCAGTCTGGGCCACTGCTGCTGGCAAAGAGACAAGTAGGTCTTCAACTAAATAAGACACCTACTAGACATTTAGGATATATCATGGATCGTCAGAAAAATAGCATCACTCCTTTGCACCTGCCTCTTCTAATTCTCTGTGTGTTTCTTGTCTACTGAAAAGTTCTTTGAAGAAAGAACTTTGTCTTACATCAGTGCCACAAAACAGCAATAACTTTTGATGGAGCTCTTGCTCCTGCAGGTCGCTAACAGCTATAGTAACAAGTATAATAAAAAACGATGCATTTGTGCAGCCAGAGGGAAAAGAAGCTTATAAATGTTTAAATAGAGACAGCTAGCCCTTGCTTTCTTCTTTTGCTCCTGCAGTCCCTGGTTCCCTCTGTGTGTGTGCATGAGAGGGTATGCCTCAGTTGACTGTCCTTTGTCCCATCTGTTTTCCTTTTTGTTGAGTTACAAATAAGACATACACAGAAAAGCAAGAGGAAAACCACTACTAGCAGATAGATAGCAACTGTGGCAAGGTCTGACATGAGTGATGACTAAGAAGCATCCAGCTGTCAAACATAGTTCAAGCTAGTATTTTAAAATGACACAATCAAAAGGATTGGAATGATAGTCTAAAGAAAATTAATATATGGTGATTTACCTCCAAACCAAACTTGTAGAAGAAATAGTTTATGAAATATTTGACACAGTTTACCAGTCCATCATCCAGATGTGCTCTTGTAATATCATGGAAAATGGTTTTAGTCACAGGTGTGGTAAGGTTATTTCGACATCTGTAGTACTCTTGATGACGGTAGATTGTAACTTCAAAAGCCAGAATAGCCAGCATCAGTAAGTTATTCTATGGGAGATGCAATCAGAAGAATATGAATAAAAATTAAATACCAAAAGAAACTATAAAATTTTCCGATAAATATAAACCCATGAATACTCAAACAGATGTTACCACTGTGCACTTCCACACTCCAGGATGAACTGGCACCTATTCCCAGATAATATCATTGAAGCAAAGTAAGGTTTCTACTACTTCTTGGATTTTGATGAAACATAGTGACATTCAGAAGATACATTTAAAGACACTAATTAAAAAATACTATAGTGAACTCTAGTTGTGGAAAGGGAGACAAAATGCATTGACCCATCCATGTGCCCTCTCATATTTCATAGCTTCTCTTAAGATGTCATGCTTTGCTTTGCAGGAGACAGACGATATAAAGGTACACAAAGTCATCTGCAGGGGTTCAGCTGGCAAGCACTAACTTCCTAAAACTTCAAGGATGCTGGGTAGTGCAAATATATCCTGGATACTCTTTTAAATGAACAGTCTATCTGCCAGTCTTCACTCAGGCACAGCTCCTTCTGTCCCAAGCCAGGGTCTCTGGGATGCAGTCTTGAGTGACTCTGATGTGTTTTGTTTTTTTTCTCTCAAAAGGGAGATCTGCCCTGTACTTAATAGAAGAAAGGTATTAACCAACTCCAAAAGTTGGTTAAAAAGAACAGCTCAGATAAAGTCCCTTAAGGAAGCCATAACTGGAGGTGAAGAGGCAATTTCTAGATCTCTGTTCACTGAGAAATATTTGGGACAAGAATGTCCTGACACAGGCACCACTGTTGCTTTATTTTTTTTGGTTTGGGTTTGGTGATTTTTTTTGACAAGTTATTTTTCCTTGCTTTCTTTGGGCTTCCTATTCTTGTTGGGGAGAATTTTACACAATGTACTATAGATAGGCTCCTCACTTCAACACTGTAGACGTTTTGAATACCTGTTATTAAAGGGGCATAACAGAATTACACCAAGACTCAAAGCTTGGGACTTTCAGGTCTAGCACTGACCTGAATTTCTCTATGTAGAGGAGACATTTTATTTGCTAACTCAGTGAAAACCCTTCTAGAACAATTTATCTGTATTTATAGACAGTATTTATAGCCGTAAAGCTCATAGCATCAAGCCAGACACCACTAGGCAACTTCACTCTCCATGCAGAATTCTTGGGTCAGTAATTGCTCCTCCCTACACATATTCTTAACTGTGGGAGGTGCACGGCTAAGGGACTGAGAGGCAGAGGCACTTCCAGGGCCTGATATGTTGACCACCAGAGCTTGGCAGGTCTTCTCTACACGTAGCACACAGAGGTAAGCTCTCAGGGAAGACATGAGGAATAAATCTGGTTAAACCAAAACTTGCTGTTGTTCAGTCAACAAATTTCTGACAACCTTAAACTGTGTATACAAAATTTTGGAGATTCTTTAAATTAAGAAGAGACATGCAGGGTTTGCCCCAGGAGTTGGCACATCTTTATTGTAAGTAGGGTTTTTTAATCAGGACAGGAATAATAAAATATTGCTCACAGGCGTCAACCGAAAACAAGAAGAAAAACAAAAGACATCCACGTACTCATGTCTGAATGAAATATTCCCTTACCTCATTATATTTTCTAAGCTGTGGCTAAGGAATAAGCACTTAAAAAAATTAACTGCTTATAGCATATACTGTCATTCAAGGGAATTACTCCAATTAGACCCATCAGTCCTTTGGTACCTGAAAGCTATGTACCTCTTAATTACTTAGAGTTCTTAAATATCACATTTCTGAGAGTGCTTTTAACAGATGGTAGAGTTAGAAAGCCATATTTCTATAAGCAGATTATCTTAATTGATACTGAATCCCTTCTGGAAATGTCCTGTGTAACAGATACAGCTTTCTGTTGTCTCTTCCCCTCTGTACTTCCCTATTATCAATGGCTTGCATTACATTTTTTTTGTGTGGCAGACGATTTATTTCAAAGAAATTGCTAATTTCATTACAAGTAAGAAAATAACTCAATACAGATAATTAAAGAAATTACCCTTAAGTACACAAGCAGGGGATAAGACTTCCGCAATCCAACCCACTCTGCAGGATCAACTGGCCCACTGTAGAGGACCGAGGTTTTGAGTTCTTCTAAATTGACCTTAGTTTCATTCTCTCCTGGCTAAAAAGAAAATGCAACAGTTTATAAACATAAGTTTAAGGCTGCTTGGGGTGGGAATGATAATCAATGATAATACATCAGATGAACTGTAGTTTTCAGTACTTGATGTGCTTCCTTTTGCTCTTCTTCATTGAAGAAGGCAGTAGTCAAATCTTTTTAATATGCACTTGTACTCACCAATGTACAGTTACTGGAAAAAGTGCTGGGATCAATAGATGTGAGCTGGTACAACATTTTGCAGACTATAATCACACATGTCCAAACAGTGCAGATACTTGATGCCAATGGGCGAAACTGAGCATATGGCAAAGCAAGAGCCCAGGCAATTAAAAACACAAAGTTAAACAGAGACACCTGAAAACACAAAAACAGTGTGGAAATTACATGGAGTAACAAGAGAACTGAGAAAGTCTGACCTTTTCGATAGTAATTTAAAAAAAAAAAAAATCGTTCAAAAGAAAGGGACATAGAGAAACTGTGAGAAAAATACTGAAAAAAATCACAACAATATTCACAAAAACACAAAGTGGTAAGTGAGGCAGGAAAAACTTAATAGTCAGTTTAGGAAGAACTTTGTCTCCTACATAATATTTATACTATTAGACCCACAAAACTGCATACCCACCCTACAAACAGACATGAAATACAAAGGACCACATGCTGGTTCTGCTGCTTTAGTACACATGAAACAAAGAAGAGATGATACAGATTTGTGTCTGTGGAACCCATCTTCATCCTCTTGGCTGTTTCCCCCCAAAAGATGTGAGAAAAATAATTTTTTTATTTTGTTTTTTTAGTGAATCCTGTCCTACTATCCTGTTCAAGGAATGGCTATGTCAGGTAGAGAACTCACACTGCCCACACCAAAGGCACAGCTAAAGGTGTTGCTCCCTTTTTCTTTAGGTATAGTTCCATGTTCCTATTTCTTCCGCACCAGACCCAGTTTAGGTAAATTTCTTAGATGTTCCTTCCCAACCCTTTTCTACACCCTCCATCCCTGGATGATGCCCACAGCCAGCTTGAGCAGTGGAAGGATTACGTCTCTTGAGTCCAAAGATTAGACTAATAAAACCTTAATAGCTGGAGAAAAGGGGAGGGCTGAGAATATCTAGGCAGATAGATAGACTATCACTGTGGAAGAAGATGTCAGGGCAGGTCTCCCCAGCAGCTGACAAGCCCAACTGGATCCTGCAATTGCAGTGAGGTCTGACATGAGGAAGGCATCTCCCTACACTTGGGTGTGCCACTGCACAGCAGATGCTGACAAGCCTCCACCATGGGTGAGATTTTGACAGAGGGTGTTTACTTGCCTCTTTTACTGTGACCCAGATGATGTAAGAGGAAACAATTTTGATGATATGCAGCTCCAACAGCCACCACACAAAGACTTGCATCTTATGAAAATACTCCAGGAATTTCAAAAACAGCACTGTAAGGCGGTCGATCACCAGATGCCACTTGTTCCTTAAGTCTGTAGAGATGTTCAAGCAGAACCATTGGGAGGGGAAAAACAGAAGGTCTCTGTAAAAAGGAATGCTCCAGCAGACAACAATGAGATTTCTACTTACTCTCTTCCAGGTCTTAATCTAAGGCAAGAAGGAGGTTAATGGTATGGCTCAGTGCTTAACTAAGACAAAACAGGGTTGAGGCCCACTTAGCTATGGTGTTCTCCATTCTGACCCAATTCACTAAAAGGATTCCCCACTTCAAAAGTGGTGGTGACTTCCCTGGCCAATTCTGCTTTTATTCACCTCTAGCAGGGCCCTTCTTGGGCTTCATTTTCCTCCAGTGTCTTTGAACCTAAGCTTCGGGATCCCATTCAGGGACTAGATCTGAGACACTGCAGCCCTGGCCCTTATCCAGCTCAGAAAGAATAGGATTTTGTTTGATGTTTGGAAGCTATGGAACTAGTCTGTTTTCAGAAAGCATAGACTACTATGATCCAGAAAGCTTTTCAGCCAACCCGGAAGAGATCCATGCACACTAAAAGTAGGACTCTTGTCACATGGCTTTAGACAGCTATACTATAGATGTCTTCATAGGTCAGAGTTATCTAAACTGCCTCGCAAACAGTACACCCTCCTAGAGTGTGATCTGTGCCATCCCAGGACAGACACCTAAAACAGGCAAGGCAAACTGTAGTTCAGTTGAATATTTCTCTTAGTTGAAAAGGGAGTGAAAAAGGAACTTTAGCAAGTTCAGATCCTGAAGTTGAGTTAAAGCATCCCTTCACAGACAGTATTTTGCTAAAAAAGCCATCCTCCCAAATAATACCCCAGTGAGCAAGCATATGGCAACATCTATTACATATGAGTATATATGACAATACATATGCTGAACAGTGCTCACTAAGTGCCATCTTTGCTTGTGGGCTGGCTATAAAACTGTTTCACCAGGCTGGTATATATTAGTATAAAGTCTTCACATTGTATTAGGGGTTTCAGAAGCACTGCAGAGAGTAGGAAGGATTTTGCATGCTGTGAGAATATTCTTACAGTTAACATCAGAGATGGAAACATTTGCAAGTGACACCAAAACACATCTCTGTCTAAGCTGGTAAAAATGTAAAGGAGTTATCAGTTTCTGTATATAATTATTTCGACTTCTCTGGTTATTTTATATATAAAGCAAACCAAGATGGTTATCCTGTGCTTACTTGTGTGAGGAATACGTGCACACTTGTGTGAAAAAGCAGACTTTTGGAATACCTGACAAGCAAATTCCATTTTTTTTTCCTCTTCTGCCCTTTTTCTCCAACCACAACTTAGAAAATCCTAATAAAAATGCTGTTATGTAAATTCCATGAGTACATAATTAAACTGACAAATTATTTAAGCTATAGAGCTCTAATCCTACACATGCAGCTTTATGGCTTTATAGGCGCAATGAGTGTATTTAAGGAAAGTCTTTATTTATACAAGTAGATGTTCTCACTCATTCTTTCATTGGACTTATTTTAATTTGTAGCGTTGCCACCATGCAAGATATATCCAGACAGTGCCCGTTACGTGGAGCAGGCAAGTAAGGTACTGTAGCGAGCTCTGCCTAGCACATCCAGGCACCACATGCACCGGGAATAAAATATAAACCTGACTGCAGCCATTGAAAAATTGTACATCATTGTGTAATAAAGTCTGCACACTTGAACATGTTAAAATAATGTCAAAACTCCAGCCACATGGCTATACAAAAATGATATACCTCCTTTGTAGAAATAAATGCATGTACAGCTTAAAGGTGGATCACACATGGCAAGCAGCATCTTGTGCTGCTGCAAAGTCCCACTCAATGTGGTACAGAAGAGGCCCCAGGGAGAAGGCTGCAGCTCCCCACTTCCCTGCTTGCATTTGTCACTGGACAGGGTAACCTCCACCAGCTGGCCTCTGTCCCCAAGCCCTTCCAGCATGCAGGGATAGCCAGAGTGCAACAAACTCATCATCCCTCATAGAGCACGTGAGAGCTGGATAAGGAAGGTTTCTGTGACCCATGAACACCCCTGTGAGGGAAGATATCTAAGCCAGGAAAGGTAAATAGTTTCAGCTCAGCTTCCCTGAGCTGCCATTTTGCCTTGACAAAGACCCTGCCCCAATTTATGTGTCACAGTCCTGTGAATATTGGCATGAGCAACTAAATCTGTGGTAAGGCCATTTCCAAACAACACAGCTTCTTTGGGTGTTAAATGCTCTTCCCTGCATTTCACTCATGACATATTATGAACTGAGTTACGGAAATAATTCATGTTAGGAGTCCATCCTAGCAATATCAAGGATGACAACATCAGCTTTACCCATGTTTGCCCTTAATCATTTTTACGTTCATCTGGCATCAATTACACATTCCATATTCAGAAGTGAAAAGTATGACAGTAATGTGCACATGAATAATGAAGCAAAGCCATTGGGACTTCAAGTGGAGTGCCTTGAAAGCATGCAGTATCAGAGATTAAATATGTATGTGTATTTTCTTTGTTGTAAAGAGATTTCACTCTAAAGGAGTTCTTAGGATTTGGAGTAACCTCTTATTAATCTCACCCAAACCACCTCGAAGAAAGAGGTGGGGTTTCTTTTGTCATCCTCTCAACAAACTACAGAAACAGTATGATTTTTCCCTAGAAGAGACTGTACCCTGTTGAATAATTGACAAGTAGTCATCTGCTCAATTCAGGCTCTTTTGGCAAAGACTGTATGTAAAATTAGAAGGAAAAACTGATGACTGAAGTGAGCAGGGATGACCAAGAATGAACCATGTGTTGTCACTCTTAAGTAAGGCTGAGGAAGGCAAAATTTGCAATCTGCAGAGCTTACCTGTAGTTTCTTCTTCCTGTGATTCATTGTCTTCATCATCATCATCTTCCTTGTCCTCATCTTCCTTTTCTTCTTCTTTTCCTTTTTTGACCCTCCCTTTCCCTCCCTCCCCCTCTGGCTCTTCCATTCTTTTCTCACCAGCCTCTTCCAGCATTTTATCCTCTTCCTTTTCTCTGCTGGCTGTTAAATTCATCATAGTTATGTCAGGCAGGCTTCCATCTTGGTGCACCAGTCTGTTGGTAAATAGTAGCACATCAGCAAACTGAGCAATAATGACATTGTAGTCTTTTTCTTTTTCAAGATGTATAATTAGAAAAAAAACCCCGTTCATGGAAAATGCCTTAGAGGTGGAAAAGCTAATGATTCTGGTACTTTCTCCAAACACACACTGCAAATTGAGTTGGAATGTATTAGTAGCTACTTCTCACTCAGATACTAATGGTTAGTTAGTAATGAGTGGTATAGACACTTAAACTTGACATTTTCCCCACTGGAGAAAATGGTCAGAGTTTAAGATGTAGAAGCATGAAATGACATTGTTTAAGAGGAAACATTTCATGACTTCATAGGGGACTTACTCATTTTGGTGGTTTGGTATTTTTTTCTTGAGGCTGCTCAAAGTAATTGGAACAGAAAGAAAAAGGGAGATGAGAACAGAGGGGTTACAGAAGAAGGTCATCGACAAATATGTCATGCTACGTCACAAGTCATAAAGCATTCTCCTACTCCATCTGCAGAAGCCTTCTGATGCCAAGAGCATGCCATCATGACATTCACAGGGCGCTTCTATAAAGAAACACGGAATTGCAGCACAGATGGAAAGGGGACAACCTATTTACACCAGTGCCAAACATGGTCAGTGCTGTACCATGCTGTCAGTAATGCAGCTGAATGGTTGCAAGTATGTGACTGATACTGACTGTAAGTGCATTTCCACCTTCTTCCAATTCAAAGATGCAGCTGGGAAGCCAATGAATTTGCAAATTTTCCCCCAGCTATAAGTTTAGGAACAAACGAAAGCAAAAATTCCATGGCTGTGGCTTCAGTATGTTTTATCATGACTGACTTTGATAGTGTCATTCATTCTCTCTCTCTTTTCTACATCCCATGGAAAATTCTTCCTAGATTTCTGTCTCTTACTAAATCTATTAGTAATTTTCACACTACCAAAACTGTGACACAACTTATTTAACACAGAAATGGCATTTGTCTATTGCCATGGTGCCATTTTTTTCCTGAGATTTATTCAGGATGCACCTTTTCTTTACTGAGAAAAGAGATGGCTTCAGATGTTCTCTTCTTTTTTTTACCCCAGCTGTGCTGTTGGGACTCACCTCCCATATTTGCAGAGAATTCATTTTTCTGAATTCTCTGATCCTATGTGCTTTGCTGAGCTTTGAATACGACTTCTTGCAATAAGGGCTCTCTTTGTCAAGTGCATATCTATATGATCAGGTCACTAAATATTTAGTTATGCTATTGAAATTACTACACTCAGCACGCTTTCAGTCCAGACGTTTCTGGACTGTTTCTGGACTAATGCAAATGGCTTTAGTATGCTACAGTACCATCTCAGGGATTTATTTTTCATGACGTGAAATTCTGGCATACTACCTTTTAGACAGGAAATTGTGCCAATTTTAACAAGGATTTTTACAGTTCAAGAAACTATAAGTCTAGATTTATCTGTCTGATCATTAAAAAATAAAAGCTCAGGCTAAGCAGTTAAAGAGAAAGTCAAACAAGCAGAATTATTTTTCAAATACTTGAGAATTGCAGTTTCTTCAAGATGGAAACTTTGGTGGCTCAAAGGAAGGAAAAACTACAGAACTTTGTCTAAATAATCCTGAAGTAGAAATGCTATACCAATTACCAAAAAGCAGAAAAGGTAGTTTAAAAGCAGAAGTTTAAGAAGACAGTCAAGCATCAAATAATCTCAATGAACAAATACATCCATGACAATGACTACCAAAGTCCTTCATCATGGATTGCGATACGAATCTGTGTCCAGTAATTTGAAAATCTCTTATACTCACCAATATATTCAGTAGCTTTGGACTAAATATCGGGCTTTTTTTCCGATACACTTTATTTTCATATTTAAGCTAGCTTATATACTAAAAGTATATTCAAATATCTGTAGTAAAATGGCAAAAAAATAATATTGCCTAAAATGACATAATCTAACTTTGCATGTCTATCTAAAACTCTAATAATGTACCAACAGGAGGGTCACATATAAAGAAGAGAGAATGAATTTTCAGTTCAGTTCGAATGTCATGGAGATTCTCAGTTACAATAAATCATCAGAGCCCATTTAAAAGGCAATACCCAATGAAACTAAAGTATCCCTGCAATCAGACAGGCTTTGCACATGTGTGATTGCATTGATTTTAATGAGGTATCTTCCCAGCTGACTTTTACAATGGAAAAACCTACATTCACACTGGTGTAAATCGAGGATTTACTGACTTACCTGAGTGTAAACACAGTAACCCTATAGGATTTTGTATGAAAGGACTCATCTTTCTCTTGCTCATATAACTCTCATCCATATCTGGGAGGTCCAGAAGGTGATGGAATTATAAAGATGCATACATGCAATATATATACCTGATAAAGCCTCAAGATGAGCTTAGTTTTCAGTATGTTGGCACTTAGTTCTACTGGCATCAGTAGGCTTGAGCACAGGACCATGTGCTCAGGAGACCCAAGACCCATTATTTAAAAAGTTAGTGTACTTGAAATCTTTCTTCTTAAACCTCCTCATTTATTGCTAGGGTTGTTGTTCCTCTTTTTTTTATTTTTTTTTTTAACTACAAGATCATATGATATAGTGTAACAGACAACACTTAGACAATAGGATCTAAAAACTGGACTAGCTTAGAATATCTAAGACAAGCCAACCATACAGGCTTCACAGCTAGTCAGGTGTAACTTCAAGTTGGAAAGCACATACTGGTGGGAAACTATCAGGAATAACACAAAGGTATTGTCTCGGTACTTAGGAAGAAGAATAACTAAATAATAATGCAGACAATAAGCCTTGAAGGTACAGCCACTAATGCTTGTAAATGAGAGCACTTCCTATCCTCAAATTCATTAAACATGGTATCAATAACAAATATACTAGCAGAGTTAGTTTTAGGCATCAAAACAATTTTAGAGACACTAAAATCAGGCATGTGTCCCATGTCCTTGCTGGACTCCTAGTACTTTCATCTATTTGTAATTTGCTAGAGCAGAAGATTAATTAACAACAACTTACTGGATGCATTATGAAACATCTTTAGCTTTGATAATTTTTTTTGCAGTTTATGAATTGCTTGAAACCTTCTGGCTCAAAACAATTTTTTAGAGTATTTGTCATGTACAGCCTTAATAACAACGCTTTCTGCTCTGCAGAACATTAGTGACCCATCTCCTGAATATCTGGCGTGCAAGATTCAAACCAAGAACATGGCACCATACCTCTATCATCAGGGCCCTGAGAACTTCCTCTGCCCTTGCAGGGGGTTTTGCTGCCTGCATCCAAGGCCACGTTGATATGTGTTGGGGTCTGTGCAAGCCAAGAATCCTCAGGGCAAGGGTTCCCTCTCCTTCCTTTGGGAGCTGCTTTCACGCAGAGGCACTTGCCCCTACCTTGTGGCTGCATTGCAGCTGTGTCTGCGCTGGCTCCCGTGCCTCCCTGCCCCTAAGCCTGACACACAGACTGATTCCCTGCTTTCACCTCCGATCTGGCTCACCCCTATGAGCTGGGAGCTCCCCAGGCTGTGGATGACCCTGGTTACCATCTGTGGACTAGATCCTCATCCTCAGTTGATGCTTCTCATTCTTGACTCCCTGTGGGAGAGAGCCCTGGCTTGCCTGCCTTTGCCGAGCTGCCTGCCCTCGCTGCTCACTGACACATGGGCTTCCTACAGACCAGGTTTCCAGCTCTGGTGAACTTTTAAGAACCCTGGCCTAAACTATGTGTTGACATTTGAAAAAGGAGCGTGAACATGACATATAAATTAACTTCTTGTTAGAGCAGGTAGTCACAAATATCTAAACAAGAGGTTTTCTTGGCTTTTCTATTTATATTCAGTAGTGACAACATAGTCAGAAGTCCTTCTATTCTTGAAGCTGATTAAACAAAAGCCCACATTTACTCCAATCAAATATTTTGAAAGAAATCTAATTTATGGAAATGTTTTTAAGATACCATTTATAAAGGGCTGAGGATGATGGCAATATGGGCTTTTATAGTTTGGATACTGCAGCACCCAACTCAGCCTATGAATTAATATCCTTATCACGCAGTGGTTCCAGTGTGCTGAATGTTCCATTTCTGTCTCTGAATTGAGAAATCTCAGTCTGTTCAAACTCATAACACATATTGCACATTTAATTGACCTGGCCCTCAAATTCCCTTTCTTAAGTGCTTGTGAGGAAGACAGGGACGTGTGTCTGTGTGTCTGTGTGCACATGCAAGCATGCATCTTTCCATGCACAAACAAAGGGTAGATAAACGAGCCTCCTCAACCAAGTCTTTTGTCTGCAGCCAATTACAAATAGCACCAATTATTCTTGTATTGAGGCATGGGCAAAGTTTCAGAGAAGAATTCCCAGCCGGGAGATGAACTCACAACGTATACATATGCAGGAGAGATGTATTAACTGCTTCACCAGCTTTAGGAGACTACAATACCTGTACAACATTCTCTGCCTGCTTACTTCACAGTACTGTGCAGCAAAAACATACTTTGTTTTAAGGCAATTAAGAAGTAACAAAAAGGTTAAGGTATATTTGTTTTAAAGGAAAGGAAGAATTGAAGTACCCACCTATTAATTATTAGATAAACACGGCCATTGACTTTGGCATGGCTATGAGGTGGGAGATGAAAGCACAAGAATGCATGAGACGAAAATGGGAAATGAATTAGAGAGAGAGAAAAGGAAACCATTAAATAGGAACGAATGCACTTCCCTGTCTACCAAGAGAGACACATTGTCATAACAAAGCACAATCTGAAAGCTTAACATACACCATGCAGTGAAAAGTCTAGGAAGCTTATAAATGTAGCACTTCAAAGTTTAGATGGTATGCAGCCTCAGTTAGAACTGCAGGGTCTTCTCATAGACCCCAAAATGTGAGAACACCCTCTACTGCTTTATCTCAAGTAAGGCACAGAATATTCTGCATATTTGTAAAAAGAACTACTTTCCTCCTTTTTTTTATTTAAAGGTGATTATAATGGAGCATCATACCACAGAAGTTACCTGCCTCACAGCCTTTATCTCTGCCATATCATAATTCATGGTGCAGCCAGAAAATGGGTTTGGGAAGTCCTAATCAGAAGGTTTTTCTTTCTCTTGCAGATGTAAAATTGACCTTTATAAATAGTGAGAAGTGCCTCACTCTGCCAGTTCCAGTGTGCCAGTCTCTGTCCCCTCTATTTGCAGCTGGCAGAGCCTTACCCTTGAACTCACTCTGCAAACTTTGCTCATGTGAAACAGCATTTTAATACATAAACAGTTTCAGCAATTTTATCAGGGCTTTTCAGTTAGACACAAACATAATGCCATAATCATACATGGTAGTTCAGGGGCAGATGGAGGAACTGGAGCTGCTTTCCCTGTAACTTTCATGACTAGCTCTCACCTGCTGCAGCTGTTTTAACAAGTTCGCTATTAAAAGGATTGAGTTCTGTCTGCTTACTCAAAATTAAGGTTCCTTATGTAAAATTTTTTGTTTGCTACAGAAGCAGTAGCATAAAAGCAGTTTTTAAAGGTAAACTAGCTGTTGAGTGAATGCCAGTGTTTTCAAAGCCAATTAAGTTTTAGTGGCTTTGTAAGAAAACTGCACATATACATATGAGTCTTCAATTTGTGTTTTAATTGTTCCTCCAACTTATTTCTATTGCTAGCATTACTGTTAAGCTGGAGCTGGTTGTTGTGCTAATTCTTACCCAGCTTTATGCATCATCAGTACAAATGTCAGCTGAGCTTTGAACTAAGAAGTTGGCTGATGCTCAGTACTGATTTATTGCATCAAGGCAAAAAACAGCTGGATCTTCTTATGTCAGGCAGCATTAATGGTAGTACAAAGCAGAAAAAGTGTTCTGATTGGGGTATTGGACATACTCGTATAAGTTTCCAAGAAGGAAAAAATGATACATGTGATAACTGTGATTTTGAAACGCTGCAAAATGGCAAATGAAGCATATATTCTATATTTAAGAGTTAAAAATATCTAGCTACTTATCTGACAGCTAAATACAATCTAGTACACATTTAGACTAAAAAAAAGCATTATAGTAGCAAGACAAAAAAGCTAGTGATAACACATGATCCTCTTTACCTGCCATTTTACTTCAGTAAAAAGCCTGGTGCGACAACTAATGTCTACTTTCAGCACTGTATCTCAAGGCTACTTACTCCTGGCAAAAAATTTTTGCTCTCAACAAGACACTGAAAACATTTTGTGTCTTCAGTACCAGTAGTTCCACCCTTTGGGAATGATGTGACTTTAGTCACAGTGATTCTCTTCATGCCAATCTTTGGAGACCTGTGTAATATTTTGATATTTTTCATGTATAATAGAAAGATTTGCAAGTAGTGGCTTCACAGGCAGCCTACTGTACCATGAACCCACCTAAATCCCGGGAGTGCCACGAGTTTGCTTTTTTCAATTTTGTGCCTACTGTATTGCACTAAGAGGGAGGTGGAAGCTGTTTTGATGTTACTCAGGACAAGTGCAAAGTGTTTGGGCTACAAAAGAGCTTGAGCAGCTACTGCAAACTGTCATGTGTTCCCCCAAATGCCTCAGCCCAGGAACAACCCTCATTTCAGCTCAGGCACCTATCAGGGCTCTGGTTTCAGGGCTTGGCTGCCAGTTCAGAGATGTTAATGTGCACTTGCTGCTGCACAAGAAGTCTGCTATAGGCAAAGAAAGTTTGCTCACAGGCCATTTCAAAGGGCCCTTGAATCTACCAGCACATTCAGCAATTCAAGAAAAGACAAAGGAAAGGGTATTATGCAAACAGCCATTAAAAAAAGTAAGTTAAAACAAACCCACAACATTGTTAGGAAATTTTGTAATGTTTGATTTGTTCTGGTTTTAGCAATTACCTACATACAGAAACTGGAAGCATTCTTTAAATGTAGAGCTTATTCTAATGCGCTAATGATAGGGACACAAACATACTTTTACCATACACTGTAAAGTAGCTTCATATTAAATCTGAAATGCTTTTCTAAATCTAGCAAGTCCTAAAGCAAAATTCTCTGTTAAGACAAACTGTCATTATTCCACAACACACCGTGGTGTACACGATGTTATGCAGCTAGCCCCCATTCACAGAAGTACAGCTGAGTTACACATCACTGGACAGGTAAACACTCTAGAAATAGTGTCTAAATGAATTGGTTTCCTCAACCAACTAGAGTAAATGTCATCACATAATATGACACTATGTACTATGAAACCATTTCTCTCTCTTATACTCCTAAATCCTAGGCCAAATATGTTTTTATACAGGAGAATATGGAAGACTCAAACTCAGGAAAAGTGAGGCCCCAGAATCATGAAAAAATGGTAATGAACTTCTTGATGAGACCGCTAAATATCTCAAACAGATAGCATAGCCAAGGTCAGTACTCTTAAGAGTGACCACAGGTTTGGGATTTTTCCATTTCTGAAGTTCAACTTTACAAAAAGGCCTAATTGTCCAATGCAAATGTGGTATTTGCCAACGATATCCTGATATTTATTTGGCCCTCAAAACGGACTTTGAAAACAGAAGTGACCCCAATTAAAGACCACATTTCCTATTATTGATAGGATTTACAAAAAGGCACACATAGCAATTAAGCATCTACCTCCTATTAAAGGTCAAAGCCAGTGAGATAAATACATAAATACTAATAGTACCTTTGAAAATGTACCTCAAAATGAAAAATTTCAGTGTGTAAGGGAAAGTGGGGGAAGACAGATACTTTAGTTGTTGTTTGTTTAGCAGGGTGCTGGATACTGAGCACCTTCTTTTTAAGCCAGGTACTCATAGCAAAGGAAAATAATATCTAATGAAAAGTGAGCATTTCAACACAGTCAGAAACGGCATTTTCATACAGATAATCAATAGCTGCATTTATTTTGTTTCTTTACCTGTAAATAGTGTTGTCCTGTTTGCTGGTTACAGCTTTTAAATCAGTGAGCTGGAGAAACCGGTCATGGAAATAGTGAAGGTGTAAGATACACGCCAGTAGGAAGGAGGTGGGAATAAAGATGCGTGTGAATAGCTCAGCCACAGAAAACTGTTTTAAGCCAAGGTCCGCTAGTCTGGAAAAAAAAAAGTAAGCCACTAAGCCACCTTTTCACACCAAAATCTTTTTCTTGCCATGGGACATTATTAGAAATCATTTGCAATAGGAAATAAGGGGTTGGTACTTGTTATGTGGGTTTAGTTTTAAAAATTCTTCTACATCAGCAAGTTTTACAATGCAAATATCTTGCATTTGGCTCAGTAATGTAGAGAGATTTTGTAAATGTACAGAGTCAAATGAACCAACCCTGCCATAGATCTCTTGAACCAGATGAGTTGGCTCTGATTGAAAGTCCTGCACTGGAGATCCACTCATATTGCACATACTTTCTCATGTAAGCTCCTGTTGACAAATGCCCAACACACCATGAGAAAGAAGAAACACAGCCACCCTTATTAGCAGGAAGGCATGTCCACCTTCACCAACTCCAGACATTCTGCAAATCTACCCTTAATCTCTTCCCTCATCTTGCTCCTATAGTCAGAGGTATAGAGGAGTAGTGGCACTGTATTGGGAACAGGAGTAGTGCCAAAGCCTTGGCAGCAGAAGAAATATGACTCTTTGAGCACCTCTCATGCCTTTGCTCATCTCTATTTTTACACCAATAAATCTATGGCTTCAGAGCTGAGCGAAGTCAGCTATGCCTGGGGATGGTCTCATCATTTTTTTCTAACACAAGAAGGAAGACTGCTCTCGGAGCATTCCACAACACTGAACTCAAAAGTCCAAAGAAAAAATGAAATTAATTAAAAACACTTACTTTTTTTCATCCAGGCCTGTCATGTTCTTCCACAACCCAGGGAATGACTCAAACTGGTATGTATAGATGAAGATAAGTACCAACATCGTGTAAACAACCACTGACATCCAAAAGTATTTTAAAATCTTTCTCCACCATTCATAGTGCACCTGAAAATCACACACTAAAGATGTTGAAACAAGTTGAAGGCAAAGATACTGACAAAAGTACTGACAACACTGCATTGGCAAAGAAAGACTAAGAATGCAATTTTTCTTAGCTGGCCTGAAGTAAACAACACTTCGTCAACAGCAGCCACAGTTCCTTGAGAAACAGTTTTTATTCCTGATACACCTGCACCCAAGTATGGACTTTTGTGTAAAAATGTCTGTTGGGACATGCCCACAGATATAAAAGCCAGGGACAGCTTCAGTCACTCAGGTTCATCAACATTAGTGATGACAGTTGAGGAAGAGAGGGACCCCCTGCTCATTGGGGTGTGGAGGCTGTGTGGACCAGTTGTCACAAAAACTGGTGGCTATGTTGGACATGCACAGGCACAGAATTTTCCCACACAGGTTCCAAAGCTCGCAGTGATGTGGGGTGGAGTCCCAAAAAGAGGTATGTATTGTTTGTATCTAATTTATGTGCACTTCCCCTGTCACTGTAATCAAAAGCCAAAGGAGAATCGGTCTTAACCCCTTCAAATGATTTTATTATGTTGCATCTAGCTAAAGAACACACGCACTGTTTATTAAATCTGTTCGGAGCTACTTTATTGCCAGTTAAAGGTATGACACATTGTATTTAAGAACAAAATTTAGTTAACACAGGTCTCACTTACCTGATAGAGGGCCACACAGAAGAGGAACAGTACCATATAGATGATTTTGTACATGACAATTCTACCCTCAAAGCTGACAAAGAAGAACATGCCCCCACAGACGTAAATCCAGTACTTGATGAACATAGCCATCACCAGCTTCCCCAGGACTTTCATAATATCCTGTTCATCCTCATCATCCTCTTCCTCCTCCTCCTCCTCCTTCTCCTTCTCCTTTTCTTTCTCCTTCTCCTTCTCCTCCTCCTGTTCTTCTGCCACTTCTCCCTCTTGCAACTCCTCTTCTGCAAACACAGAGTCACATTTGGCCTCTGTCTGTTTTGGGGACTTTTAGTGAGAATTGAAATGGGTGGAAAGTAAAATCTCTGCACACAACACAGAAATTTAAAACACAATATTCACAAGAGACTGTAATTCTGAATTACATGCCTCCGGAGCAGGGGAAAGAGTTTTAACTTCATATGAGCTTTAATCTGCTCCTGGAGTCATACGGTGCATAGCTATACATCCTTACCAGACACCCATCTTCACTTTGTCTGAAATGCAGGCAGCTGTAGTGGAAATTTAGAGCCTAAGGGTTGTATAACGGATAACAGTCAAAACACTTTCCATAGCAAAACCTATACTCCCAGAATTGTCTTTTAAACTGGAAAACAAAGAAACCACCGCACCACCAGAAACCTCTCATCTTGAGTTTAAACTCACATCTTGAGTTTGAATCTCTCATCTTGAGTTTTGTCCTTTAGAGAATATTGGGGTTACCTCCACAAAACACAAGCAGGAGAAAACATTAACATAAAACCAAACAAGCTTAAAAAATATAAAAGCTGCACTAACACTGCTGGGTTTTTTTTTCAAAGAAAATACCACTTTTCCAACTTCTTCTGCTGTACCTGAGCATTGCAGAAAAGACAAGCTGCTTTAGCCCCATGAGGAGGTCAGGATTCCCCAATTATTAACCTTGTGAGGCTTGTGGAGGGCGGGGTAAGTGTCCCCCCAATAGCAAGTACACATAAGCAAGTATCCAGATAGCAGGGCTTGTCAAACTCACAGCATGTAGCTGTAATGCTTTTCTTCTTCACATTGGGAACAGTATCGATACTTCACCACGAAAAGGCTTGCCCGTTCCTTTTGTTCCACTCACCATCCCTCTTCTCAGAGTCCTTCCTTGCTCTTGCCTTGCAAATCCTTGCAGTGCTCAGGTCTGACACTGATGAGACATTTTACTGAGACAAACTCAAACAGGGAGCTAAATCACTCCTTTCCAGGCTGGCTTTCTACCATTTCAGTGAGTTGACCTTGTTCAGATCAACATCCAGAGAGACGGAAAGGGGAAAGAAAGGTTTGGGGGAACATGTGCCCAATAGCAAAAGAGAGAACAGGCCACCAAACTGTTAGATGAGCTGAAACTGTAGCAGTAAATTTTGCTCTCGGGTATGCTTCTGAGAGAATGAGCCCCTGCACTGAAAATATACATGCTTATTTTCCCATTGAAGTTAGTAGTTTAACTTCCGGTTTTGCAGAAGTGTTTCTGTGCAAAAACAAATTCCAAGGAATTTAGCAACTGACTGTTCCTATGTAAACTCTTCTTCTCCTGTGGTTAAACTCCTGCAGCAATTAATCTGCTGGTTTGAGTCCGGGACACAGGAGTAAACTGATTATTTTAAAGTTCTATGACATTTGTCAAAATTTTAACTACCTTCCATTTGCAGTGCAACAGTAAAGACAATTCTCATTTTAATTGCATTTCTGAAGTTCAAAGGTGCTTTATTTTTATATCCGGAGAGATAGTTGCACACAGATTTTATAATCTTGCTAGTTGCTTTCAGCATTACAGAAATGCAGTAACTGAACTTCTATCATGACTGAAGGACTGAATTGGACATGGCTTTACCTTTCTCTTCACTTTCTTCATTTCCAACTTTGACCTCAGACAAAGTAGCTTCTTTTATCTGAAGTGCTTTTTGTTCAGTGAGGTGTTGCCTAAGCAGTAGCCAGAAAGTAATTGTGAAAAGAATCTGCAAACAAAAATCAAAACAAAACCAGACTAATTGTATGTCCTATATCCTGCTAATACAAACATATGTTTTCATAAATTTTGCAAGCCTTTGTTTTCTCTGTCCATCAGAAAATGGCAACAATGGCATCAATGTCGAAATGCATCTTTGTGGAAGTTAAGTCATTTAGGAAACATGCTGCATTAAATCAACTTTATTTCATTTGCACTTTTCCATTGAGTAATAACTTTCCACTTTGCATCTTTTCTTAAAGGTATTTACCTATATGGTTCTATTCTCCCCTGTTCTATTCAGTTTTTAAGGATCTTTTCATTATATATCAATTTGTATAACATCCATCTGTCATTTTTTGTCCCATTTTGCAGGGAAGAAGCACAGGCAGGTGAGTGTATTGTCATTGTTAGGGTTTGGTATATATCCTACAACTTTCAGTTTAGGAGACTTGGTACTTTAGGTGCTTAAATATAATCAGTTTAAAAATCAACAATTTCTTTGTATGTCTTTTAGTTACAAAAGACACAGTCATCTGAACGTGCCTTGCATTTGGAGCAGTTACAAGATTTAAGATGGCTCTTAATTCTTTGAAGACCTTTGAGAGATGATAATTCTGTAACAGCAGGATAGCTCATAAATAAATAAATCTCTTTAATGAAGACTGCATTTCTGTGTTTAGCAAAAAGCTAAATTCAACAGCTTGCAATACTGAATGGCCAAAATTCAGAAAACAGCATGAGCATCACACACTTGATTTTATGCTTACATTCTGCAAAGTTTCTACCAATTTCAGTGGTGCAGAACAAGGGTTATTTCACTACTTTATAAGCTAGAAGAATAAAATCTCAAATAGGGAACATGTAAGAGCCAAGTATTTTGCATACAATAGAATGACAAGGCTAGTAGTAGAATGTAAGGAACTCTCCTGTTTTTCATCTAAGGTGCAGAAACTTCATGGGGGAAAGGAGAGGTCCCTGGCTAGCGACAGCTGTTTTCACTGACTCTGTGATTAATACTGAGCTGCAGCAGAAGATTGTCAGCCTGTGTGAATTGTCACAGCTTCTCCAGATACCTCCTGGAGCTCTGGCTGTTGCAACAGAAACCACTGATATTGTAAAACACGGATTTGTTCTGCAGTTATTAACACCATCTCCCTGTTGCATTTACACCTTGTTCTCTGTGGCGTTTCCAGCGCCAGAGCTGCCTCTAAGAAAAATCCTATAGGATGGCAGATCAAAGAAATGCTTTTAGTCCATCTTTTACAGTATCCATGTTATTTCTTTTTTGGAGCAGGAAACACATAGCATGCAGAAAACTATGCAGAAAGAATTACAGTACATTTATTTCTATTTTCCTCTCTTTGCAGAATACAATATCCAATCTTTTTAATTTCAATCTTTATTCAAAGGGCTTTAAAGTAGGAATAATGGGGAGGAACACAGTTACTATCAGCCTTGAAAGGGAGCGAACGACAGGGCTGACAAGCAAAGGGCACCTGGGGTGATGTGAACAAAAGGAAACACATAATCAACAAAACAGGGCTTATGTGGGTTCATCTCAAGCATTTCTGTGTAAGCAAGGAAATTCTTTCAAGGTACCATTATAAGGCAACCTTCCAGATCCTTTGTGGGAAATCAGCTTGTCGGGCACCTCTCTGAAGTGCCTGTACACTACTGCATGCAGCATGGGGAAAAACCACAAGGAATTAGACACCTCTGTGCAGGGCTATGATCTTGTTGGGACCACAGAGGTAGAGTGTGATGGCTTGTGTAGCTACGATGGAGACATACAGGATCTTTAGGAAGTCCAGTCCAGGAAGATGTAGAGGTGGCCGCAATTTGACTGTTGTGTCCCATTCTGGCACCCGAGTACAAGAAAGACATGGGTGTACTAGAGAGAGACCAGTTGAATGGCTATGAAGATGAAGGGACTGCAGGACCTCTCCTATAAGGAAAGGCTGAGAGAGCTGGGACTGTTCAGCCTGGAGAAAGGAAAGCTCAGGGGGAGTCTCATCCAAAGTCTATAAATACTGAAGGGAGGGTGGAAAGAGGACAGAGCCAGGCTCCTTTCAGTGGTGCCCAGTGACAGGACCAGAGGCAAAGAGCACAACCTGAAACACAGGAGGTTCCCTTTGAACATCAGGAAACACTTTTTTCCTGTGGGGGTGACTATGCACTAGCACCAGGAGGTTGCGGAGTCTCCATTCCTGGGCATATTCAAAAGCCACACGGTCATAGTCCTGGGCAATAAGCTCTAGACATCCCTGCTTGAGCAGGAGAGTTGGACTACATGACCTCCAGAAGGCTCTTTCAACTTCAATCAGTCTGTGATTCTGTGAAATTTACAGAGTGCAGTATATTCAGCCTAACAAACCCCACTAGACATCTTCTATTAGTTTCATGGGTGTGGCCAAATCATCATATATACCCAAGTTTTCTTTCTTGACACCAGCTAGTTTTAGATATTTGATGATATAGCTAATAAGAAACAATGTCAAAGGTGCTTAAGATTAAGACAATTAAAACTCTTTAGAGATTTACAAAGTTGTTGAGAGAAACAGTAGAACTTCTCTTGCTGAACCCCTTGAGCTTTAGCTCTCTTACTAAACTAGCCCTACCTTTATGAGAGAAATAATACAGCACTCACTGATTTTCAAATACAAATGGTAATTGGGAGTCACAAGGGAAGTGATTCACTTAGCGCAAGGGGAGCAGCGCCAACTACATGCACTCTCTGAGATGCCCCTCTTGGTAGCTCTAGGAAGCAACTTCCTATTTATGCTCATGCCCTCCCCAAGAAGCAAACCTGCCAAACAAAATACTTTTTGTAGTGCTTTCAAGACATCAAAGAAAAAAAAATCTATCATGCACTGAGGTCAACAAACTCTCTTGTTTCTGACCTGAAATGGATTCCAACTCATGCTGCTTCAGGTACAAGGGTAAAGAATTAAAGCCCAATCACAACCCTGTACTGCTGCTTGTGCCAAATCATATGGGTGTGAGTAGTATCGGTAATTGCAATGACACCACAGTTCCAGTTGCCATCATATTCAGAGACAGCCCTGACATCCCATGGGTATTAATCTAACAAATCAAGTCACATCTAGTTTTGTGTCCAGTTTATAAGACTGGATTTTCTACAGAAATTCTGAATTTCCTACAGAATTATCATGAAAATCCACAAAGATGTCTGAAACATTTGTTTCGGTATTAGCTTAACAAACAAGAAACCATCTTCTGAACACTATTTTTTAATGAGTTATGCTTTATTGTAGAACTACTACTGAACATCGTTATACTGAATACTAAGGATTCACTCTTAAATGCCAAGAGAGTCACATTTTTTTATCACAATATCTTTTGTGGTTTTATAAATAAATCTCAGCTCTTTATAACACCTACCTTTGACGCCAACTCTCCAGGTTCCTTTCTTTCTAAAAAACCAGACACTTGAGGAAGCTCATCATTCTTGAGCTCAATACTCCATATATACTGCAACGTTAGCAGTAAATTTCCATAGAAAACCATGAACGGTGAACTGATCATGGCGTATTTCCTTCGGTCCCGAATCATCCACAATGTGCAAGACCAGATCAGTAACACAAAAGTCAACCAGCTGTGATATGTGATACTCCACGCCTTGTGGAAGGAGGAGAGAGAGGAAAAAATGTTTACAGCTACATTCAGGAGCAACATTGATGCGTATTTCCAGTTACACTTAATTTACACTTCTCTAATTAGCTCACATTATCATTACGATGAGACTCTCACCCATATTAATCAGCTACTGGGCCAGCTACAACAGACCCCTTGGAGAACGTGCAGAACATAGATTCTTAAGAAGTCCACAGCTGAGGGCGAACCCTTCCTTGTGCACTAATTGTACCTTGGTAAGGTTTGTAAGCAGACTTGTTGCTTCTCATTACACCAAACTAAATACAGACTAACTTTTGCACATACAAGATCTTCTTGCATAACAAGCAGCAAACAATTCAGAGTAGGAATAGCAGAACATATTTAATAGCTACTACATTCAAGGCCTTTGATGGACTTACAAAACTACGCTACCTCCATACTGTTTTAGCTTTTGTGGAAACAATTTAAAATGGAAAGCTATGGTATGTACACAATGCACACACCTAACCTGAAGAACATTTGGTCTACACTAACCATGTGATATTACCTGAAATACCCACAGATACAGAAAGTTTTCTAGAGCTTGCAGAAATCAGTTACTAAAAACTGCTCTATTAAACACTCAGGGAAAAGGATTAGGATTTTGAGTGTTTTTTATTAACACTGTGTTACCGACTTAGGACTAAATTAAACTATTTCCCTGGAAGTGTTCAAGGCCAGGCTGGATGGGGCTTTCAGCAACCTGCTCTAGTGGAGGTGTCCCTGCCCATGGCAGGGGGGTTGGAACTCGATGGTCTTTAAGGTCCCTTCCAACCCAAACCATTCTATGATTCTATGATTCTATATGCTGGTATAACTGTGGAATAACTGTCAATAAAACATTTTGGTTTCCTTTTCAATTTAAATAGAAAAGTATGAAACATTAAGACTATTTCAATGAGTTTAGCTCAACCCCCTTGGAAATTATGTCTTTTAAGGGTATGTGAAAAACACTAATATGTTACTTCTTTGTCTCCATACAGGAAAATAACATACTGAGCTGTCTTTGGCTATGGTTTAAGTGGAATATTCATCGTATTGCACCATAAATAAATTCATAAATGAATTTGGGTCATATAAAATGGGGATATATCACTAAGAAAAAAGCTACTAGTGTCTCAATATTAAACTACAAGAAAGCTCTTCAAATATATCTTCTCTTTTGATAGAGAGATATGACGCTAGAAATTAATCAAAAAGGAAATGTAGATCATATTTTAATAACATAGCATTAGAGTTTGAAAAATAGGAAAAAGAGACATTGTATTGACATGAAAACAACTACTTGCTAATGTCTCAGAATGCATCAAGCCAGATCCAGACTCTGCACAAGGAGTCTGCTTTATTCAGTTGAGAAACTTTTCCTGTTAAAGGACAGCAAATAAAGTTTGAAAATTTATGCAAACAAGAAGCAGCCAAGCTAATTTGTTTTACCATTTTTAAGGCAAATTTTGGCCAAGAAGCTTTACGGTTAATTTCATCACAGTTGAAACCTTTCCAAAACAGTAAAACTAAAGCTTGAATTGGGAATATGTAGCGAGATCTAATAATTTTGCTGAAAACTTGCTACAGTGCAGCTCAAGGTATTTGCATCGTGGGCTTAAAAGCAAGCAAGAACAGGAGAAAGAGAAATAAGGGTGGTAAGTACAACAATAGAAAAATCTTGCTTGGCACAAAGTTGTATTTCCTTGAGACCTTTCTGTGTCAATACAGGAAATTGGGCTTTACACATCTTTACTTCTCAAGAGTGTAACTGGATGCATGCTTCAACATGAAATAGGAACTATATTTTTTAAATTTACTATATCACTACGAAATCTTTAATTTTGTAGGCAAATTTTTGAGTGGAAGAAAAACATGACAAGCCTGCTTATACAGAAGCTTTGGAGAGAGGCTGTGTGGGATGAACCCCCAGTGGCTTTCTGACATTCAACAGACAACAAAACCCAGGGCTCCCAGTCCTGGAAATGTGATGCTTTACCCAGAACCCCACGTGTTGCCCTATTTATAGGTCTATAACAGGCCTGAGAATTCTGTATCAATAACATAAAACGGACCCAAAATGATGCAGACACTATATTGATATTTTCTAACTCTGATGCAAACACTTACTGAAAACCAACCAATGAGATTACTTTCAGGAAAACATTGAGAAGACAAGTTTACTTGTAAAATTAACAGCATTAATTTTTTGCTGCCAGTACTTACCATCATTGCTATCAGAGCACAAATATAACTTTGTTTCATGATAAACTGGAACACAGAGACCAGGGCATGTAATTTAACATTCTCTTTTTCCTCCTGAGTAACTTCCTCTTCCTCTTCCTCCTCCTCCTCCTCTTCCTTTTCTAAGTAGAAAAAGAAATTCTTATTTGCAATTCATGCTGGTCTAAAAGTAATTTATGCACTCTCTCCTGGAATGATTTCACTTCTAATCACTCTGATGGCTACTTCTACTGCAATCAGCAAGCTCAAGATGGGAGCCAAAGAAAAATTACATTTGAGCAGAGTAAAGCAACACAAAACCTGCAATTGCTGTGTTGTTAGGCAAAGTATTTTGGATACTATGTGCCTACAGCCCAGTTTACAAAACTGCCGTGCAGTCTGCCATCATCGTAAGGTGACAGCAATTATTTAACTTCAACAAGCCAAACAGCTTACCAAAATGAAAATAAACGCTAGCGGCAGTGAACGGAGATACAGAATAAGAAAAAATATGGAACTAAAGGTAATTCCCAGACAATTCACTACCTGACATGTCATCCGAAGGCTCCCATTTGTACTGTGGTGTTGAGTACATGTCTGCTTTGGCCGGACCATTTTCTAATGGCAGTGTGGGATGGATGGTGTGATAGTCAGCAGGGTTCCCGTTCACTGTTACCAGCAGCACCTGCCAGGGCAATGGAGAGAAGCACTGCATTTGGGGTGGCTCTTTGGACAATGTGATTCCTACTCCTGTGCTTCACTACTGTTGGATTGGCAGTTAAAGGAACTTAGCAACAGTTACTTCCTTCCAAAGAAATTGGTACGTTATAGTCATGTTGCATGCAAAAGTAGCACATAACAGCTTCCAAAATTAATTGCTGTTAGCTTTCTATGCAATATCAATAGGATTACAAATTGATTTCAGTGAAGAAGTTCTTTATCAACAGAAAAAGCTGTTGCATCTTTGAATTTCTATATTTTCTTTAAAAGATTGCAAGATTTTTTTCAAATTCCCAGAATGTCACATTGTATTAGGTAACACTTCAATTGACATGCAAGCGGTCTGAAAAGGAATAAAAGTGTGGATACAGAAGCAAAAGCAATTAAGTTACTGCAGTCAGCTGAGGCATGGTAAATGACTATTTGCATGTTCTTGGCCTATCCTACCTATGAAATTAAATAGCAAGAAAAAGCAGTGAAAAGGTGGACTAAGTTCACACATCCACAGATGGGGAAGGCTAAGGCTGATCACATGGCTCAGCACACAAACAGTAACTCAGTGAGCCCATCTTCAGAAATCCTGCCTTTCCCGGGTTAAAATGAGTTTTTACAGCCAAGATAGGAAAGTATCATTATATCTCCTGCATTTAACTTAAACCTGTAACCAAAAATTCAACTGCCTTTTTAGCCAAAATAATACATTGAGATTTTCAGACTTTAGTTCACATCTCATTATTTCCAGTAGTTATGAAAATTATGGTTGTAAATTACTTTCAATTTTAAGTTATTACTGGTGAGATCTACATTTGCTGTCGTTAATAAAACCAGTTGTGGTAATTTTTGTTATTGATGCCACATTTACGCCACTTGGTTGTACTAATTCAATGCTCTTTCATTGTTTTATTATTGTGAATTAAATTTCAGCCCCTGTGCTTCTTTGGATTAAGGTTCCAGCAACTATAATCATAAATAACTCTCATATTGGCAGAAATTCACATGGAATGTGTTGCTGATGGTAGTAAATGCTGAAGACTGACTTCTGCTTAGGCTGTCAGATAGGAGTGTATTTTGCCTGTTGAAACTATGCACAGGCACGTGTGGGCTGTTTCAGAAGAGTATCTGGGATATGTTCAGTTATATTCAGCAGCTACACCAAGCAGAGGCTGTAGGGCAAATTTAGGTTTGGTTATAGCTACTCCCAAAGTTCATCTGCATTTCCATTCTTCTGTGTATGCCGAACAGAGGGGATGTTTGTACTTGCAGAGTCTGCTAGGGTCTCTAGCAGTCAAGATAAATTGATCATTTGCTGTCTTTTCAAGCAAAGACTTGGATTTTCTGTAATCTGCAAATTGAACTCATATGTGTTGTCAGTCGTGCTTTAAGGGCCTCAGCATTTCAACACGAATGAAAGAAAAAATAGAGCAAAGAAGCTAAATTAAGTTTAAAGATGGCTTGCATTAGAAAGCATATTTTGAGATCTTATTTAAACCCAGTGAAATAGCAAAGATCGTTTGCCAGTTGGTACTACTACAAGCGGTCTAATTTCAAATGATCAATTTTAGGGCTAATCAGTGGTTTTTCAGCGCAATTATTAAGGAAGCAAAAAGGCAATTATATTTAGGATAATTAAGGCTGTAGGGTAAATGGCAGGCTAACCAAAATAAAGAAGTTTTAAAAATGTCATCTAAGCTTTTATCTGTATATATCAGTGTAATCCGTACTGACACACATTAAGAAGAATTACAAAATTACAAAGACTAGTAGTATACTAACATCCGATGGCTTGTATTCATCTTGGGTCATTGACAGAAGCTGCAAAAAGCAATGCAAGGACAAATTATTAAAGAAGCATGGCTCAAGCATTAATAAGTCTAACTTTTTGAATACATGCATGCATATTTGCTGACTTTTTCAGATTTGCACTAAGAAATTCAGAAAGAATTCTTAAAAAGCCAGCAGAATTGTACACTATGCTCCATAAAATGATATTTAGTGTGCCATACCATTGACATAACCTTACTGTGTGTTCCTGTGAATTCTAAACCAAAACTGAGAATGTTGCATCGAAATTTTAGGTACTAGGTCAAGGAATTAATCAGTATGGCATTATACTGATTAACTGCTTTCTAATGTCTTTCTAATGATCCGATGCTTAAAAACTAAGTTTTAAAATGATCATTAGAATTACCATAATTGTAAGAATACTTCCAATAAAATGTTTATACTAATATAAAATGTGATACTTCATTCATTTGCCAGCTTCTTTACCATTACTATTATTATGGTGAAGTTCTTGGGGCTTGAGTATATGTGGCTCAACAGAGTGTTTGTATATCCCAAATTTGACTGCAACTCATCAAATGAAATTTTGCACTGCAGCTGGTAAGGACAGATGGTACAAAGCCTTTCTAGAGGCTTTTACACCGTCTGCCTTACCTGCCCTGCTATAAATATCCAACAAGGGCACCAGTATACTTGGAGAAAGATAAGCTGGCAGTACCCCCATACCAATCACAGTGCTAATTAGCAGTTACAAGGCAGATCAGACCTTTACATTAGGATTTAGCTCCCTGACAGACTTTCTAGCTGTTTTGCTAGATAATGGCCTCATGCCAAAACCCTGGCCCTAAACTTCTTATATGTGGAAGCCAAAAACATAGAGCATGCTCGTCTTCTACTTCCTCACACTGGTTCTTTTTGTTTTATTAATTTTTACAAAATATATTCCTATCTGCCATACAGCCTTGATATTATATCTAATTTATATAATCACATGTGAAGATCTTCTTACTTGCAACCTATATAATGCTGCTCCCCTTAATTTCAAAGTAACTGTGATAAAATTAACTGAGTGATTGAAATACGTTAAATGCAGAGACCCTTCCCCCTCCAGTCTTACTTTTCTCTCATCGGTTGTATAGTGGCTTGCATACCACAGGCTGCGTCTTCTCTCCGCTGTCATCGGAACTGGGCTGCAGGCTATTTCTTTGTCATCTTCCCCGCTAACAGATTTCTCTTCATCAGGCATCTGCTAAAGAATATAAATGACAAGACTAGTTATAGCTCTCTAAATAACAATCTCACCAGAGGAATTTAAATTTTCCCCTAATTGACACTCTCTCTCCAAAGTATGTCTTTGAAACATCTTTTGGTGTCTAATGCACTCGATCTATGATAGATAACTCTTACTGAGATAACATTTTCAGAAATGATGACAGAACTTTTCTGTAACTGCTAGTCTGTCAATGCCAAGATGTTTTCCTGATAGTTACAAGACACCAGAATTACACAGACCTCCACAACCTACCTTACTATATATGGTCATAAACTAGTGTACAGATGCTTAAATTTCAAGGCAGTGTATTGAAAGAAAATTCACTCTTCTCATCTGCCTATATATGTGAAAAGCCAATTCTGCTTCACTAAACAACTAAAGAGGTGAAAAGATCAAAACTACCTGGAAAGCACCCACACAAAGGTTGTGGATGACACTGAACTAGAAGATGAGGTCGATGAGCCAGAAGGAAGAGCCACTATACAGAGACAGGCAAGAGATGGGCCAGCAAAAAATGCACAAGGTTTACAAAGACCGATATAAAGTCCTGCATCTGGAACAAAACCAGTAAAGGCTGTGGGCAGGCTGTGCGGGGAGCAGCTCTGTGGAATAGGCCCAGAGGGTCCTGGTGCACTGCAAGCTGAACATGAGCCAGCAGTGGACTCTGTCAGCAATTAAGGCAAACACGTCCTGGGCTGCATCAGCAAGAGTACTGCCAGCAGATAAAGGGATGTGATTATTCCACTGTACCTGGCCAGTGTCAGGCCATACCTGCAATACAGTTCTGACATCCCCCAGTTCAAGAGAGACAGACACAGAAAATCTGGAGAGGGTCCACCAGAAAATTGCCAAGGTGATTAGAGGGTTGGAGAAGCTGAAGGGTGCAGGAATTGTTTTTTTTTTTTCAGCCTTCTAATACCTGAATTGTCATTTTAGAGGAGACAGAAGTACTTTTCTCACAGCAAGGCATGGTTATAGGACAAGAGGCTAAGGGCATAATTTGCTTCAGGGAAATGCCTTCTGGATGTAAAAAAAATAAAATTCACCATGAGAACAATTAATCACAGGGGTTGGCTGCCTTCACTGGAAACATCCAAGACTTGGCCCTGGGCAACCTAATCTGAGGCCCTGCTCTCACAAGAAGTTGGATCAGATGGTCTCCAGAGGTCCCTTCCAACCCAGACTGTTCTGTGACTCTGTTATTGCCTATGATCCACATGCTCTATTTCTTCATCTGTGACAGGAACTATTACTACTGAATTGCAGAGGACTGCTAGCGCAGAGGACTTAAGTCCATCTTAATTCCATAGCCCAGCAGGGGTACGGTACCTCTCAGATAGACCGAACATGGATGTTGTTATATCACAGTGACAAGTGGGAGACCCAGGTAGGTGTACATAAACCTTGCTTCATAATACCACCCCTGTTCAGCAAAGTACACAAGTGCTTGTGGAACCTGGAACCTGGGGTTACTGACTTCAGTAAGACTTAAGTGGAGGTTGAGGAACTTTGCTGAGCTGCAGTCAAAATACAAATTACACACCAGCTCCAGTAGCAATATCCTATATTTATCCTGTTACTAACTACAAAACAACTAGTCAGGTCAACTAATTTTCATATTTTATTTCAATCTGAATGGTCTGTTTGTAAGGACTTAAGATTTTCCTCTTGCCTATTTTGTGCTTTCTACTTAGAAGATGCTTGTATTTCTGCTTCAAATGAAGTCTTACTAAGTTCATTTTTGGTTTGCAAAAGAAATATCCATCTCTCTGGTGCTTGCTGTTTTATTTAAACTCTACTGCCAACAAAGAGATACCTCATGGTGTAAAAGCTAGTTTTTGTCTGAACTTAAGGTGTTGCAAAGGCAGGATCCCAAATTAGGCTTTTAATGGGAACTAGCTGGTGGTAGGTGTTCTCATTGCTTATGCAAAATAAGAATAAATCGGGATGCTGGGCAGAGGTCTGCAAAGCTACCCATGGGAACAGGACATCCAAACATCCTAGCTGGTTTTGAAACTCTCTCCATTCCAATCCTAACAGTAAGGTCCTATTTTTTAAAAATCTTGACTTAGATAAACAATGGTTATTAATTTAGTTTTACTTCTCAGAGGCAATGGTAGCACATTTCACATATGATTGCGTATTTATACTTGATTGTAAAAGGGCATTCCTAGCAAAACTGTAAGACAAAATAAACTGATTCTGTGCTTAAAATACTTATCACTGCCATTTGAAATTTAATATAAATGTGGACCATAACAAAGTGTTTATCAACAGCATTTAGTTTGGAACCAGGGTGATCAAAACAATACCAAAAGACCTAAAATGTAGACAATGATTTTAGTAACATATTTTTAGCCTAAGCGACTATAAGGGAGGATGAGAAACCTTGTTTTCTCTTTCTCAGACAAGGAAGAAAAGTCAGAAAACACAGTACTATGATTAAAACTTGTGAAAGTCCTTTGACTTGTCTAATTCTTTCAGTTCTTCTGCTACCTAAGCAACTCTCAAATGCCTCTTAATTCAAAACATGCTAAAAATTCTTTAAGAGGACCCTACATTAAATTGCTGTAACTCTGTTGACTCCTGTACTGTTCCTTACCACTGACTGGACAGAATGAATGGGCCCTATTCATATATTCATTACCAGCAGTTACAACTATGAGCTGAAATCTCCAGAGTCAGATTGCCTCTTCTTACTTGCAGAGGTAGAATTTCACAAGACTCAATGTTAGAGCAAATCAGGATCCAAAATAGCCAGCATAAGAAAAGCAAAACTTCCACTGACCGCCAAGGGTGTTTTGCATGAGTAAGATCCATACAGAATCCCACACAGAGACCATACACTGAAATCTCATACATGCTGTACTTTGACAGGCTGTGGCACACACACAAAATGCTTCACCCTGAAATTCAAGATTTAAAGTGGGCATTGCTCTTGTAAAATTGTTCATCAGCTTTAGTATTCAGATACAATTTCAAGAGCATCTGTCTCAGAGACAACTCCTGCTGCAATCCATCAGGAATTTTGTTCACAAGAGGATCCCAAGATGCCATTCACAGAAGAAAGAAATCTTAAGAGATCCCAAATACAGTGTAACTTGGAAATCTGGGGATTGCAAAGGCAGGTTATATACTTAGTACCATAATGAATCAAATGCACCACAAATTCACAAGTCAAAAAACATTTCAATTAAAACTGGAATACAATTATTTTTGAATTTAAATAATTGAGAACGGAGTCTACCAGGAGAAAGCTAATAAGAGACAGATTAATTCCTGATCTATGGCACTACTAAAGGGAAAAAAAAAAAAGAAGCATATTGACAAAAAAAGGCCATAAGGAAAAAGCATGTAAAAGATGGTAAATTTTGCAAATCTCAGCATCTCTTTCTAATGACAAATACTTGCATCACTACATCCTGTGCATCAAAAAAACATATTAATGCATCGGTATCATTTTCCTTACAATGTTCTCTTTTTCAAAGTGTCCATTTCTCTTCAGAGGGAAGCATCATTCCCGTGGCATCTGAAGTTCCCACGGAAGTGCCAAGACTTTGTATTGTCACTCATGTAGCCATGGGTTTGAGAGACATCAACTTCTCTTATATTAATCTCTTTTAAGACTTGCTCTAGCTCAATGCCTAGAAAGCTTTCCTAATTTGACTTGTTTCTAGTTCTCAGAGGCTGATTTTAGTATCTTATGGGAATATCCATATCAGACAACACAAGTGGTCTAAAAGAAGGAAGTGCAGGCAAGTCCACTCTAGTTCCTCTCTAGTCTCTGTAGGAAACTTGCAGGATTCATTCAATACTGAGATGAAAAAGCTCCACTGAAAAAGCACAGTAACTAACTTAGACTCAGCACCAAACTTTACGATGGTGAAAGTTGGACGAAAAGAACCCAGGTGCTGTAAATGAATTCCCAGAGATGCTGAGATCACACAGCTCCTACTAACTGCATTTCACATGTGGTTACTCCTCTGTGAGTAGTTCTCATGATTTCACTATGCAGTTTGTGAGATGTGAAGCTTTAGTTACAGCTCCAACGCTAAAATCATATTATTATTTGGAAATCTCAGTTTTCACTGAAAAAAAGAAAAAAAAAAAAAAAAAGCAAGTTTCCAGCTGCTGCAGCTGCAGAAAAAAAAAAAAAGGAAAAAAACCCTAAAAGAACCCAATGCCAGAGGGCACTGGACCACGATCTTTTAAAACTTTGTGACTTCAGAAAATCCAGTCTTAAGATTTCTGGAAACATAAGACATGGTTTTTTAATAACTCAAGCTGACAGTTCTGGCATCATTGACTTTTTATTATGAAGCCCTATCTATGTAAACCCCAAATATCAGACATCTCAATTCAGAGGTGATATATTTCGTCTGTCTTTTTAAATGTTAAACTTTTACATTATCCATTATATGAAGAAACACCCTTAAAATAAGAAAACCTTTGACAATTTTACTTGCTACTACAAACTCCACTAATTCACACCTCATTCATGAGTATTTTCATTGTGGTTTACAGCACTGCTAAACTTGAACTCTAAAACTCATGTCAAGCCTCAGATGATCAGAAGATTAAATAAATAATGCTTAGGATCATCCTTTTTATACTTTCAGTTTCTAAGCTTTTAAGATGCCTTTGGGTTCTTATTTCCCTTTTTTCTCTGAAACTGGAAGAAGAAAAAAATTACTATTTGTCTCCTTTTTCTCTTGCTTTTAAATGAAAGCTGGGATTTTCACTCAGGGGCAAAGATTCAGGAAACAGGTTTTAAGAAAAAAATTCTCTATCTATGATACAATAACAAATCTCTGTCTTGTCTTGCAGTATCCTGTGCCAACCTGTATCCTATTTCAGTCCTACTAGACAAGCCCTGGATGTGTGCCTTCTATTCAAAAGCACCTACACTACTGCGTATCATTTTTATCAACAACATAGAGGGATTGAGAGCACCATCAGCAAGTTTGCAGATGACACCAAGTTGTGTGGTGTTGTTGATACACCAGAGGGACGGGATGTCATTCAGAGGGACCTGGACAGGCTGGAGAGGTGGGCCCAGTTGAACCTCATGAGGTTCAACAAAAGCAAGTGCGAGGTCCTGCACCTGGGCCGAAGCAATCCTCAGTATAAATACAGACTGGGGGATGAGGTATTAGAAAGCAGCCCTGAAGAAAGGGACTTGGGGGTGCTGATGGACGAGAAGTTGGACATGAGCAGGCAACGTGCACTTGCAGCCCAGAAGGCCAATCACATCCTGGGCTGCATCAAAAGAAGTGTTGCCAGCAGATCCAGAGAGGTGATTCTGCCACTTTACTCTGCTCTGGTGAGACCTCACCTGGAGTACTGTGTGCAGGTCTGGAGCCCTCAATATAGAAAGGACATGGACCTGATGGAGCGGGTCCAGAGGAGGGCCACTAAAATGATCAGGGGGTTGGAGCACCTCTGCTATGAAGACAGACTGAGGGAGCTGGGGTTGTTCAGCCTGGAGAAGAGGAGGCTCTGGGGAGATCTAATAGCGACCTTCCAGTACCTGAGGGGGCCTACAGGAAGGCTGGGGAGGGTCTGTTTACAAAGGCCTGCAGTGACAGGACGAGGGGCAATGGTTTTAAGTTGGAGAAGGGGAGATTTAGATTGGATATTAGGAAGAAGTTCTTTACTATGAGGGTGGTGGAACACTGGAACAGGTTGCCCAGGGAGGTGGTTGAGGCCCCTTCCCTTGAGATATTCAAGGTGAAGCTCGACGAGGCCCTGGGCAACCTGGTCTAGTTGGGGGTGTCCCTGCTGACTGCGGGGAGGTCGGACTAGATGACCTTTGGAGATCCCTTCTGGCCTGGACCAATCTATGAATCTATGAATCTATATCAATATTGACTTTCCAAATTAGAGTGTTAATGCTCTGCCATAGTAGTAGCATAAATAGTCCTGCTGACTTTAAGAAGAATACCCATGTAACTGCTGCAAGATTAGACTCTTGAAGATACTTATCAAAAAGACCAAAATTCAAGGTGCCATCTTGCACTTGCTGTCTATTTCCCTGAACTTTTTCAAATGTTTACACCTCTGTTAGCAAGTGTCTGCCTTGGCCAGTCTCTCAGTCCTTAGTGCTAAAAAAGAGAAGAAAGTTATCCTTACAATGGGCTCTTGTAGCCAAAGACGGATAAGAGTTGCGAGGGTGTAGTACATCACCAGCAGTAAGATCGGATTAGCGTGGTGATACCAATGTAACTCTTGATTCTTGATGATCATCCAAGTGCTTGAGCAGTTTGTCTGGGTAAGAGAAGTCACACCGAACAACCTGTGGATATAAAACCCAACAGAGTTAAACACCAAATCTTACAATGTTTAAAAAAAATTTTCAGTAATTTTTGCTTACCTATAATACTGATTGCTCTTTTCAAAAACAGTATTTGCCATCTTACCTAAAATGCAGTGAATATTTTCATCCCAAAATATTTAATGAAAAGGAATGGGTTGTGCACTTGATTTTTACCATAAAAAATGGGAGTATAGTACTATTACATTTACCATGTCCAATGTGAAAACTTTAAATGACCTGCGTCCTGTAGATCCAGAGCTACAGAAAAAAAGGGAGAGAAAATCTGGCTGCAAGGCCATTTGGCAAATCACAGCAACATGACATTTCAGATTTAGTAAACTGACATATAACACCATTCCACTCATTCTGCCAGGACAGAGCTGTGAAGTACATCTCCTCAGCACATTGAACGGCTTACTGATTTTTTTAAAAAGCTAGTACTGCTAATAATTTGCTATCTAATTACCCAAATACTTATAAACATACTCCACTGAATTCACAGCTGCTGTGAACAAAAAAACATTCAAAAAAGCAATCATTTTGGACTATCAAATTATTAAGGAAAAAAAAAAAAAGAAGAAAAATAAATTCCATAATTAGTTTAAATGTAGTTGCAGTATTAATATAAATGATATGAGGTACTTGACTATTTCTGGAAAAACTAGGATCTCACAGTATTTCTATCAAGTAAGAAACTTATGTTAGAAAAAAACACTTAAATATAAAAAAACCACCAACATTTTAAATCTAAGACAAGATGTTAGATGCTCTGTAGATGTGTTAGATGCTGAAACGGAACTAGTATGAAGTCAAAATTGATCTGGTTCTTTCAGTGTAAAAGATTTTGCAGAGTTCCAAAGATAATGCATGGAGTAGTATATGTCTCCAGTAGCATATGTCAGTATTCATTATAAACAGTTTTGTTTTATAGAAAAAGCTTTTTCTTCTACGATGTAAAAATTTTCAGGTTTTATAAGAAACAGATTTGATTCTAAAAGAAGTTTAAGGAGAACTATTTCTTGATTAAAAAAAAAACCAAAACCCAAAACCCAAACTATTGTTACTCTGAAAGAGTAAACCAAATACATTAAAAAAAAAATTCTGCTGGGGGATTTAATTGTAAATAGTAAATGTCTAAAAGATTACTTCTTCCTTTACCTAGCAAGATCCAACATGAAAGGGTGAATGAATACAAAGAATGACATTCAACAGAGATGTACTGCCTGAAATCTGCCCTTTGGATGCTATAGAGTGAAAAGAATATGACAAAGGAGAGGTTATACCTCTTCATTCACTGGGGTTTTGTGGCATGGGTATAATACCATTAACTGCCAGAACTAGAGCTCTATAGCATTTTATTAAACGATTTATCAGCACTCACTTCTCATTCTCATTGTCAACATATGCCAAAGGGTATAAACTTTAAGACTTCTCACAGCTTTTGCATGGATCCAAAGTTGGAAAAGAAAAAAAAAAGCACAAAGCCATCCTGCATACAAAATAAATTGTTGTAAATTAAAGGAGCTGACAGAGCTGTGTTTGGAGTCAACCCAGATTCAAACTTCCGTAGCGTCCAAGCACATTCAGGGCTAGTGCTATGGTTTGGCTCCATCTCACTGAAATTCGCACTGGATTGTATTCTGTTCATATTTCTATCAGCAAAGGGGAACATCTTGTTTTGTCTGCTTTCCTCTCTGCCAACTGACTGTAATTTTTGCTCATCAATGATCTGGGTTGTTGACTTCCTATTAGTTTCATCTTCTACCTCAATTTCACAACACATCCCTCCATCTTTGGTTCATTTTAAGCTTTTATATGTAAGCACTGTACGAATCACCCTATTTCTGTTTCACAAACCTAACAGAATTAAACCCAATTCTTACTAAGGAAGTCTTTCCATTGACAGTGAGTGATGAATATTCCCTACAGAAATGAGGGAAAGACCAGTTTCCGAAGATCCTTGGCCCTTTCTGCCAAGCAGACATGATCTTCATATCACATATTCCATTGCTACAGTACATAGCATTATGTACTATAAGTATAAAGTCTCAAAACCTTGTGTTTTACTTTTATCTTCACTGAAGAAACATTCCACATAATCCTACCAGTTAGGAAATTTTTACTGTGTTTCAGTTAACTCCTCATTCTGTTAGTTTCACTTGCTTGCTTCAAATTATCCATACATTATACTGTGGGACTTAATTCTGCTTCCTTCTGGTCTTGCAATCACCAAATATACATAAGTTACAATGTATCTCTTCCCTCTTAGTTGCCACCTGACCAAACATGTATTTATTTAACCCATTTCACTTTGTCTCATAAATCATGAATCTGGAGGAACTGCTCCTCATTTCTGAATTCTCCTTAGGTTTTGAGATTTATTAGTCACAAAGGTACTCAACACAATATTCCCCAGCTATCAAATTAAAAATGCACTGACATCTTGAGAACATTCATTCTGTCTGTTCTGGCCTCCAATAAGGCTACAAGTTGCTATTCATTCAATATTTATGCTTCTTCATTATCTTCAGTGAGAACTGCTGGGGCAGAACACTTTTCAGAGACATAGAGACATCCTCTATATTTGTTTTTTTATTCAAAGCTTTTAAATACACAGGAATGACTGCCACAAAACGTATGAACATTTACAGTAAGCAACTTATATTAGGGTATTTTTCAGTTCTACATACTTCATTCCACCAAGATGTTTTTACATTCAGTATTGATCATGATCAGCTATATTTGTGCCCAACTCTGATCTTAGTGTGACTTTGTCTTAGATAACTTACATGTACACCATGAGTAAAGTCAGAATAAGTCCTAAGTGGGGGAAATCAGATGCCAAATAAGACAAGCATACACGTGTCTGGAGACAGAACACAAATAAAACAAACACTGAGCGACCATTTACTAATGGAAATACTTTGCTTTTCAAAAGACTGCATGTAATGTCAAAAAAACCTGGAGGTTTCTAAGTTGTAGTAGATCAATCTCTCTCTTCTTGCAAAGAAGTAAATTGCATTTTTCAAAGTCGTCCTCAACATTCTGCAAAATGCATTTCATTAAAAAAAAAATAGTATAGTAGAAATCATTTGGAAAATTTTAGAAATTACAAAGGGCCAAGAGGAACTTGAATGTCTGACTGAGGAATGCTCTGAAATAACACAGTGAAAAACACTTTTTAAAATAAGAGTGATATCCTTTTGTCCAGTTCCTACTCTACAAGCTTGCTTTCCCAACAAAGCTTCCTACTGAATCTGTGAATCACCCTCCTGGCAGATGCACTTTCATCTTTTGTGACTCCCTGACAAAGTTGTAAGCTGTGACCATAAAAAACCCAAAACTTGTTATACCAGTCTAGCAATGAAAATCAGAAAAGCAATTTCAATTTTAATTGGAAACAGAAAAACAAATTCCTTTTGCACCCACAGATCTTTGGCCTAAGGAGCTGCTGAAGTACCGAGTTTTATTACTGCATTATGCACATTGCTAAAATTTCTCTGGCATGCATTATATTACACAATATACACAATAATTATTACATTAATTATAGTATAACAATTGGTGTTAGTAATTAGTCATGGTATTAAATATGAACAAAAATGGTTACAACCCCCCTCAAAATAAATGTATGTTTCATATACAAAATTATCAAACACAGCAGTTACAGATCTGTTAGGTCTGTGAATTTTGCCTCCAGTAAAAATGATCTGGAACATTTTTCATTGTAAAAATATGTCAGTTCAGATCCTGCATGTACTGATGTTTTAGGAGCTGATTTCAGACCAGGATTTGCCTCATAATTTCCAAGGCCAGGAAGGGAAGTAATAATTCTGACTTCCTGCACAATGTAGGACACACAATAATTCTTGTATCAAACAAATAACTTGTGGTTGAGTTACAGTTTATAGTTTAGAAAGGCATCCAAGCTTGATTTCAAATGATAGCAAATCTTCTACCGCCTTATTATTTTCTACCACGTTTCGTTTCTGTAATAGTTTTGTCTAGATGAGGTTTCCAGTTTCTGCATCTTCCTACAACTCTGTGTACCACTTTACATAGACTTTTCACTACCTGACAGAGCAGGAGTCATTTTCCTGTATCTTCTTTGACTTTCACAATTTATAGCAACCTCATTCAATGATCCAGAATCAGCACATGCAGTCCACCTCCACTGCACTGCACAGCTTTCCCCTCTTTCTCCAGCCTAGGGATCACATTGGACACCACTCAAAATATCAGCGTGGAAGCCTACATTTACATGTTTATCCAAATACATTTGCTCTTCTTTGGACAGTTAGGAAATAGATGAAAGATGTTTCACTGCTACAGTGCTTTTTATTGCAATTGCTACAATTTCTAAACTGGTCAGTGCAGAATCTTGATGCAATAATACACAAAACCAAGGGAAAAAAAGTATTCAAGGACAATTAAGCTTCCTTTTTTGTTCTCCCAAGTAATACCTGCTACTTTGTCTTCCTAAGGAACTGTTTCATCTCTTTTGTCTTCCCAGCACTGAGTGAGCATGCTGGCCAGTTCCAAAAATTATTAGCAGAGGAGTATGACATAAAAATGGCACTAAATTCCTCCAAGATACCTGAAACTATATAACTGGTAACAGGAGGAGATGGAGATGGAGGCAGAGGTAGAGATGGAGGTGGAGGTAGAGGTAGAGATGGAGATGGAGATGGAAGTGGAGGTGGAAAGAGGAGAAAAGAGTCCCACTATATGACAGGCTGTGGAGGCAGTGAGAGAAATCCTGAATTCATGACTACCAATGTTCACAACTATTTTGAGATTTAGAAAATCCAACTTGAATGGAAGTGAACTTAATATCTTAGAGGTTTTCTTTTACTTTAACTTGTCTGAATGAACTTGGAGTGAGACTGTGCTGAAATTCAGATTGAGTTTGAGAGCTGTTTCCTTTGTTTAAGGACTGGGAAAAAAATTATATCAATAGTGTCACTTTAGCAACAGAAGCATTTGTCTTGCATACAGCACTTATGAATATGCATCAGAATACATTAATATAACAAAAACATTCACGTTTTCTGGAGAAAGCCTCCAAGGTAATAGCTTACAATGTTTTACAGACTCACTTCTGACTCACTAAGTGGAAGCAGAAGACACACAACAGCTTTTCTCATGAGGCCAACCTAACTCCTGACAATGCGCAAACCACACATAAAAAATTCATTCAGCACTTTCGATCAAAGAGGACGTGAAGTGATTCACAGTGGCAGGAAAATGTCTGTTATCATGTCCTATTGATTACATTTCCTCTGAAGGGTCTGAGCGTGCAGGGGATTCTCAGTCTCAATTTGCTCAACCTCAGTAGGCTACTTACAAATGCTCATGAATTTGCATGCTGCTTTGTTTTATTCTCACATATTCTAGCCAGGTTTCAATGTGTGGTGACTCAAATTGTCTAGTTTTGCTTCACTGGCAAACATATAAAAGCTTAAAACTGCACGCGGATTTGTCAAACATTTTCCTAAACACCACTTATTGCAAATCATTCTGGTCAGAGGTATAAAACTATGTCAATACAATAACCGTGTATGTTAGTATAATGACACAGCTTTAAATACTCTTCATTCATAAAAAATAAGAAAAAGAGAATTTCAGATACCCTAAGAAATAGTAAAGGACTAGAGATAAGAAAGAAAGGAAGCAAGAATTCTCCTACTACACTCAATTTTCTGGTTTATATTCTTACACATAGTTTTTCAAGCTGATAGGACCAAGAAACGGAGTGAAACCAGCTAACTGGGTGGAAAGTGGAAGAAAGGAAATCTGATGCATTCCATGCAATGCTAAATCATTTGTTAGAAGCCAGAAGCTACTGTTTCCGTAGGATGTAAAGCAGGATGTTTGAAATTTCAGACCAAGTTGACTGTGCTATCTTTTATCAATAACAATGTGCAATCTTTATTGACAATTGTGTATCTGGCTTAACTAGAAAGAAAATAAAACCATAAGGTTTTATAAAACCAGGAGGGACAATACAGAGATTTTTAGGCATGAGAGTAATGTGTGTTGTCATGCTTCTCTGTTTTTTCAAGACAACCATGCCAATTTCTTCAAGGTTACTAAATGTAGTTTTAGAGGTTGGAGGGGGGCTGGTGTTTAAGTGGCATTGATTTGGAAATTGCAGATCTCATATTCTAGCAGCACTGCATCACCGATTTTAATGGATAATTACAACACTGAGAATACTTGCAAGTTATGACCTCACCTCCACAGTTGCTTTGACAATGAGCAACAGAAAGGTACGGAGATCTGCCAGTACGGAAAAGCAATCCTTTTTTTAACTTTCTCACACGTAGCTTCTACTACGAGTATGTATACGGCACCATGAGTTATGTATACTGCAATATAAAATCTATATTGTACCATAATACAAAATCAAGATGGACTTTGGGAATGGAGAACTCAAAATAAACTATGGTTTTAATAATGTCCTTAGAACACACAGGATTTTGTGGAAAATTATCAAATCACAGATGGTATCTTATAATTTCCAAGACTTTTTTACAGCTATTTCAAGCCTTCTTCATGCAAATATTCCTGTTATTGTATGTAACATTTGCTCTTTATTCACAATAAGCTGGATGTACATTACAAATACTGACAGATTTAAGCAGGAAAGATTATTTCACAGGACTTGCTTCCTGTTTCAGGAAAAGATTTAACATAGACTAATAAAATAAAATAAAACAATGATGCAACTCTGCAACTCCCTGACATGGTAGCAGGCTGGAAATTAAATCCAGAACAGGGCAATGAGGATTACAGTTTGAAGAAATGTCTGCATCAAGCCACTTCAGGAGCTGCATTTCCTGATTTAGTATTTATGATTACAGGAATTTTTTGCTGGGGCCAGTACACATTGGATGGTTATTCACAGCAATAGCATCAGAGACTTCCACTGTGCTGGGCTGGATTGAGGAATCCATCTTTGTACAACTTCTGAATTTCTGTTGGATTTTATGAACTGAGTCTTCGTGTCATCTGGATATCTTCTAGTGCATACTTATTTCACTTTCCCCACATGGAAGTGGAGGGGAGAGGTGCCTACGTGTCTGGGGTAGGAGACTATCAAGATTGATTGACATTTGAATGGCTAAGCCCTAAATGGAGATACTAAAAGTGGCCGAACAAGAGAGGAAAAGAAAAGGGAAGGAGAGGAGAGGAGAGGGCAGAAAACCAACAGAGATTATTTACAAAACCAGAAATTTAACAACAGTAAATACCCAGAAAAGCCAAAAGAAAGTGTAGCCTTTTGGGGCGGCAAGCGGGTGGTGATGGTGTTAAATCTTTTCATGGAGGAAAAAGGGCTGACATACAGGGAGAAAAGGCAAAACTTCAGGTTTCACAAGACAAGCCCCAAAGATCGAGATTCATGAAGAAGAGTACTTGAAATAACGAAAGGGCTATGTCCCAAACTCTAAGCATTGCTTGAAGAGTGAAACTTTTTTCAAACATTGACTTAAAAGAGGTACATACCCTTGTTGAATTGGAAAATGCCCTGGGGAAAAGAGAGAAGGAGTGGATAAAAACTAAAAAATTAATTAGAAAACAGAAAATATCATTTCTACACATTCCTCCTAAAAGTTTGGAGTCTCTCATTCACATGAGTCATCCTGTTGAGTTTTCTGTACTGGGATGGCAGAGCTACACACAAGTTATGATCCATAAAATTATATCTGTAAAGTCTTTTCCAAGGTAAACCTGTGAGCCACCCCACTCCCCTCAGTACATCATTTAGCTATACGCCCAAAGAAATACATGCCATTGGAAAGGACTCAGCCAGCCCCATGGTATCTCCAGGCCCATCCTTGCCATCCAGAAGGCTGTTACTCTCTAGGCTATAGGCTGGGAATTCAGACCACATCGGGGCTAATGCTCCAGGGTATGCTGAACTGACACAACATTTTTACAGAAATAGCAAAACACAAGGAGAAAAGAGGTGGGAAAATTGGCTGAAATGCATTAAGCATCCCAAAGAATTAGTGATAAGACGAGCAGGACTTATTTGGTTTCACATGGCTTTTTAAGGGGAAAAAAAGGATGGATGGCAAAATTGGCATTTGCCCTTCCAAATCACATTATTTATAAGATTCCATAGAGAAGGAGCTGATCCTTCATGCCTGCTCCTCAGATCAGCAGGACAACTGTGTAGGGAGATACTGCAGACACAAAACTCAGTCCACAGCTGGACTAAAGTTATTAAATTTATCCATTTCAGAATGATACAAGCTTTAAAAAGCATTGCAAGTATTTCTAGCACTTAAAAGGCCTAGACCTTGCTTTGGTTAAGACTTGGATAATTCAGAACTGGCTAAGTGGAACAGTGCCATATTAACAATAACACAAAAATTTGATTGTTTGGGTTGAGAAGTATTATGATAAATTTCAGCTTAACAGTTAATAACTTTTTTGGAAATATCTGAAAATGTAGACTAAGTCTGGAAGTGTTTTCCTTCAGAGTGTTGCTATCACAATGCTGTAATACAGGCATACACACAGGTGAATACAGGCTTGGTGGGTAAGTAGATCATTCTAACTTTTATTTTAATGTCATTATATTTCTATAGCTCTTTAGCAGATGTACTTTTTTTTTTCTACCAAGTCTTGGTTTCCATGACTTCTATTGGATCAAAGCTTTTCTGGCAATGACAAAACCAGCCCTGGTACATCTCCCACCCTCTTCTGAACATCAGTGACTTTTCTTTTAAAGGAAAACTAATTTCAAATGCACATCTATTGCATGAGAAACCTCATGAAAAAAAAAAAAAGTAATTTAAAACTTGTGTGCTAATATCATCCACATAATGAGGACAGAGAGAAATTATGAGCCATGAATCCAGGAAGCTGTAGAGCAGAAAGGATAGCTTTAAGGGTTGTGGATTACAGAAAAGCTTGCAAAAACTGTAAATACAACACAAATCTTAATTCAGGGAGAACAAAACGACCATATAAGCAGCCACAATAAAATCACTTTGCTCTCAAGTGAATGAACAACTTTAGAACAGGATGTTAAATAGTATCTGCTACATAACCTGGTTTTTTAAAGTAACCAGATAATGGAATTTTCTCTGAAACTATGTGACTGGAAGCTGTTAAGGACTGGACACCCATTAAAAATTACCAACTTCAGACATTCAAATACTTCATATATCTGAAATAAAGCAGCTGCCCTGAGGGGAATTTAAGTCTGAACATAAAGATTTGTGAGATATATACCACATTTCATTCAATAATTGAGCTTTGTACTGACTTTCTATTCCAAAAGCTTGTAGTATGCTTTCATTGCCTAAGAGACAGTAATTCCCCACTGTTATCATTAATAGTAGATGTGGGTCTATTAAGCCCTTGCTTACTGAGAAAAAAACCCTTATCTTCAAAAGCTTGGCATGAAGGAGATCTATTCTATCAGTGGGTTTCCTCTCTGGATCCCCAAACTGTTTCATTACCCATGACACAACTCAGCTGTTCTCTGAATTTCTGGTGAGAACTGATACTGATATTGCTCTTTTCAGCACATCAGTGAGCTAGAAAAGCAGCGATGTCGCTGTAGTCTTTGGGGACCTTGATGGGACTTCCAGAAGTGATCATCTGATGAATGAATGTGCCGAAGGAGCGACTCCAGTATCTTTTGATCTCAATCAGACAGCTGAGCATCTGGCAGAGGGAAGACCACCAGACAGGATGGCAAGAAGGTGAAATGGGGATAAAGCTGCAGAAGAAATTGTGTTAGGCCCCTGCCTGATACCTTAGCTAGAGTGTCTCCTTCAACATGATCCTTTATCACCAGGACCAGCAGCATCACTGCTTTGACAGCAACAGCCTGCCTCATGTGTTAGGTAGTTAGGTGGATATTTGTTTGTTCTGTCACTAAAATAAAACTAAAATTCAAACAGTTTCAGCTACAAACCAGAAGGAACTCAAGGAGCACAGAGGCTGCAGGAGCTGAGGCAGCGCTGCTGAGATGAGAGGATGGAGAAAGGTCACCCCAGTGGGGGAGGCTGGTTGGCACCAGGTGCAGTGGTTTGCCACCCACTCCCGTTCCTCACGTACACGCAAATTCCCTGTGACTGTATGGGGCAATGAAAAGCAACTTATGCTGAACACCACCGCCTGGGGAAGGACACCACCCAAATGGTGCCAACAAAATTAAAAATTTTTAATGTTTAGTTGCATTTTCTACTCCGAGATGAAATTAATGAGAAAGCAGGTCCAGGTTTCTAAGGAGCCATATGGAAAGTGGGAGAGGGAAAACCGAAGGCATGTTCAGAAACATCCATGGCCACAAAGGCGTCCCCCTGCCAGAGGGTGAGCTTGGACACCTCAGCACACAGCAGGAGGCACAGCTTAACGACGTCTTTCTGTGCCAATTAGTAACTGAGGTTATTGGTTTTTCAAAGTGAGTTGGCAGAGCTGGTGAAAGGAAAGGAGCCAACAGTCCCACCTCAGAAAGGCTCACACAAGCTCAGCAGGGAATGTGAAGGGAGGACAGCCCGCTCCCAAAACTCAAACAGGTAGAGCAGCCCACAGTCTTCCTGTCCTAAGCTCAGGTGCTGGGAGAAGGACGGATGGTTTACACAGCTAGTCCACTGAGTATAACGCTTCAGGAGAAATCATTTAGGAAGAGGAGACCATGCTCAAATAACCCTGGTGAGCCTCACCATTTATTGGGGTCATGCTACATGACCAGAACATGCAAGTGACCCTTACACCAACTAGCCATGCAACTGCCTGCCAGCTTAAGAGATTTACTGTTACCTCTTAGAATAACATGCAGAAGAACAGAAATTGTTTTAAAGTGTATCTTCACACTCATTTTAACTTTGAGGTAACTTGGTCCGTGATCTAGGAACCTAAGGACACAGACTGCAGCCAAAACTTAGGCTTTTATTCCAAGCTCTGGCTATCTTGGGTGGGTTATGCAATTCATCTAATTTTTCTCTTAGGGAATTTTTCCACCTCTGAAAGGGAATGATGATACTTTTCAGTCACACTGGGACAGTCTGCTAGGTTCAGTGATGCATGCAGAGGATAAAGAGATTTTCCACTTATTCAGCTGGTGGTGAAACAGGTTGAAATAAAAGCAAGAGTGACTGATACCCAAATTAAGAGATTCTGCAGTAGAAAATATGAGCAAAGAAGATACTCTTTTTCAGCAGAGAATGCTCTAAGGCAGAAATGCAAGTTATGATTCCCATTTGTTTTTAAACAGAAAAAGAAAATAAAATACCAAGACATGGGAAAGAAGATAATGGGATCATAAGGCTCGGGAAATGTGGGGAAAATACCTAATTAACTAATTTTAAAAACAAAGCTGTATAACACAGTTCATTTTAAATCGGTTATAAACTGCACCTGGTTGGCTCAGTTTTTATCAGTAAGTTCCCAACTTCAACTAAATGAACATAAACAAGAGATTAAGCACATCCACTGAGTGTTTAGAGACACTGATGGAGACCGCCTCTTGTGCAGACAAGGACTAACTCCCTGGTGTGTGCTCGACCGAGATTAGTCAGGACTGTCTTTTTTACTACCTCCAAGGAATGTGGGATGATTCATTTGTCAATGTTTATATACTGAGCTGAAAACACAAAGAGCTACATAAGTGCTAAATATTTATCATCACAATTTCTGGGCATGCCACAGTATGAAAATAAAGGCTGGTGAGCAGACCTCAGGAAAACAGTAGACAAGTTTGTAATGCCAAGAGAAGTTTGCTAATTATAATCCACATCTCCCAATACCAGAAGCAATAGAGATCCAAATCAGGTAGGAGGAGAGGGGTTGATGTCTGTCCATTCCTTCTCTGTCTTTTGTTTCAGACACTTGCTCAATGATCATAGCATGCAGATCTGTGTTCTTTAAAAAATATGAAAAGAAAATTAAAGGGTCACCTCTTCACAGTCATCCGCTGCATGTCTACACAGGACAGCCTGTGACAGGCAGGGACTCTGTATTCAAGTGTCAGTGTGGGAATCAGACACATGAAAGCAGACACAGGGTGTGTATGGGGGAGTGGGGTCATTCAGCTCTCCCTGACCATGAGCAGAGCTTCTGTTAGCGGAGGTGTGCTGGTCCCACACCAGCCAGATGGGTCCATGGACATGAAAGTGGGAAGGCTCTTTTACGAGAGCAACTGCACACCCATTTCAAACCAGAATCAGCATGAATTTTGTCAGTATACATCAGCACTTGTACAATCTTTGCCATTTTCCTCTGTCCTGCTCATCCCAGCATTTCAAAGCATCCCAAGAAAGAGGCACCTTTGGCTGTTCTTACGGTAACACATGGCTATTTGGGGGCAGGAGACAGCAAGGAAGTGGCAATTCGCCAACATTATGTCACGCGATGGTGACTGATTTTTATGTTTACAGCTTATGCTCAGTTTCCGGACACGGCACACACGTTGTTGGGAGCGCCAAGGCTCCCCTCTCCCCACTAACGAGAACCACCTGTGGCCAGGGCCAGCCCCCATCACGCTGCCAGAGCGCTCACTGGTCGCAGGCTCGCTGCTGCAGCAAAACACAGCTTAGAATCTGTTTTTAAAAGGTCTTAGCACGTCTCTCGGTTTACATCCCTTTCAAGTCCAGGAAAAGATAGAGGGACATAAATCACTTGTGATGCAAGGCCAGTGACATGAATAAGTTGTGCCTGCCTCTGGCAAGGCTGAATTTGGCACTTTGCGCAGGACAGCAGTTATGGTGGACGCCAATGGCTCCGCTGTGGGGATGGAGAGACACCACCACGTAGACTGTCAGGGAGGCTGGGAAGGACTGCTCTGCCAGAGAAATTGCTGCCATTTACTTACTAGTTAATCTGCTGCTTTTTCAAAAGTTTCAAACTTGCTGCAAATCCTGGCACAAACAAGAATTTGTTGATTTTAAAGAACTGCAGTATGTAGCAAAAAGAGGTGGGTACTAATAACCATGCAACGACCAGCAAGGGCCACAAATTCCCCCTAGTAAAGCTAGGTAAGTCTGCACTGGCTTCTCTGTTGTCACCACTGGACTTCCACCAAAACCTGAGCTAACCATTTTAAATCAGTGTTGAGTACAACTCTCCTATAAAGTGAGCATAGCATGGACATTTATTACATGCCCGCTGATGAGTGAATCTCCTAGGAATCCCTCTGAATAAGCGTTGAAAGGGGTGAATTCATTTTGGATGAATCTCCAAATGCCCGTGTGGCAGACACTAAGCTGGAATTCTCACAACAGCAAGTAGTTTTGCAACATTTCCAAGGCTTTCCTGCTACAACTGACTGGAAACTCCACCACTGACTCTGCTATTGCATTTAGATATTCCAGAGAATGCTATCAGAGTGGTTAAAAGCGCAAAACTCAAAACAGTAAAAAAGTGATATTACTCTTTTTCAGTCATGTAAAAAGTTCAATTCGTAATGAAATTCTGAGCGGGATTCACTAAATAGGACTCTTTCTTTGTCAGTCATCTTGATCGGTTTCTGATACAAACCACACCATCTTGTTCCAGTGAAGACACTAAAAGGGAACTAAAGAATGTGCAAGGTTTGTTAAGAACTAGTAGACCTTCCTCTTAGGAAGGAGAAACAAACACAATGGAGAAGTATAGAAGACTTGCTATGTATTTTCCAGTATCCTTGGTTCACCTATATTTACATCTCTTCTGCCACACTGTCATGAGTTCTGGTAACTGTCTGCTCACTGGTCACAGCTATAGGTGTGAATCTTTTTGGTCATCAGATAATTAAGTAGTTAATAAAAAATGAAGACCACACAGACTCTGATGGATCAGCTGATAGGAAATGGACTGTTTACTGTGTAGCGCAGAAACATTTCCTAGCATAATATTGGACAACTGACTTTGTTTGATGCACAAAATCCTGGGACAAAACACTTTGTGCAGAATCATATAATTCAGAAAAGCACATAGAATGACAGAATCATAGCACAGCCCAGGTTGGAAGGGTCCTTAAAAGATCATGTCATCCAACCTTTCATTGGAAAGGGAGCCCAGATGAGTCCACCTGCCCTGGGCTACTGCATAGTTTAGAAACAGATTACGATAATAGAAAGGATGATCACTGTCTTTTGTCAATGGGAGTCTGAACTCGCATTTCGAAGCTGCTAACAGAGTAATTCACTTCCTTTGCAAAATAACTTAAAAAAATAAAATAAAGCTGATGGTAAAGTTCTAAGAAAGCACATAGGCTGAAGTCTTCTAAGTAGAATTAATAGTCTCCTAAGATGTGATAGAGCTAATATGGTGAAACTCAGCTGCAAAACTTCTGTATTAATAAGGTCAATTAGTTAACTTCTATTCTCTCCTCTGCAAGAGAGAAATCCCAGCTCTCAAACCTAATCTGGTCATTGTGACAAATGTGTGGCTAGGCCAGCATGGTTTGGAGCATTCTCTGCAACGACAAAGTGTGCTTTTGCTGACAGAGGGTGATGGAAAGAGAAGGAGGGCAGTGTAGTGTCTCTACATGGCGTGTATTCAGGGGTCTCTGCCCTGGCACTGGGTGCTGCAGTACCATGGTGGTAAGTGGCTAAAAAAATCAGGCAGAAGGCATGAAACCTTTGTTGCAGCGCAAGGGCAGCTCAATACAGGATACATAAATGAATTTCAAACACTCCGTCTTGTCAAACACTGGCTTATGACCAGGTTACAATGCAATTCAAAATCTCAGAAATTCATATGGGGGGTAAGAATATTCTGCCCCTCATAGGTGAGGCACCTTTGAGATAGGTGCCAAAGCTGGTCAGCAGCAAGGACTAACAGTGGCTGCAGCTCAAGTGAAACATGTTGCCCAGGTCTGGGCTGCAGTGCAGCTACAAAAGCAGCAGGAGATCAGTTTCTTGCCCTGGAGAGAGACAAGACACTGCCAACAAGGTAATTGATCAGCTACATCTTGCTATTTTGGCAATATCTGTTCTCCTGCTGAGATTTTAATAGCACACTTAGCCTCTAATTTAGAAAAAAAAAATATAGCTGGATGTCCCACCCTATTCCGACAACTCCAGGAATATTTTTGAGACTGTGTTTAAGCATTTATTAATTTATTACCCTGGATAAACAGAGCATTTGGGCTACAAATTCTGAATCTAGATCAAAGCTTTCAGGGAAATTCAAATGGAGGATTTTGGACTGGACTCATCTCAGATCTGAAAACAAACTGGATATTCTGAATATACCATCTGTAGCAAATATCAATATAACACTTCCTCCAAAAATAAGAGAATCATTTAAGCAAGCTTATTATTAATCAGTGTAAAACCTATTTTAAAAGTCCCGCTTAAAGAGATTTATAGGCATCTTTCAGATGAAGATTTCCTGTTGAAAAGACAGCCTTAGATTAGACTTCCCCACTCAGATTGCAACAAAGCAATCAGTTGTGCAATTCCAAATTCCCATTCATTTACAGATGTGAAATAACGTTAACACTATGAAGTGGCTCACAATCCCTGGACTCCTAGGTTTGCCTCACTTTATAAGGGTGATGCTTTCCCAGAGATTAAACCATTTGTATGTAAACTATTTTGAAAATTAGGTTCCTGAAAACTACAAGCAATACAAGACAGACCTAAACTCTAAAAAAGCCCATAGGTTTTCGTTTACATCAGATTACTGGATCTTTAAATGAATATGCTTATAAGCACAGTTTTGGACAGGAATAACTTTACTGACTCAGGATAAACTTCATACCGCTGCACTGATCCTATTTCTTCATGTTGGCAAGACCTTATCATTGCCCCAATTACATACTTTTGCCAAAATAAACAACATCAGGAAGAAAGGAGGCAGCAATCTGAAAAATGGCAAACATATTATTGCATGTTTTTTCAGGCTGTGGCACTGTGTACATAATTTCTAAAATAATTTTAGCTCATTGACTTGTTTTTGTTAACTCAGGTGAAAAGAATTTTATGGCAGAAATATGATACTTTCCAAATTTTGCTTTAAATGCGTACTTCTTGCTATTGTTTTCCCATCTCTGTAAATAACCAATTTTTACACTACAGCAGCAAGTCAGCACAGAGGATACCTATTTTAAGTGAAGTTATAAATGAGTGTGGATATTTTATTTGACAGAGATCAGTTGGTAATTAACCAGTGTTAATTTATGCAACTAGGTAATTCCTAACTGAAGGGTAGATTCAGCCTTATTTACACTGGTCCTCCTGTGCCATTTAGAGACAATTAGAGCCTCGAGGGCAATTAGAGCACTTCTCCACTGTGGGCTGGTCTAGAGAAGAACAGCTGTTAGTGGCAGAGGCAACTTCAGGTGAGCTCTGCCGCTAGCGTGCTTAACCCTGACACATCAGCTATACTTCAGACTTTCCTTGCAGAATGCCATAAGGACAAAATTCATAAATTCACCAGATTTCAGACTATCTTTTTCAGGAAAACTGCCTTCTTCTGGTGACACTGTTCAGTCACTTCTTACAATCGTAAATGCTGAACTTTGACTTGAAAGTTCTTAAAAGGAAGGAGCAGCATGGAGATGATGCGAGTCTTAGCTGAAAGATACTGTAAACTTGAGAACTTTCCAGCTGGCTTGGGTGTAGTTTAACTTCATTTAGTCTGAAATCAATCGGCACAGTGGCAAGCTGAATGCGTTGCTATTCAGAGACAACACATTTTTTATTGATCAGAAACAGCTTGTACATTTCTTGTCAACTTGAGAATTCAAACTCAGAAATACCAATGTTAGCAGCTTTTAAAAATGACACCCTTAGGTTCTGCAGAGACTAAAAGTATCCATCAGCAGCCCAACAGGAGCAGTTGTCACATCTGCCCTTGCATCTGAGGAGAGCTTAACCTGGGGATCCAGCCCTCAAAACTTTACAGGGAAACAAAAGCCCTTCTTCCTTATGTTTCAGCTCCCCTTCATGTACAGATAAAGGTCTGTTTGTAATGGCACTAAAGCTAACGCGTGCAAATACTTGTACCTGCTGTATTTTTTTCATACAGTGAGTTTATTAGAACTAAGTAAGAAGAGTTCAGACCACTGAGTAAGTATGAGAATGATCTGGTACTCTCCTCTTGTAAAAAGACATTAAACAGCATATTCTGGGTGACAATAGCAGAGAAGAATTTGGGGAATCAGATTCTTTTCTCAGTATATAATTTACCTGTATAAGCCACCCACTAGCATTAATGGGAGCTCTGCATATTTAGTTCTGCTTCAAACCAAGATGGTACATAAAATAGCAAGGTCTCAAATTTCTTCTAGGATGAAAAATGCTAAAATATTTTTTCTGCACCATTCCAATACATGTGTCTCTCATTTTCCTCCTCTAGCCACCGCTTATACACCAGTCCTACCCCAATTATTAAAAATCCTATTAGTGTCTTTTTCTCACACTCAGATTTGTACTTCCAAGCACCGATAACACCTGTCTTGATGCTATTCAAACACACCTCCCTGAAAGTAGATCAAAGTAAATCCACAGCAGAAAGAACTGCAATTAAACAAACAAGGAAAATATATTTACTGCACCTTCTGTTGAGTTGTCATCAGTGTTTTGTACATTCAAACATAATTTCCTATGTAATTTAGAACGAGTCCCTCACGTGATATTATGTGTAAAAGGCAGAGTATCCAATAGTAGCAGCCCAAGAGACATCAAGGTCTTCAAGAACATAATTTTCTGCTTACAATAAGGTCGGTACATACTCTAAAGTCCAACACTGGGAGTTTTTTTAATCTAAACTCTGAAGGTGCTTTTTCATGCTACAGTGAGGCAGAGGCAACTTACTTGCAATCAGACTTTTTAATTCAAAAATTAGTGACTAAGTTAAAGTGGCATATTTGTACTGAATAAAATTTTATCATAAAATGTAGAATTACAATATTTACCAAAAAAATAACTTAATGAGGGAAATAAGTTTAAGACTAAATTAATTGACAATTAAAGTAAATGAAAATTAAAGTAAATGAAAATTAATAATAAAACTATTAAGAAGAAAAAAAGGGACTTTTACAAATGACACCTGTTACAAAGGCTGCATATAATTATCACAGCTTTTCAGTACTTAAAGGGGGCCTACAGGAAAGATGGGGACAAACTTTTAGTGGAGCCTGTTGTGATAGGACAAGGGCTAATGGCTTTAAACTAAAAGAGGGAATATTTAAACTAGATACAAGGAAGAAATTTTTTACCATGAGGGTTGTGAAACACTGGCCCAGGTTGCCCAGAGAAGTGTTAGATGCCCCATCCCTGGAAACATTCAGGGTCAGGTTTGACGGGGCTCTGAGCAACCCTATCTAGTTGAAGATGTCCCTGCACATTGCAGGGGGTTTGGAGTAGATGATCTTTAAAGGTCCCTTTGACCCAAACTATTCTATGATTCTAGCAAAATGTTATGAAACACATAGTTCTTCTCTTTGAGAAAATATTGTTGATGTCTTGTGGTAAAACACTGTGAGATTATATCCTCATAGCCAAATAGTTGAGAATTTTGAAGCCATTTTTTCTTTCTTTTCTTAATACCCAGAGAAAGCAATATAAAATTTTTAGGGAAGTTGGGAGCATTTGAGCTACTTCAGACTAGAAATCACCCATTCTCATACCATGACCTCTAGGTGGCACAAAAGAACCTAAACTAAACAGACCTTTTCCCATTTTTCAGGTAATTTTATGCCCTCCCAATCAGCCTCCTCAAGTTAGCAACTCCAACCTCACAAAACACACATCTGTTAATCTGTACTAAATAAAATGTCAAAACAAGTGTTAAAGTACCAGGTACTGTAGCTAGGCAGCTCATTTTTTACTGCTTTTTATGGTGCATTGAAATATAAATTATTAATTGATTCTCCCCAGTACACCTTTCACCTTCAACTTACAGTACTTAAAAGGAACAGTAGCCTTACTAGAAATAAAGTTAAGGTTTATATTTAGTTTAATGTAAGGATTACTATGGCACTACAAATATGTAGCATAAATATAATTTGCAATCATAATGCAGTAGAAAAAAAAAGTAGTCATGAGTAAAATACATCAATTCCTTCATCTTATTTTAGATCACAGTACAAAAGCATGTAAAAAGATTAAAGGGTTGGTGAAATAAATCCATCCAATCAATCCAATCAATGTTTACTGCAGCAGTAACTAGAAATGCTGCTTTTTGACTTAAGCAATGCAGCTGTCAGTATGAACAAGAGACTGGCAAGTTCTGCATGACCAAAGAGAATTTTTGCATTAACAGACTAGTATTATATACAGCAGAAGTGCCACAGCAGCCCTTAGTCTCTGCACACAAGGATGGCACACACATGCATTTTGCCCAGTTAAGACACCATGACTTTAGACCTCAGAACATTTATTTTCCTCTACCAAAAATCTGCGTGCATACACTGCCTTTGCCTCAATGCTGCCACGGGTTTCCTTTATCTCCTGTCTCAGCCAAATCTTTCTCACTCACATCTGAGGATCCCTCTGAACAAAACAAAAATCACCTTCCCCTCCTCACCTGCCCTAGCCCTCTGTACACAATTACCCAGACAGGACTTCTCTCTGTCATCCAAAACCATTGAGTCTGAAATGCTATGAGTCTTCCAAGACTGAATATGAAGCTATGCATAAAATTTGTCAAAGCATTATGTGGAAGACCATTTGCATCACCATGTGATAACAAATCATTGCATCATATGCTCACTACAAAACAGGAAATTAATTTCTCTCACCTGGCATAGAAATCTTTTGGTGGAACGACCTCCTGAAAGAACTGTAGCTGGTACAGGTAAAGTCCAATCAAGTGTCCCGCACTGAATATAGCCATTAATACACACAGACAGCTGAATATCAGCGGATCAAACACTTGGCAACAGGACCACCAGGTGCACAGGCCCAAAAATACAAAGAAATACACAGCTGAAGTCAAAGATGGCACCATCATACCTGTGAAAATAAAACCATGGAGGTTTGGAAAGGTGTGGGAATATCAGCATTTTTTAAACCTTAAGTCTGACAAGAAGTGTATTAAACAATGTAATCCCATTAGTGTTCATGCTCTTAAAACTATTAGCTTTAAGACTAGAAGAAAAGGATCCTCTTTTTTTTTTTTTTCAGTTGACTTATGGCATACCTTAGCACTTAGTACATGACCACTCTCCAGATGTTCCTTGAGATGAAATCTTCGCATTATAAAGATGCTTCACAAAGCATGGAGAAAACCAGAAATGTGGCGGCAAGGCCAGCCAACAGACACTATGTCTGAGAGCGCTGATGATCTTCAAATTAATTTGAATTACGAGATGCTAAAATGGCATGATGGATGAACAGTGAAAAGCCTTCTCATATAAATCTTGAGATACATTGAGTGACTAAAAATGAAAAAAACATGACGCATATACTGAAAATAAAAGGCACCTAGAGGATACTCAAATGTTTAATTTTTTCTGATTTTTTAACTCATAGACACTTGTAATTTGCATATGAAAAAGACTCTGCTGTCTTACATATGTATATTGGTTTTGCTCTTGCACATGTAGCAGAGTATTTCACTTGTGCTGAATGAGAGTCAGTGCTCTGCAGATAGCCTACAAAAAACAAGTGAGGAAAGCTAATAGGGACGCCTGCTTCAATTTGTTTTAAAGTTTTTCACTAGTGCATGTTAAAACCCACCTTCCTTCAGGACAGATCTGCAGGCTTCTGGCGGCCCACGGCTCCTGTACACCCACTAGCCCTGCTCCTGGACTGCCCACTCTGGCAGGAGGACCTGTGCCTTGCCAGGTGCCAGCTTGCCATGTTTTTTGGGGGCAGCACTCTGCGGGTCAGTCCCTGGTTGGACTCAATCCAAGCACCACCCAGACAGACTTGGGACATGCTCAAATGGTGGCCCTCTGCATTTCCACCCACAACCTTCACAGTCCTTGGGGGGAAAGGAGAGAGAGAGTCTCGGGAGATGCGGGACTTCATGCTGGACTTCGTTGGCATCAAAAGCTGAGGTGGTCACAACCATGTGATGCTGGGCAAAATATATAAGGACTCTTGTCCATGGTCATTTTGCCTGAGCTTCATCATCACATCCTTTCACATCATGCTTTAGACCAAGCCTTTAGACCAGGGTGCTTTGTCTCTTCTCCAGTGTATAACCTACTGGTGTTTCCATAGGCTCACAGATTTAAAAGCCTGATAGGACCACAGGGATTTTCTATACGAACTGCCTTCATGATGGAGGCTGTAAAGCTTCACCCGGCAATTTCTGCCTCAAGGCTGTAACTATGTCCTTTCTTCTTTCAAAAAGATACTTTATCTTTATTTAAACACTTTAGTAGAAGGAGAATGCACTATATCCATAAAAAAGTTGTTTATTATGGCCAATTACTCTGGCTGTGAAAAATTCAAAATTTATTTCTGGTCTGAAATTGCCTAAGTTTACCACTTAACTATTGACTCGTATTATAACTTCCACTAGATGAGATGTCTGCTAAAAAAATCTAGGCACTTTGTACCTTTGTCAGTACTTTAGGGCTACAGTCAAATCGCAATCTTTTTTTTTCTTGGCATGGTAAGTAAGGAAATATTTAACTAGTTAAGCTCGACGTTTCTCTCTGGAATACAGGCTTCCCAGACCTCTAAGTCCTTTTTATAATTCTCCTCCGAACACCTCCCGGCTCTCTGCGTGTGTTGGAGTCCCACAGACAAGCTGCCCAATGCCACTCAGAAGAAACTGTCCCTGCCAGGGCTGCGTGATCCTTCTGCTCTATCCTCCCTGGGTGATATTCACCCATGCAACTTTGGAATGGCACTGAAACCATGTTTATTTGCATATACTTATCATGTCTTTTTTAAATGATGGTATCTCTCTTCCCTGATGTCAGGCACTATGGTGATCCACATAAGGTATTTTTTCCCCTTTTTAGATTTATTACTTTGCCTTTGGCTACATGTAAGGCTGTCAGATAATCTTCCCTTACTTTAAGAGCCTGCCTTACTAAAAGAGCTACACCTGACCAGTCCTCGTCATTCAATACCAAGTATTTTTTGTACTATCATTTCATGCTTCATATACTAGTATACTTATATGTTAAGTATACACTTACACTTTATATGTAGGGACTCCATTTAAACATGTGAGTAGGCAGATCAATGCAAACATACAATTGCATGATCCAATTTTAAATTCATTCATTACAACCTACAGTGATTTTGTACACTTCCATTCTGTCTGTAGTTGATTATGTGGTACTAAATCAAATGTCTTATAAAAGGTTGGTCATATCATATCAAAACAGCTGCTTTTACCAACGAACATAAAAGTCACATCAAAAACCAGCATGAGGTCTGCTTATCACTCTTTTTACAGACTGCATAGTCAACCTATTAATCTTTCCTTTTTTTTTTGAATGCTATGTGAATACAGTTTCTTTTTACACTTGGAAGTGATGGAATCAAATCTATGAAATCATAATATAGGCACTTGTAATATGCAACCATTCACCATTTGATTATAATAGTGGCTGTAAAAGTCATATAGCTAATGATAGGGCCACACAGTACAAAAAAATAAGGAACTCAGCATATTCTAATGCCTGCCAAAAAGTTAATTTAAATAAAATCAACAGCAATTTCTTTTCCCTGAAAAATTTCCATTGTTATTCCCGCAGGTGCCAAAGCGCTGAAAACTGATTTGTTAAATGCATAATCTAATGGGCTCTGGAGGAAATTTTTCAAATGCACCAACCTGCTGAACCAAGTAAAATTGTAACAACAACTTTTCCAGTGGTGATTATCATGTTGCCAATGAAGTCCCTCAGTTTGGATGCTATGCAGGCGATTCTACGCAGCAGTTTTAATTTCATGGTTTCCTCAAATTCTGCTTCACCACAGTCTTCATCATCCAGATCTTCTTCATACATCAAAGCATCATCTGGCTCTAACTTTTCTCTTACAGCCTAAAGGAGGACAGGGGAAAGAAAAAGACAGTGCAAAGGAGACACACACACACACACACACACACACAAAGGAACTTGAAATTAAAAACCATGCATATATTACTTAACGATGAAGTTTTCTTATAATTTTTGACTATGTGCAAGTTACAAGAGAGTTACAAAAGATGTACTAAAGCTAGAGTTGTACATTAATGGTTCCCACTTCAAATCTGCCTCAGCAAACAAGGATGTTAAAGTTTGTCTTTAAGAAAGACTGCAATCCTCCTACATGTTCCTAACAGGCTGCATGTTCATTTTTATATGAAATTTTGTTTGGTTTGCTCAGCATTCTTTCCATCTTGCAATCTATTATCTGTTAAAACTCCTCTTTGGTTTGATGGCTTCAGGTATTAGCTCCAGCCTATAAGGACAAGTGCCTTCCTGGTTGAAGTTCCTCAACAAACCTCACTTTTCAAACCCTTCCCCATGAACCATTTCTTGGACTTTAAAAGCAAAACTTAGAATGGGGAGAGCATGAGTGAACTGAGACACGGTAACAAGGTCTGAAATAAACAGACAAGGAGTTCATTGGTGACTGAAGGGCAGCCTGGCAGAAAAAAAATGCACTAAGAGGCTCAGGGAGAGAATGAGAAATTGTGAGATCGGCTGATTGTGAAAGAAAAGGAGAAAAAGTAAGCAAGAGAGAAGCAGTGAAAGCTTGAGTGGTCTGCAACAATTTATCAGGGGAAATGAGACTAGTGGCTTAGAACTACACAATGGAAAAAGGAAAATAAGGAAGCGTGTAAAGGCTCCTCATACTTGAGCAGTTTGTTAGGATTTGGCAGTGGCCTTCACCATCAAGTCTCCATCGTATCTTGGAGACCAGAAGACATACACAGCTATTGAGTGATGCAGACTAAATCATCAACCCACGGTGAGAATCTGCAGGATTAGCAGGAGGCCCACCCAGAGATACAATTTATGGAAAAATTAGTCATTCACAGACATGTAGGGGCATATTTAAAAAAAAAAAAAAAAAAAGTAATAGTTTTGAGCCAGGTTCTCACTTGGTGTATTAAGGCATAGCTTCTTTGGCACTAATCTGAACTTGTATTAGCTAACGTTCTGGCCAAGTAGTATCTCTGTGTGTCAAAGCGAGAAAGAGAGACTATTGGTATTTTTCATCAGAATAGCAGGTTTATATTTATTGGTGACCTTTGGCAGCAAAAAATTCCACACTGACTGATAAGACTGCTGTAGGAACAGCTGAAGTCTCAGCCCACTTAACCAAATTCTTCCATACCATTTTGTTATGTGGATACCCAAAAGGAACAAAATTCCCTGTGGGCTCCTTCATTTCACCTCTGAGCTTTATGCCAACTTTCTCCTCTTACTCTGGAGCACTATCAATGTTGTGAATGCCCAGAAAAAGCCTGCTTATTCTCAAGAGTATAGCTTTTACAGACAATGAAATACGTATTAAATACAGTAGGGCTGATAAGGGAAATCTACCTTTCTCTTGGACCTATCTGGCTATTTCACTGGCTATACCCATTATAAATGGAGTGTACTAGCATTTCAATTGCTTTGCTATTGTCACCATTCATTTACAGAGCTCTCAACACACGCATTATCAGATACTGATGCAAAATAACGCAGAGGAGATGGCAGCCCAAACATGCAGTCATCACATTTCAGGCCATGCAGCACAAAGAGGCATTCTGTCTGTTCATCACTGCTGCTCATATCTGAGCTCCTACCTAAACAGGAACTAAAAAATTCAGAAACAATGCCAACAATAGGCTGAATGATAACGTTATGCTCTAACTTCTGCCACAGCTGTTTTAGCAAGAAAGCCATACAAAGGGCAAAAGCTATGATCACTTCTGCTTGTGCTGTAATTGCTAGATGAACCTGCTCCTCTTCTAGTCCTTTTGGGCCCAATCCTGCTCCTCCTGGACTGGCTCTAGTGCTCTGTGCCTTGAGCTTAATACGACCAGTGAACACTGAAACCTTCAATAGTGTTCTTATCCCTACCAAAAGAGAATGAGAGACTGCTGGACATTTAAAGGTTATGAAATGGCAAATGGCACACCTACTACACATGGATCTGTGCGAAGGAGAACTTTGTTTCTTCAGCTAGTGCTTTCAATTTCTTGAAGATAAGAACACAAACTAGAAGATAAGACACAAACTAGATAAGTTATTCCCTGTGAGACTGACAGGACTCATATCTCTATGAATACCACTAATCTATGCTGAACATGAAGACAGGATTCATACGTTTATTAAAGTTTAAGCTGAATGGGAGTCCTATCTAAATTGCTGAGATAGCACTTAATTATACATATGCAGGAGCAGGAAATAAAAGTCTGAAGAGTCACAAAAAGAAATAATAAAATGTTACCATGCAGAAGCAGAAAATGTTCTTGAGGTAAAAATGCACAAAATTAAAATATTTTTAAGTATAAATTGGAGGAAAATACGCAATACCTTGAAAGAACAAAATAAAAAAGAGGACACAGAAGTAAGAAAATCGCATAAAAAGAGCCCAGTGAAAGGTGGGCCTTGATATCCTTTTCTGTCTCTTCCCACTACCTGCCTCCCTCATCTCATGCCCAATTTCACCATTGATCTCCTCAAAATGAGTCTTTGGATTTTCCTATCATTGTAACTAGGACGATAATTTTTTAACTTGACCAGGCTAATCACTCTTGCTTCATTGATCAGAGGAACCTTTAGGCTACATTTTGTCTTAAGAGTTCAGTGTTAATAATCTAGTACTGACATGTATGACATGGCATGCCCAGGGAGAATCACTAGGAAAGAGGGTATTTCACTGGACCAGGATACCACTGAGAAGGAGATGACAGTCCAAAATTTCCACGGACTGAGGCTTACACATTTTAAGCATAGCTAAAAGCTTGCAAGTTGATGAGTTAGCAAAGAAGTTAACTTTCCTTGTATTTTCACTTTTATTTAGATATGAAAATATGAATTCCAAGTTCTACAAAAAAGTTAGGACCTCACAAACACTCACAGGAAATGCAGAACAACCCACTTCTGGTGTTACCAAGGTCATCAGCTGTTGGAAAGAAAACTTCAGCATTCCGAACCTCAGCAAATGCCAAACTGATTTCCCAAGTTTTCCTTCTAAAACTATGAATCTGTGTTTGGAGTTTGGGTTCTTCAGCTGCTCCCCTCAGTTTAAGACAAGCTAGCAGATGGGAAAACCTGACCATCAACAACAACCACGACCTGCAGACCTGGAAGCTTTTCCAGAACAGACACCTACTGTCTGGAAACTTTTCAGCACAGCCTGAATTATCAATGATATGGCTGCGCAAGGATTACTTGGTCTGAGACCAGGGCTTTGCACCAGCATGCTCCCTGGAAGCGGTAGGTTAGCTTCCACATCTCTGTTCCCTATCTGCAAGGGCTTTTAAGGATGATACTTTAGTCCTTAGCCTTATTCTGCCTACTTCCCAGTGGTGTCATTCATGACCCAGTCAATGATTGTTTCAATGAAAAGACTATGACAGCTAAACAACTATAGGGTTGATATTTTTTTGTATACAAACATATCTGTTTGTAATTCAGTATCCAAGGTGAACTCACAGAATCACAGAATCTTCATGGTTGGAAGGGACCTTTGAGATCATCGAGTCCAACCAAAAAAAACCCAAAACAACCCCACAAACAGACACAAACCAACAATCTTGGGCACTAGAGCATGCCCTGAAGTGCCATGTCTACACGTTTCTTAAATACCTCCAAGGATGGCAATTCCACCACCTCCCTGGGCAGGCTGTTCCAGTGCCTGACCACCCTCTCAGTAAAGTCATTCTTCCTAATACCTAACCTAATCCTCCCCTGCCACAACTTCAGACCATTTCCTCTGGTCCTGCCATTATTCCCTTGGGAGAAGAGGCCAACACCCACCTCTCTACAACCTCCTTTCAGGTAGTTGTAGAGGGCAATGAGGTCTCCCCTCAGCCTCCTCTTCTCCAAACTAAACATGCCCAGTTCCCTCAGCCTCTCCTCATATGACTTGTTCTCTAGACCCCTCACCAGCTTGGTGGCTCTCCACTGGACATGCTCCAGCACTTCAATGTCCTTCCTGTAGTGAGGGGCCCAGAACCGAACACAGTACTCGAGGTGAGGCCTCACCAGTGCCGAGTACAGAGGCACGATCACTTCCTTACTCCTGCTGGCCACGCTATTCCTGATACAGGCCAGGATGCTGTTGGCCTTCTTGGCCACCTGGGCACACTGTTGGCTCATGTTAAGCCAGCTGTCCACCAATACCCCCAGGTCCTTTTCTGCCGGGCAGCTTTCCAGCCACTCTTCCCAAGCCTGTAGCGTTGCCTGGGGTTGTTGTGACCAAAATGCAGGACCCGGCACCTGGCCTTATTAAACCTCATCTCATTGGCCTTGGCTCATTGATCCAACCTGTCCAGGTCCCTCTGTAGAGCCTTCCGACCCTCAAGCAGATCAACACTCCCACCTAGTGTGGTGTCATCTGCAAACTTACTGAGGGTGCACTCAATCCCCTTATCCAGATCATCAATAAAGATATTAAACAAGACTGGCCCCAAAACTGAACCCTGAGGGACACCACTGGTGACTGGCCACCAACAAGATTTCACCCCATTAATCACAACTCTCTGGGCGTGGCCATCCAACCAGTTTTTCACCCAGTGAAGAGTATACTTGTCTATGCCATGATTCGCCAGCTTCTCCAGGAGAACGCTGTCAGGGACGGTGTCAAAGGCCTTACCAAAGTCCAGGTAGACAATGTCCACAGCCTTCCCTGCATTGAGAAGGCGGTCCACATGGTCATAGAAAGAGATCAAGTTGGTTAAGCAAGACCTCCCTTTCATAAACCCATGCTGGCTGGCCCTGATCCCTTGGCTGCCCTGCACTTGCTGTGAGAGCTCACTCAAGATGATCCTCTCCACAATCTTTCCCAGTACCGAGGTCAGGCTGACAGGCCTATAGTAGCTGTCAAGTAGCTGAAAGGCCATGTTCTTTTCCTGAAGGAGCTGAAAGGCCATGTCGCAGTATATGTCAAAAAGACAAACTTTGGATTCCTCCACTCATATTCACCTCCCACCAACTGGATTATCTGGGATGGCTTTTCAGTTTCTCACATTGTGCACTTCAAATTGCTGAAAGCAAGCAAACAGTGAACAGTCTTTACATGCAATGTGGTGATAATGTGCCTGTTGTTTTAACACTTTCTGATGATTAAATAGCCATGCAAATACGCGCTCATCACAGAACACCAGTACTCCAGTCAGGCTGTTTTGCAAAGCTCTTTTTACTACGTGGATTAGTATAAAGCTACAAACCCATGCTACATAGTCTACAGTTAGAAAAATACTTTTAGTTCCATAATAAATTACTTATTATGCAATTACAGGATCCCTGTGGATGCTGATTAAATCAAATAAACTTCTCCATTCAAGGAGTATAGAGCATTTGTGAAGCCATAAACGTGTTTCCATGACCTTTGCTCTGTAGAGCAGGGCTCCAGGACTTTTTATAAACAAACTAAATGCAGTTTAGGTTTTTCAGCAATCATGGAAGTCCCAGGAGTATTTATTCTACAACACTTTTTTAAACTGCCAAATTGAGATAGAGAACAGGCAAGGAAACAGCGTAGCCTCTGTGGCAGCTATGGCAGCTACTATTGTGACCAGGGCCAGAACGTCCATTAGCTACTTTGGGGGCTGCTTTATTAACATCCAACTTTTAAATGTTTCATCTGGTACAGTATAAACACTACTGTACAAAGATATCCTCTAGCCCCAGAGATGTATTTACTAACAGGAAGCCTTAACTCCAACCTAAAACCTGGTCTTGCTTCAGAACACTCCTTGCTTTGTACCTACATTTAATGTTATTGTGTCTGTAAACACAAACTTGCTCATTTATTGACTTTTTGATTCTAGAGAAGACAGGAATGAAACTCTTCAAAAATTCAAATAATGAGAGGACTAAATAATTTCTAAAGTTAAGTAACTTTAGAAAAGAACTAAATTTAGTTAAGAACTAAATTTAGTTCTTAATTTTATTAAGAACTTTATTTATTTATTAACATTTAGTTAAGAACTAAATTTAAGTAACCAAAATTGTTACACCTAAGGATATACAAGTCTCAGAATGGACACAACTCCCATCCCTACGAATGCATTAACTAATGAGACCTCTCAAGCGTGTACTGCTAAGCTCACAAGAATAAGTTCTCATGAGAGTTCAGGTGCTTCCTCCTTCCAGTTGGTTCATAAATGCTGTACAAATAGCCTCTTTTGCAGTATTTTGACATTTCCTCTCAGGCAGAACCAGGAAACAAACAGAGAGGAGTGAGAAAACGAAAAATAAGCCTGAGAAAAACATACAATTACGTGAAGTTCACCAACTGTTTTTAAGATGTTGCTTCTAGAACTTTTAACAAAGGTTAAACAGATCCTGTGGTGTCAGCTCAATTTATCAATTTATCTATGTATTATGTGGGTATTTAAAAAGTTATAGAGATGCAGTGATGAGCCTCTATCAAACTTAATGTCGCGATGACACTTTGTGTTTTCCAAGGGTTTGGATTGAGGGTGGCAGAGATGCAACCTGCAATTAGATTGCACGGCAGCACTGGCAACCTGCTTGTTGTGTGATTATGCTCTACAAAGTACCTCTGTGAAGGAGAGTCTGAAACAACCTCTTGAGGAACAGTGCATGAGTTCACCGATTTAAACACGTCCTTATTGCCTCTGAATTGCCAGGGGGGCTGGAGGGCTCACTCCAGCATCCAGCCACTTCCCAGAGCCTGCTCCCTCTTGGGAAGCCCTGCAGCAGCTACAGGAACACAGGTTTGGCATGAGGGCAGAGCTCTGCGTTGTGGCAGACCCTGCTGTTTATGGCTGGTGACACCAGAGAAGTGTTAGATTCAAGATCTAGAATAGCTTGAAGGTGCAGAGATGCAATTTATTAGACATCTTTAATAAGTCTGTTCAAGCCATTATTATGTCTAAATTTCTGGACTTTCTTTTCATTTAAAGCTTACATTTAACAGCTGGGTTTAGGAATCATCTGAGACAAGCTATTTGACTCAACCATATTAGTGCCAGAACTATAGAAATAGACTCTCTCTCTTGACTATCACATTGTTTTACTTCAATTTCCTCCATAGGGCCTAAGCTGGTGCATTCAATCTAGATGGAACATATCATAACATGACTTGAGTTCCTATTTTCAAGCTTGCTCAAAAAGCATTCCCCCCCCTACCCCCCCCCAAAAAAAAAAAAAAAAAAAAAATCTTGAACCTTTATCTTTAGAAATGACATAGTTACCGGTGTAGGAAGAATTCATTACCTACCTACCTTTAGGAGCAGCACATACCATAAAAATGCATATAGAAAAATAAATCAAAAAACCACGATATTCTTTAGACAGACCCAGCTGTAAGTACAAAAGCTGGAAAAGAAATTTACCTGCTACTTCTTTTACCATCAAAGGAACTGCAAGCCCTTAATGGGATATAAATGACTGCAGTTTTAACCTGGAGTCAATACTAAACCACATTAAGGTAATCATTTATGGAATTACCAATTTTGCAAGAAACTGAAGAACTCCACAGTTCTTCTGAAAGTGTCAGCATGTGAGGAGTGGATTTCCCTGCTGCTTCTGACATAGAAAAGCTACAAAAACTTCCACACCAACCACCCCATGTCATTCCAGTTGAGCTCTACAGAAATGGGGCTGCCTAGCAAAAGGATCATCTTTAAGGTCATCTTGTGTGAGGTACATGTACTCAAAGGGAGCTCAGGTGGGTCTGCAGAAAGCCAAAGGGAAACATCGCTCTACATGGACATGGAATGGGTACTGCAGACTGCAAGCCAAGACAGAAAAATAAAAGCACTCTCAGCTCAGCACTCCATACTCGCAGGCATTGGGTGACTTGGGGGAAGACCCTGCTAAATGAGCTGAACTCATTGAGCATGAGACAATTGCAATCAACATTTTGGTAGGTTTGAAATGAATGTATTCTAAAATTTATACTACACAACTGAACTACTGAAAAGAAAAATTCTAAATTAACTTGAAGTCCCATAGATTTTAACAAAAAATTTAATCACTGACAGATCTGAAGTGTGCTAAAGCTTGGGTTAAATGCCTACACAGTATTAGGTAAACTAATCAGGGATGTACCATCAGAAATAACTTTCAGTGTGTTTGCAGTGTTTGATAGTAAAGAGTGACATACACTTCCACAATAAAATCTCATGTGGGAAAGAGTCATTCATTACAAAAAAGTATCAGCTATTTTCTGGAAGCACATAGGGATAGAGGCATTTAGCTATTCAGAGGAAAAGAAAAAAAAAAAAGAATAAAGCACAGCTCTGAAGCAGGATAACAGGAAGGCAACTCATTAAATCCTGTATACAATAGATATTGTACTGAGAGGGCCAAAGATTATTTAACTTCCCAATGTACCTACGGCACCTGAGCAAACACCAAGTGATTTCAGCAAAAGACTCACTTGGCTAATATGGAAATACAGTTTCACATTTAAACTTCAAAAAGCTGTCAGGCATATAAGCCAAATGCAAAAGAGAGAGGAACTCACAGGCAGAGTTTGGTGGTTTGGCCAGAGATGATTAAACACGTTTTTTTAGTTAAAAGGAAATAGGAAGACTTGGGTTATGACTACAAGGCACAATTCAGTAGGAATTCTAAATGAGTTAGTGCAGGTATGTGAAACAGCACAGCACCCATATGGAGTAATTCCCGGACCAAGACATATACACATTGTACCATTATCCATCTTGCTAAGAAGCACGATAAATAGCCCAACAGGAGTGCTGTGGTTATTTGCAGTATTGCCTCAGCTCATAGAGAAGTGGCTTGGGTACTTCTTCAGTATCACCCTTAAGAGCCACAGATTACTGGGATGAACAGGAGAATGGGAAATCTAATCTACAGGAGAATCCAAAATTACTTGACTTCTTTTGTCTTGCAGAACAGACTTTGAATAAATATGGGGGTTTTCTCCCAAAATATCCGATAAATAAATGCTAGAGAAGGAAACAGTATATTAAATCAAAAGAGCAGAAGAACTAAAAGGGTTACAATGCAGTTATGAATACATGTACAATACAAATTATAGGTTTTATAATCACCAGAAAAGCAAAATTACAGAACAGCATCCTGCTAGGAGCAATGGGATAAAGAAAAATTTCCCTCTTTTCAAGATGGTGCTTCCTACCTTCCAGAGGGAATTATGTGATACAGCTGCCTGCAACAGCAGCAGACTGAATGCTGTGACCCAAGAGATTCCATCCTGTACTGTGTTATTCATCACTTAGTCTGTCCAAAGGCAGTAATATTCCAGTATTTTGATCTCCTGGTTATCACCTCTGTATCTCAAAATTTGGAACTGAGGACTGTTAGATGAGCAAACCAGTAAGCCCAGTGAAGATCTGCCACAAGAATTTCATTATACATCTGTCATATTTCTGGCCAAAGCAGGACAGGTGCACGCTAAAGTTTCATGCTGAACAGGTTAACGGCACTTCGTAACACATAATGTATTCACTATGTAACATCATGTAGCTGAGGGACTGTTGTAGTATAATTACATATTTGTGTTAAGACTTATCCAAAGACATGTGCGTCAAACCAAGAAGCTAATGTAACTTGTAAACTTTTGACCCTTGTTAAGATGAGATGCATTAGAATTGTTACTGAGGGAGGCAGCTGGGTAAGGTCTGGCAAACTTCACCACTACAAGCATTGCAAGCAAAGCGATAAGGGAGCCTCACCTACTCTCTTTAAACCACAGAAAGAAGGTATTAAATCCTACTTACACCACATTCAAAGCACTCTGAGACCACCTGGGTTTGGACCAGTTCTCCATAGGTCAAAACCAAAGAAATATTTATAACCAATGAGAAAAGGTAGGCAAATGCCATGCTAAATAGTGATGCCAATGAAAAGAAAAGAGGAAAAAAATAGGTGTCATCAAGAAGCAAAAAGAAACCAAGAAGTTCCAACCCTCTCTAAGAAATCTTTTTTCCCTCTTCATCATCTGTAGTATTTTCCACAATATTTTCCACAATAGCCATCATTTGCTATCTCTGAAGAGAAGCAAATATTGAAGGAGCAGAAGTTGCATATGGGAAGACGTTTAGAGAAGTCAGGGCCAGAGGGTCCCATGTCAGTGACAGCTAATGAAGCCAGGTGAATGTCTCATACTGGTAAAAGAAAATAAAATGAAGATAAACACAAATGAATAATCTCAGGAAAAATGTACCCATTCAAGAAAAATGGGATGGCCACCTAGACAGGGTCATGGGCACCACTTTAAACAGCTCAAAGGAGATCTCCGCATCTGAAGACAAGAAAATTGGCAAGGTGTTAGCAACTACAAGGACTGGGACATCAGATCTTTCTCAGAGCTGGGCTCTAAGCTGAACTAATTATGTGTATTTTATGGGATGTCCAGGTAGGTGATACACTAGTAGAATCGTCCAACCCAAAAATCTCTGAATCTAACAATAAATGTCATAATGCTGTCATTCAAATCAACAATAAGATCTTGCCTGAAATGCTGAGGCATCGATAATCCCTGGAGCTCAAGAGAATATTGCAGAACTATAGCTGGTTCAGAAAAAAGTAATGGAAACAAAAGAAATGGAAAAAAGAACAGGGATTGCTTATCTTTAAAAGGACAAATATGTAAGATAATAAATACATTTGATTTCCCTTATACCATCTCGCTCTGGTTTATAACATGTAATACAAGGGACCTTCCATAAAATTAAAGGGTGTTAAATTTAAAATAAAATCAGAGAGCACTTATTAAATTGTGGAAGTCCTTGCTTCATGACACCACCAAAGCCAAGAAATTAATGAGGTTTTAAAAGGGTCTGGATAATTATATGTTTAACAAGATTATTCAGAGTAGCTATAATTAACAACAACATTTTTTGGAAGGGATTTCAAACCACATGTTTTAGGATTAAAGCCAGTCTCTCACTAGGAGAGATCAGGACAAATTGTAATGTTGGAAATGGGGAGAAAGGGTATTCCCTTACTTTCTTATTGTCCTTATCCAGCAGGTACCAACCACTTTTAGGATGAGGACATTCGTCTAAATGGGCAATTTCTAGACTAGGAAGTCCTTGGACAAGGCACAAGATGTGTAGCTCTCAGAGCCTATCTATGTTTTGCAGACCCACTTGGAGGCCTAGACCAAAAGAGAGCTCTCAATGTACTACGTGCCCAATGTAGGCGTAGGACAAACAGCCCTGTCACTTTTTAGAAAGACAAAGCTAGGAAACTGAGCATTATGCCTGTTGCTATTTGCCAAGGGACACGGAAGCCGAGAGACAGATGAAGTAATAGGCTCGAGGACACAAACCAAGTTTGTGACCAAAGTAAGAACCACGCTGGTCCTCCTGACTCCAGTCCAATATCTTGACTCCAAGCCAAGCTCTCCTCATATTCTTCCCAAACCTTAGTTTATTTTAAAATAATTTCCTCTTTTTCCATTTTTTTTTTTTCCTTTTTAAGATCCCAAACAAATCTCTGCCTTCCGCAGAACAGAGGAGGGGTGGAGGCTCTGGGATCAAGCTTGCCTCAGGTTATGGGACAAAGAACAGACCCAGTGGTCCCATTTGCTTTCTAGAAGAGCACGGATGAGAAACAAGCTTGAATGGGCAAGGCAGCAACTGCCGTGTGAGGAAGTTGCATTGAAGACTACAATTGTATATTTCAATTAAGATCAACACCTCTTATAAAGTTTAGGTTGTGCAATCTCAGAAGGATTTTCCTCCCCCCCCACCGTCACTTACAATATTAGGCAATTCACTCACAGTCTCAAGAAAAAGCTACTTCCTTTCTAATACCTATCAGACTGTATATACTGTATCTACATTTTGGCATATAAACCATCTGCACCAAATCACAAATGCTGTACTTGCAGCTGCAGCTGGGCGTTAACTGTTCTTTGTTATTTTCTTCCACCTTTTACACCTTGTGACTCTCGCATTGTGCTTTTCGGCATTTGCAATCCGGGCCTGTCTCCAGCTGAATTCACCTGCTTTAAATTTTCTGAGTCCTAATAAAAAAGGCCTGCAGACACGTTTGCTCCAAGTGTGCAACCATTTAGGGGTGGTAATGAGTTGGACTGCAGCCTGGTATCTGGCAGACCTTCCTACTTCATGACTCACTGTTAATTAAAACCACACTCTTTGCTTATTCCTGGGATAGCGTTACTTACAAATAATTGAGTCTCTCACTACCTTACAGCCTCCTCCCCCAGTTCTGTTCTGTAGAATACACTTTTCTGATGGAGATCTGTTTCCCTTAAAGTTGCATGCAGTGTAATGAAGAAGGACATCCATTTTTCAATGAGTCCTTGCTGTCCTTAATTTGGATTCTGATACTTTTTCTTATTTTGAATTGCATCTCAATCCACAGGCAATCTGATCCGTTGTACTCTACAGCTGGTTTCTGAAGGCTACTGCCATGACAAAGTACAGCACAAAACTCAGTATCACAAACTGCTACTCAACTCCAGGCAATTTTTCAGCATGCCCATATAACAACTGAAATGTGATGGATTCACACAGAACTTTGAAAAGGTCACTTTTAGAAATATTAAACCAATTACTTAACAGGTTTCCTTACACATAAATTTTGGAACGAGTAGATAGATTAACCCTTCTTTTTTTAATTAGGCCTATTTCCATAGTATTTCACTCTTTCTCAAAGCAAAGCTCTATGTAAATAAATTCATGAAAAAAGTTAAAGCTGCAAGACAAATTCTCTGCTTTTGCCTGGAAGTCACAGTGCTGACTTCTTGATTTATAGAGCCACCTGTGGGTTGGCATCTAGCAATCTGAAAAATCACCTCTCTTATGGCTCTTTTGAGCCTGTTCAAATCAGCTGATGCATTCTTAACAACATCTCGTACCATGAATCTCTGATGACTGGTGGCGGGGACTCTCAGCAAAAGCTCTTCAACTCTGGAATTGGCTCTGGGGCTGGTCTAACAAACCCAGGGCTATTTTCTTTGGAGGCACAGACCCAAGCTCAACACTTCTCCTGAAGCGTTTGTTTGTAGGGCAGTTATTGCTGCAACTCATTGTGCTTTTTCTAATTAACGGAGTTAAAGCATCAGTAGAGAGCCGCACCAACACGCAGCCACAGACAGCAGTCAGCTAATGCAGAATTCAAAGAACTGATCACTTAGTTTTCCCTCTTCCAGTGGACTCTACTAAGGAACAAATGAAAATTATCATGTGAAACCCACAGTTTGGACTCATTTTAGATCATGCCAATATTCTCCAAAACTCAGACACTCAGCTGCATGCTCTGCATATGCATTAGGTTCCTTACAGTCAGTCCTGCCAAATACATATTCCTAGCAGATTCAGCTGCTTCTGCAGCCTCCTCCTAACTAGCAGAAATGATTCCAGGATGTTATGTGCAGACACCTACAAAGAGAAAGCTGAAGTTGGAAAAATATATTTAATAGGTATTTAATTTTCCACTCTCCATTTCACTCCATCTTTAAAAAAACAAGCAGGTTATTCTGATGCAAATTCATCATTTCAGCTGTGAAGATCACAATTCCTTAAAGCACTGGGGTTCACCTCACATGACAGTAACTATTATCCCTTTTAAAAAAACTTTCAGTGAGTTTTGGGTGTCACTAAATCTAAACACAGCTGCTGAGTTCACTATATAATTTATAATACATACCATTTACAGAACATAAATAATATTTGCTGGGTTTTGATGTGAAGAAGTAAAATATATTTACACAGATTTCCATTTGTCCAGTATCAATATTTCTTTGCAGTCAAAATTTTCTCTTTCTTCTCTCCCACGCTCTTCCTTTGTGGAATATTCTGGCCCATTTAGCTGCATTGGTGGATTGCCTTGTGGTAGCCAGACTAAGACCAACCCAATTTAAAGCTACACTCTGTGCTTCAAAGACTATCAGAGCACACTTTAGCAAAATGCAACTCTTAAGAGAGATGGGCTGAACATAGAACATGCCAATTAGCCACATTTCCTAATACTTCAGACATCTCCTCTTATGGATATAGCCTCAGATTCCAGCCTGATGCTAAATCCATTTTGCACAGCTCCAACGATAAAGCAGATTTAAAGCTGATAAAACCAGCTTCCAGGAGACACAGCAAAACCTTGCATATGCTCATCAGACCCAGACCTATATATCCTCCAATGGGTAGTTAAAAGCTGCAACCTTCAGGCAGCCCTCAGCTGCCAGGAAAGCCCGTTAAGAATTACAAGCAACTGACTATAAAGCGCAGTCCTGATACTGATCTCTCACGGGCTAGAAACTCGACCAGCTTCTGGCAATACCGCAATCCAGACAACATGGCAACACGTGGAGAGGCTTTTTCCCCTCTCCATAGTGGCACCAAAATGGGCAGCTGATCCCCCTAAGTACTTTACCAACTTCAAAGTGCAATTTCTATTTGAAATGAGCAAGTTGCAACTGTCTCCCCGAAAAATATATTTTTGAGAGTAAGGAAAAAAACATTCCACCCATACAGAAAACAAGACAGAGAATGAGACACTAGGCGTGCTAGACAGTCTGATAAAAAACATGTTAAGATTAGTAGTAGGAAATTCTCTGCACCCTGGGCTAAATTCCCACTGGAGCTTTTTGTATTATAGAATTGTTCCCTTCTTTCTGTGGATTTTTCTGCATTCAGTGTCTCTGCCCTTCTTCTTCCCACTTGTAAAATACACAGCAAACACATCAACACTTCCAGCTAAGCCATTCCCCCAAATTATCCTCAGGCTCACTCAGTATGACTGCAGTTTTAGATAACTCCTTCCATGAATGTAATACACAGTCTCTTTCCCCTTCTCCTAAAGGTCATTTCTGATCATCACTCAGATGCTGCTGTTTTTCTTGGATAACAAGTTTGGAAATATGGATGTTATCTAAGAAACTGAGCAATGTTTGTAGCAAAAGAACTTTTTCAGACTTAACCAGCAGCTGTGGTGCAGAAAGAACTTGTGTTCAACTCTCATGATAATTTCTTAAGTCAAAATGATTTGAAAAATTCAGTACCATATTTAACACTTTTCATATTCTGCTTTGTTTTCTCAACATAATTACAACTGTAGCTTTTCCACTTTAAAAACAATTGTTCAGTTTCCTGGAAGTAAGTTCACCCCTTAATATACTCTGTGCTCATGAAACCATTTCAGAATACATCTCCAACAGGAATGCCAAAGCTCACTATTAGCTAAAAGCCGTACAGATAGAAATGTGTATTTGATACCATTTCCTCATTTTCAAATTGCATGTTGCACTGTGCTGCATCCTCGGTTACTGGCTTCTGAAACATGTTGCGGCAGATGAGCCATATTGTCAGACTAGCAATGAACATTCCAATATCTGGTACAAATAGTCTGATCACGTTGCCAGCATCTGCTCCTTTCACACTGTATGGGATAAAAAACAAAACAAAACAAAACAAAACAAACAAAAAAAAGAAACATTTGTTACTTCTAATGACATTTTCAACTGGAACAAAAAGTTAGCTCAAGGCAAAGAAAAAAACCCCAAAACCCAATAATAAAAAAGCTTCACAATATGGGAAATATGAAGATGATCAAGGAACTCTAGACAGACAGATATTTTTGCTCCCCAGAAGTACAGAATAAGTGATTATTCAGTGGGAGTTCATATATTCATATTTTAGTGATACTTAGAATTTTTATTAATCCAATTCTGAATCCATCTTGCGGAGAGCAACACAGGACCAACCTTCAAATTCAACAAGAAAGATTTCAGCTGAGTTCCTAGAAGATCCACGTGTATAAATCACAATCCCTTTACTGGCATCCTTTGCAGACAACAGCATCCAGCTCCACCAGGGAGGTCAATCAAAGAGAAGATAGCATTCATGGCACCCTTAAGTGTGCCCTAATCATTCCTGGCACACGGAGGAATAACCAGGAAGTCTGTAATATTTTAATATGTTTTATTATTATGTTAACTGTTAATACATTTTATTCAACCAGACCTCTTAAATACCTTTTTGGGTATTTCAGTACTAATATTTAAGTACAAATATTTAAATACTAATTACAGTGTTAAGTCCCCGCCAAGAAAACCTTTCTTCTCCTCCAAAAGATTTGTAAGGCTTTTATGTAGAAAGTAGATTTGTAAGAATTTTATGTAGAAAAAACCCCACACTGCTTCATTGTGCAGATTTAATTGTTTAGGCTGGGAAATATGACTTTATGGTTTTGGATGTGGTGTCTGAATTTGGTTCACTGTTAAAATGGAGGGCTTGGATTCAGATTTAGTGGCACAATGAACAGTTTATTAAGCTGCTGCATGGACTTACTGAACTTTAAACTATTAATGAGAGGATATAATCTTAATTATTTGAAAGTGTACAGCATACACCTGCCAACCTTGAAGTTAACACTTTTTTAATATGCAGCTACAATTTTAATTTTAATTATTTTTTTTATAGGACTTTATGAGCATAATCAGTTCTGAGGACAGGTGAGGCATCTGTATAGCTCCTTGGGCATAGGTGAGTGCACTAGACTAGCTCTTCATAGCCTGAACTGGTAGAAAACCTTGATAGGTTGTTTTATAGATGCAAAAGAAGAAATCACCTCTGGCTTTTCATTATCATAACACTAGCAGCTTTAAAGCCCCAAAAAGGCTATTTTTGAAGGAGTCACCTGCAACTGCCGCAAGTAACTGCACATCTACAGTACCTAAAGAGTCTCTAATGTGATTATAATACAACCACTGTCGGGAATCTTGTTGGCCTGCTCATGTGTCCAAGATCAAATCCTACATTCCCATCACTGCTGCTGACCCAGCTTTTCCACTGCCCTGTATCTTGCAAAGTAACATATGCCCAAAATGAGAGTAAGGTAAGTGACAGGAAAGCTAACTTTAATTTTTATTTCAACAGCTACAGATGAGTGTATCACGGGAAGCAGTGAGCAACGTGCAGGTCTTTGGGATACTGTCCTGTAGCACAATTATGAAATGGGCCCAGAAGTACTACTGCATTCATTCAAAATAGGAGAGGGAAAATTCAAGCTCTAGTTCTTCTTCCCATGCTCAGACATAGACACAGAATACACTGACAAGGTGCTGCCTAAGGAAAACAATTTAAGATTTGAAATTTCAGCTCTTGAAAAAGGAAAAGAAAGAAATTGCTGTCATGCAACCAGAAAACTTCCTCCTCTGATGCTCTTTGCTGTTATAGATTAACCCTGAATGGTCATGAACTACACGGCAGCTAAGTAGCTTGAAGATGTTTTGTTAATGACTTCAAGTTGTACCAAAGCAGAGAAAAAAATTAAGTCATGGAAAGACTCGAAAAAGAGTTAGATGGCAAGGTCCTTGCTGGATTGCTTGCATGTTTCTTGTGCCACTGCTTCAAGCAAAGCATGCTGTGGAGTCAACTGGCGTATGACAGTGTAGCCGATCTGTTTAACATTACAGAAAATCCAGGCTTGACATGTGTCAGTTCATTTTGCAGTACTGTGGCTCCTACTGCCACCTAATTCCCAAAACCAGCGTACCCAGGATTCACAATAACAATAATGAATTACTTTCACTCATCCTGATCGTTATGCTGAAACCTCCCTATTAAAGCGGTTTTACTAAATAAGAGGCAACAAAATCTGAATTCTTGATTCTGAAAGTATCACTCAGGCATTTTTTAGAAAGAGTTGAAAAAACCCCTGAACCCAGTATTAGTTAGTGTAAGAACACTATAAATTTGCTAGTCTCATATTGAAAAATGGATCAGATTACTTCCATGTAATACTTCTGTAAGCGAGCTTTTTACCTACACAGGTACGGAGTCCCATCTAAAATTAATTTTGCCTCACTTCTTAACTTAAACCACAAGTCCATCAGATTCAACCACTCACACATGAGCAAATTAAAAGGTGGCAGCCTTCAAATACCAGCGTTTCGTAGTCGCACCAGGTTCTCCTTCCTCACATTGTACTCCCATGGAGCCACGCTGGGTCTTCCTTCGCGTATCCCACTTGCCAGAACAAGGGGAGACCCCTGCGGGAGCAGTGCCTCTGTCGTGGCTCACATTTCTTTCCACTAACCCAAACCAAGTGCTTCTGATCTTTCAAAATAAATCATTTAGCATGTTGTTGTGAAAGATGTACTGTACAGTTCAAGCTAGCAATAGAGAGCCTGAACAGTGATACTTAACCACAGAACAGGGAAAAATTCTGTACGTGAATAGTTTATTCACCAAAACTGGTCACAAATGTATGCTGTCCCCACCTCCCCATGAAGAGGAAAACAAATTGACCTCAGCATGATAATTAAAATGGTAACAAAAGATCACTTGAAAATAGAGAAATGTATATTCTTCTGTAAAGCAGAATAATAAACTGCTTCATTTGACCCCAAGCAAATTGCTCCTCAGTTTTTCACAGCAACAGCTAAAACAAAAATCAGTTATTCCCACTTGTTATTTCTGGCAGTACAAAAAAGAATGGTAAATACTGCAATCATTCCACAAACATTTCTCACTTTATTTGCGCATTCACACATGGTCATATTTTGCATTTGATAACAGTCTATGCATTATGCTCTTTACTCCAAAAGAGGCTCTCTAATGACGAAGCTGAAACAGAAGCAAAGGAAACCTATTCAAGAGATCTCCCAGAGAAACAGCTGGTTTTTAATCCCTGCAAGAATCACAGTGGACAATGAATGGGTCATAGCCCTTGATCTACAACTAGTACAGCATCATTTACTCATCTAAACTAAATAATTTACCTACAGGGCAACTTTAATTGTAATAGATACCTCTGACTGAAGCTTATAAAGCTTCCAGAAACATGTTCTGAAATATAATTACAGTAAACAGCAGCTTTAGAAGGATTTTCGCCTTCTCGCATTCTTTCTTACAGGATGCAGAAGAAAACAGGTCACCACCATCCCCGCTTTCCCCCGCCCCCTCCCCCCCCCAAAAAAAAAGTTAGGAGTTTGAAATGTTTTTCTACTTTCCCTTGACCAAGTAAATAACATTGCAAACATTTTTTTAAGTCAAGTGAATACTGCAGTTAGGGTTGCAAAAGTTCCTTTGTAACAAAAATAAATTTTGTAGGACAAAAAGGATTTTACAATTTTCACATCAACACGTGAAACTGTTTTATCATATCAATAGGTCCCTAATACAGCAGCTTCCTTGTCAGTCAACCTATGTCCCCCTGTTGTTTTCAGCCGTATACTTTAAATTTAAACTACTTTAGAAGGAGATCATCTTCATTTTCTGTGTTTATACATAATTTTTCTAGGACTGTGTGGCCCTGCTTCATGTCTGAAGTTGATTGGTGCTAAAGAAATTACTGGGCAAAAATTCTGAGTTTATCTGCATGGAGAATAGAGTTAACTGTGGACATACAAGTTAAAACTGTTCTCTTACTTCATATACACTCACTAGCAGTCAAACAAAACCCAAATGCCTTGAAGAAGCAAAGCCAGCATAATTTAAACATTACATTCTTACTCGGTGCTCTAGAAATCAGGAATTGAGTTTTCTGAAAATAAAATTTTCATTTTTTTCCCTTTCTAGAATAACCATTTCTCACAAATTAGAATTACTCATCTTCTACTGAATGCACAAAGCTTTGGTGAACAGTGAACTGCCTTACCTTATCTTGTCTGAATTAATTTCTTTAGAATGGCAGACACATTACCTTCCTCTTTATTTCGGGTTTACAGAATAAAACCAGAAAAGCAGCAGAGCTATTAGAATCCAAACTGCAATGGATTCAATAGAAAAAAGTAAAATATGTAATAACACCTGTAAAGCAACGTGCATAATGTCATAGAAAATATTCCAAGTACAGAATAAAAAACAATAGTCTTCAAACTCTAAATATTTAATATTTTGCTACAAACAAATAAAATAAAAATGGGGAAAAAAGAGCAACCTGTCTTTCTTAAACAGAACTCAAAGTAATTCAGCATCAGCAATATATCATAATGTTAAGCTTATATTAAACAATAAATCAAACAATGCCTCCAGATTAAAGCCCTGTAAAAAGTCTGATTTTATATTGCATAATGGGTAAATAAAGTATTTTAAACTTTATTTTTTATTATAGTTTAAAAAATTTCTCAAAAGCCTTATTCACTGCATACTATACTAACATTTCTTTTCTCCCCTCAGGGATTTTCTATAACACCTGTTTACTTTCTAATTAATTGATTTAATAAAACTGCAATTAGGTAACATTGTATTAACAGATTACAGGCAATAAACTAAGGAAAAGATGCACAGATGCTAACACTTTCCAATCATCTTTTTTTGTCACTGTGAGACATCTGATATTTCCAAGTGGATCTTATATTTCAGAGCAATTTATGCATCACCGTAGATGTTTACAGCACAGTTCCCATGGGCTTCATCTGCAACTGTAACCACTTGGATTAGAGGCAAATCAGACCCAAAAATCATAAGCATGGTCCCCTGGAAATGTGGACTGGCAGTATCACACCGGTGCTATGTGGTACTGTGAATGATTCGTTTATCACCAGTATCCTCCCTGTGATCCAAAAATAGTGGAAATTTTGAGGGTACCAAAGGCTAGAAATCAGATTGCCTTAGAGATGTGCTTGCTGATCCTTGCTGTTGAAAGTGGGTCTTGGGGATGGTTGCAGCTGGAAACAAGTTAAGGAGGCCCCTTGTCCTCTATCAGTTTGAGCTAAGGATGAAATGTCTGCCTCTGTACTTACTCTGCTTGGAAACCCACATTTAACTTATTTGGGTCTGAGGACTGTGGACCCGGTCTGAGCCACAACTGAGCCTTCAGCGAACATAGGATGCTCACAGTTTATATTCATGCTCACACGACTTGTCCCTGATGGTTCAAAAGGCAAGTTAGATATGATGTTGGCTCACATGGCAACCTTGATGTGACCCTCAGGGCAAACCTCCACTATGGGTAAAGTATGCAAGTTGCTGAGCACTGGTAGGTCTGCCTTTAGTCCTTTCCTTACCTCATGCTGACCCACAAATTGAAAATAAATTATGTTACAAAAATGAAATAAGAACTTATTAATATTAATATCCACAGGTCTGTGCAAGATCACTCTTAATCCTGCACTGCCTTAAGGTCACTGTCCTCTCAGTTCATGTAAAGCTTGCCATGTGTCTTACCCAAAATATCTGAAGCTGCACTTAGAGAGAATTTTGGTAATGCAAAGTGAAAGAGTGGGAGGAAGAGGGAAGCAAAAATGCATAGAAAACTACTTATAAAAATATTTAGCATGCTCTGACCTACCCCACATACAAGTTCAAAGGGCTCCTGAAGTATTTGTAAAATCTTAATGACTGCTTACAAACTATGTCTGCATGGATTCAAAAACCAAAAGTACACTTCGTTTTCTCAGGAAAGATACCTTGCAATGAAGAACACTTTCTGTATTGCAAAAGTGCTTAACCACGTATTAACCAAACATTTGCTTTCCAAACACTGCTATGCAGAGAGAGAGCAGCTATTTGAAACTAAATGCACATTGCCAAGTTTTTGGTGCCTCATTGCTTGCATAAAACATTCAACATTAAGAAATTATGGATATGTGCAATATGTAAAACATTGATTCGTGCCAATTTTTCTTTTTTAAAGCAGCCACTGTTTCTCATTGTTCATTGATCTTCTAATAAAGGGCAAATTCCAGCCAGCCCAGGGCAGCACGCAGAAGACATAAAATTTAGCTGGGTTTTAGCAGCTATCACGCAAAGCGCTCAGCTGTGCTTCTGCCAGACTCGTGACAGTACAACCTCCAGCTCGCTTTGCCCGTGTCCCACAGCTCCAAGTGTGGAGCAGGACTGATGTTGCACAGCCAAGGGGAAGTGAACACATTCCCCTCCACACCCAGGGCGCTACGTGTGCCAGCCCCCCCCGCGCTGCGGAAATGACAAGCCCATCCGCAGCACAAATTATTTCAGGTCAAAATGGGAATGTGATCTCAGATGGAGGCAGAGGTGAAGTGAGCAGAAGAGACCTGAGGACACCTCAGCTGTAGGTACATTTTGGTCTGAAATGTTCGAGACTTTCCGTTGCGAGCATGTACGCTTCCCACTCACACACACACTGTATAGGGATCTGGCTGAAGCACTAATTCAGTATTCATTGATCACTGCTAAACATTCGCAGTTAAATCTGTCCATAATGCTCATAAATACTTGGTGACTGACAGCAAAGTGTTTACATAAAGATATACAGACATCCATATGTTCCACTATATTCCTGACTAAAAGAAAGTGCTGAAAAGACTGAAGCAGGCTGACCTGAATAATAATCACTGAAATAATTCAGTGATTATTTTGAAATATATTTGCTCCCTCTCTCTGCAGCTTTCACTGGTTGGAGCGCGACCAGATCATAATTTCAAACTATTTTTTATTTCGTTCTATAGCCAGCATATAATATAATCACAGAAAGTAAAAGACACGTCTAGATTTTCCAGTCAGCTGCAGATGAGGAGGGAATAATATTTCCCCCAATTACAGCAAGTGACACTGTAAATTACTGTCATTTTACAAAGCCAGCTTACCCTCGATACAGAGGAAAAGCATGCAACCATTAGGAAATGCCACAGTTCAAGCTGGAGTGCCCATTGCACTTCAGTGAGTGCACGGGGGGCCCCCACACCCCCCCAGCCCCATTCCTGATTCAAAACAATCCAAGTGCCACATTTGCAGGGATAGGACCATTCACCAGCACCCTCAATTCTTCCACATGAAACAGCTCCCAGTCTACCCTGCCTGCTTTCGACATGCCCATCTTTCTCTTCACAGTGTCACGGAGGACAGGACCGAAGGCAATGTCTAATCCTCCCCACCATCACCTGCCTGAAAATCCCAGTGGCTTAGAGGCAAAAGCACGTGGGCATTGCGGGAAGCAGGCTCCAGCCATCAGGGGCATGAGTGCAATGTCTCCCCTCACCTCACCCAGCTGATTTCCATTAAAACTGGCCAAAAAAACCACCCCGATGTACCCTTGGTGCGCTTTGTTCAATTCTACAGCATCAAGTTGGAAAAGAAGAGTGGTAGAAATCAGTGGCAAACTAAACGTTCCAACGCCCTGAGATGTTGCTTCTTATTTTTCTGTAAATGGAGCGCATGATACAAATCCTGGGTGGCAAACACCCCATGTACAGTTGGGAGGGGAGATGACTAGTTCCCTGCACTGCTTGAGGCTATCTGCTCAGTGACTGGGGTGCGTGGCCACCAAAAACCTCTCTCAGGTGTGGGAGGCAACTGCGGTAGCATTTTGCCACTGGGGGAGACCCTTACCTTGGCTGACCGTGGAAAAGGACAGGACTGCTCAGATCCAAATGGGGCAAAAAGGAGCTGAAGTCAAGTGTTCCTGCTTTTACATCCAAGCTGGGTGCCCTTTGTCAGCACACCACAGCAGGCTGGTCTGACCCTGTACATGGTACATTAGTACTCCACCAGCCACAGGCTTCCTTGTGTTTCATGTGCCAATTGCTATTTGGAGATCTCACGTGATTTATTCATGAACAAAACCCAACAAAAACAAAATAAAACACAAAGCCAAACCGTTAAGCATGCGTCCTAGAGAGTTTTTGGATACTAATTGCAAGGCTGATTGCTCTCCAGATTAAAACAAAGACTGGCTCACATTCTGCTGCTGGTGGGTTTACCACTGTATTGCTCCCAGCTACCACTGTACTGCAGGAGGCTGGGCTGTGCCAAGAAAAACACTGACAACAGTCTCACAACTCAAGTGCTCAAACAACGCAGGCCATAAAATACCTTCTATCAGATGTTCGTTTCCTTTGAATCCCTAGGTTAAATGGCATGAGAAAAGTTAGCCAAAATTAATTTAGCTGAAAAGAAAATAAGCACAAGGGGTGGCAGGAAACAAGCAACCTAAAAACCTAATGCAAACAGTTGGATAAATAAGATTCCTACTGAATGGAGACAACTTCTGGGAGAACCTTATGCCATTGCTAGAGGCAGCCCAGACCATCAGATGAACATAACACGATTACACGCTTCAGAGGCACAAGAATTCTACATGGAAATTATACAACTATACGAGCACAGTGAAGACTTCTCCTCACTTGCAGTTAGCAAGGAGAACATATCAGAGGTATAAAATCTAACACTTAGTAACTAAGAAGCCTCAGTTAGAGATTGCTCTGCCATCACTTACTTCCTTCAATTTCATGATACTCCTTTACTTGTCATAGCATCTATTAGTCTGTAGGAACCTAAATGACATGAGGTTGCTCTTTTTGCAAAGTATCCAGACTACTGTAGCATGCTGTTAGAAATGACATAGAGTGATAACCATCCAGTTTTCAGCTTTTGGTTGCAGTGTAGTAGAAATGGATTATTTTCTTATTAAGTTATTAAAAACATCCCTCAACTTCAAGCTTTCAACTTTAAGCTTCATTCCCCTCGAATCTCATTGGGTTGCTGACTGCCTGTGTGCCACAGTTGCTACCAGAAAGTAAGTTTACTTATTTGATTTACATCCCTGTGCTTCACAATCCGTTATTTGTCTCCCTGGTTTTATCTAAGGCCCACATGTAAGCATTATTAAGTCTTTGGTTTTTCAACCACTGCTGCCGCATAAAACAGACTAAAAGCTGCCACCTTGCAATTTGGGAATTCTCCTGTCATAAATAAACAGCCAGTATAACACTCTTTCCGAAGGGGCTGGCAGAGAAATATCCAGATGAAAACAGGCATATTGTGCTCTGCTAACATTTGCTAGATTGAATGATCCCCTTCCACTGCTCCATCTCTTGAAAATCTAAGTCTCCAAATAGAATAGAATAGAATAGAATAGAATAGAATAGTTCACTTGGAAGGGGCCTACAATGATCATCTAGTCCAACTGCCTGACCACCTCAGGGCTGACCAAAAGTTAAAGCATGTAATTAAGGGCACTGTTCAAATGTCAGGCGTTTCTTTACCAAGAGGGTGGTCAAACACTGGAACAGGCTTTCTAAGGAGGTGGGCGATGCCCCAAGCCTGTCAGAGAGGAGTGGGAATGACATAAAAAGTCTCCCCGACCCCTTCTGTTGGAACTGTACCGGTCACTTCTGCAAAATATCCGCATTGCCAGAAGAAGTCCCAGAGCAGAGACAGGACTGAAGGAGCAGCTGGAGGCGATGGTCTGGTCTATGAGCATAATTTTGCAAAGGGATGTGGCAGCATGTGTTATTTCTGACTCAGGAACTGCTCTCCAGAGGTCCTCTCCAAGCACATTCACCTAGAATACAGACTTGAAGAAAGCTGATACACCAGGTAGAAAATTGTAATGATGCTGCCTGAGACTAACAAAGCTGTTTCTGAGCTCACATGGATTTCTAAAGCACTATATCCCAAAAAAACAAGGCATACCAGAAATAATGAAAAGAGATTGACTAGGAGGATGTTTCAGAGACTTCATTAAAAATTAATAGAGATCTTTGTCTTTCAAAGTTTTATCATCTCTTGGACAGTAAAGAGTAGGAGGATAAAGTTCTTTGTTCACTCATTTTGCCATGGAAAGAGAGAGCCAGATGATCAGCTGATACCAATTATAAATTATTGGTCAAGATTACAGAAGGAAATGAAATATGGGGGCAGACTGATCTGATTTCTAGCAGCACTGAACTGGAGCAGATGTGTGCATCAAGTCCTGCATCTCTTCTTTCCTCCCACATGTCTTTTTCTTCTCTGGTAGCCCATGAAGGGAAATCTTGGCTTCTCAGTAAGTTCCCATAATTCATCCAGATTTCACAATAACAGTATATATTCCTTTGCGTTCTGACAGTGTGCAGAGGCCACATGAGTCCCCAGTGAACTGGGGGTGTTAACCTCCGCTCCATTTTTCTCATCGTATGCATATGGAAAAGAATATTTACTGGCTGCTTGGAAGAGTCAGTGCAGAACATTTACTCATGTCAAAAAAATGGGAAAAACCCTATAACATGGAGCTCTCTTCCACAGTCAGATTAATTTTTCAACACCTTATTTTCTGAAATAAAGAAACCTCACTCATTTCCTCTATTTTTTTCCAATTAATTATTCACCAGTTTACACTACTCTCTCACATTAATTCACCATTTCCCTAGAGCATTTAATGATAACCTTCCTTTTAATACAAAGTCTACTAAAATTTCCATTCATTCAGCTACTTTCTTTTTGCATATAGAAAATGCCTTCATGTACCTGATTTTCTCTTAGTTTTCTAGTCACTCTGAGCTTTTTCCAAAGCTCTCAAAAATAGGCATATTTAACAACACTTCAAATGTATTTTAGGTTGTTGCAACTAGTGTATCATGATGACCATGCTTTAGATACAGAGCTAATGCGTTTTTTACTTTAAAAAAATCACGGTTTTACTTGAAAAAATATTATTAGCTGGAAGAAAATTATTAAATGATGTGAAAGAATACTATTACAGAACCCATAAATGTATTCTTTCACTTCTGAATTGTATCGAGCTTTAGTTTTATATCACTGCATGACTTCTTATCCTTGCTTTTTGCATTCATGTGCTTTATTCTCTTCACTGACAAGTTTTTAATTTAAAAGTTACAGTTGATTTGACTGTTCATTCACAACTGCATCTGCTATAGCAATGAATCTTTCGTTTGTGCAATCACTTGCCAAAGTCATCACATAGCAGGGGGATGCAGTCTGATGGCAAACACACACATACAGTTAAGCTACAGGAAGACAGCAAATAAATAAAAAGTAATCAAAGTATTTTTTTACATGCTGAAACAGAAGAAATAAATTTTCTGACACTGCAGTGACAGTGGGAGGGGAGGGAAGAAGAGATGACAGACACAGAAGAAGATATCTACACTGCTGTTTGCAGCAACATGGAACAAATATAAAAACTGTACTATGACTTCCACCCTGGCAGTTTGGTTGTCTGCAGTGTACGGAATCAGACATCTAACAGTCGTTCAATTCATTCTCGTAGTGCAGAAATCAGGCTAGCATCCTGGAGACAAGGTAGCTTAAAATTATTCCCCTTTTAAGACTGAGATGTAGTTACACAATCAGTGTTGCAAAAGAGTCTTTTGCAGCTTAAACATTACCTTGACAGTTGCCAAAGCTTTACTCGGGATCGTATGTTTTCCTAAAGTTTCACCTTCTGCAGCCACCTGACTGTGACAGTCCCCAATTTTTCCTTACAAAGAATACAGATATCCATTTTCAGCCCTCACAGCTATTAAGAAAAGCTGTGAAATGTGAAGCAACTTTACTCTTAAAGGTTAGAAATCAGGAGAAAAATAACATTAATTTTAAATAATTCCACTTTTAAGCTATTCATGATTATATTTGGCATCCAATTTTTATTTATTACTTTAAGTTTGACAGTAATCAGAAAAGCCGGGAAAATACTTCAGGAAGTGTAACTTTATATCTGCAAAAGAAATAATTAATGTAGCAAAGAAAAGGAAAACTATTTTTTGTTTCTTGCTAAATAAACAGTATTACAGACTGAAACATACATAACTTTGGTATCTTCATCTGAGCGTATCTAATACCAGACATCGCTTGACAGGCAGGAAAAGTAAAGGCATATTGGAAAATATTCATATCTGTCTAACAGGCCACAAATAAGAGGCCGAGTTTTCAGAAATTATAGATACTGATATTCTGTCTGGAAATCAAAGTTGAAAGATATTCAATCTGGAAATCAAAGTTTTCACTGGCCTCCATAATTATATATAATATAAATATATAATATAAAATATATAATATATAAATCCATAATTTATGGATTTATATTTCCATGATAAAAACCCAACACTTACCACCCCTAAACTGAGTTCTGTATGTGAGGTCTGTCCTCAATTTAACATGCAGAATTACAAAGTTGCTATAATCAGAGCTAGTCCTAAGGTGCAAAACTTGAATTTCTGTTTTGATCCAAATTGCTCTAGTAGACCTACTTCTAAAACCAGAAGCATGAGACAAGCCCATATGAATTCCTATTTTTTCTTGGACTATTAAATTACTCCATTTCCCAAAAGCTATCCACAGGGTTGGAAGGACTGGAAAGTAACTTTATAAAAGTATTTGGCTTGGCTTCTAAATACACCTTTGCTCTACTATTAGAGAAACTTTATGATGTATGTATGCAACCTTCACCCATGCTGATAAATAAGTAAGTTTCAGGTTTGTTTGAAAGACTTCTCCAAGTGGCGTATATTTCAAAGTTGATTTTTCTTAAAGACCAAAAGATAAAACAGATAGAAAAGCTACAGTGCGAAGCCATGTAACAGGTCAGCTCTCCTGGGTGTGGTTTAAGAAAAAGCAAAAACTATAAAGTTTCTATAATGCTTAATTACAATACAGCTCAAGAGAAGTTTTACGTGGATTTCTCCCCAGTAGTGTTTTCTATTTGAAATTTTATGCAAGCATGAAGGAAAAATGCTTAATGTAGTAAGATTGTTATTATATTAGGAACAGGCATATTAGGAAGCACAGGACTAAGACAAGTCCACAAAAGTGAATCTTTTTTGTCACAAAAAAAAATAATAAAAAAAAAGAACAAGGGAATGGATTCGATTTTTGGCTTTTGAAATACTTCAGTAGAAATAGATTTGGGCAGCACTTTCATTTAGAAAATCAGAAGCGCAGCGTTGATTCAGCTAAGTTCCCAGCGCTTGCAACAGAAAGACTACAGATAAAATGTTCAAGAGTCATACGGATTCTTGAGTTACAAACCCAACTCCCAAAGTGACTCAGACACTTGAAAGATGTTATTTTGATGCTTTTAAACAGCTCATAATGTTAAATTACTTGATTTTTAATGTTCTCAGAATCCAAGAGTCCCCTTTTTTTAAAGAAAAGAGACTCTTCCAACTCTTTTGCCAAGCTCAGCAAATGGGCCAAAACATGCCTATGTTCAAGTAGCCTTGATAACACTGCAAGTCTCTGTAAGCTAAGTGAGGAAGTAGGACCACTGGCAAATGTATACTGACACTGCATCAAACTCTATTAGATCTGGAGATAAATTCAATTTGATACCTCAGGCCCAACAACCCTAACTTAAAAAAAAAAAAGAAAAAAAAAAAAAAAAAAAAGGAACCTGTTTATTCATAAAACATCTTCTAATCAATAACACTGATGTGTTTCTCATCCACCCACAGTTGAACCTGAGATTTATCATAGGCATGTCACAGGATTAAGAGATTCATTACCTGCAAGAGCTCAGCCTCCAGGATGTTTGCACACCAGATCTTTTGGTGGGTGCACAGGAGGCCGAGCAGGAAGCAGGACTGTCATCCTTCCTGTGAGTAAGTGGCCTCTTGACCTTTAGTCTATCCATGCAGAGAATTAAAACACAGCTATCACACAACTGTGCTTTACTTGTATAACAAACAATGTGATTTTCCTCTGGACTACCTGGTGTGATGTCCACCTTGGATTTTTAATATCTGAATTCTCTCTAACTTAGAGAATTTAGAATTCTCTAAATTCCACAGAATCAGTTATATTCTCTAAAAAATAGTTAATTTATTTATGCCACCAACTATCATTTTTTACCTTGTTTCCGTAATGTTTACTCTCATGAGATATACCTTTGAAATCTACCAAGTTGCTTATATAATTAAGGACTGTGTGTTAAGACATCTACAAAATTCACATTGCTGCTTCCTATGTTGTTTAAAAAGCAGGTGTCAAAGCAGCTGCAATTAACCCAGAGGAAATACCTTTCTTGGCATATTACAGTGATGTACTCTAGAGAATAGCCATGATTACTATAATTATTTTAGGTAGAGATTGTTTATGTTACCATTAAGATAATTGCCTAAACAGAAAAATGGGGGATTAAAACCTAGAAAATATCTTAAATCTGCTCAAAACAAATGAAGTTATTTTAGTGAATGTTTACATATTTCATGATATATGGTTTTATCACTTTTTTAATAAGGACAGCTTTGAGAAAATCCGGTAAGTAAAAAAGCAATTACTAGTCTAAGTGTTTTTAGCCATATGGTGATCATCTCCTGAAAAGCTTCTCTAAAAAAGTCTCACTTAGTGAATCTCTCTTTACTGTCTCACAAGTGTGCAGCAAAAAAAAAAAACATCACTAGCAATATAGTAAAAATTATTATAAATATTCTATGACATGATCGTTAAGAAGAAATGGGTTTATTTGCAAAAGGTAGGATAGTATATTGCAAAACATATGCAAATGATATCTGTCAAAAGTCATCTTTTCATATAACTGGTTTAAGTTTAGAAGTTAGCTTAAGTTTAAAAAACACACTTAAAAGACCACTATTAGAGGGAAAAAAAAGAATAGCATAGCACAGCATAGCATAGCATAGAGTAGACCAGACCAGAACAGTTCAGTTGGAAGGGACTTACAACAATCATCTAGTCCAACTCGCTGACCACTTCAGGGCTAACCAAATGTCAAAGCACGGAATTAAGGGCACTGTCCAAATGCCTCTGACAGGCTGACAGGCACTGACAGCTTCGGGCATCGACTATGTCTCTAGGAAGCCTGTTCCAGTGTTTCACCGATCTCTCCATAAAGAAAAGCTTCCTAATGTCCAGTCTAAATCTCCCTTGGTGCAGCTGTGAACCATTCCCACATGTCCTCATCACCTCCCTCTCTACATCCCCTCCTCAGGAAGCTGTAGAGGTCAATGAGGTCGCCCCTCAGCCTCCTTTTCTCCAAACTAGACAAGCCCAAAATGCTCAGCTGCTATTCATGAGACATGCTTTCCAGCCCTTCCACCACCTTTCTTGCCCTCCTCTGGACACATTCATACCCCTCTTAAATTTTGGGGCCCAGAAGTGCACACAATACTCAAGGCGAGGCCGCACCAATGCTGAATACAGCAAAATAATCACCTCTTTTGACTGGCTGGTTATGCTGGGTTTGATGCACCGCAGGATGCGGTTTGCCCTCCTGGCTGCCAGGGCACACCGCTGGCTCATATTAAGCCTGCTGCTGACCAGCACCCCCAGATTCCTTTCTGTAGGGTAAATAACAGAATATAATCCATATCTTGGAATAAGAGAAGATTAATCAAATTCTAAGCAGGAGTCTTGGGAGTTAACTGTGACAGATGCCACATTTGCCCCTGGGGAGTACTCACTCACCCAACACAGAAAGTGCTCATATATATGTCCCTGCACTGCTGGGGAAAAAATAAACCAAACACAGCAAAACGAGCAACTTTAGGATAGATGAAGCCTCCCTGAAGGTCCTTGCATGCTGACAACCAAACCACCCTGAAATAGGAATGTCTGCTGGGCTTTACAGATACAGCCCAGGGCTGGAGTTAAAAGTAGAAATTTTTCATAGGCCACAGCTCTTAGGGTACCATGAAACACAAGTGGTAAATGGGATAACGGTCCAAAATGGGGGACTTACTCGTTCTGATCTCATTTCAGATTATGCTTGCTGTAGGGGCAAGGGCAGCTCTCCTAGAATTATTTCCTTCTCTGTGGGGGCAACAGGATTAGGTTGTTTCACAGGCTACTAGGGCATGTCCAATACAGGGTATTGCTTGTTAACAGGCAACCAGAAAAGCTTCACTCACAGTAACTTGTGCCTCACTGGACTGACTACACACGCTTTCAGCAACATTGGAATAAAAGTGGACATTAGAATAAAATCCCCAAAGTTAAACTGTTTCAAAACTAGATTTAGTGTGTTTCTACTTCAGTACTTAATACTGACTAAAAGATTTCAGCTGACACAGTATTAGCGAAAAAAAACCCCACTTCAGTTTTCTTCCTATCTTTTTAAACAATGCTTTTGTTCTTTGCAAATATAATCCATTTTTTATTCTGGCTTACTCTGTAACTCAGACTTTTATTTCAAAGTCTCACTTTTTTTCAGAGCAGCGAAGAAAACTCAATTTAAGATAGAACCTCAGGCATGCAGTATATATCAAATGAAACTGAAAACACATTTCTTCCCCATTTCCCACACTACAAACAACATGAATACTTCAGCACACACATGCACAAATTCCACACTCCCGGCCACCACGAAGTAACAAAACAAGGGAAGCTTTGAAAATGAAATTAAAGCAACCTCAGTTCCCTGTCTTCCCAGGACTGGGGACATTGTGCTGTCCTTTGCCTGGAAAGAAGTGCAGGCACGTGGGAAGCCCCCTTCACTCGCTGTCCATCACCTCTTGAGAAAAGAAGCACAGTGCTGAAGCTGGAAGGACATGAAGAAGCCCTTCTGGTGTGGTCCTCTGCCTCCAGATCCCTACCTATCGATTAGGCAACAGCCAGATAGAGAAAAGACCAAACTGAGATATCACCCAGAAGACAACAATTCTGCTATAAGCAATAAACTGCTCTTTTATTCATAGCCTCCCAAGGAAAGGTTGGGAATTGGTTCCATCTCCTCAGCTCCCTATGTTACATTTATCTGCTGTATTATTCAAAGGACATGCATAATTGCAATCACTACAGAACAAATTAACGATCGCTAACTCCTACAAAAGTACAATGGGCATCATATGTTAGACAGAGATGTGCCAAGAGTGCTGAGGAAGGCTACAAACTAACCTGAGTGGGCACAGCAATAGAAAATATAAACAAAAGATCAATTAATCTAATTTCTTTGATACGAAGCAATTAAAGGCCAGTAAGCTGTAAAAGAGAACCCTTCCGAAGTCAGGGCGAGTGCCTGGGTGCTCAAAACTTCAGTACTTGCTTAAGTACTTTGTGGGACAGGAGACCAAACAGTTACATGGGCTACTATGGCTATTTTTTTCCAAAATGGTGAAAGAGGTGCCCGGCAGAGCTCTCCCCATGTCCCTGTATGCATCACTGCACCCATTCTTCCTTGACTTTCCACAGTCAAATTATTGAGTATTTGCAAAGAAATACCCCACTGAACACCCAGACCACGCTGTTTCTTTAAAAATAACCTCTGAAGAATCAGACCCTGCAGCCTTTTGCAGCCCCTGGCTGAGGCAATGCTCCCAAAATGATGTCAATGGGAGCCTTGCCCAAGCAAGGGCTATAGGATTCAGCTGTATATGAAGAAAGGGTTTGAAATCATGGAACATGCTATCAGGATAAGACTTTATATTTCAAACATATATTTATTCTTTTTACTAAATCACCGAATAGTGTGGGGAGGAGTGGGAGATGCCACTATAGAAAACCATATGGTACTTGGATTGCCAAGCCAGAATTGTGCATAATAAATATTTATAGAATCCAGTGGTATTCTCTTCTTTCTGTTTACTCTTTACATGTCACCCAGAGAAACTCTGGCCAAGCACCAATCAAATATCCCAGCAAGTTACAAGCAATCTAAGCATGGGGGAAAGAGGCAAAACAGATCACCAGCAGGCTTATAATTAGCAACCTAGACCTGGAAGGAGGTGCTTGGGAAGTGCCTCCAATGTGTCTGGATTCCAGTGCTCACCACACATCACCAGTGATTTCGGAAATTGAGTTCTCAGTCTCTGCAAGGGGTAGGGAAGATATACACAGTATTTTTGGCTAGACTGAGCAGGGGCATGTGTAGAGCAGCTGCAAAAGCAGACATCCGTCTCCTCTCAGAGACCAACATAGGAACAAAAAAGCATCTTGGCGATGATAACTAACTCGCTCCTGGCGTCTACTGGGAAAGCTGTGTCTCCCTACCTGTGTCAGGTGGGGCTGTTGTGTTTATTTTGCTTCAGACAAAAACAATGCAGATTGTCCTCCTTATCACCTTGTGATTACAAGAGAGTTAAAGGAGCTTCTGAAATACTTAGAAGATCTGGAACATAACTTAATTGAAGCCAATTTTCTCACCCTGGGTCGGGTCTTGACATAGCAATCTTTTGGTCTTTTCCTCTCTCCTTGATAATTTTACTCCCTTCCCTGCTCTTATCTCCTTTCCCTTTCCTTTCCTTGAGGTGTGAGAACTACCAGTCCCCAATTACTATTTCATTCTTCAGAAATAGTAAAAGGATTTTTAAAAAAGCATAAAAAGCCCACAAGTCAACCCAGAGTACTTCACTAATGCAAGCAGCTTTCACTGTTGATCACCCTCAGCATCACTTTAGCCAGAATCTGGGATGCTGCATACTGCACTTTCTACATAGATGCTGCTGCTGTACAAATGGTGCAGATGTGTCATATTAGCATTACGTAGAGTGGAAGTCACACACTTTTGCATATATAAATATGTAACTTCAAATTAATAATACATTTTTGCGTACCACAAAAATAACAATAATTTCAGAATCAGTTTGAAGCTATCAACTGAACAAAAGTTTTATCTTCAATAGGCAAAAATCAGGTTTTTTTATACAGATAATTATGTTTTACTAAATAATTGGCACTCAAAAGTTCCTTTCTCTGTGTCATTGAAACAGCAACTTATTATGAAAAACATATTTATTGAATGTTGCCAAAAGTATAATAACCACACATCTGTTATTCTTCAAATATATATATTTTAAAACAGTTGGTATTTACTTAACATATAATAACAGTTATTAAATCATTCTTAAGTCTGTTTTGTAGAACTGTAATGTAAAGCATTACACACATGAGAGAAACACCATGGGAACAAATGTAAAAAGGGAATAGATACGCTGTTAGTAGCTGAGTAGTTACTAGTCACATTAGAAATTACAACTCAGAGAAGAGTAGCAAGAGGAAGACTAGAAGTGTGGAAACCCTGCAGGATAATGAGGTTTAAGAGGCCCAACACCATTCATTTAAAGTTTTTAAATTATAAGACCATTTCTAGGTCAACAGATACATAACAACAGAAGACATTTCTAAAATCACTATTGAATCTACTAGACAAGGACATAAACTCCGTCGTCTGGCAGCTCAAATTAGAGAAATTTAGATTTTTCAAGAAGTCCTTCTTTTGGTTTTAATTTTCTGCAGTGTGGTAGTGGCAGTTTCCCAAATGCCAGCCGTGGGTCTTTCCAGGCTCTGTCCTGCAAGCCTCACCCCAGCCATGACCTGGAAATACCTTATGGACTACCTTACAGGAGAAGACCAGCTCAATGACTGATCTGATCCTCTTCCCTTTTGAATTTTAAAAGGCTTTGTGCATTAAGCTGTTTTTTTTTAATTGCCAGAGTAGCGAGGAAACAAGTGCAGTCACTGTCAATTGTTCATAACTATTTCACTTGAGAGTATGAGCTGGGTCCTGTCTGTGCCCAAAAAATCCTAAGCCAGGGAGATGAACAGTGCCTTCTGAAACACATTTTTAGCCATATTTGGAACAACGTAGAACAGAGCTGACTGCTTTCCAGGCATTTTCACAAATATGTGGGTGTCATCTAAACACACACCAATAATGAACAATAATCCCCAGTTAACAATGGCAAAACAAAAATAATATTTATCCCCAAATCTACATGCTTTGGCTTATTAAAGATTATTAAAGAAACCATGTAAGGTGATCGTTTGCTTGACACGCAGGTATGCTTGTCACATGCTCAGCATTTTAAACCATGTTTCTTGTAGGACAGCATACTACAAGGTAACATTTTTCATAATTGTCCAATTTTCTCCAAAATGTCCTGCAGAAAATGCAGTCAATATCATCCTGGGCAAAGGTGATGACTACTGTAGTATGTTAACAATTACCTTATTTGTAAAGCAATCAATAACATAAAGACTTTCATTTAAATCTATCAAACCCAGATATACTCCATTTAATTGAAAAGCTCTTAACTCTAGTCATTCCCTGAATATAAAGCTACTTTACTCAAGCTCCACCATTTTTAATTTCTCTTGCACTGAAAAGCAGCATCTTCAGCTCACAAATAACGCTTACATAAAAGCCTCACAGTCAGATCTCTTGGTGCCTCTATGTTTTTCAGGATATGAAGACAACAGCAATGTAAACAATCTACTATTGCAGAATAAACACCATGTAACCACAAAGCAGTGATGACATAACCTGTATATTATCTGGGCTTAATTTTCTGCAATGTAAACTGAGTGTCTACATCTCCTGTTCCTCAACCCACTTTAAAATAGCCTGTTAAGAGGAACATTTTAAATGAATTTTCCAGTTTTTAAGCAAAGGCATATTCCTCCTCAGGACATTGCTTTCAACGTCCTTCCTTTTGTGTATCTAAAAATCTTGCTTCCTCCTGAATAAGAACGTCCTTGCTCAAACGACGCATTTAAATGCTATTGATATTTCACAGCTGAATCAGGTGTGCCTAAGTCAACAGCTTGCAGAGGATATGCTTTAAAATAGCAAAATATGTGCTGCTGCTGCTTCTTTTCTTAGTGTTGATATACATAATAGGAGAACAGCTGTATGGGATCAGACCTAACACACATGTAGCCCACTACCCTGTCTCGGTTGGTAGCCATAAGGGGATGCTTACTGAAGAGAGTAAGACTAGGGAAAGCATGTAGTGATACACCCCCAGAATAATCTCTCAGGTTTGAGAGATCTGCAGACCTGGGATTTCTACTTCTGTGGCTGGAAGTTAAGTGCACTTCTTGCATGTAAGTATTACATACAGCAATATGTATCCCTCTATTTTCTTTGGAAAGTATTCCTTAAGGCATAAGAAATACTGATCCTAAGCAATCACATACAATATGATATTAAGCAAATATTGCTATAAAGCAGTTAACACCAGACTTCATATATATGTTACTCATGGACCCTTTTAGTCAACCAACTTGTTATTGCTGATATATTCACATTATACAAAAGCTTGTGTTTAAAAAACAGGTAAGAAGATAAATATTATTTTAAAAATCTCAAAGCTTAATTGTTCTACCTGTTTAAAGGATTTTATTTTTCTTGCTTTCTCTTTGCCTGTTCTCTGACACAGCTAGTAAGAGAACATGTTTACTTCTATGATTATGGTGAGCCAAGTACATTCAAATCTTCACTCCATCCATGCTAACTAACAGGCTGCTTCAATTAAAGCTACTCCAGGATGACAATCAAGCTCTCAGGGTGCAGAAGGGCAATAATGGGATCTGCACAGTAATGTCTTCTACACATTTGCCTCCTCTCAGGCAGGCTTCTCACCTGTAATTCAGCATATTAAGAATTCTCCATGTTTCATGTGGTACATACATTGCACGCACACAGCTAGTGTGGGTTCTCCTCACTGTTTTGAAACATCCCACAAACTGGAAATTGACACAAATAGAACTTCTAATGAATTCAGCTAAAAAATTGACTATTTCCCGTTGGCAGTTTCAAACCATAGACTCAAGGTATCGAATCATTCTAGCACTCCTCAAAACTACCCCTCTTTTCCATTCTGATGGAGACAAACAGCACCAGGAAATGCTAATTCGTAATCTTAAAAGAAGAATGGGGCGATGAAAGAATCAGTATTTTACTGTGTGCCCTTCAGACAAGTATGATATCATGCTGAATGAAATGCTCATGAAGAATCCAAATTGGATGTAACTTTAGAAAAAAGAACAACCTGTTAAAAAGAACCCCTCGACGATATCAAACTCAGCAACTGAGAGTGTGTAATTTTCACTAATATTCAACTTTTTTTGCAGTGCTGTTACAAACACTCTATGTCTACATAGACAACATCCAGTAAGGTGTCACAGTTAAGGAATTTCTAGTCTGATTCTTGATTTGGCACTTCGTCTTCTCCAGTTGAAGCTTATGAACCACAGCCCCTACCATGATGCTGTAACAAAATGGAATCACAGTTTTCCTTTCGGTCAATACTGTGCCTTATGCTATCTACATATGGGTTTAACAGAAACTACAAGTAAAGTAGTACACTTCACTTTATGTTTGTTAAAATTATTTTTTAAAACGTCTTAAATTGCTAATATTAAAAATTTGAGGCAGAAACATTTTTAAATTAATTTTGATCAGAAACCTATTCAGGACTACTAAATATTGACACTATGAAAGATTGCAATTTTCTCCTCAGGTTGCCTATATTACTGGTGTTTTTTTAAGCTTATGGGCCAGTAGGAGAGACATATTTTTATTTAGTGATCTGCTAGTCTTAAAATAGTCCTGACTGGTGGGAAGCTATGAAATGAAAATATCCATGTCTCCTCAGCTACAAAATGGTAAATATTCCATATCAGTCTGGATTATCAAACTGTGTTAAAAATAAGTGGCAACACAATGGCTATTTTTTGTATGTTTAAAAATGTTTGGCCAAAGCCTTTACAGGAATGACTCTACTAGTAACAAGAAATTAATTTGGCCTCTATATCTGGTGTAGGAAAAGTGTTTTTATTGTTCTGTACTATTTTAAACTATCCCAAGCCTCTGAAGCTAAAGAGCACGGTCCTTAATTTTTTGCAAATGTAATATCTAACATGGAAATCTAATATATTTAGCTGAACAAGTAAACCAGGCTGATGCTGTGCATATTCACTCAGAACCATAACATAGATGTTTTCAAAATCACATTGTAAAGAAAGAGAATTACTAGTCATTAGGACACTAGCATCTCCTCAGACACTTCAAACAGATGTTCTTATATAGAAAATGGCTGACCATCTTTCAGAGACCATAGGTCTGTGGTACAACTGCTGAAGACCTGGAAGCTATTTAGAGATAGCCTTAATCCTTCCCTCAGGTGCCACATTTCTAGATGGAAAAAGTCAAGTATTTAGAAATTTATTTCTTCAAGTGGTGTTAGTTAAGTAAACTCCTCCTATAAAAGGATGATACAGAAAAACATTTTTCATATATTGCTGCCAATGTCTGAGAATCTTAATTACAGGTAGGAGTTTGGGCAATTAAACTTCAAACTGCAGTATCAGTCTTGTTCTAACAAAAACATGTTTTGTTGTAATAAAAACTTTATGCAAGATAAAGGTCAGAAGAAAAATGCAGCTTGCTTTCTGTTTGTGAGAAAGTAATTAATTTATTTTCTGTTTCATATGATTTGTATGGCTATTTCTTGACTTCAGAAAGGCCTGATGGTTTGTAAGGTTTGCTGAGATGCCCCCAGGCACTATGCACAGTATGCACTCCTGCAACATGAAGAAGCGAAATCCCTTCTTGCCCAGTCAACAGTGACCCAAGCACATTGGTGTACAACTGCAAGCCACTCTATTGAGGGAAAACAGCAAAACTTTATTCAAATGGAGAGCAGACTCTTCTGCTTGCTGTTTGTAGAAGAATAAACATGAGATTGAGTATCTGACCCTCAACATCAGATCACTCTTTACTGTGCTTGGTCTACTTTAATTTCCAAGAGAGAAATAAGTTTCCGGTATGATGACCTTGTGGTTAAGTTTGGCTGCAAGAAGTTCTTGCGCTTGAGGAATGCTGAATTCTGAATTTTCCTCTGATGCTAAATAGCTCTCCGGCAGCTTTGGTCCTCTTTCAACTTCATTTACTTTTGTCAACTAATATGTCACAGGCTAGAAGCTTCATGGAAAAAATAATATGAGAGAGAGCAATATTTTCATTCATAAGGAAGACTTCTGCCCAAGTAGCATGTCACCATTTTTAATACTAGCATGCTATATAGTCGCCAGCAAAAAAATATGAGCCAAGTTCATATGGTGAATAAGTTGCTTCTGAACAACTGGGGAAAGAGAAGAGGACACAAACAGAAAAGCTGAACACATATGTGCATGACACTGCATAACTTCCTCTCTAAATTTGAGGTCATAGATACATTCAATCAGCTAAAATAAATAATTCTGCACACTTGCCCAGGCAGTTTTTCTTCCTTTTCTTTTTGCACTGGTAAGCAAACAAATTTATGGCTTACCTTTCAAAACCAATCTGCCGTAATGTTTTCTCCCACGTTGAACCTATACAAAAAGGAGAAAAAACAAACACCCTCAGTGAAGAATCGTTATTGTATGAATATTTTTACTCTTCTCCTTTCCTTGTGCAGCTGGGATCTATATAGTAAGGTGATTTTTCCACCCCTACAGAAGTACTTGTAAATAACATCTGTTTTCCCCAGAGTAAAGAACCATTAAGAGAGGGTACCACTGGGTGACCTAACTGCGTGGTATCAGCATATATAACTCCTTTACATTGCAAAGCAGCTGGTCACTGCTACAGTTCACTGCGATTCCAAGGGTGGTCTCCTCTCCGACAGCAATGTGATCTGTACATGACTCCTGAAAGCACTGAGCTGGCATTTCACATCACGCACTCTTCACATTTCAGCTTTTCATTTTACTGTAGTGTTAGCCTGATTCTTGCTGAAAGCTTTACAGCTCCTTCTGAAATCCAGCCCTTTTAAGTAAAAGCATGAAGATGTATTTCTGCTTTATTGTTTAACCCTTCATGCTCAAACAAACAGCTGCAAAGGGTTCTTTCTCAAAACAAGAATAAAATCAAGAATTCAGTCCCACAAACTACTCAAATTGGCAGACTCATCCAAAGAGTTGCCCTCAGTATTTCTGATGCGCTTTATACAACTTTTACCTAGATTTTCTCAAAAATACCCCCCCAACACACACATGCATATATACACTGCAAGCATTAGATGAACAGTTTTCAGACCTTGGTAGTTTTTTGCTTATTGCCAATCCCTTTCTTGCTACTATTACATGGTCATTATAAATACAGGCTACTAAGAGCACAAATATCTCAAGTCTTGCAGTTCTGCAAGGCAAATATGTAGAAGGACACGAAGCTGTGTCATAGTGTGCTCTCTGTCTTTTTACACTCCTGTGGGAAATGCAACAGGACTGCATGCAATGTAAGCAACTACAGTTCTTTTTGAATGCTTCATCATACTGAAACTGAAATCAGAGAAGTGGCAGTAACTCCTTTTGCTGATGCAGTTCATCACCTAAAGGGAAATATAAATTAGCAATAAACAGATTCCTGTGAGTGACATTTAGTAGCACCAGAGAAACTCAGAGACAAGCGGTAAGGTTGCCGAGAAGTACTGAGAAAGAGAGGAAAAACATGAAGGAAATCAACTTTGTCTGATTTAAATCTGGAGAATTTCAGGATTAAATGCACACTGTGCAGCAAGTGCCCACAGAAAGACTATAACAAAATCATGGATTACACTCTTTCCACCGACAATTTAGGTCGCACTTGTCAAATTAGTATGGGAAAAGTGGTATATAGTATTATCATACTGGACATAAAAGTGGACATAGTATTATCAGTCAGAAAAACCTCTGCAGATGGACCTCTTACCATCATTACCTTTCCATGATGTTAAAGGCATCAGCTTAGAAATCAATGACCCACCGTGTTTGTAGTATGGTATTTAACTCTAATCTGCACCATGTTAAATATTTGAACAAGATCTAGTAGATGCTTCTGATCGTTGATTTTGGGACACATTGCTAATCTAGATAAGAACCTAAAAACCCACCTTCTAAGAGTTTTGGGTTTGAGGGTTTGTTTTTTTGAACCTAGCAACAGCATTCTTTCTACTCAATTGACTAAACTTTCCAGTTTAGCCCAAGGAGAATGTGGAGAATTTCTAAAGTTATGATACGCTTTTTCTCTACAATATTATCTAGTATCTCTCTGGTTTGCAAATCACAGGCTGAGCAAATAAAATCTGAAATTAATAAAACTCCAAAAGTCAATTTCCTTATAGGCCTATGTCATGCAAGGCTTCCTTCACTGTTCCTAACTGGATAGCCAAAGAATGAAGTTAACACAGGCCTGCAGAAAATAAATTCCTTGGTTTAATCTCTGGTTTTTAAGAAGGAGGAAAAGAAACTACATTAAAGTATACACTCCTAAAAGCAACCAAAGTTTGACATTTCACTCCATACAGGAGGGATTTGGGTTGGTTAAGGGGAAGGTTCACGGCCAGTTCCAAACAGGGTCAATATACCACATAATACTCTTCTGGAACACCTTCTTCATTCAACTTCTCACAGCCAGTCCCTTCAAACTTCAGTCACACAAATATATTCAGTGACAGGTTCTAAAAACCTTTTCTAATGATACTTCAGGGCAATGGACACAAAGCTTTTCTGTTCAGGACTGTTACAGCTACAGCCAATCAATGTAAAAAACTCTTTTAACTGTCCCCATTCAGTCCAAAGCAGGCAAGGATTTCAGGCCCATATCCAGCAGAGTACACAGGTTCAAAACTGAGATGGAGAAAGTTCCTTCAGTTTATGGAAAAAAATCAGTCAAGTTCTGGAATAACTGAACAATGTACACTGTTTGATCGGTACAGGGAACTTCTACTGTGGCACCTGTGTTTGCTTGAGGTGAGGCAAAACTTCTGCTTGCACAACTACCTACATACAATATCTTTCATCAACAGTAAGTTCATATTCTATAATAAGAAGACCTTTTAAGACATCTTTAAAGTGGGACAACAAACATTCTCATACACATTTCAAATAAAAATGAAAAACAAAAATCACGTGTAGCACAATAAACTATCAAGATTTCATTGAGATAAATAAAGAAACACTTCATTAACTTCTTGTATTATGAGTTATACCCAAAACCCACCACCTTCTGCACACCCCTGGAGTATATCTGGTTTCATGTAGCACTGATGAATCAAGTTATTGCTAAAAAGATGACTGTGCCACTCCGCAAGTAAGTGCAGAACAGACGTAAGCAATTCATATATATCCATATAGTTTATGCAATGCTGCTGGCTCTGAAAGGGTATTCAACGGGTTTTGAAGTTTGAAGATTTGAAGAGTGTTGAAGAAAAGAAATTTCAACAGTATTTCTTAAAGCACAGACTAGTACTGGCATCTTTAGTCAGTGTTTCTATGCTTTTCACTATTGTGTATGCTAGTTGTATGAATTTTTTACCCCGTGACTGGCTGGCTACACTTCAGTTGTATGATATATAGAGAGTCCAACAGAAAAGAGAGAGAAAGAGGGGGGAAAAAAGCAAAAGAGCAAAGGGAATTGGGTCTCCACTGGTTTGAAATAATCTTTTGGCTGCAGCTGACTAGCAGAACACTCTTTGAAATGCATGTGACTCCTCTGAAGCAAAGCCTGCCAAGAACACAACTAACATTTCATATTAAAAAAATATACATCTTTTTTATGGAGTCTTATTTTAAAATGTTTATGATCTAAACATTCTTTTTTAAGATTTGCCAAATCCATTCTCAATAGTATCAACTTCTACATGGCACTAACAGCCAAAAGTAAATACCCCGAGGTAACAGCAGCACTAAGAAGACTAACGCTATTAAAAGTCTAGAAAACTTATTATTTGATTTAAACCTTACTTGGTGCTTCCAAAACATTAAACAAGATTTAAGTCACGTAACTCTCATTAAAATCAAAACAGGAGTTTTTTACGAATTAAAGACTTGATCCTGCTCCCAAAGAAATCAATAGGAATTTGGCTATTCAATTCAGTCTTTCTCTCTGCTGAGACTGTGGAAAACATTCACCTGTTGACTTTCAGAATCTATCCGCTGCTACACTTTTGTTGCTAAGTTAATTTGGCCTCTCTTTGCTTTCTGTTTTTCACCACCATGTCAAAAATTCCAAAAGTGTTTATAAGAATGCCTTAATTTGGTACCCATGTAATTAAGCTTTTGTTCTAAATATTTGCTCCAGGGTGCCTGACCATTCCCATCTGTTCCAAAGATTCTGTTTCACATTAACAGCGCTAGCTTTAAAATTCTTCAAAAAGATGAAGCATGATGTACTTCCAGAATTACTGCTCACGTTTAATAGGAACAATGGTAAAATGCACATCGTGCTCACATATGCACTCGATATTCTAGCATAAGAATGAGCGTATAGGAATATGAGATTTAATAAGATAAAATGAAAAACATCGTTCTGAAATGAAAAGTTGTCTTCTTTGACAGGTAGGCTTTCATTTATATGGCAGTTATTGTATTTGGTTTGGTTTGGTTACAACTCTCTGCTTACTATGAACTTATTATGAATGAGAGCACTCATAATTCACTGCTAGGCTGCTCATCTTTACAACCCATGAAGTTGCCTAGCTGCTGACATGCAATGATAGGCTTAGGAAAAGCACAGAATAACATATTCATTCAATCAGAATACCAGGTTGGAAGGGACCTCAAGGATCATCTGGTCTAACCTTTCTTGGTGAAAGCACGGTCTAGACCAGACGCATCAGAATCCCATCCAGCAGAACCTTAAAAGTGTCCAACGCTGGGAAAAAATATTGGATAGGTGATTTTCAGCCATTCATGAAGGTTACACAACTATTCACTTTGACCCATGTCATGCCCTGTCTGCCAGTACAGCAGAGGTCTGTAGCTGTTCAGGGACAATTCTGGCATGCATTGTAAACGCACAGCAAAAACATATGCCTCCTGTACCACCCCCATGCAGGTATGCATGAAGGTCCCTGTGGATCCTATGGTCCCTATGACCATGTGCAGTGATTACCCACAGCCATGCTACCTTCTCACTTCTCCAGAGCTAGTGGTTACTTTGAAAACTACATGCCTGTGTCTGGGTCTGCTCTCGCGGCTTTCTAACAGCAGAACCGAAAGACATTGTTTGACATTTTTCAATAAGCATTAAGGGAGCCTGTCAGAATTCAAGTATACAATGGGAATAGTATGACAATCTTCAATGACTGGAACAGGACAAAATGTCTATAAATTTCATAGAATCATAGAATGGTTAGAGTCAGAAAGGACCGATGTGTTTCAACCACTAATGGGCATTCGGTCCACATAACCAGACCAGAGCTAATCCACAGTAAAACTCATTCAAAATACGTATCGTGGGGCAGCCAGGGACTCTGTACTAACTGCTTCACTCCTATCACACTGTGCTGCTTGCTAAGGCAGATGCAGATCACCCCACCACTCCCCTTCTGAGTCCTGGAGTACCCCCAGAAAAGCTTTCCAGTTACAGTCACCTTGAGGGGTAATGGGACAGGTCAGTGTGCTCAGCCTTAGGATTGTTTTCTGGGCTGTATCCATTCTCATGCTACAGTGAGCAGAAGCCCTTCTACTGCCCTGATGTACAAGCAGGGTTGGACTGGATGCTCAGCACAGTCACACTCCCACAAAACCCCAGGGAGCCAGTTCTGTAAGGCACAACAGCAAATTATTTCATTTTTAAATTAAATAATATTTAAAACAACTTCTCAAGGAGAAGAAATAAAGGAAAAGATGGGTTGTTATGGTGTGCTGTGCATACTGAAGAGACTAAAACCACCAGTAAAATAGAAGTAGGAGGGCCAGTAGTCTAGGATTCTGGCTAGATGAAGAAAGTGATTACTGAATACATACCAAGAAAGAGGTCATACCAAGAAAAAAGACCACACGTTGCAAGTCTTTACTTGCCTTCCACTCATACCAGCTTTCAACAGGTTTTTGACTGAATAAAGAGTACAAATTTGATCCCTACACGATAATGTCATGGGAAAGATTTATTGTGTATTTTCTCTTCTGAGGAAAATATTAGATTATTACTGTGAGATATAAAAATTGCTTTCATATTAAAAAAGAAATCTTGACTTATTCCATGTTAATCAGAAAAATAACCATCATCAAAAACACTACTTCCCCTCTACAGATATTGTAATGAGTGGGAACTTTCACTAGTAAAATGAGCAGAATAGGAATATAGAGCAAAGTGCAATAGTACCAACACTATGTTTGTGTGTGTGCACAGAGGTGCATATTGCTTTAAAATAAGTATTAAGAAGACATCAGCTATGGTAAAGTGATAAACAGCTCTATCTGGCAGTCACCTCTTTGAGTCTGAGGTTTCCCTGGGAGCACTGGGAGCCCACAAGGCTCAGCAAGGCTCCCACAGATAAGTGGGGAGCCTAAAAGCAGATGTTCCATGGACCTAATCCATGTTCTTTGTTTTGATCTTGATTAGCACCAGAATTGGAGGGCTGTGGGAGGACTGTTTTTAAAATTGATCATTTAACTTAAGGTAGATAACACAATGTGAAATACTCCCCAGTGCACCTGGGACATAAGTGATTCGGTGTCTCGTTGGTCAGACCGAGGCAAATGGAGGCAGGGACAGATACCAGCTCACTCTGTGTGATGATAAGACCAGTGTCTCTGAGCCTGATCCAAAGTCTATAGAAATAACTGGAAAGATTGGCATTGAGTTTATGGGCTTTGATAGTTTTTCTGAAATGGAAAAAAATAGCAATAATGAATAGTAAAAAAAATATCTGTTTTTCAGTAACGTAAACAACAGCTATTATTTCTTCCCCAGTAATAAAATACTGAGGTGCAGTGTTCTGTGGATAATTTCTTTGGGGAGAATGGGAGCAGAGGAATAAAAAGTTTCAGAACTTAAAACATTAAAGGGACATGGCTTGTTTTCAATGTGAGGTTTATATATTTTTATATGAGAATCACACACACCATATTATACATGAAGATGACTTGCTAACTAAGCAGCAAGTTAAAAGATGTGTGGAAGAAATAAAAACTTGGAAAAGGAAAATTTGGGAAAGTACTTTATACATTTGTTCTTCCACACCAGATTTGTTTAAAATGATACACAGGTAATAACACCAATTTAAATTGTCTCAATTGCTCCACCTTTTTTTAAAAACCAGCTTTTCCACAAGGATGACAAGTTCCATAGCTTTTATAAGAATAATGACTTCTTTTGTCTGTTTAGATATAGCATATCAAAAACGCTTATAGGAAATCTTCCCCTGAAACACACACATCCTTAAAAGCACTTTTATTTTAACCTCTCTTCATTTCAAATTTGTTTCCTGAACAAGACAGCAAAACTAGAAAATCTCTGGGGAATGTGTTTCAGATGAAACCTGAGACAGCTAGTTAATGGAAAGCTTTTTGTTGTTGTTGTTTAATCTATTATTTATCTATTTGTTTGCTGTAATGGTTGGTTGGTGTTTTTTAACCCACATTTCCAAGGATACTGGAGATTTGAATTCATTCTGGCGTCTCTTGTTTTTTAAATAGACTTTCTCCCCTCTCCCCATGACAGTGGACCACTGCAAAAAAGGATGAGGAAAAGGGCTTTGCACACTGTGCAAGCAGAACTTTGTATGTCACCAGCACAGAATCACACTGCAGGAGTAAAGTGGGAAAGAATCAGACAGTCCACAAATATAACCGATCTCTTATTCTTTTTTACAGCAGAAAAGGGTGTCAGGGCTCTGAGAAGCAGCATCAAAGGAAGGCAACATTTCCTGCCACTGCAAGGGGCAACATCAACTTCAAGTCAGAGTCACTGAGCTTAAGAGCATCAAAATTCTGCTCTACACCTTCAGAAAGGAGGCCAAATAATAACTAAATGGGCCCTTTTTCAAATATGGAAGACTGGCTTTGCTTTGGTTTTCAAAGTAAAAGCAAAAGAGCTTAAAGAAAACTTGTAGTAAGTTTTATTTTTCATAAACCTGAAGAAAATGAAATTTTTCTCCATTTTTGTTGGCAAAGAAATTCTCTTCTCTCCCACCTCAACCAACACCACTCTGTCTGCTAAACAGTATCTTAGAGGCAAGGTTTTCACTTCAGAGTGTAATTGACGGGCATCCTTCCAATTCCTAGAGCTACCCTCTGCTTAGTTTTATTGTAACATAATATACTGTTATGAATAATAATGTCGACCTAGTTTCCTGCAGTGATGAATGTGTGCAGTGTGCCAGCACAAGGAATTTGCTTTTCATTGTCTCATTTTCTCTTTTTGTATCATCAGGAGAGGTGGGCATATGTTTATTCCTGAATCCTACAGCTTAGACATACGGGGAGGGGAAGATAAATAACATGCCTTTGGTATCACATCCATATACAAGAAATTATGGATGAGAGAAATAAGGATAGGAAACTAGGAAATCTTGCACAGAAACAGGAGGAACATTAAGATGACAGAAAACCAGCATTCTAGTGCTGTTACCTTTGACTCCACTAACATTTTTTAATGCATGCCTTTCCTCTGAAATTCTTTTTTTCCTACATAGCTTTTTCTAAAGATAATAAAGAATGATTATTTCATTCACATTATTTTCCTCACAGATTAAGGAAACACCTGCATAGTATGACAAAGACAGCAACTCATTGCTGCTAGGCCTGAGGACCTGCCCATATTCAAAGTTTTCAGCAAACCACCCCAGATTGTTTCAGTGGCTAAAATGGCACTAGGTAGAAAGACCTGAGGTGAGGAGATGATATCCACAATAAACTTCAGAAAACTGGCTGGAGATGTGTACAACCTTAGCACAGCAACTTCCATAGAAGCAGAAAACAGCACTTTCAAGCTCTCCTTCTGTTTGCATACCATTAAGAGAAGGCAGCAGTGACTGCACCAGGCAGCAAGACATTTGGGGCATGAAAGCTGACTCACTCCCAGAGATCTCTTCAGAAGAGAAATCTGGATGCAGGACACGCTCCTCTGGGCAGTAGTGTGAAGCAAGCATTGGGGGAGAGGGAAACGCTTCAAACAGATGTTATTTTTCCTCCCTAGCAAATATAAAGATGCCTTACCTGGTTCAGCTGACAAGTATAAACACGTATTCACTGAAAAAAGGGTTTCTTTGGTTTTCATTTTCTTTGCCTTTGCAGAGCTTACAATTTGGGGATTTCACTCAGATTTTCCCAAAGCTCTAGTCTGTGGCAACTGAAAGGGCAAAGCTCTCCTTACCTTCCAGCTCCCATTCTTCTCAGTCAAGAGACAGTCGACTATGTAGCTATTAAGCTGCTCAGGGAAAACAGAACAGGCAAAAAAATTGGCAAAAACAGAAGGTAGTGAAGGGCCAGTCACAGACTCAGCCCAATCCTTCACTTTGAGACTTTCTAAAATACTGCTGCCACTGCTGCCACTCCCTGGGTGAGGAGTCCACATGGACAAGAGGGTTACAAGGAAGAGTCTGGGCAGCTGGAGTCTGATGCACCAACAGCAGAGAGACTCCCCATTCGCCCCCACCTCTCCCTCCTGACTCACGAGCACACAAATTTTGGCACACTCTGTAAAGCCAGGAGAGACCGGCATCACGGGCTTTGCCTTCTGCAACTTGTTCCCCTGCACACCCGGAACATCTGCGGGATTTCACTGCCCCTGGCAGGGGACAAGAGCCACAGGGAAGTGTTACTGATCTGTGTTCTGCTCACCATCTATGCAACAGTCACAGTCGAGCCACTAGAAGTGCCCAGACAGATTTCACAGGGATCCAACGCTATGTGATTGTTTGGTTTTGTCTATAATAGGCTGCAGGATTGCATCCAGTGTACTAGCAGATCATTTCACAACACTTAATTAGTTTTCATTAGGATGCCACAAATAGCATGAGCTCTATCAACAAATTAAAGAAATCACTGGGTTGCCTAATCATTCCCATTTTCAAAAGTACTCAGTGCTTTTGGTCTGGCATGCTTAAAATAGTTTACAAATAGTTCGCTCTTTCTACAGTTACATGCTTAATTAGGAGTATTAGGAATAATTCCTCCCCATTTAGTTTGTTTGGCTAACTCTAAGCCAAAGAAACAGCAAAAGCACTGAAACTTTTGCCATTCTCATAAGTTACTAGGTGACAAGAGTATTCTCACACTTACTTAAAGTGTGCTTATTTTGTCCTCGTTGGAATGTGTTTTATTTAAGTGCTTCATTAGGGTATTAACAGAGTCATACCTTCTGAGTAAATACTGAAGAGGATGATGAGCGGTAATAATTTCCTACTCAGCAGGGATTTTCATGTTACAGAAATCATGAGCAATTTAGACGTGTGACTCTCAAACGCATTTTTAAATCAGGTATTTTATGTACTCCCGTGCTACTTCGTTGCCTTTAGAAGTGATATTACATCAGGTCTACTACAAAAGGGACAAACAGCACACTGTATTGTTTGCTTCCTTTCAAAGATGTGTGGCCAACAACAGCAATGCTTTGAAGCTAGCACCAGTTGGCAACTTCTCCCAATCCAAGCAGATCTGAAGAACTGGAAGGTCCCACAACGGGATCAGGTGATGGAGCACAGGTGCAATCAATGACCTTAGAGAATAAGTAGTTTATAAGGCACCTTCATGAGTGAGTATATTAAAAAACATATTTGAAACATCCTTGTTGTGCTCAAAATAAGACACACCAAAAATGCTACGGATCAAGTCAACTTCGTATGAAAGATATTGGCCCAATTTCTAAAACCACTTGTCTCATCCCAAACTTTTCTCTGTATCAATTTTAGAAAGCTACTTATACTGAATATAGAAATCTGGGCATCTCGGCAACATTTTCTGCAAGGCATAAAGCCTGTCAAAACTTCTCCTCTTTGACAGCTGGAACACATTGAGTATACTTTATGTGGTTGCAAATGTGAGTTGTACATGCTGAAACAGAAGCAAAGAGGTGGAGGAGAGAAAAATATATTCAATAGGAAAAGTGGCTGAAAAGTACAAAAGGGATCAATTTCTAATGAAGAACAAGTCATACATACAAATATTGATTTATATTGGAGAGAGTTGTAAATGCCAAACACCGCACTAAACCTAAACTTAATTTAGAACTAAATTAATTTTAACTTAATTTAATCATCTTTTATCTGGAATGACTTCTTTAAAGACACTTTGTATGAGAAAAAAAATTAACTCAGTCTAAAACCTGCACATCACCTCTTCTAATTACCATTCTGAAAAGGCTTAGTGGCAGAAATAATTTTTTTTTTCTATTTCACTAATCCATGTTTCTATTTCATATCAACACTTTGATACATTTCTTTTTTGAAAGTTTGTGGATGTGAAGTACTAAGACTTCACTGGGGCTCAGTAATATTTCATCCATCTTTAAAAATTATATTTTCTAGGGTGGATTTGCTGGAGTTTTTACACCTTTGACATCAACACCATATCTGTATGGGACAGAAGGACAAAATGATGCCTAACAGATCCTTCTTATGGGGGAAGAGGGCTCTGAAAAAGAAAGAAAAGGCAAAGAAGAAAAGAAAGTAAAAAACTAACAAAAAAAAACCCTTCAAAACTACCTGCGTACAAGAAAAGAAGACGCAGCCCTGCAGGTTATTCACTACTAATCTGACTTATTTTCTCATATGGCATTAGTTACAAGTTACTTGAGATTTTAAAGTAATTTCTAACTTTAAGTAAATACCTGTTCAAGTCAAAACTATGTACAGAATTAAGGATTAATTCACCAGAGAGATTTTAGACTTCAAGTAAATTTTTTCCTATTAGTGCCTCATAACGGAGTAATTGTTGAATTAGTAATACATCTGTATTGCTACAATAAGCAATTATAGTTAATACATATAAAAAAAATTACCGCTCCATTTTAGAATGTGAATAACGAAGGTTTGGCATGAGGTTCTAATTATCTACTGACCGTGAGCCATGCCAAAACCAGTGGGAGAAAGCGTATTTTAACTCCTAATGCTAATGTGACCCTGCTGAATACGGCTTCCCAGCACCAATCGTGGCACCAACCCTGAGAGCAGAGCGCCCAGCGGGATTTGTACAGGTGCAAGAGCTGGCCCACGTTCATGAGAAGTTCAAGGTCAAAGGTGTGAGCTGCAAAATAAGAACAAATGCAACAAGCCAGCTCAAGTAATTCAGCCGAGGGGGTCAAACCTCTAACAGAAGTAACTAATAGTTTCTTTTGCACACCACGGCGAACAAATAAAAATGCATGCCATGTCAACAATAGTACCCTATACCCCATACTTATCTGAAGAAAGATTAAAAAAACGGCTCAAACGAGATGGACTATGGACCATATAAACTATGGACCCTGAAAGACACTAAGCACTCCTACCTCCTACTAACTCACCATTGGCAGTGAAAAGGAGAAGGACTTACACTGGAGAATTTTTTTGCAATTTATTAAATATTTCAGGGCTTTATCTCCTGTGCAGCTGTTCTTCAGCAGTTTTCATGGAGTGCTGTGGGTGCTGTGGGCAGAATTAGCTCTCAGCTTTGAGAGTTTAACACAACTTTCTGTTACATTGTACATTGAAAAGTATGTATTAAATGTGTTAGAAGGCAAACGGACACAAATACTGAATTGCACAAAAAACTGAAGAATTAAAAGCATAAAAAGGGAAATAAAGAGTCATCTTAGTAAGTTTCAACACACATGTCAAAGGGAAACTAAGAAATAAATTCTGCACTTTGATTTACGCACAAACTCGTCACGGATCTGAATGACTTGTCTTAAGATACCTTGCATTTTATGCATTCCTACACTGGGAACTCAATTCTCTAAACTCACTTTCTAAACTCAAGAAAATACCTTTCTGGTGGATTTGCTGGCATCAGCACTGTCTAAAGGCTAAGCAGTAGTGGGATCCAGCTGGTCTGGGGGCTGTAAAAACACAGAAGTGCAGAGACAGTCCTTGCCTTGAAAAATCTGCAATCCAAACAGGACACAAAAACTGAGGGAATTGTTAAAATCCAGTATATTAGGAAAGGCTGAGGAAAAAAAGGAGGCTCTAGACTGTATTGAGCTGGGGCGCAATACTGAATCACGATGTTCAGTAATGTGCTTCTGCAGCTTCTCATCTTTCCTCAAATGGCTGGAAGTTTCTCTTTAGGTAACTCTCAAGTGACATCTCCTCTTGTATCAGCCACAACAAATCCATACATTTCTTGAACACTCTCCCTTGGTTTTTCCACCTTGAAATTGGCCCAACAGAACGGATGTGGATGGTGGCTGTGTCCTGGAAGATCTCCTCTGCTTGCATGCAAATCCCACACAAAGTAAGAAAATTAACAAATAGTGACTTCTTGATTTAGTGTATTGTCCCGGTTTGAAGTAAAACCGAACCAATTTTCTGTTCTGTAACTTTACATCCTAGCTAGGCCTCCTCTAACTCTCTGAAATTAACGGCATATTGTGGAGAAAACTGCTCGTTCTCAGAGTGATAAGACCAATGTTTGTGCTCCATGCCAAGGAATGGTATGCAGGGAGGCCCTTGCTTATACTTATTGCTATAACAACCAAGGTCAGCCAATTTCGTTATTTGCCCCCTTAGAGGGTCGGAAACGGAAAAAACGTAGAGGGGTCACATCGGTGGGGAGGAGCGGACAGGACAGGTGACCCAAACCTGACCAACTAGGGTATTCCATCCCATCTGCCCCATGCTCAGTATAAAGGCTGAGGGATCAAAGGGTCAGCCCCTTTCCTGCGATGGCCGACGTCCAGAGAAGACTCTGTCTGTTCATCTGCCTTTGATCCCGATCCGTGTGTTCCTGACTCCAGAGCTGGAATCCAGTTCCCATTCGTCACTGAGTCCAGTCTGGGACCTCCCCAGTGCCTGCCGGTGATGTGACTGTCATCCTGGGAACTTGATACGGTTTTGTATATATTGTATCTATTTCATTATTTTTCTTCTTTATTTTTATTTTAATATTAATTTTTCATTAAAGTAGTTTAGTTCATTCTAAACTTCTGAATCTCCTTATCTCTTTCTCCTCCTCTCTCCTCTTTTAGGGGGGGGAAGGGGGGGGGAAGGGCCATCTGCCGGTCCGGTTTTGGTAAATTCAGCCAAAACCACGACAGATTTATTGGCGCCCAACGTGGGGCACGACGACTGTGGTTTGATAAGATTGCCTGAATAGTTTGAATTCCAGTTTGCTCAGGGAGAACCGATAGCTTTCACCATGTTGTACCTACAGAATATTGTGTATGGTATTTTTAGAGAGCTTTGTATGAAGTTCATTGACACAGTGGTGTTAAACTGGCCGAATATATTGAAAGGTTTGTTTTTTGTGTTTGGATGCGGTGGGTCAAGCGTGCTGTATTCGTGTGGATGTGCCTCCAGATGTATAATGTGGTCAGTTGGATTGCTATGGTACCTGCATATCTTGGGCATCATGTGATGGATTCTGTTGCTAATCACACTTTCGATTTTCGCTGGGGAAAGTTTACCTTGCCTCTTAGTGATTATCCCAAAGTGATACCAACGGAATTAGGGGATGAAAAACCTGTGGGCTCTTTGGAGAATGATTGTGATTATTGTTACGGTCACTTAATTGTAATAGTGGTGTCGATTTCACTGAATGTAATGCAGGCAGTACTTGCTATGAAATGTCAGTGCAGAAGTGAGCGTTGTGTGACATGCACTATTGCTGCTCAGACACAAACAGAACCAGCCCCGGCCCCGGCCCCGGCCCCGGCCCAAGCCAAGCCAGCGGCACCGGCCAAGGCCACGCCGACACCGGTGCCAACGGCATCGGCTGCTCCCCCACAGCCACCGGCACAAGCCAAGGCTCCGGCCCCGGCGAAAGCCACGCCCCAGCCCGGCCCGGCCCCGGTCACTCCGCAGCCGGCGGTAAAAGTGGCTCCGCCGCCCGCACCCCCCGCATCCCCGTCGCCAGCCCCTCCTACGCCCGCAGCTGCACCGGCTGCTCCGGCCCCGACAGCCAGCGCTGCCACTGCTCCAGCTCCCAACCCGAGCACTGCCGCTCCCCCAGCGCCAGCAGAACCGGCACAAGTTGCTCCGGTGACCAGGAAGCAGAAAAAGAGGTCGGCTCGGTCCCCTGCTCCTTACGACAAGGACATGCCCAAGCTAGAGAGCTCGGGAGAGGGTTCCTCTGATGAAGATGCAGGACAGGGTCCGTCTGGTGTAGATAAAGGAAAACCCCCTCTTACAACACAGTCAACCAGTTGGGCAGCCCCTTCTCAGGTAGATAGGGGAGAGGGTCCTTCTCAGCCAGCCTCGATACAGGATGATGCCTCAGATGTAGATGTAATTATTAACTCTTTGTCCTTAAAGGATTTGCGAAATCTGAGGAAGGATTTTACTCGTCATGATGGGGAGCCACTTCTCTCTTGGTTGCTCCGATGCTGGGACAGTGGAGCTAATTCCATAGACTTAGATGGTAGAGAAGCCAGCCAGCTGGGAAATCTGGCCAAAGAGGGAGGTATTGATAAAGCGATTGGGAATAAGGCAGAGGTTCTCAGTCTCTGGAGGTGACTGTTATCAGCTGTAAAGAGCAGATATCCCTTTAAGGATGATATCCAAAGCCGTCCAAGGCAATGGACCAGCATGGAGAAAGGTATTACATACCTGAGAGAACTGGCTATTCGAGAAGTGATTTATGGTGATTGGCAAGTGACTATAAATCCTGATGAAATGCCATGTCAACGACCTTTGTTGAAAAAGTTTGTGCAGAGTGCACCGTCAGTGTATTCCCACACTTTGTCAACAATGGTCTGGGGAGCATCTGATACTGATACACCAACTGTAAATGAGGTTGCTGATAGGGTGCGACAGTATGAAGATAGTCTCTCTCGTCCCATCGGTGTTGCAGCAATAGAAAACCTGACTAAGAAGATGGCTGAACAGAATAAGGCACAGAATGAGACAATAGAGAAAATGACCAAGGCAATAGTTGAGCAAAACGACACAATTTTTCACAAACTGCTTGAAAAACTTGCTGAGATTGGGAGAGAATCTTACTCTTCTCCAGCTCAGGCTCAAGTTGCAGCTCAGGCTCAAGTTCCTGCTCAGATCCAAGTTGCAGCTCAGACTGAGGTGCCTGCTCAGACCCAAGCTGCAGTTAAGACCAGAGTTGCAGCTGTTAAGAAAAAACGCCCTCCTATGAGACCAACCAAAGGGAAACAGGACTCGTTCCGAGGTTTCCTGTGGCTTTGCCTCTGCAATAATGGAGAGGACATGAGGAGATGGGATAAAAAACCTACTTCAGCCCTGCAGGCACGAGTGCTTGAGTTGCAAGGTAAAGCAAACAGAAGAAAGGATGGTTACATGAATATGGCTGCTCCAGTTCAGAATATGCACTGCCCCTGTCCAGACAGGAACTCACCTTGCAATTGGAGATGCTGTCCTCAGCATTAGGGTTGCCCTGCCTCCAGCCAGGAGGAGGAGAGGGATAACCGAGTTTATTGGACTGTGTGGATTCGATGGCCTGGCACATTAGAGCCACGAAAGTATAGAGCCCTGGTGGACACTGGTGCACAGTGTACCCTAATGCCATCGAATCATAGAGGGACAGAATCAGTTACTATTGCAGGAGTGACAGGAGGATCTCAAGAACTGACTGTACTGGAGGCCGAAGTGAGCTTGAATAAGAATAAATGGGAAAAGCATCCTATTGTAACTGGCCCAGATGCTCCGTGCATCCTTGGCATAGACTACCTCAAGAGAGGGTATTTCAAAGACCCGAAAGGGTATCGGTGGGCTTTTGGTATAGCAGCTGTAGAGACTGAGGGTGTTACACAGCTGTCTACCTTACCTGGCCTTTCAGACGACCCTTCTGTGGTAGGATTGCTGAAGGTTGAAGAACAGCAGGTACCACTTGCTACTTCCACGGTGCATCGACGACAGTATCGCACTAACCAAGATTCTTTGATTCCCATTCAGAACCTGATTCGTCGGCTGGAGACTCAAGGAGTGATCAGCAAGACTCGCTCACCCTTTAACAGCCCGATATGGCCAGTGCGCAAGTCTGATGGTGACTGGCGTCTAACAGTAGACTATTGTGGCCTGAATGAAGTCACACCACCACTGAGTGCTGCTGTGCCAGACATGCTAGAACTGCAATATGAACTAGAGTCGAAGGCAGCCAAGTGGTATGCTACAATTGACATTGCTAATGCCTTTTTCTCTATTCCTTTAGCAGCAGAGTGCAGGCCACAGTTTGCTTTCACCTGGAGGGGTGTCCAGTACACCTGGAATCGACTGCCCCAGGGGTGGAAACACAGCCCTACTATTTGCCATGGACTGATCCAGACTGCACTGGAGAAGGGTGGAGCTCCAGAACACCTGCAATACATTGATGACATCATTGTGTGGGGTAATACAGCAAAGGAAGTTTTCAAGAAAGGTAAGAAGGTAATTGAGATTCTTCTGAAAGCAGGTTTTGCTGTGAAAAGAGGTAAGGTCAAGGGACCTGCACGAAACATCCAATTCTTGGGAATTAAATGGCAAGATGGTCGTCGCCAGATCCCAATGGAGGTGATTAACAAAATAACAGCTATGTCCCCACCTACTAACAAAAAGGAAACACAAGCCTTCTTAGGCGTTGTGGGATTCTGGAGAATGCATATTCCAGGTTATAGTCAGATTGTGAAACCTCTCTATGAAGTGACTCGAAAGAAAAATGAGTTTGTGTGGGGTCCTGAGCAACGACAAGCCTTTGAACAAATTAAACAGGAGATTGTGCGTGCAGTAGCACTTGGACCAGTCCGAAGAGGACAGGACATTAAAAATGTGCTGTATACTGCAGCTGGAGATAATGGCCCTACCTGGAGCCTATGGCAGAAAGGACCAGGGGAGACTCGAGGTCGACCCCTGGGATTTTGGAGTCGAGGCTACAAAGGCTCCGAGGCCAACTATACTCCAACTGAGAAAGAAATCTTGGCAGCATATGAAGGAGTTAGAGCTGCTTCAGAAGTAATTGGTACTGAAGTACAGCTCCTCCTGGCGCCCCGATTGCCAGTGTTAGGTTGGATGTTCAAAGGTAAAGTTCCTTCTACTCATCATGCCACCGATGCTACCTGGAGTAAGTGGATTGCCTTAATCACACAGCGAGCTCGAATAGGAAATCCAAATCGTCCAGGAATTGTAGAAGTGATCACAAACTGGCCTGAAGGTGGAGATTTCACAATGCCACCAGAGGAGGTGGTAACACGTGCTGAGGAAGCCCCGCCATATAATGAACTCTCAGATAATGAGAAACAGTATGTTTTGTTCACTGATGGATCTTGTCGTATTGTAGGAAAGCATCGAAGATGGAAAGCTGCTGTATGGAGTCCTACACGACGAGTTGCAGAAGCTACTGAAGGAGAAGGTGAATCAAGTCAATTTGCAGAGGTAAAAGCTATCCAGCTGGCCCTAGACATTGCTGAGCGAGAAAAGTGGCCAATGCTCTATCTTTATACTGACTCGTGGATGGTGGCAAATGCTCTGTGGGAATGGTTAAAACAATGGAAGCAGAGCAACTGGCAGCGCAAGGGTAAACCCATTTGGGCTGCTGAATTATGGCAAGATATTGCTGACCGGCTAGAGAAACTAGTCGTGAAAGTACGCCATGTAGATGCCCACGTACCTATGAGTCGAGCCACTGAGGAACATCGAAACAATCAGCAAGTGGACCGAGCAGCTAAGATTTTCCAGACAGATTTAGACTGGGAACATAAAGGTGAATTGTTCTTAGCTCGATGGGCCCATGACACTTCAGGTCATCAAGGAAGAGATGCAACGTACAAATGGGCTCGTGACCGAGGGGTGGATTTAACCATGGACGCTATTGCGCAGGTTATCCACGACTGTGAAACATGCGCCGAAATCAAGCAAGCTAAAAGGTTAAAACCTTTGTGGCATGGAGGTCGGTGGTTGAAATACAAGTATGGGGAGGCTTGGCAAATCGACTATATCACACTCCCTCAAACCCGCCAGGGTAAGCGTTACGTGCTTACAATGGTGGAAGGAAGCACCGGATGGTTGGAAACCTATGCCGTGCCCCATGCCACTGCCCGGAATACCATCCTGGGCCTTGAAAAGCAAGTCTTGTGGCGACATGGTACTCCAGAAAGAATTGAATCTGACAATGGAACTCATTTCAAAAACAATCTTATAAGTAGCTGGGCAAAAGAACATGGTATTGAGTGGATATATCATATTCCCTATCATGCACCAGCTTCTGGAAAAATTGAACGATACAATGGATTGTTAAAAACTACCCTAAAAGCGATGGGTGGTGGATCCTTTAAAAATTGGGACAAGCATTTAGCTCAAGCTACTTGGTTAGTTAATACCAGGGGATCCATCAATCGAGGTGGTCCTGCTCAATCAGACCTTTTACATATTGTAGAAGGGGATAAAGTCCCTGTGGTGCATGAAAGGAATATGCTAGGGAAAACTGTATGGGTTTTTCCTGCCTCGGGCAAAGGCAAACCCATTCGTGGGACTGTTTTTGCTCAAGGACCTGGATGTACTTGGTGGGTGATGCTGAAGAATGGAGAAGTTCAATGTGTACCTCAAGGGAATTTGACCCTGGGTGAGAATACTTAATTCTGAGTATGATGTTAGTTGTTTACAATACTAACAGTGTTCTATAAGTGTTTTTCAGGATGACACTGCAATGATGAAACCTAGCCGGATTGATCAAGTGGCGTCTAGTAAAACTTCTCCGAGATGGACATGTTACCCATGGGCACGAACCACAATGAATTTCACACTGTCTTTCCTACCCTGAGAACCTGATCTGCTGTGAAATGGACTTAAGCTTTTGTATATAGAGATAAATTATAACTGAGTGATTTACATATATCTATCTATATATGTATGTATGTATAGATTTTAGAGATGATAGTAGTTGTAATCTAAGCATGATGCAAATGGTATGGAATAAGGGGTGGAATGTCCCGGTTTGAAGTAAAACCGAACCAATTTTCTGTTCTGTAACTTTACATCCTAGCTAGGCCTCCTCTAACTCTCTGAAATTAACGGCATATTGTGGAGAAAACTGCTCGTTCTCAGAGTGATAAGACCAATGTTTGTGCTCCATGCCAAGGAATGGTATGCAGGGAGGCCCTTGCTTATACTTATTGCTATAACAACCAAGGTCAGCCAATTTCGTTATTTGCCCCCTTAGAGGGTCGGAAACGGAAAAAACGTAGAGGGGTCACATCGGTGGGGAGGAGCGGACAGGACAGGTGACCCAAACCTGACCAACTAGGGTATTCCATCCCATCTGCCCCATGCTCAGTATAAAGGCTGAGGGATCAAAGGGTCAGCCCCTTTCCTGCGATGGCCGACGTCCAGAGAAGACTCTGTCTGTTCATCTGCCTTTGATCCCGATCCGTGTGTTCCTGACTCCAGAGCTGGAATCCAGTTCCCATTCGTCACTGAGTCCAGTCTGGGACCTCCCCAGTGCCTGCCGGTGATGTGACTGTCATCCTGGGAACTTGATACGGTTTTGTATATATTGTATCTATTTCATTATTTTTCTTCTTTATTTTTATTTTAATATTAATTTTTCATTAAAGTAGTTTAGTTCATTCTAAACTTCTGAATCTCCTTATCTCTTTCTCCTCCTCTCTCCTCTTTTAGGGGGGGGAAGGGGGGGGGAAGGGCCATCTGCCGGTCCGGTTTTGGTAAATTCAGCCAAAACCACGACATGTATATCACATCTCTCCCTCTCCCCTTCACATTTGCACCATTACTACTGCAAGTCACTGAAGAAGAGAAGTTGTTTCACTGCCGTTTCCAAATGCTTCAAACCCTGACAAGGAACCTCTATGTATGCCTAAAACATACCAGAGGTCCCAGCTGTTCGAAATATCCTGAGAGCTTTTGGAGTGAGCTGTTGGAGTACATGCCTGACAAAGTGGATTTGCCAAGTAGTGATATCGGGATGATGAGACTCAATTTTTTTATTTTATCTTCAAGAGATTCTTCCAGTGTCAACAGAGAAGGGCCACAAAAATACTCAGGTCAAATGCTTATGTGACAAATTGGTTAGCACTGGCATTTGCACTTCTGCAAGAAGTGTTAATGCTGGGAGACCTCCTGCTGATCTCAGGAAGCAGGAACCAGGAAGCACACTTTGAAATGTAAGCAAAAGGAGAGTTCAGCACAACTGAGAAATAAGGTGTCCAATTATTGCAACAAGCCAGATATCTTTAGCCAAAAGACTAGGGAGGTTCTACAAAGCATACATGTGGTACTGCAAGAGGAAATGCACCACAGAGGAAATCTGAGTATAGCATGTAAAGACATGTTGGGCTACATGAACATGGATGCAGCTAATGAGTGACAGGTCCATGGAGGTTGACTTATGCTTGGCATAAGGATAAAGCAATTAGCCGATTAAGAAAATTACATTCGATGACAAGAAGTAATAATGGTACAATTTACTCAAACCGATTTTACAGATACAAAAGGAAACCATAAGCCTGGTCTCTGTTTCATTGCATTTCACTGGATGCCCTGTGCAACTAGAAAGATGAAGCTCCTATTTAGGAATGATCAGGATCTCTGCCAGCAGCATATGAGATTCATAGCTGAGCACCTCTGCAGATAGATACACATTTCAGGTGAAATTCTATAATGATTGTTCAGTACATTAAATGTTTACATTATTAGTACCTCACTGCTTGATTTTTTTATGTATCACAATAAGTGATTTTGTAGGGAAAAATCCTCTTAGTTTTTTGCACTGATGAAATAGTATAATTTCTACTACAAAAAAAGCACTGAGCAAGAGAGAAAACTAGAACGCGATAAATTGAAGGGGAGGTCTGAGAAAGACCCGAGATAGCTCTATGAAATCTTCTACTGCAGCTACCAATAGAAGCATTAGGGTAAATAGATTAGAAGGTGGATCACTGGCTCCAGTAATTTGTAATAGTAAGAAATAAATACACGCAGAAAAGTTTCCTCCCTGGGGCTGGCAGGCGAGGTATCCTCAAGGCTATGTGGCTGGTGGACTGCAATATGAAAAAGCTGTCTATGCAGGGAAACTTGAAAATCTTCATTGCCTCTCACAACTGGTGAATCTCTCGTGCGCCAAGGAGTACTAACTCTCCATGGTCAAAGTACACCAATCCTGAATTAAATGTGTTCTTCTGTCACCTGGAGGTATCTGCACCGCCATGATGACATTTGCTGACACAATCCAGTCTAACTAATTATGGACTTGGGTAATGACATAATGACAGGGATGACACCTGTTCCTGGTCTTTGTTTATGCCATTTGTATAAGAGGGTCTCAGACCTTTTCTTTTTGATGTATGTTGAATACAATCTTAGTTGTCACTCTGTTCAAACAAACCTTCTAATATGGCTTGAAAAATTTATTGGATGAGATATTCATCCTCATCTTTGCCTTTCCACAGCAGATGTAGTGACTGAGGACTTCCATACAGTTCCTGGAGATATCAATAAAGACTTGATAGCAAGGAAGTTGAATTGTCACAAACTCAAGAACAATAACTACAAATGGGTATATCTTGATTGAATGCCAATGTTTAAACAGGAAAACTACATCCAATTCCCAAGACAGAGCAACAGCAAAGACAGACCAGTCACAGAGGTCTCCCAAAATAGCACAGGGTACAGATGGAGCCACACAAATGCTTCTACCATAAGATATTTTTAGTGTGCAACAAATTTAATGAAGTTTAAAACAGAAGCATCAAGTGACATATTGTCATACCAATTAAAACTAATGTCCAGGTGAAATGAATGTGAACGTATGAAAACATATGTGAATGCTGTTCATTTCAAAGCCTCTATTACTTGCCGTTACCCTACATAAAGATGCACAAGATTTCCAGTAACAGAGATCATTATTCAAAGCCTAGCCAAACACTGGGAAATAGCCAGAGAGATTATGACATAACTATCCACATCCTGGACTAAGAATTTCAAAACAAAAAAGCCACTCACATTGTTATTTATGCCGAAATATTACCCAACTTTTCTACCATTTCTGAGTTCCAAAATACACTAATCATCTTCACAGGAATACGTTATTTATTTCATTTTAACAGTTTTCACATACAACGTCCAACTGAGGAAGGAATACTGAAGAAAAACATGTTAGGAAAAAGTACCTAAAGAGCAGAATGCTCCTGATGGGTTTGATTTACATCTGAATGGGTTTAGCATCAGCATTTGGAAATTGCAAAAGTCTATATTCCTCTCTCCAAACTCAAGTTTTTCAGCTCATAAACCTTTTTGGGCTTTATAACAGCTTGCTTTGCAGTGTCTTCTGCATCCCATGTGCTAGGGGGATGGGTTTTATTAATATTAATAGAAAATTATAGAAGCCAAACTTTGTGAAGCCTGACCCAAATATAGAGGATACTACCTCAGAATTAAATACATCCAAAGATGACATCCAACATCCAAAAGAATTAAATACATCCAAAAAAATTTCACCAAACTCCAAGGTGAAAGTTGCTATTTGTACCACAAACAGTAACACAAATAAAAAAACCTGACCTCTATAAACATGGGATCACCTTGGCTGTGGTCCTAACTCAGAGAAGAGAACATGACAGTGAAGGTTTCAGAGATGAATGCAGTCACTGTATGACGTGGAAAGCAGTGAGGGAAGGGAAGCAGAGCAAGTGAGAAATATTTTTCCCATTTTCCATGATGTGGTGGGTTTTTCTGATATCTAAAGTATCAAAGCCCTATTAACAAATCTTAGGACACTGAGCATAATGTCATGTAAGTCTGATATTTAACCTTTATCCATTCTCAGAGTTACATACCATACCTTTTTGAATACAGAACAGAAAGTAAGGTTCTGTGACTGCTTTTGCTGAATACTTGTTGCATAATGTGGGCAGATACCCAGCTAAGCTTTGTATTCTGCGTCCATGAAAAAACCTAACAAGGCACCTTCTACCTGCTCGTGTAGAAGAGAACTGCTGTTATACACATCAAAACTTTAGAGACCAAAAAAGACATCTAGTGCTTTTAGGAAACAGTGAGCTACCAACTGCACGCCGTTGTCTCTTACTAACTCAGCACCAGTGGTACATCACTGCAGTGTATTCAATGGGTTACGCTGTAGCACCAGCAGTGATATATGCAGGATTGCCTTTATGATTTTCAGGTCACGTCAATCACTCCTAATGAAAAGTCCATTTAAAATTACATATCCTTTACATAAATTAATATCCTTATAAAGTGTAAACACTTCAGAGTGCTTACAATAACTATATTACTGTACAACAAAACTAACTCTTGTAAAAGGAAATAACTGAATTTCCTGATGTTGTTGATGCTCAATATTTCCAAAATAATAAAACTGATACTTCAACCAACTTTTGAAGTCTTTGAAATCAAGAGCTGCCACTACCTAAAACGTAAAATATTTGCTCTTCTCCAAGAAAATTACATAGCAAAACACAAACATTAATTTTTACCTTTTGATTTTAATACATCACCCACCAATTCAATACAATATGTTGTAGAACCTTTCACTCCTGCTATAGCTAAAAAAAAAAAAAAGCAACAGGAACAACTATGAGCTCTGAAGAGGAAATGTGATATCATTTTCTTATTGTTATCCAGAATGACATAGGATAGATGTGGAAACCCATCTTTGATTTTTTCCAGATGTCCATGGAACTGTATCAGCATTCCAGCTTTGTTTTATGTGGATGTGTATTCTGTGAACTTCCTTGCTCAGGATTCTCTTTTTTATCATATATGAGTGAATTTTGACAATGTTTCAGTGTGGACATGAAAAGTCATAAAAATAATTTTAAAATTCATGCATCATAGGTGTTGTGTAATCTAACTTGTGGAAAGGCCGTTGAGAGAACAGGATGGCAATGAACAGGTGGTATTTCACTCTCAAGGCAATGTGATTTCATGAGCTGAAATTTATTTTGGTATCATAAAAATATGATATGATGAGAGTACAGTAGTGGAAGATAGGGCCAGCCCTGCATGGCTGTAGAACTAATATATTGGACAGAATGATGGCTCACACCTATATGCCAACAAGACAAATCTTATCTCAGCCAATCTCCAAAAGTTTTCATTGACAAACTGCATAACATTCTTAATGCCACTTAGAGGTGTGACTGGAAAGTGTTGATTCCCTCCCCCAAATCTTGTTGAGGAAAGAGCTGCATGAGTAGTAGCCTGAAGGACTGCAGAAAAGCAAGGCAACCATGGACTCTGAGCTGCTCAATCAGAGATTGGTGGACAATACGCCTATATATCTGCTGACTTGTCCCCCTGCTTTTGTTCATCCCCTCTTCCTGCACATTTCATGACCACTGAGCATCTGACCAAGATGTACAAGTTCAACAAATCATTATCTCGGTTCAGCAGATAAAAGTGATTTACTGTGTGACAAATATATGCACTGCAGATAACAATAGTAGAATTATTTCCATTTTGATAATAAAATCATGGGCTTCTTTTTTTCCATTAGATGTCAAAGTATTGCATCCCCTGTAATCTTGTCTGTTCTATACCTCCCTGCACATTTTTGGAAGCACCCAAACTTGTCATCAAATAAATTGAGCTTCTACACCATTGCCCACTGCAGAGCACCTTTCTTCCTCACTAGTACTTACAGCTTTTAAAACTTTGAACAATTTCATGAAATTCAATTTTATTACTGAAAAAACAGTGCTGAAATGTCTCCCCCTTGCTTACTGAGGTTGTCTAATTGGGTAATTCAATCAGCCTGATTCCTGAAATTGCACAGGTTGCTGTGCAGTACTAAAACTTAATAATCACAGAAAGCTCCCGCTGTAATGAATGAGGCCCCTGAAGATGAAAATGTGCGTGTTTATGTAAACAGAAATAAATTAAGCACAATCTGATAGCAGTTTAAAAGGCATTCCTTGCCCCCTTCACACAGCACTGATTATTAGTGCCTCTGCTAGTCTTGTATTTTATTCTTAGGCAAACATAAAATATCAGATAGCCAAGAATAAGGTAAAGGTTAACTATGAAATAATGGGAACTGAGAAACCGGAAGTGTTACAAAGTTGGAACTGTTGCCATCGCAACATCAGTTTCCATTATTTTTCACTCTTGAGATGTTTGTCTGGGGTATCAGTTGCAATCTGGGCATCCCTACCTCACAGCTGCATGTATACAGAAAAAGTTAGCCACAAAAAAAACCCTCATTTTTTATCTCCTGTCTGTTAAAAAAGAGGAGGAAAAAAATGTACTGACGTATAAATAAGACTTTCACCAGTATGTCTTGTAATTCCACAAGTTTTATACTGCAGCTGTGTTTAATTAGCACTAGACCACCACACCCTCCAGGTGGACATAAGATTTTTAGGACCATTAAAATCCAGCTCAGCACCTAAATTAAGGACTTTATTTCTAAGAATGATGGTAAGTTGCTAGACTCTACAATGGAGCCTGTTCTGGGTGTAATTTGAGTCCTTTGACATTTATACAGTTGAGGTAAGAACATGAGTTCTCTCATGTAACATTACATTATTCACAGACAAACCTGTGGGGTCTAGAAGAATCAGGAATTTCCTGGAACCTGCTATGTAGCCATTTGTGCCATCGCCAACAAACTGCAGGGTCACAATCCGTGACCAGGTCAAACTCTGTTTGCTCTAAAGGATGAGTTAAAAATCATCCTTTTGCATTTCAGTGTTCTAAAATTGTCTGCCAAAAAGACCCCGAAAAAGAATTTGCTATATGACATTTCTTGGCCATAATGACTTTGTAAGGATGGTGATGCATGAACAAAATATACATAAAATGTTATCAGTTCTTATCACTGTGTTTTTTGGATTGGGGACTGGCTCTCTTTGTTTGAAATGTATAACTCCATACATAACAGAAAAATACCAGTAGGATCTTTTATTAAGTAATGTATTCTGAATTATGTTAATCCCAATTCCCCTCAGGAAAGGACTGAAGAATATTTTTATCAAGAATGACCTTTCTCTCTTCTACAGAGTATGGTAATAAATTGAAGATAATACACCCCCAAAAGCTTGAGAAAAGTCTTATCAGCCACTGGCTGGAGTGCATCATAAATGCTTTTCAATGTTTCACACTATTTCAGTGTGAAAATAGTGTTAAAATGGTTTTCAGTTTTAAAATAGGCATTTGGCATCTGTGATGATATTTGGAAATCAAGTTCATTCTCTGGTCACTGGACTCTGAGAGATAGTATATTCTACTCTCCTTATTTCTAGCACATAGAAATATGATTACAGTTTTGTCATGAAACTTTTTTCATTTACTACAACTTTCACTGATGCTGTTGAAAATCTTTCTGGTTTTGGTCTCGATGATGACTATAACATTTCTGGAATTCAAATTGTTGATTCCTTTAAACAAATCCTTAAAGGAATGTGATATGATAAAATGCAGCAGTAAACACAGTATATATGGATGGAAATGGTGCAATGCTCCAGATCCAGATATCAGGAAAATGGTAGAGTTGTAATGAAACAAAAGAGGGATGCTTAAGACTTTGGAAATCAAGTCTACCCTTCTAAATTCATCTAATGAGTTGTCTTCCTTCCAAAGATGTGAAGGGTGTTTTTTTTTTTCTTTTGTGAGTGTTAAGGATTTTTTTCTTATTTATTTTGCTCTGTGTTAAACATAAGCATGACAGATACGCTGCACACTGTTTATGTGAAAGGTGTAAGGCATCCTGTGTGGTTACTGAACCAGACTCATATATCTGGCAGAAATTGAAGGGAATTTTAAGACAGATTTTCCATTTGGAAGAAAATTTGAAGTGTGCAGGTCCACACTGTATTTGACCCAGGTTTAGGACTATGTTCTAACACACTGAGGCAGGAGAGCCCGCAATAGCATTTCAAGCCCAAGTCTTTAAAAAAACCATTTTTTTCCCAGATGGCTCTAAGCCATATTTATGCAAGCGATGCCTTTTGCTTTGTGTCATGGTGTGATTTGTTTTACGTCACAGATTGCATGGAACAGCTCAGTAAACCCCATCCTTGCAGCTCGTAGTTAACCATGAGTCAAGAGCTGGCTTTTGTCCTGAGCAGCCTCCAACCCAAGCTGCTCAGGGGAGCCCACCAACTGGGGGTGCTGCACCGCCAGGGACCACCCCTCGTAGCTGCTGCCCCCAGGCATGACACCTTGCCTGTGCTTGCAGCTGAGATGTCCAGCCATAGCAGAGTGGCTGTGGTGAGCAGCTGTCATCAGCTCAACTCAAATTTGCTGTTTGCTTCACAGCTGAGACCCAGGTCACGCTGCTGACCTGAAGTATCACGAGGCGCAAAAGGCTCAGACTCAGTGACCAAAACCCCCTCAAACTTACAATGTTGGCACAGGCAAATGTAAAGGCACGCTAACAAATAAGGTTTTCTAGAAATACTCAAAATGATTATGTGATGAAGAGCAACGCATAAAGATGTAAACAGCCAAACAGAAGAGACAAATCCCCAGAAATAAAGTGAAATATTTATTCTCAGTGGAAAGTATCTGTCTAAACAATGTCCAACATGCAAATATATAGTTTCCTATTCCTGAAAAATAATTCTACAGTAAGACTCCCCAGTAAAATATTTATGTTACAGTGATTTGAATGATCAACAAGGGAACATTTCAACATGGTGCTCTGCACCAGCCCAGAGATGCTGGTTGCTAAAGCACTGTGGTGTTGGTCCTTCCACACCCCATACTGATACAGCAAAACACTGCCAATGAGCCAGGATAACCACCCCAACAGTAGGGCTGCTGTCAGTGTGAAGGTCTAACCCCGTAGATAAGTTTTTTCACTGCAACTCTTTGTGCGAGCAGCCTGTTTCTGACTTTGCTGATCTTCAAAAACTTTTCATAATACAGAAAACAGGCTTTCTAGTAACTTGGGACTTAAAAGTAGTTGTCAATAAATGCTGTCTGATAAGATTTTCACAGAAAGGTTAAGCATATAACTAGGGGACAAGCAAGGGAGTGGCTACTTACAAAAATACAGAAGGCTACTCTTTGCACATTTGCTTCTTGATTCGTGCTATATTTTTGCTTCTTAACAGTGCTTAAAAGCACTAACCAAGAGTATAAATCAACAAAACAGTTACTCTCTTCTGACTTAATTTCCTTCACACATACATTCTGCTCTCCTCTCTGCTATTCAAGTTTTATCAAGTGCCTTCTCCTTCACAGCTGGCCTTGATTTCTGCCTTACATTTGCTACTTCAGGTCCTACCCTTAAGAGGGCAGAGGGAGACAGACAATAGCTACTTGATCCCTCCTACCAGCAGTCCCCAAAACAAGGTGATGGTGACGGTCACTCTTCTCTTCTACTACCCCACAGTCAGGTGTACTCATCCTAGCTACAACTGGGACACACAAAAGAAAACTGTCCAAGTCCGCATCACAGCATCAACAAGCATGCTGGGTGTTTCCTCAGGCGTAACATAAGAATACCTTCAGAAGTCCACCAGCTTCAGAAACAAGTAGTACATCCCATGGGCCACCCAGCAGTTTCCCAGCTCTTCTCTCCAACACAAATCTGACTGTCAAAACCACAAACTGTGAGTGGCAGTGAGAAGGTTCACTTCCCATGTCAGGTTCTCTTAAATGGAGGAACACAAATGAGTATGCTAATACCATTACAGCACAATTATATACATTATACAGAAGGTTTAATATATCAAAGGGTGAAAACTGCTATTTAGAATATTGCTCAGTTTTCACATGGCAGCATGTGAGTCCAGAAATAAAGACTCCATAAGTACAATGAACACCAACCTTCCGAACTGCTAGGCAGTAACACCCAGCAGGAAATTAAGCAGGACTTATCATACATGCCTAAGAAGCAATTACAGAAGCTTCTGTTTCCCCAGTCATAAATTTCCTGGATCCATAAAGTTGCACTAAAAGTGTAGATGAAATGTTGACATTCAATGTGTTCTGAATTAAAGGAAAATTAAATTTCATGTGTAGAATAAACTATTGTTGGAATTTTCTGGTGAGGGAAAAAAAAGCACACTAACACCTTTGACTAATTAAAAGTTTATCAGATCTGTTCCACATGCTATAGATTTCTGACTCTTGGAAACGCTGAACTGACAGTCAGAAATGGTCATTGGTAATAGTGTACAACCACATGCCTTTCTAAGACCTTGTATAACAACTGTATTTGTGCCACCACAACCTGCTCTCACAGTAGTTCTTATGGCTAAGCATTCTTTTTAGTCCCAAGTTCTCCTTGACTCCACAGAAAAATTCCTTTTTACATATTTAATGACTCAGACACTGCGTATCACCTATGCAAGAAACCGCACGCTATGAAACCAGAGAATGGTAGAAACTACATTAACTTTTTTTTGCCCTTTACGTCATGTCTCCTACCTTTCTGTCATTTGTTAGTTTTCAGAGGTACCTGTCATGTGAAGTAGTATGACAGGAGCTATGAATGCTCTACTGCAATCCCTGTGCGCGCTACCTGTGCTAATTTCTGAAGAATTTTCCCTCTCTCAGTGGAGATTTGGATAAATGGTTACTCGTTGCTATTAAGCTCATTATTCTGCGGGGTTAGTCACTGGTAAGAGGGAAGCTCTGAAGAAATCCTCCTCTCATTATTCTTTAAGCTGTGGTATCTTCATAAGCCCCGAGCCACACCGCCAGCTCCTGCTGCAAGTCATACAGTACAAACCACAGAACAGGAAAAGTCGCTTCTCAGAGGAGTTTACAAGCTAAGTCAAGGCAGGTTTTTTTTTTAATCCACATTGCACTGGGCGAATGGAAGAACCACAAAGAGACAGTCTTACTGCTTGGGATAAGAAGGATGAAATCCATATATTGACTTTTAATAAAGAACAGTAGTTTTCACAGTTCCCTTTCATTTTTATAAAGTTTTATTAGCCTGCATTCTGGAAACCTTTTCAGCTTCTCATATGCTGAGCCTTTAGTATCTTGCTAATAATGCAAGCAACGAAGCTTCACATAGCGTGGTAAGGACATACCACAAAGCCAAAACACATGAAGTAACTGATATATCATAAAAACTGAACAAAATGTCTTCCCAGGTAACTAGCTGTCTGTAATGATTTAATAGTCAATAAAGACTGTAGCTCGGGACTTCAAAAATATGCAGGTATCTGCATTCCATTAAAACTAGACTTTTATATTATGGGATTCAGTATTGTCAGTCTTACATGGGTGCTGGAGAGCATGCAGAATCTGTACAATCTCAGCTATTAAAATATTTGCATATAATTGTCTTTCCCCATGAGCTACCACTCCCCACTCTGGAACTGGTCTAGTTAAATGTCTAACACTGTAAATTTGTACTTTACTTGCTGAAGTAGACATCACAGGCTTAGAAAATGCTGAGTTCAACACATATATCACCTCAATGAAAGGTTATCCTGATTCTTCTGCAGTAATACAGCTCGTTGTTTTCATCCTACAAAAGCTTTGCTGTACTGGATATTCATTTCTGAAACTTTTCCTCTTGCTCCTTGTACAAGCACCACACAAGCACAACCTGACTTCTGTGATAATAGAAAGACCTGGTTCTGACACATTTAAAAGCATTCTTTTTACTCAGACTTTGGCCAAGATTATAATCTTTGAGATGACAAAGAAAAATATGATTAAAATGCAGATGTCCAGCAAGAAAATGCCCACTCTTAATGGAATAAAGGTTTGCTTTTAAACATACATTTTCAAACTGAGAAGCTTACAAATGATACACATTTTAGTTTCAACTACAATAGCCCACGGCAACTGCTGAAGGGACTAAACACTTCAGTGTTGACACATCTCAGAATAAAGAAATGTGAGAAAATGCAGGTATGAGGTCAAAAGAAGGGCTCAGGTTTGAAGTAGAACCTTGAATGTTGAAATGAAGAATTGATTAAACAGAAAAGGAACAGTATTTTATACGTAAGAGGAAGGTAACTGAAGGTCTCAACTCTGCAGCTAAAACAGTTGTCTAGAAAGTGCCTTGAGCTCTGCCTGGTCCATGAGAAACGGATTCGTTCAGTAGGGAAGAATGAGCTGCTTTGCCTGGAATATAACACTGGTTTGCTTAGGCACTGTACAATGTGGCTGTTACCTTTGATTTTAGTAAGAAAAATCATTCCAGAGGACATAGTGACTTTTTCAGTATCGAAAGGAAATGCTTACTTCGCCATGACTTCTGATCAAAAATGTTACCTTGTTACATAAACTTACTAGTTTTGTTATTGCCATTTGGATTAAATTGTCAAAATTATCCAGACAATTCAAGGTCAAGAAATTATCATAATACTTGTTTCATGAAATAGTATTTCAAATTTTCAATATTTTCAAAATATTTGTTTTCAAGGCAGCTTCTTGTGAAATGATGACAAGAGCCCATGAGATACGCTCAAACTCCAGGCAGGAGTTGGGCCAGTTAGCCATGATATATGAAAGGCCTGCATGAATCTGCGACCCACCTTTGAAAAAGAAATATGAAACTCTGTATGAAGCCTCTTAATATTTTGCCCCTTTACAAGTAAAACCAACATCTTTATTTCCAATGGGTAATAAATCCAACTAGAAATCATGGAATCATAGAATCGTTTAGGTTGGAAAAGACCTTTAAGATCACTGAGTCCAACCATTAACCTAACAGTGCCAAGTCCACCACTAAACCATGTCCCTTAGCACAATGTCTACGCATCTTCTAAATGCCTCCAGGGACAGTGACCCAACCACTTCTCTGAGCAGCCTGTTCCTATGCTTCACAACCCTTTAAGTGAAGAAATTTCCCCTAATATCCAATGTAAACCTCCTCTGGCACAACTTGAATCTGTTTCCTCTTGCCCTATTGCTTGTTACTTGGGAGAAGAGACCAACCCCCACCCAGCTACAGCCTCCTTTCAGGTAGTTGTAAAGAGTGATAAGTTCTCCCCTCAGCCTCCTTTTCTCCAGGCTAAACAATCCCAGCTCCTTCAGTCTTTCCTCATAAGGCTACTCTCCAAACCCCATACCAGCTTCGTTGCCTTTCTCTGGACCCACTCCAGCACCTCAATGTCTCTTTTGTGGTAAGGGGCCCAAAACTGGACACAGTACTCGAGGTGGGGCCTCACCAGTGCTGAGTACAGGGGGACAATCACCTCCCGGGTCCTACTCACCATGCTGTTCCTGATACAGGCCAAGATCCTGTTGGCCTTCTTGAATGTACAGATGCAGTACTTTGCAAAACCAGTACAACCTTAAAAGCATACTCAGGAGGGCATAAAAGACACGAAATCTCACCAGGTATACAGGAAAAAGTAATTATTCATTCTTATGAAAGGTTAGCTGGAGTCCCAAGTCTGAGCTTTCAATAAATGGTGAAACCTAATTTATTTGTACTTGGTATCGCTGCTTCCTAATATAACCCAAAACCTCAGGGACACACTTGTAGTAATGCAAACACAGGATGGTCTTTCAGCCAAGAAATCATTTCAAAATTTATCTAAAGCATAAAGTTATTATGATTCCACAATGGTGGCATGCACTTGTTTGACATTCACTCGGCATACTGGGGACAGAGAAGTATCTGAATTTAGTTCCCATGATCTCACAGAGAAGCTATCTAGGCAACTTGGTGCTTTAAGCCTATTATCCATTTTTCTACACGTAACCATTTTGTTAATAAAGCATTCAAACTGTAGACAGTAAACAAATGCAGAGATTCACAGAAAGTCTTCAGAAGGATTTCAAGGTATCCATTTCAGCTCCATCAGTTCTATTATTTGATGTATAAGAAAAACATCCAGAAATACCTGAAATGCCCCGTTTGGTGTTCTAACAAACATTGAATACAAACTTAATGAGTGAATAGTTGAACCATTCTTAGTTGTATTTCTCATGGACTAAAATACTGTTCTAAAAAAACGTGTTTCAGTAGATCCATCTGCAGAATTCAAGACCAAGAGAAGGTAGAGTCAGCACACAAAAAACATGGATGCACACCACTACAAATACGAGAAAAAGAAATCGGAGTATTTTTAGAGGCTGACTAAACACAAGAAGAGGATACACTTACAGAGGAGTAGTATGATGAGGAATAATTGCACTAATTTATTGGAAGTAAAGTTTAAAAGAACATCATGGAAAAAAATCCTGCTGGTGGAAATGCCATTCTTAAGGATGTTTAAAATTAGTCCTAGGAAAAAACTATAGCGTGCATACTGAAGAATGAGACTTCATATTACCTTGTGATCTAATTTTCAATTGCCTGTCTCACAGATTCTATACTCAAAAGACATTACCTAACCTAATAATCAGAATTTTATTCCATCAGAAGTACAAATTTAATAATGAAATCGTATTACTGCATGAATACTACTACATCTGAAAATCAGATTCTGTGTTATATGGAGATATCATCAGTGAAACAAGACTGATTACCTAGCTTTTGATGGCTTAAGAAGATTAGCTCAGTTCACGCTTTCTGTATTTCTTCTTTTCCTCTCATATATGAACTATGATTTTTAAAAGAAACTATCTGGGGGGTATTCAATGTTAGTTCCATACAATGCAGCTGTGGCTAACCAGAAATCTTTCATTAAGCTAAATAAGGAGCTCTAACAACAAAATTTTATTAGCACTAGGCAATACTCACAAGGCTCTGAAGGAACAAGGACCCTCTGTTGGCTAAACATTTTTAAACACCTCTACCAACCCACCAATATACGTCTCCTATACAGCTTAGAGAATGCTGTAGCATTTTGTAGTCATCCTGAAAGAGAAGGTACCTGAGCTCTAAAAGAGGAAGGGGAAAAAAAGAATAACAAAATGAAGGTGGTCAACATTCCAGAACTTACTTATCCTAAAGACTATCTATCAGCTGATTTTGAATAAATTAAGTCCAGGATAAGACCAGAATATTTTAAAATGAGCCTGAATTGCTACATGTATGCTTTGCTCTTGCAGATGGCCCAAATTAAACTGCTTCTAGATGTAAAAGATAAAGGGATGGTTGTTCTTCATTTCCAAAATGAAACTATAACTGTGTAAGGTTTAAGAGGTGATAGTTTGTATCACGCCTCTAATTCAAACATTTTTCAAGTGTTTCTATTACCAAAATGAAAATATTTTCAGAGCCTTTAATACAGCAGTGTGAAAAGAAAACCTAAAACCAGAAAATGATCTTTTGACTCAGAAGTTGGCATTTGAACATACTCAGACAGACTAGCCTACAGAATTTGAAGACAAAGGTATACCCGCCTCACTCATTTCTGAAACTGTTAGGAATTAGATTATTAAATACACAAAGGCAACAAATTCCAAAAAATACAGAATTAAGTAGAAATACTTATTCATTAATTTTTTGAGGTAAAAACTAGGGAGTTGTAGAATCAGCTTTAACTTCCCTGTAGGATGAAAGCAACACAGGGAACAATCACTCTAGGACCACATAAAATTTCATATACCTCATCATGGAAACAATAAGCAATTAAACATAAACTAAAATAATTGCAAGGTTTTTCTCCTTTCTGCTATTAGACTTTTTCCCCTTCTTCCTTGTACTGTCTTTTTATTCAGCCTCAAAAGTAGTGTACCAAAAGTGCACAGCTACACTACTCACTCTCACTTCATTTACATGAGGGCAATATATGTTTTAATTTATTTAAACTCAGGGAGATATTACAGTTCCAGCAAAATCAAAACAAAGGTTAAATTTAAAGGAAAAATAAAACATTTTAGTATATCCAAAACCCCTTAAAGGTGATATTTGCAGATGGGCCCTATAAGAGGGGCCACAAGCAAATTGGGAGATACAATTCAGAACAGTCTTGATGAAACTATTTTTAAAATAAAGGGGGGGACACACTTAAATTTCCCTTATAACATATAAATGTTCACCTACATAAATATGGGATTAGAAATAATAGTATGTTCTGCAGAAAAGGATTTGTGGGCTACAGTGAATCACAAATAAATTGTGAGACAATGTTACCATTGCAAAAAGTACCATGGAGTAATACATCACCAGGGAGTGTCACTTGCAGACACTTGGGTAACTGTTAAACTTCAGTATGTGCTAGTAAATTCTCAGCTGAAATACTGCCTAGCTTTGGGCACTGAACTTCAAGAAATACGTGGACCACTTCGAGAAAATAGAAGTAGACCAAGAAGGTCTTATCCTCAGCAAGAATAAAACTAATCTCTTTCTTCGGAAACAACCCACAGAGAAAGTTTGGAAGTACTGAAGTTGTATAAAGAGAAGAGAATGAGAGAAAAGAGTACATATAACAGACATGACTGCAGCCTTCAAATACATAACCAATAAGCATAAAAACTATCAGAAAGTTTTTCTCCATTTCTACATCAGGCTGAAGGAGGAAGACAGGATATTTTGACTAATGGGAGAAAAACTTCCTAATGATAAACATCAGAAGAGACTGCAGAATATTTCCAGTGGAGGACACAGGGCTTAAAAGTAAGATAAACATCTGTAAAAAAAAAGGTTTATTAATAGTTGATCCGAGTCTGGATAGGGAAACAGAAAACTCCCGTCTTCCAGTCGACCCTTCTTACTGAGTGAAAAGAGTTGAATAAACATTAACAGCTAACTCTAAAATGCAGAGATCATAACACTGGGCAGACGCTATGGGCACAGTGCTGTCGTTTCTCCAGCTATGGCTTAGCACACTGCTGTAGTCAATTTTGCAAAGCATTATTCATATAGCCAGGGAACAGGAAATACAGTGGGGCTGTGTCACCAAATAATTACAAGCAGAAGTACTAGCAAAGCACTTTCTGGAGTGGGAATTCAGTCTTCTCACCTACACAGTACCATGTATACTCTGGTGCCATTTAATGACAATAATTGATCTTATTGCCTGATCTGGCAAAGACCTTGGCCTTTTCTGTCCCCTTCATTCACAATGGTCTTTATACCTTCTTTAACTTCTCCTTCAGCAGCCTCGGACTCCAGCATCCATAATGCCTGTATCACGTTCCCCTCTTCATTAGCTTCAACTGAAGCTCACCGACTATAGCCGTACCAGTAATCTAAATGGTGCTAGTTTATTCTGCAAACGTATTCAGGCACTGAAATTCAACAGCTGAATTTTTCATGTTGCTAAACAGTTAAAATAATCTTGGAACAACTTTGGTCAGCCAACTTCTCTCCCAAACAAGACAGGCACAGTTTGAGACTTCCTGTGGGACAAATACCATTCCCAACAGGCAACTTCAACCCACCCTCTGTGCCCAGGAGGCAAAGACACTTAATGGGGAGGACCTGAGTCATCTCATCTCGGCAACCAGAGCAATCTGAAGCACATTTAATGTACTGCTACAGCCATACCTGCTGCCCTGTGAGGCCCCAGGTAAGGAAATCATTATTAAAGGCAGATACAATAGAAGCTATTGCACTCAGCAACTGTTAATAAACAGGCAGAAATGGTACATTCTGTCTGTTTCTTAAGGAGTGGACTCTTCAGGATGAAGTAATTCTTTTAATCAGTGACAATGAGCAAGCAGTGTGCTCTTGTGGCCAGGAAGGCCAATGGAATCCTGGGCTGCATAGGGAAGAGTGTGGCTAGTAGGTCGAGGGAAGTCATTCTCCCCCTCTACTCTGCACTGGTGAGGCCACAACTGGAATACTGCATCCAGTTCTGGGCTCCCCAGTTCAAGAGGGATAGGGAACTACTGGAAAGAGTCCAGTGAAGGGCAACGAGGATGATTCAAGGATTGGAGCATCTCCCTTATGAAGAAAGGCTGAGAGAGCTGGGACTCTTTAGCCTGGAGAAGAGAAGGCTGAGGCGAGACCTTATCAATGCTTAAAAGTATCTGAAGGGTGGGCTGAAGAAGGGAGCCAGACTCTTTTCAGTGGTTGCCAGTGAGACGACGAGGGACAACGGGCACAAGCTGGAACATAGGAGGTTCCACTCAAATATGAGAAGAAACTTCTTTATGGTGAGGGTGACAGAGCCCTGGAACAGGCTGCCCAGGGAGGTTGTGGAGTCCCCTTCTTTGGAGATTGTCAAGACCCGCCTGGATGCAGTCCTGAGTAACATGCTCTGACATGCTCTGGGCAAGCCTGCTTCGACAGGGGAGTTGGACTAGATGATCTTTATGGTCCCTTCCAACTCTAAAAATTCAGTGAAATTCAGTGAAATTCCCACTGGAGATCCCAATTCCCACTACAGGAGGAAGAAAAAAGGCAGTGGTTTCACCTCTATCTTGGACAGTTAGGAACTCTCTACTGATACAGTGTCTAGCCGATACAATTACTCTAATCTAAGTAAAAATCATGTATTTTTAGTCATAAGAATGTTAAACAGATATAGGAGAGGAACTAATTCAGTTCACTTAATCAGTAATATACATTTTTGAAAAAAATAAAATATATTTTTAAGCTCTGAAGGTCTGATTTGAACCGACAGAGCCCAAGAAATTCCAGTTAAAACTGATATTTCATAAACACAATTATTCCTTTTACTTTAAGAAATGGTTTGAGTTAAAGGTGAAATGGTAACGCTTGCTCCAAGTTTCCTGAGATTTTGTTACTTTAAGTCAAGTGCTTTACTTCACATAAGGTTTCTTGTGTTGAATTGTCGTACAACTGTTTACTCAAGTGGCAGCAGCATACTCTGCGATAAATTAAATGGACATTTATCAAAGGTAAGTTGACAGGTTTAAATGTTAAATGTAAGCATTGTAAGACAAGTACAAATAGTTTCTACCTGGAGGTTACATATCCAAATCACTGGATGGATATTTTAATTAACTTCTGCACAATAAAGAATGTTTGCTTTTGAATTATTGAAGAACATTTCCTGAGAGAGGAAGATACAAAATGTCATGTAATATATTTTCAAGTAGTGTTTACATATAAATAGAAATTGAAAGTCCTTCTTCCCATACAACACAGGCAAGAGAGAGACAAATACTGTTTAGAAACATAAATCTTGGGGTCAAGACTTAAATTAAACAAACAACTTAAGAGGGTTCCATCAGACACAGGCATAATACATGGGTAGAGGCGTTCTTATTACTGTATCTCATTTTCTTCTTAATATATTGAATTATGATCTAATAACACAAATGTCTAGACACCTCAGGTTCTGAGGGTATTTTGAGAAAGCTTAAAAGATGAAGACATACAATAGTCAGTGCTAAACCCAAAGGAAATGCATCTCTGGTGGGAAGAAATAGTTAATACACTTCTCTCATTTCTTAAACCCATCCAGTCTTCTTGTCCTACTAACAGTAATTCTTCAGACAACAAGCTTGGAAAGGCAACAAGCTTAAGGAAACAGAAGCAATTTGCAACCCACAGGAGCACAATGCGAAGTGCCTTCTCATCAACGCTTCACCTTTCAAACCACTGAAGCATTTGGACAGTTAAAATGCTAATAAAAACCAAAAGGTTTTACTCACAGTTAAAACCAGGTTGAATAGTTTTTCCAGCTTCAAGACTGTTTATTGTAATCTGAAAGATGATGTGCAGCAGCAGAAATGATAGACTGGTGAAACACAGAGATTTTAATAATCGTCCTGTATGCCCTAAAAGACAAAATATACATACATAAAGTTGGTGAATTTCTAAACATTGCTTAAAGGTTCTCAGTATTAAATCAGTAAAAGTATCCTGACCAAGGATATTTCTACAAGTCGGTCCCGATTATGTGTGATTGCCCCTTAAGAGTCAACATCATAGCAAAAACCATACTTAAATTATAGCATCTTTGAGTACTTTTTAATCACAAACCTCAATGATTGTTATTACTAATACTTCCTTTTACTTTTTGGATTAAAAAAAATTATGTTTCTCGTGTCCAGACAGTAACTTTACATCAATAATAACATCACAACGCTTATCATCATGTTACCTAGTACAAAGACAAAATATGGATGATACTTCAAATCTTGAGAAAATAAAAACCTGTTAATCTAATTACTCATTCCAAAAAAAATTACATGGGCGGGGGCATAACAGCACAAAACCCTCAGTTTGGCTCAGTGGCACAGACGTACTCCAAATGAATGCTTTGCTTTGTGCAGACTGCCCTCTTCCTCATCCTTTAGAAGCTTTTGGAAATAATTTTCAGTAGACACTGAAGAATCTTGTGCCAGATACACTTGGTCATAATTCCTCTATGATTTATTGGATATCTATAGCCAAAACCCAATAGAAAATGTTTAATGAAGACTTAGAAAATGCCTTATAAATCCTCTAGGAAACATTCAGCTTCATCACAGGCAGCCAAACTTGCAAGGTATGAATAAATAAAGTAAACCATTAGTATTTCAGAAAATATGCATCTTTAAGACAAAGTTTTATTGCCGATAAAAGACAACATTAAATATCACCCTACTTGACCTATCTGCAGTAAAAGTTCTATTTCCAAAGTATTTTATACCTAGATTTTACACCACATGCTTCATGCGTTTGAGGGTTATTTTTTTAATTTACAGATTACAGACCAGCACTGCTGGAGTTCTTACCCAAGGTTACAAATAAAGCCAAGGCTATGAAGGGAAGAACTAGCAGAGAATATCTGGGAAATGTTCCCTCTACATGTAGCCTGTTTTGTTCATACTTACTCTGCATGTGTCTGTTATGAGCAACTACTAGAAAGAAGACGATGCTTCATATTCTGTATCTAGCCAGTAAATCAGCTTTTTGCTTTGTATTTTTTATAGTTCAAGCATGTCATCCATGGTCCAAACGGTAATTTATAAAACAAAGAATCAGATAAGTACGATTCAACAATTTTAGAAAAAGTTATAGACTACCTCATTCCATTAGACTGAAAACTTTTGTTATATGATCACTATCTTGACTGAAAATTTTGAATACCAAATGCCTGTAATGAACTTCCCTGTTTACTTTTTTTAAATAAAGAGATTAAACAATTCAAACAAAATGAAAAATGGCACGAGCAAGCCTACATATGAATTTCTGTGATCCGAAAAGGAAGAGACATTCACTAGATACATGCTTTGTATGACCTATTCACTAGTCTGGTGAGACACCAGAGTCCACATAGAAAGCAGAAAACCTGGGCTGCAAAGCATTAAAAAAAAAAAAAAAAAAAAAGACTGTTTTTGAATTCTTTGGATCAGAGGTAATTTTTTGTTCCTCTTCTACAGAAGCTGGCCTGGTGTTCTGGCTTAGGACAACAACTTCTAAGCACTATAAAAGCATAAATTACAAAATATCTCATATTTTCAAAATCATTAGAAGAATGAATATATGACAAGCTACATGTTATTAAATCATTTGTTAAATGTGATGTCATATGTAATGCAATCCAAGGACTGCTAGCTCTTACAATTCTTTGGCAAGTTTCAATATTTGGTGGTTTGTTCCTGCATTACCAAATCCCACGCTCATGGTATTACAAGAGCTGCATGTTCAGAGTATACTAAAAGTTATGTATCTCAAAGCTGGAGACAAACAGTTTGACAAAACAAACTCCGTGGAGTTAACAGCTGTGTTAAAATATTGTACAGAAAAAATGTACAGATTTTAGACACAGACTGGTGATTTCTGAAGTTCTGAGTCACACTCGTCAGTACTTGGGAGCTAACAATTCAGTAGATAGCAAGCACTGAATTTTTCATATAGAAGTGGATTTTGAAGTTTTTTGACAGAATTGTTTCAGCCAGCCACCAAAGGAAAAAAAAAAGCAACACAATCAGTCAACGCACATTCATTTCCCAAAATGTTTCCACATAAAGAAATAAAGCTATTAAAAATCTTGGGTCCATCTTTCAATATTTCAAATGACATTTCTCTCCAAAACATATCTCAACTTTAGACTTAATTTTTTAAATCTTGAAAACAAACATATTTGAACTATAGATTGAACAAAGCATTTCTTTAACAAAGCCTCAACTTTTGCAATTGTCTTCCTTTCAAGAACTGTAGAAAATGTTGAAAATACACTTCTTGAAATGCTGAAATGTTGAAAAAATATCTCCTTCAGCACAAAGCTAGGAGAAGTTTTAAAGGGCTATTAACACTTGAGGTAATAAATGTGTACTCTCAGTGTACTGGTAAATATGGCTGGGGAAATACACCCCTGGAAGGCAGCTAGACATGTTCCATGCAGGTTACAGCATTTCTCAAGGGCTGCTCCCTTCACAGCCATTGATGGGACAGGACCACCATCAGATCCTACCGAGCAGGAGCCCTTTGCTTGCATCGCATTCAGCTGTGCCAGCACAAACTAGACACAAGAAGTATTTGGATAAAAGTAAGAAACACTATGCCCCTGATTTCAAAAGTTTTGGAGAGACATCAACAACTTGGGAGAAATGGGAGTGCTAAAAATCAGTGAATTACTGGATACATAATTTATGCCAAGGAAGAAGTGACAGATTTGGATAAGGGATGAGTTTCAATTTATAGTGGGGTTTGCATAAACCCATTTGACTGCATTTTTACTTACATTTTTTCTTTCTACTGGAAACTTAGTTCTAAATTACACAAAGAAAAAATTAACTGTATGAGTACAGAAATGAGATGGTGAGAAAAGAGAACGGCTGAAATTAAACACCTGAAATAAAACAGAGCTGCTTACGAGGAAGAAAGATTTTTGTCATCCTTCTTTAATTTTTATATATTCTAATTCACTCACAGTTACAATCCTTTTGCTAAAACATATCATAACTGTTCAGTTGCCCTAACATGAAAGTCCTCGGGGACATGAATGGAAGCTGACTGTCCCACACAGAAGGAAATACATACTGTTGAGAAAGCTGCATGGACAGAACAGTCACGCAAGAGAACATCACCCCAGCCCATACCAGAAATCACAACATCGATTCCTTCATTTTTGTCTTAGATGTATAGGCTTGTGTATGTCCATCAACACGAAAATAAGAAAAAACTTCTGGCAAAATAACTAGGTTTGCAGCTTGAGCGCTGGATTCTGATTTTACTCACATCAACGTGGTGCCACCAGCTTTAGTAAACTGTGGTGGATGGAAAGGAGAGAGCAGATTTGCCTCAGAACTGGCCTGAAAGACTAAGAATAATGGGTTTGCTTTCAGGTGTGTCATTCCTAATGGCACCCAGTGGGACCAAAACCTGGCATGTAGCTTTAGAAACACACCCCAGTGTGTCTTGGAAGCACAAAGGGAGGTTGCTCCAGCCTCCTTGTCCCTCCAGAAGGCTCCAGGGAAAGGGCTTTCTCCCCTCCGATTAAGCCTGCAGGAAGCCGGTGAGGATGCAAAGGCTTCATTACCCTCTTTTTCTCCAGCCCAGCTGCAACACTAAACTAGACTCAAGAGGGTCAAAAGCTGTTTGCACATGGCAGAGGAATCCGTTTCTTATTTTTCAAAGGTAATCCAGCCAAGAGTTGGATTAGTGATGGCATGTCCCCCCCAGCCACAGGCATGTAACCTCAGTACAAGTACAACTAACTATTTGAATGTGTCTGACTAGGACTGCTGCCTTCAACAAACACATACACCTCTTGACTGCCTACACCATGATTGTATGCAAAGGTGGAGCCTGCTGCTCACATCCCTTCCAATGCAGAAAAACAGTACATTCATGTTTAGACAGGCAGTCCTGTGATCTTTCCTGCTACCTCTTTCCCTAAAAGAGCAGAGTATGACAGAATTAATTTTTTTTTTTTTGTACACCTGGAACTTCATAAGAGCTTCTTCCAAAATGGTGTGCTAATAGGACATCGAATAACCAAATGGCCAGTTGTCACTGAGACCTGCTTTAAAATCACGTATATATGCTTTTACAATCTAATCTCTCCAAGAGCCTTATAGACTATTGCGAAAAGCCTATATTATATCATATCATACCATATCATATTTTTGGTTGCTTGCAGAGTGCGTTTTCATTCCACACTTTTTTTTTCTCTTCCTGATCTATTGCATGGGGCAAAACAAAAAAATTGGTTGACTCTCTAATAAAGTTAATAATACTGCTAACGATTTATCCTGATTTTTTAATAAGCAGTACTAAACATCTATATGCAGAAGGCTATAAGTTTAAAGAGTCAGTATCCATTCTGCATGCTATAATGATACCACGATAGCGAAAATGGAGGAGAAAAATAATATATCTTTTTTAAATGTAACCTTAGTGTTGCATTTTCTGAAGTCAGTTGGGCTTTGGATAATTCTAACATCTCTTTCATCTACCCCAAACTATTGCAACACTTTCAATTCTACTTCAACAGTTCTGCTTGGGGATTTTTTTACACGACACTTTTTATTCAGATCACAGCAGATGAAGTACCAAAGCAGAAATAATTTTTCACATAATCTTTGATAGCACACAGTGAGTGATAAATATTAATGTGCATTTACCCCCTGAACTACTGACACTTCAATTAATAAAGATACTCTATTACAGCCATTCAGGACTTATTTTTTAATAAACCTCTTCATCAGTAAGTGACAAACATAAAACTAAAGAGGTCTGGGGATGAGCCTTGGTTGCAGTAAACTTCTGCACCACAGACAGGGTCAGTCCCACAGAATTTGTTTCACCTAGAAATCTTAAAATCTTAACTTCTTGATTTTCCATCAGGAAACCTAGCATCACCTCAGAACCTAAATGGAAACAGGGTCCTGAGACTTTAATCCTCTGCTCCATGGTTCCAAACTAGATCAGGGCAGCTGAGGGTGGGAAGTTACAAAAACATTTAATTCAAAACATCTGTACTTTGGAAAAATCTGGAAGTTTGGGGGTCATATGATCTGCAAGAAAAAAAATAAATATCAAAACATCATAACTTCCTAAATAAAAGAAATCCTACCTTTGGTCAGCTCTGGTTTAAGTCCCTCAAGATATCATAACTGACTTAGTGAGATAAAGGCAAGAAAAGAGTTCTGATTTGAAGTTGGCTTCTGCCAAAGTTTCAGAGGTGATAAAAAATAGAGTTGGATCCAGCTAATCATCAGAAAGATGTTATCACTGAGTCCAACATGAACATCTGCTACTTTGGCCACAAGTGTCAAACATAGATTCACAGATTTAAACATAAACACAGATGAAAGTTTATGAGCATGAAATAAGTGCTAATATATCCATCTTCCATTTGAAAGGAAAACTTGTATTTCAGTATGGGTGGTCAGCAACACTGAAGCATATGGGCCAGTCCCCTTTCCTGAATTCATCAGCACTATTGTACACTAATTGACACTTAACACAGCAGGACACCTCCTGATGACCAAGGAAGATGAAGAAAGGGTTCAAATATGAGTTCTGAATTCAGCTGAGATTTTTACTGGTTACTACAGGGTTAAACTTGCAAGGCACAAAGCAATTTAGCCCTGTCCATGAAAGCACTTAAGCACATGCATATCTTTGAGCACATGAACAGGGACTCAAGGGCTCTCAATGTTGCATAAAAGGTTGATAAAGTAAAACTGACTGCTTCGCTGCTAAGGTACTGATACTCGATGTGACTCTGCCTTAAAGCAAACAGCTTGCAAGTCAGTGCAAGTCAAACCCTTTTAGATACCTCTACACCGTCCACTGCTAACATTGGTGCTCTGCAGAAGCTAATTTTTGCTATTTCTCCTTACAGTTGCAATGTGCACTTATGTCTGAATGTGCAGGGTAGGCTTAATCTCAGTGTTTTCAACTCTTCTCTTCCTTGTGCGCTTTTGGAGGTGCAGAGAGACAGTGCCCTCCCGTTTCAGTTTCTGTAAGAACATGCTAAATGTTTGCTAGTGCTAGTTATATCTATTATTAAACAATCCTTCCTAGACATAAAATATCCATAGTATTTCTACATGAACAGTACAGCTATGCTTAGAGTTTTGGCCTCTTGTGTGCTGAGATGTAATGGGAAAAAGCTATGAATAAGGGATAGAGGAAGGTAATCGTTTGGAAGGACTACGCTAGGAATAAAATTTGATAACAGTGTGCCTTGTACACTGTATATTGTGCAATGGCAAGCCATTGATTCACCAAGTAAAATAACTGCACATCGGCTACTATTCACTAAGTCTTACACGTACTTCTTGAGTGGACTCAAAAAACATAATGCTTAAATCATCCTGAAGCTGCCAGGAATTATGTTAATGGTTAATGCTATCATTTTCTACCCAAAATAAAAACAAAACTTACTTCCTCCTTTCTTGAAGGTGCTGCCATTCTTCCACTGCACAGCCAGCACAGTTATCAGTACATCTATATTTAGCTCAATAGAAAATGCATTATTTTTTTTACTCAAAGAGTATCTTATATTTCAACACCATCTTTCCGGAGGATTGATCTTACTAGAGCCTTAAACAATGCACAGACACCACCACTGCAAAAATACAAAACCACTTGTTTCACTCGCTGGCTTTCCAGCAGCAAGACAAAACCAGAGAGCAATTAACTAATGCCATGGTCTACTCTGTACCTGCCCAAGCCCAAGCCCAAGCCTTAAAATGCATATCCACAAACAACAGCTCAAAATTTCATCCTATTATTTTTAGCTCTGTTTAAAGCTATGTGCTCAAGTAGCCACAGTGAAATCCAGACCAGAGAAGTACAATATTTCAAATTCAGGATTTCCAGCAATAGTTTCCCAATGTTTGAACAGTTTTGTTCCATGCCTTCCTGAACGTGCCTGTTATTCCCATAGCCAAATGTCGCAATCTAAAACTGTGCCCCATAGAAAAAAATTTCTAATAAATTTACAAACAAGGCATGATTCCTGAATTTAAGCAACTTTTTGTTCTACAATATATTCCTTTGCATTTCAAATTAAATTATTGCTTAGATAATAAAACCACAAGAATTTGTAACAGTTTATAAAAAATACGATTATCTAAAATTTTTACATTACTTTTTAAAGCAAAACAAGACACATTGTTCCAAGCTTTGTATCTGCACATAAAATGCAGGTCCTTTTGTACGCTTTCATATAGTTATGTGTTTCCTTACATTTCTCTTTCTGTTTCTCTCTCTTTTTAAAATACTACAGAGCTCTAAGAAGGAAAAAAGACAGTTTAGAGATAGACACTTACATTGCAGGAATGCCAACCAGACTTGGGTAAACACAGTCAAAAATGTTATGTGTAATTAAAAAAAAAAAAAAAAAAAGACTTAGAAATGAAAACATAAAAAGTGCTGCATAGGATAATAAATGCCTACTTACTCTACCTTCTTGCAGGATTTCCTGTTTTTCCTAGAAGTTTTCGTGCCCAGAATACTACTAGAACTGAGCTGTATCCCCTGCATCAATAGACAATACCATCGTTCAGGCTAGTCATAATCTCTGACTCACAGGTTTACACAGGCAATTTACCCATTTTGTTAACAAAATATTTTGTCAGACAAGACTCAGAACTTAACCATTCATTTTTTTTCCAGATGATACTCATAAGCTTTCAAAGCAAACAACAGCTACTTGATGTCTGCTTCTTAATTTGACAGGTGACTGTACCAAGCTAAATACAGGAAAAAAATATCATCTCAGATACTAGTGCACATGAACACTCAGCAATTTTAAGCCAGAGCTTTTCCTTCACAAGAGGATTTGAGGCCTTTAATACAGAGTTCCAGTTACTTCTCTTGAGGAAGCAGACTCTCCATATTTGCTAGTAACAGATAATATTTATTTTGAATTCAAATTAATTCAGCCATTATTATCTGTTAGAAGCAGTTCTCGCAACTTACTTTCTTCATTCCTCTGCCACGGTCATAAAGAGCCGGTAACTCTACCCTGTACTAAGCTCCTTCTACAACAGAGAGCCCAAACAACTTCCAAGTAACGGGAGATGACAGCAGGTCATGTGTCATGAGCTGAAACACATTTTTAAAAAATCTGTACTTACTAGGAGGTAAACAATTTTCTCCCTTTGATACCTACCCACATATGTTCATACGCAGCAAACAAATTCCATGCAAGGCAGAGTGAGAAGGGAAGGCTAGAAGGATATGTAAATAAGACTAATACAGCTATGGCAAACCAAACCCTACACCATGATGTTTTCACAAGAGAGTAAGCATGTATAAGTATGTGTACAGAAGGCGCAGTGGCAGCTCTGCTATGAATTTCTATCCTTGGCAAAATTTTCCCAAGATGCTCTAGAGACTGCTTCAGCTCAGGCAGAAGAGTTTTAACATCTTTCTGAAGAGCTTGCATTAGTATCTCCAGCACAACCTAATGCAGCTCACAACCCAACTGAAGAGTCCCTTGACTGAAATGCATTGGTGCTTCAACTTCAACTTTGCATTTCAAAAATGCAAATGATCTGAACTGTTAAGCCCTCCTGTCTCCATAGAGCTGAAGTAACCTATGCAAGGGCATAGCTTTATTCCCTCTTTATCAGAGGTGCTTAGGGAAGTAGAAAGACAAGCTGGAAAAGCAACTTATTTATTGAAGAAACTTGCTTCTAAAAGTTCCCTGGTGTTTGAAGAACATATTACGATGCTAGTATGCCGCACGGCCATGAAACTTTCTTCTTTGTGAAAAAACTATTACTTTCAAAAAACCTTTCAGTGCGCAAATGAAGAGGACCAGATAGCTTCCTATAAACATAAGCAGTATCCTTTCAATGAAATCAGGTGGTTTTCTGAAGAAATGAAAACACAAACTTGTCAAGAGACTATGTTGTATATTCTGTAAAATTCTGTAGAAAACAGATTACAGGAAATCAGAGAACTACAGATCAATAAATCCAATTGGCATGCTTCGAAAATTGGTGAAAAATATAAGAGAGCTGAGAATTAGACAGTTAGGTAAGGACCATACTCTGAGGAAGAGGCCAGGTGGTTACCCTAAAAGATGGTCATGCCTAGCAAATCTTAGAAATCTTCATGAAAACCACAGAATATGTGAATAAAGATCTATTAGATGACGTAGCAAGCTTAGTTTTCAATAAAATTCTGGCGAGTATTTCAGAAGAACAAACTTCTGTCAAAGGCTTTACAGGAAATGACCTGTCATGGGAATGGAGGAAATGTCATCTTGGGAAACGTCAGCTCTGGCTGATTTATCTCCCAGTCCAATTGCAACAGGTTCAGAACAAAAGTACTTTTTTTTTTTTTTCCATATTAATGACAGAATTAATCTTATTTGCTACATTCAGCCTAGTACTCCTATTATGTGTTGAATTAAATGGATGTAGATGTACTCCTTTTGGCTGGGATAGAGCTAATTTTTTTCACGGTAGCTTGTATGGGGTTATGTTTTGGATTTGTGAGGAAAACAGTGTTGATAACAGACTGATGTTTTAGGCCTTTTCTGCTCCTCACCCCATCCCACCAGAGAGTAGGCTGGGAGGCAACACAGCCGGCACAGCTGATCCCAGCAGACCAAAGGGATATCCCATACCATATGATGTCACACTCAGCAATAAAAACTGGGGGAAGAGGGAGGAAGTGGGGGACATTAGGAGTTACGGTGTTTCTTCCCAAGCAACTGTTACACATGATGGAGCCCTGCTTTCCTGGAGACGGCTGAACACCTGCCTGCTTAAGGGAAGTAGTGACTAAATTCCTTGTTTTGCTTTGCTTGTGTGCGTGGCTTTTGCGTTACCTATTAAATTGTCTTTATGTCAACCCATGAGTTTTCTCACTTTTACCCTTTTGATTTTCTCCCCCATCCCACTGGGGGAACTCAGTGCGTGGCTGTGTGGTGCTTAACTGCCTACTGGGACTAAACTACGAGAGTAGACTATAAATATACATGAAATGTGGACATCAAGGAACACATCTATGCTTGCAGAAACACTAGATTGCTTCAGGAGAAGAAATCACAACACTTATTAATATTGCAGAAAAGGCTTACACTAAAGAAGAGTGGAACTCAGTGAAATGCTGAATTCCTAATGACACCACTAGTGTTTTCTTGCAAATAGTATGCAAAAGACATTCACTGGAACATCCAGCAAAACAATCAGAGAACAACTACATCTGTATTATTGCTGTTACATCAATTCCATGTGTGCCTACACAACAGTTCTCCCGTCTTAATCTCTCTGTATGTAAAAACACAGCTGTAATGCTGTCTACCATGTTCCAGGTAGATCAGGAAAAGGAATTTTGCACAAATAATCCATTACTTTCAATTCCGAAATGTTTACTATGAAATTGCCTTGATAAGCCTGCAGGTCAAGACCATAAATGAACCATTACATTTAATGAACCATTACTTTTCCATATGAAGACACTTGTTACATTTTTTGGAAAATAACTGCAGAGAGAAGCAAACAGTTAATTTTCACCCAATTACACACATCCTGTGTTTTGCACAGTGAAAAAATGTGGTGAACATTATAGTAAGTCAAGCCCATGCTACTAAGGTGTCTTTCAGATAAGTGTATAGTTGAGTAATGAATAAACAGTAAAGCCTTTCCTTCCTTCCTAGGACGGTTGCTACCATGGGCCAGGCATTTGGTGGCAGCAGTGGAAATACTTACAGGCTAAAAGATAGAATGCATACCAGGTATTGACACTTAAATTGCTTCTGTGAACAAAATGAATGGTTGATACTATGAACACAGGTAAGGAAAGGTCAAGAGTTGCATATTAGTACAAAAATCTGGGAGGAAGAAATTTACTGACAACTTTTCATTATCCGGATTTAACAAGTCCAAAACTAGATGGGGAAAAATTTCCCTCTGAATTTTCAGAATTATTTTTAAGTAGCTGGAAGAAGTTCAATTTCTGACGAAACAAAAACTCGTGAAAAGGAAACTAAAAAGTGTGAGATGTCAGGGGGGGAAAAAAACTCAACAGTGGAACTGACTAGTAATCTGGAATCTCTATCATCCTACAGTCCACTGTTAAAATATTGGAAACTGTGAGCATAAAAGAAGCTACTAACATCTCTATCTACAATGGTACAAACCAAAAGCCCGTTCTCACCAGCAATCAGTAGCGGCTATAAGCAGATATCTAAGGAAGCATACAAGAAGACTAATACTCCCTCCAAGCCTCTAATCTTGTTCAGATTGCTTGACCCAGATCTTTTTGGTAAATTTCTCCTCCATGAACTTTCCCAGCCTCCCTCTCAGCCATGTGAATTTTCAGCATACACATTATCCTGCAGCAGGAACTGCCACAGATCAACTGCTCACTGTATGAACAACATCCTTTTGCTTGTTCCCATTTCTCACATTACGAGAAAAAGAACAACTGGTCACTATCCATCACTCATTATTTAATACCACTCAATCATACAGTCTTTGACTTGCACCTTTTCCCAGCTAGAGCCCTAGCATACTCCAGCTGTTCCTCAGACACTGCTGCATGTATTTAGTTATCCCCATCAGCCATCTCTGAACTCTTTTCCAGTTCTACTACCTTCCCTTTAGGGTAGGGCACCACTACCAATACGAAATACAGACATATCATGGCTTTATACAGCAGTACAATGTTGTTTCGTTTCACTCTCTGTTTTACTCCTTTACGTTCACATTTCTTTTTTCAACCTTTGCTGAGGTTTTGAACTAACGTTTCCACAAATGCATGTATCACAAGCCTTGGATTGCATTCCTAAGGGATAGTGTCAGCTCAGTGACCACTGTTTTATGCGTGATTATTTTTCTTTTAAACTTGACTTTTATATACACTTGTCCCACAAGATCACAAGTGGGGTAAAAGGAAACCAGTGCATTCACTGACTGAAGGGATCTTTTTTTTTTTTCCCCTCAGAGATGCAGCTGAATGTATAAAGGTTACCAGATGCATGCCCTTTTAAAAATGTGATATTTATTTGGAAATTCCACCAATCTCCACTGCGGGAAATACCCTTCAAATTTCTCTCTTCACATCAGACACTTTCAAAGACTGTAAGTTTTATCTGCCTGCTTCTGAACAAATAAATTCTCTCAAAACACAATTTATCTGTTCTAGTGCCTGGAACCTATAGTAAGGAAGATTGCCTAACACTGAATCAAGTTTGTCATAGACCAACTTATTTCATCCACACATCAAAAACTACATGAAGGAAAGTATGTGTAGACTTCAAAGATAAATACTTGAGGAGTTCTCTGTAGTCCTTTGGGATTTTATCAAGGTTTTTCGTAGTAGTTATATTTCTCCATTAAGAATAACCAATTACCAAGCATTCACTGCAAGACATTGGCTGAGTAATGCTCATGTCCAACTAGATCTAATATATCTGGCATTTTGTCCTCTGGGGCAGACATAAAAGGATCAGTAGTTTCATTCTTTCACGTACAGCAAAAATTATGGGGATCCTACAGCCAAATGTAGTAAAACTGCTTCAACACTGAAGCTGAATTTGGCATCTATGCTCAGCACACATGTCGTCCAATTGTTGTCCAAGCAGTGTTTCAGGATCCAAGAGGCCTCTGGAGTGGTATATGAGACATCGCTGCAATTCAGCTGGGATTTCTCACACATCTGCCCTTCTGGTAGAAGGATTTGGAATCATCCCTCGGACAACAGTAGGGCTGGTGGGACAACAACCTCAGACAACTCTTACAAGAAGCACTAGGGACTGGAATAGAGGACTACACCATTTACACCTCTTCTTGTGGATGCTTGTTAGAAAGGATTGCTGCTTGAGCACTTTTAAATACTTTTCTCTGTAGTAGGAGATCTAGGTGGAACATGAAAACCCATATATACAGAGAGTAACAATATGGAAATGATATGTAAGATGATGGATCGGAATATGTGTACTGCCGTGTTTCTCAGGGTATGGTTTTAGCATTCCGCAAAGCAAGGAAGTGCAACAGAACAGCTCACTGTTTTCACAGCCTGGATTTATAAATGATTACTGATGTTGCCTTTGCAGACAAAAAAAAACCCCAAAAAAACAAAACCACACCAAAATAAACAAAACCAAAACAACAAAAAAACCCAACCCCAAAAACAAAGGGAATGTTGAGAGGCATAAAGTGTGGAGATTATGGAAGATATGAGGGATGAAGATATTCCTGCGCTCTTTACAACTAATAAAAGTAGTGTCTCGGTTCTTTACCATGGAACATGAGCTACAAGTCTCGATCTGGAGAAAGGACCAGAAAACATACTTCTACCACTATCCGAGACTATGCAGGAAGAGGAGTTAAGTATACCGTATACCGTTAAAGACTACTTAGGTGTTTCTAATCACCCAGAAGTTTATACAACAATCAAAGAGACTTTGACACTGTAAAATATCAGCTCAAAGCTGCCAAAGAGCCCTGTGATCCCGCACTTTGTGCCTTTTGATGAATGTTGAAGGGCACTAAATGTTGCAGGCATAGTCTTCAAAAGTCCCTGAGAGCCCGAGATTGGTTGCACAGAATAATATCTCTCCTATCTCTGCAATTCTAAAAAGACAAGCAGTCAAAGAATAATTAATTTGTATCTGTCATACCTGGAGATGCAAGTGTGGAAGACAAGAAGAAAACTCTTGTTTGGCTATACAATCTCTGAGTAGTCATCTAGGTGTCATCTAAGTCACTGATATCATTGAAATAGCATAGTGCCTAATCTGCAGTCACCACAATCTCATTATCATGACTATTTTTATGACTATTCTGGAAAAATGCAATAAAAAATTGCCTTAAAGTTTTTGCAATTAGGAGAGAATGGCTACATTTCTAATTTGAAAGAAACTGAAGCAGACAACACGTTCACTTGCATATAGATTGGCCTTTATGTTTGGATAACCTCAAAAATATTGGTAAGAAATAAGAAACAAGGTTTGCTTTTTAAATTATTATGGAGAGAAGAATGGATGTACTTCAGTTTAGCAGTATGTGTGTAGATACACACATCGTGTACATACAGGAGTACACAACACATACTGGCCACGTAAATATACGCTAAGGAGACAATCTTATCAGTTCACAGCACAGTTAGTCTCACTTGTAAGCTGCGAGGCAACAGTATGCAAAGTTTATTTTGTCATCTAGCTTCAGCCTAGTAAGAAAACAGTTGTGCTTTAACAGTTCCAGCATGGCCTATGCTGGACATCAGGAAAGGAAAGATTTTGCTTTGTATAGCATTATCTCTAAACCAAAACCAGAACCAAATGTCATCTGGTTATGTTTCATGTCAATATGCATAACATAAAAACATTTTAAAATGTAGTCTTATTTTAAAATAATTTGCTGTTTTCCATTTTCTTGTACATAATACTTTGCTACTTATCTCTAAAGTAGAACTATGTAATTTATAAAGAAACAATTCAGATTCCAATATGGTGTGTTACTTAGTGTATGATTGAGTGAAGTGTCCAAAAAAATCATACTTCTGTGAATTTTGTAGGATTATTACAATTCAAAAAGTATTTAACTTTGAAATCCAATAATGAAGGGAAAAATATGTATTTGATGTTATAGTCCAGCATCCTAACTAAAACACTGAAGGCCAGTGTTAAAACAAAAAATAGCCACGTCTTAAAAATGTATACTCCTGCTATAAAACACATCTGTATTCAGTACAGAGTCAGTAGCCTAAACTATTTTCCAGTCAGACAAATTCAGACCTTTTCTTAGTCTACAACATACTAAAAATATTTAATATGAAGCGATGTTCACAAAGCTCACAAAAGTGGAAGTCGGATTCTATTTTTGATTGCCAACATTTAATAATTCAGGCTGAAATTCAAGTTACTAAAGGAACTTTTACAACACTTGGCAAGAGGGATGAAATGCCACTGTTCAGCTCAAGAAATCAAAAATACAATTATTTAGTTTGAACTTACCAAAGCTTAGGTATTTTCTTCGCATTTTTTTCAGCATAGCAAAGTGAAGAATTTCCACTTCAGCAACCATCAACATTTCCTCACAAAAAAAAGCCTGATTTTGTTGCAGCACATATTCCTCCTTTAAAATTACATCCAAATTAATAACAGTTCACTAGGAATTTTTCATAGAAAGTTACGAAATCACAGAAAGAGAAAGGATGCTGGAGAAAGAATAGCAACAACACGGCATTAGCAAGCATCTTCTGAAGTGTTAGTGACACTTTAAAACAGCACTAAATTGGCTGTTTTCATACAAGCGTGGGGTTTGTGTAATAGATGACAGCAAGGGCTGCTACAAAGGTCTCGGGGCCATTTTCTGGGGATAACCTCTGGAGCACGTTCAGGGCTTTTTGCCACATGAAAGTGATGCAGCCTTGCAAACCCGTGCTAATATAACCATGTTTGTGTTTATACACCGCCACGGCAACATTTGATCTCTCTGTATAACAGGTAGACATACATTATGGAGGGAGCTGAGTACACTCATGTGTGCATCGCTACCATCACTTGCAGTTCATGCTGTCCCACACCGAAAAGCCGGGGCATTAAAAACTAAATAAAACTCCAACTTGGCCCCATTGCAAGAACACTGCACCGGGCACTCCAGCAGGGAGACGTGAAACCCCCACCTGCCATCTGCATTGCCCAGCACTGGGAGAGATGGACTAGACTGTCCTGGTCTGCCTTGGCATCCCACGAGGCGCACACACCCCCTTCCCCTGAAAGCTGGGTTCTGCTCCGCTGTTGACACAAGCTGAGTTTCCAGCACTGCAACACGGATATTTCACTCCCTGACCCTCCACTGATGCCCAACACAAATTTTGGGAGCGGGACAGCCTGCCATGACAGTAGTTGAACAGCTCTCTGGGTTTCTGCTCTCCTCGGACAGAGGGAGAAGCAGTATTCTCCTTTATTATTATACCACGTTTCCTTGTGTATGTCAACTGTTCCTTAGTTACAGAGAACTGTACTCTTTCCAGACAAGTGTAATGAATCTTCAGAAAAGGAGTAAATTTTATTATTTTTTTTAAGCATTTTAAAGAAACTCCCAGAAGGAATTAACGTTTTTATTTACAGCCTTGTCTGCTCAGATGTGAACACATTTCAATGTAGCCACCTCATGGTAGCGTATCCTAGCCATCTTGTAATGAAATTATTGTGAACGTATCAGAAAGACATGATCCCACATATTTAAGTCATTACAGCGAACTTTGGCATGGATCAAAGTACATTAGTTATTTTAATTACAGCTGAGTCAATCTCCATTAGGTATGATTAACATTTGGCCTTTCTTTTCTCTCTCTTGAAGCTAAAGGAGCCTCCTTTAAAGTTCAACATTAAACCCATGTTTTTAAGGTTTACATAATTATTACAACTCTGGCCCAACCTTCACACTACCATTACCTCTTGTTTAGGTAAAATGAAAAGAAATCTAGGACAAGACAGAAATAACTTTAACCAACATTTGTTTCTCAGACCAAGTTAATGCCTAATTACTAACACACAGAGGATAACAGTTAAGGAACACGGTAAAAAGTTCCCATTTGCAGTATTCTGAAGAAGACATTTTAGACACGCAAAGATTTCTACAGAGACTTTTCCAGAGAATACTGACAAGAACTCAGACATGTTGCAAGATGTTACAGCAGTGATGCACCTCGACTGGTAATCCTCTACAAAACACTGCAAGCTCTACGGGACCTTTAAGAAAGCATAGGTGGAGACTGAAAAATAAAAACTGGGAGAATTGCACTGACAATACCAGTCTCATTTAGTCACTTCAATCCTTCAAAAAAATTTTTATGTCTGTTTCAGTGATCACATTTACTTGCCAGGATGCTGTCAAACAATTTTAAGCTTTCTTCCACTGCTGCTCATAGTAAGACAGCGGTGTCAAATCACATGCAAAATGGAAGCACATCACTTTGGGGACAAATAGGCTCGCAGGGTGCCTGATAAGAGGATGCCTAACCCCCACACAGGGCTGCTGGGCAAGGCATCCCACCCACTGCCAGTGCTCAGGCTCCTCAGCTGGGACACCGGAGCATTCACCTCTCTGGTAGCAACATGCTTGTGCTGAATGGCAACTCAGCGTCACCTTCCTCCCTCATTTAAGGGGATTCAGATCCTATTGCCCAGCAGAGCACCATCAGAGGCGCTGGCTGAGCTTGCCTAGACCTCGGGGTCTCCTCAGCTCCAACAGGCCTTACACAATGGTCAGATGAACGACACAGTCCTTGATCATAGCTCTCGTCACTTTCCCATGCCATAACCACTAACCCAAGTACCGCATCCTGTCATTGACTTTGAACCTACCAGCTTCTGTCCTTGGGGAGCACAGGCTAAGGGACATGAACCTGTATCTTTCAATGGCTACTGCACTGATACCAGGCAACTCAGCCTTGCCAAGGCAAACTGAGGAATGTTGCTGGAGATAGCTCACATATTTTGAATTTGAGATACTCGAGGTTAGCTGGCAGCTGGTCAGAGAATTTGAAGAGCCAGTGGTTTTATTTGGACATTTAAAATGGAGCTTAGGCAGCACTAAGCATCTAATTGCTCCTGCAATTCTACCTTCTCGCCCCAAACTTCTTCAGAAATGCCTTGACCCAAGAGTGATATTTCACACAGTTCCTTTCACAGCTATACTTATCTATGGGTATAGCTCTAATGCGCAAACCCTTCTGTGAATCACTGAGTTCTGTGGTAGCTTAGAAATTTCTAGAACTGATATCTGGACAAAGGAAGGCAGGTAAGAAGGAAGTTATTCCACATTTTGAAAAATATTCAGTAATCTTTATCTACCCCCTTGCCTCTCAATCAGTCTCAGTCCCCTAATTTTTTTCCTAAAGACTTACTAAAGCCAGTCAGGGAACAGAGACAGGTCCACGTGATTAGCACAATCATTCAAAAGAAACCCAAAGCAAAAAGTGAGTGACAAGCCACAAAGCCAAATTCTGAAAATGATCAGCAGCTTTTGGGAACATTTACTGATGCTACTATTGCTCCTCTTCCAAATAAAAACGTGTTTAGGAAAACACATGTGTAGGTCCTCACAAACACCTAGAATAAATACACACAAGACTCCAGTAATCAGGAAAGGTCCAAGATGGTCGCTCTCTGGAGCATTTAGATTCTGGACTATTGAAAGTTTAAAAAACATTATTCTTCCTTTAATAACCTCTGTACCTCTTGAATGGATTTTTATAGATACCATGATCATTCTTACTGTAGTATCACAATCAGTTTAGTAACAGATTTATTACTGTAACTGTAGGACAATGCATTCAGAAGGAATCCCAACCCTGACAACCTATGGAAGCACAGAAGAAGAGGCTTAGCAAAGACTCTGGCCAGTGCAAATGTACTACCAGACATGTAAGAGGGTATATGAAGTACCATGACAGGGTGCTGTTAAAAGTTACTAATGTTAACAGTTTAAAGAGAGTCAGTACAGAAACAGGCTGCAAAAAGATTCAAGATGCAGCAGTTCACTGCAGAAGTGTATTTCATGTACAAGGATTGCAAAGACAAGGAGAAAAAACTGCCATGCATGTGTATGCGTGCTTACCTCCTCCATCTCCTAAATTCCAGCAGAATTAATATAGAAGGAAGAAGCAATAACCGAACAGCAGATAAGGACTCTCAGTCAGTTTATGATAGGTGAATTAAGTACTAGAAACAAGTTCTGAATAAAAACACAGTATTTGAAGAAAAAAATAAAGAAGGTAAAAACAGATTTGTGCCATACAGATCAAATGGCATGGTAAATTAAAAGGACCCTTTTTATACCTGGAAATTACAGGCTACTGAATGCAGGAGAAGGGAAGCATTCTGGAATTTGAAATATGCTTAAAAGGCCTAAAAACAAGAACAGGTGTTGTCTGCCATCCAAAATTACTTCGAAGAGATGACAGATAATTAAGGGAAACTCTGAGTCATCATCCAGTGTTGCTTGCTTAACCATACAAAACGACTGAGACATAGCACTACCTTTATTTTCTACAACTCAAATGCTTTTTCTGTTACTAAAATCTATGATTGTCTGAAAGAGAAAACCTCCACACTCTGTAAAATCTGAACACTGTAAATGAAACATAAGGCACTGGGTTAGGAAACCAGCCAGCCCATCTACACTGAAGCACCTGAATATATTAATTTGAAATTTAACAGACCCAGCTCTTCCAAAAAAGAATTGCAAGCTAAATGTGAAGGGTGAACGCTCGAGCTGGTGTGAATCAACATTGCTTCACTGAAGTCAACTGAACTATGCTGTTCAAAGAGGCTGAGGATCAATGCTCTGTTTAACATAAACAAGTATTAGGCAAACATTCCCAATTTTCTGCTGAAATTTTACATGCCAGTCAGATTGTATTTCTCACCTCCAATTCAAGAGTATAAATGAAATGGTTCTGTACAACTTTCTGTTGGTAACATGAAGGCAACATTTGGCAGAAGGAAACCTTCTGCAAACATCCAATGTGGGCTTAAAAATATTGTTGCTTTTCTACTGACAAAACTGATTTATCTCTAGCTACCAGATGGATTCAGGAAAGATGGATGAATTCTGTAATGGAGATGGAATGCCCTATTTTATGTCTGTCTCATTGCCACTCTGTATGCTCCTTTGCTCTGAATTCAATTGGATTAGAAAAAAAAGGGGGGAAACTTTCACAAAAAAAAAACTATTTTCAAGAATTTGTTTGGTTTTATTTGCAGAGAAGTGTTTCAGTCAGCCTGTCTTTAAATTCCAGGGCATTCAGATAAGCAAGAAACTAACTAGGAAAACAGTTTTAAAAGCAAATACCAGATTTGCAACTTCAACAACCTCCTTCCTTTCAGAGTCCTAACAGCCCTCCATTGAGCCCTAAAGGAGGTACATATTGGCACTGGTTAGAAGAATAGCAAGGCACCTGCTCCCACCATGAACAGCTTGGGAACCCAATGGTCCCCATTATCTATCACCAAAACATCACCTGAGGGTCAGCTTTTGAATTGCACAAGTCCAGTCTTGGCAAAATAACTACTGTGTCCAGGAGCACAAATGATCTAACTTTTAACCAGCAAATCTACCGATTAAAAAAATATGAAACCTACAACTATCGTATTTTACTGTCATGCAATAACTACTTATTACATTAAACAAAATGTACAAAGTTCTGCAAATGCAAGCAGCAGGAGAGCAAGGCAGGAAGCTGGAATCTCTGATCCACTTCATGACCATAACAGACAGGAGGGCACCCTGGAACAAGGAGTCCCTCAAAAGGGCATCGGGAGAGAAGAAAGGAGAACTCAAGTGTATGCTGCTGGTGCTCTCATTAACCCTTTCCTTCCAAGACCTTAAGCATGGCACCTCTGGAAATCCGCCTTTGCGACTAGCTAAATGTGAGGACAAAAACAAAGTGGCTACACATTTTTAAAGTAGTATTGTTCCCAGATATTTAGCAACCCTCTTTCTTTTTCATTAAATGTGCCTTTATCCTTGGCTGCCTGCATGTGTTTACAAGCTTCCCTTTCACATTTCCTGTAATGTTCATCACAGTAAAATAACTACTAGGTTCTTTCTTATTCACTGCGTCCCTTGTGAGCCAAAAGAGTTTTAACCATTTCCCTAACTGGAGACAATGGTATTGCTGAGAGTCACCTAGGTACGGCACACACATCTGAGCAGGTCACTGACTTCTGACTCGGTGTCTGTCCTTCTGCTTCTTACCCCACTCTCCATCCCTCCTATTTGAAAGGAAGCAGCTTGGAGCTTTGAACATGCTTTTGTGTGTAGGCTCCCCACCACGGAAGCAGCATCAGTTTCAGCTGAGGTTTCAAGGCACTATACTGTGAATAATAGTACAGTAGAAAACGCTCTGTGGTGCTCTACCATTAGGAGTGTTTTCATCCTCGGACACACAAAAAAGCAACCAAACCCTGTGACAGAATATAACACTGTGAAATCAAGGTGGGCTTGGGCTTTAAGTTTTTATGCTAGGATGGGTGTCACTGCACAGTCAACATTCAAACCTCAGAGTCAGTGGTCTCACAATGAATACAGAAACACGGCACTGAATTGTCTTCAGAAAAGACAGTGCAGTGCTGGTTTGATTTTGCTCTACTTTTCCCCAGAGGGGGAAAAAAAGGAGGGAGGAAGGTGATGAGCCTAAACCTTTACAAAGTTTACAAGAAAACTATCATGGAATTAGCTGAGGTGTTGTTCGCAAAGGGCTGAAGTAAGTGTCCAGGCTATAGAATGCTGTATCGTCTGCCTGTCAGGTTCAGACTAGAACTGACTTCAATCAGTTTGGTGTCTACCCTCCATAACCACTTTTATCTATCTCTTAAAGCACCAACTGCCTCACGGGATTTACTGTAAGGATCTTCCTCTGCTTAAAATACTTTTTCAGACACTACTGTTATTTCCCGCACTACTGAAACACACAAGTATCTTAAAGCACTTGAAAGTAGATTAATTGGTCAGGCCTGGTTAATTTATGAATAATAATCATGGGTTTGGTCTCTGGATGAGAGACTGATTTTCATTTTTGTCATCTGTTGGACATCATTTGTTTGAGTTGGCTATAATGTGCTAGAAGTGTGACTCATACCCTGAGAGCCAGAGTCTCCATAGAGTTAAGTATCCTCATTCTCTCTCCATTTCTGAAAAAGAATTATTGCCTTGTGATCGTGTTTCTTGCTGCCTTGTTCTGTATTTTTATTTTTGTATTGGTAGTAGTACCTTGGGTAAGGTATATAGATCGTTAGGAAAGATACAGATGTCAGTCGCCGCTCACATCAAGACAGCCCTGGCCTAAAAGACCTTTTAATCTAAACAGGCAAAGGAAGGACAGAGGAAGAGAGACACGAAAAGGTCGCTGGCAATATGGCTATAAGCTATTAAAACCATTGTACAGGAATACAGGAACGATAGATTCGCCTTCATCCGACCATGTGCTCTTGCTGGAGTTTCCCCTTCATAAAAATAATTTTAAAATAAAGATAATATTTTTTTAAAAAAAATCCTCTATCCTGTATTGCCATCAAATATTACCATACTGCCATCACACTTTTTTAGGTGCTTCTTGAATTACAGCGCAGCACTAGGTGATCACTGCAAAAAGAAATTTACTTGCTGTGGTTTTATAGGAAGTGAAAGGGGAGATGATTTACTAAGATAAAACTATGTGTCATCATGAAATAATGTCCCAAGAGGTGGGGAAAGAATTAGATCTGGTTTAGTACTTCTTTGTCCCACTTGGTTGTGTTCTCTAGTACCTGGCAAGGGGCACACTGACTGCAGTTTTCCTAGCACTGTGGCATTCATCACACTGAGCACCATTACAGAAACACGTTGGCATGGTTCTGCTGTAGACAGTAAATAAGTGATTTCAAACATTGCGTAGCTTGAACTTAAGACAGCAGGAACATAATTAGAATTACTGAGTCTATCTGTACTTTCTCCAACATGAAATACAGACAGTATTACCTTTAAGGTAAATTTTTTACAGGAAAAATAGGGTTATTTAAATACTTATTTTGGAGGACAGGTTGTGGTTGGGACTTTTTTATTTGTTTGGGGTTTTTAAGTGTATTAACTTGGAGCAAATAGATAACATCCAAAAACATTCCTGGTTCACACACTTCCTGTAAACTTGAGCAAACACGGCAATTTTCAGACCAGGCCAATTTTTTGACTCAATTATATTTGGCTTAAAGTAGAGTTTGTAATGAATCCTGGCAACACTTTAACTAAAGAGAGACTATCTCCCATGTATAAGTAAGAGTGTTTTAAACATGAGTCATCTGAAAATCACCATCCTTGAAATGGGTTGATGTTTGAAAATGAACTTAATGACATTTTAAGGAACCCAATCTGTATTTTAAAGGAAGACCAAGATATTCCAAAAATTCAATTGTTACTGAAGTCTCACATAAAATGCAACTTTATTGTACAGCACTGTACTGAAAATTTATGCTTGTTTTTAAATAGCACTGGATCTAAAATCTTTTCTCAAAATTTCTTTTTTTGCATATGTACGCCATTGGTATGTGTGGTATGTGTGCACACAAACAATTTTATTGTGCTTCCAGAAAAAGAACTTAGAAGAGAGTGTGACAGAAAAAGTAAGTGATTGTGCTGGTATTATTTTAGATTTTTCTCAAGAGCTTTTTATCCTTTTTTTTTTTTTCAATTTTATTTTTATTTTATTCTATTTCAAATTTTCCAGCTTAAAATAGAATACAAGCCTACAATAAAGTACTCCATGCATCTGTACTCGGATGAAGTTTTACCACTTCAGTTTTCATATTTGACAGCTTCTAACTGTAGATAATATCTGAGTTCACTAAGGGCCAGATTCATAATTTTCTCCTTGAACAGATCTATCATTTAACCAGTAGTGAGAGGGGCTGAAAATGTTTTCATTAATTTCCTGTCTTCTGGTCTCCTTGCTCCCTGTGAAAGTTCACAACAATGGAGTGAAACAAGGGGACACGCCAAAAGAATGGTATTAATACACAGCAAACTTAAACGTATCTCTTTCACAAATGGAATAATATGATGCATTGTGTTCTGCAGAAGCACTAGTATTTATCTTGAAACAGGCTATCCAAACTAAGTTCATTCACAATACTGATAATTCACGAGTAAGAGGAGCTGCACAGAAGACATGATACAAGATAATTCCAGGAGAGTTGGAAGAACAAGAGAAATTGAGGCTATGCAGATTTCTCCTCTTTAAATAGGGGAGGGAACATGAAATTTGCCTTTTTCACACATACAAAGGGCTCAGGATGACACTAAGCCAGCATGGCTGATGCAAGAGACGTGAAGGATTCAGAAAAGGAGTACATGAGAGAGACCCTCAAAATATGCCTTGGGCACCAACTCACATCTAATGCAAAAACTGGTGAACCTCATGAGATTCAGTGCACTGTGAATATCTGTCTTGCAGGCTGTAACTTCCCAAACCTCACTTTACCACCAGTTTGGAAGGACTAGGGATGCTGCTGCAAGGGCACTGTCAGCAGACACCTCCCACAGCAGCAAGGAGAATCTTCAGGAAAGATTTCCATCATCATCAAACAAGGGACAGCATCCCCTTCTGCCACATGCTAAGTGACAGATGTATCTTCACAAGCAATGTATACAGTCAGTGAATACCTATAATGGTGATAGTTTAGGAAGAAAGCATTCTCCGAGCACGTGCAAAATGTGTACCATTATGTACGTTTTTCAAAAGTCACATTGCTGTTAATATCTAGTTAGGTTCTTTGAACAGGCTCTTATTGATCTTTAGGGCAAATAAAGTATCTGCTCACAACACTTAATGGATAGGATGTGTGTGCATGTGGAAAAATGCTTTGCAAAAACTACCATCTATTTTAGAAAGCAAAAAGTGGCGGTATGCATTCCAAATCATCATAAAAGTTACAAGAATTTTAATAATGCCACGTTTCAGAATGAAAAAGCCATATGCATACACACATCCTAAATGCACAAATAACATGGGGGAAAAAAACCACATACATTTTCCTAATCCTTATATAGTATATTGCTTCCATCAGAGCATCCGCAAAAGATTTTATCTAGCACCATAATGAGTTTTATTGCTGAATCTCAATTATCATTATCCCTCAAACATCTAGTTATATCACTTAAGTGACAGCTAAGTACCTAGAAGCAACTAGACAAAGACGCAGCCTAAATCCATTTCACAGCTTCCAAATCTAATACCCTTCTTTGAAGATATGTCTTAATGAAAAGCAATTTGTTTTGCTGGCTAGAGGAGGCAGTCAGTAAAATTTTAAACTTTATTACTTCGTAAGGCTGTGAGGGACTTTTAGATCATATTAGTAATGTAAAGTGGTCTAATGTTTAGCTATACAAATAATCACTGAAGCACTTTTCAAGCAGCCTGATGCGCACAGGAGGGTTTTAGTGGAAATGTGATTTGTGAGTATTGAATCACAAATTAGTGTTTTCCTGTGGTAAATAGCCAATGTGGCTTATCTCTGGTTTTCCCTGCATCTACCATAATGGTATCCAGTTTCCAGAATTATATTTTTTATTTCTGTTATTAAATCCTTTGTCTAGATACACAACAGCATGAGCAAGTACTCATCTAGCCATCTGAATATTTTCATAACAGTAACATTAAGGCAAGTTTTTATGCAACCATATGTAAAAAATTGTTCATTATTGTATTAAAATGCCTTTCTGACTTTAAGTCACATTCCAGTACCTGACTCCTTCCCACATGCCCAAGAAAAAAAATCCCCAAAGGTCACTAAAGAGTGCACGTCCTGGAATTGACTACCAAACCTCGCCCAAGTTCTTCTTTCATAATCAGGACGTTTTCTCCAACCATACATCAGTCATTTCTGTTTTGCAGATTTGGAAAAGGCTAAACCACCAAATAAAGAAGCCGAGGTTAAAAATGGATTTCTCTAAACCGTCATATTTTTGTGCTGAAATGAAACTAAAGGCTCACAGAAGAAAGCTTCAAGTTTAGGACACAATAGATCATGTTAATAGCAGATAAAGCATATTTGTACTGCCTACATAGTATTTCTCCTGTATATAAACTCTTAATTCATCAGGAGAAGCAAAGAAAGCAGCAAAACCTCAAACCAGCTTTTGTGCATAATGAATTGTCAAATATCTCTTGTTGATTTAAGCACACAGTAGCATAAAATACCCCACATGGCTTGCAAAGTGCTTATGATGCTGATGAGCACTATTAGTAGTGAAAATAATGGACTCCGTTTTATAGACTAGTCTTTCCAATCATTGTTTTCCTCCAATAGTCAAGAATATGACTGTATGTAGTAAGAAGTGGCTTCTCAGGTGCCCACTGATGCTGATGTTTTCAGCTCAAGGTTTAGGCTAATCATTAGGGGCAACGAGTTGTAAGGAAAAGATTGCATGTTCGGTAATGTTAATGACTCTTTGCAAAGTTCACAAAGAAAGCAAACAATTTCAAATTGTGTTGCACACCACTTGGTTTCAGGTCCAGATCATTGCTGTTTCTGAATATCAGTGGAGGCCAATTACAGTTTGGCTGACCTACTACAGGAAAACATCTAGCCAAAACTGATCCCATCCCTGCAAAATGGAGATTTTGCTTTTAGGAATATGTGATATTCTAAGTTCTCTTGGTTATGTATCTGAATTCAGAGATAGCTTGCTTACGAACAGTCAAGCCAAGTATTTTCCGGGCAGTACAATAAAAGATCTTATTGCATAAGACCTTCCAATGCCCTCAATAAAAGGAAATGGAAGAACCTTGACCCCTCGCTTTTATCCAAATGTATAGGGAGAGATTACCATCAACCTCCTATCCATGATCTACCCAAACTGCTTACTTGCTGCCCAGGTCAGATGTCATACAACTGCAGAGATGTTTAGGAAACACAGGAGTAAAGAAATGGATGAAAACATTCACCAAGATATTAACAGTAGCAAGATATTTCTGAAAAAAACCCAATAATTTAGATAGCTGCAAGTGACCATGGCTTACACCACTGTCATATAGCAATGAGAATTACATGTCTACTGTTTGATATCAGTAATTCTAAATTTCCTATCCACCTATTTACACTTTACTTCAGCAGTCAAGCAAAACTAAACACCACCCCCTTCCACCCTCCCAAAAGAAAATAAAACAAAACAAACAAACAAAAAAAAAAAAAAAAAAAAAAAAAAAAAGAAAAGAAAAAGTGAAAGGGAGAAATGGAATGATAAAACATCATTTTAAAGTCTCACTGATACCTCCAGCTATTTACTGTCTGGCTCATTTTATTAATGTGAGGTTTCCACCAGAAATTATTTGTTTTCAGAAGATTATTATTGCATTAATGTCAGGATCTGGCAAGTGAAAAAAACACAAAAGCCAAAAACAGTAATAAATCAGTCAGTCTTTGGCTTGTCCAATATCCCAGTCAGTCTTTTATGATATTAGATATATTTTAATATGGATTTCAATATTTTGCCTTGACCTTGTAACTGTTCTACAGTTAATGGTTTAAAACATTGACTGCCATTATCAGGTTACAGTTCCTTTGCTGATGCAATAGTCTTCCCAAAACTACTTCCAGTAATAATATTTCTATTTGGCTTACCCTGATCTAGCCCTTTAGCATAATTACTTGTTATCATTGAGTTAATCTAACACTCAAAATTAGTGGCTAATTTGCAAATTTTACAGACAAATCAGATTAACTGAAATTCTGATTTTGGTAGAGTATATTCTTCCTACTGCAGAGATGGAGGCAGGGGGTGGCTGGGGATAGCACAAAGGAATGAAAAGCTGTCCAAGTTGGCCAATATTTTTTAAGAAAACTCTTGAAACTGCCAAAGCTACAAGATTTCACTGCTTTCACCCACCTTTAAACATAGGTTAGAATAAAGACTGTGTACAAAAATTGCACATTTTTCCTTTTTAAATGGTCTCTTCTGACCTTTTAACAGATTCCTAGGTATATTTTCAGTGCCTGTCCATTTGAATAGCAAGTGAATATTCTGTCACTCTGAATACTGTACTTGTTCCACAAAGGGTTCACTGTCTTCATCAATGATAAGCAAATACTCATCAGAGCTCTATCTACCCAGAAAAGCTGGGGGCAAGAAACCCTAAAATCAAAAGAGTCATAGCACCTAAAACTTCTGTATGGCCACAGTTAACTAATTTGAAAATGTCTTGTTGCAGCTTAGCAGAAAACAGTTCCCAATCCGTTCAGAGCAATCCAAAATAAACCTCTCAGATATGAAATCAGAGTGTTCACATGGGGATTTACAGATTTAAATCACAAAACAAGAACTTTGTTTTGGTGTTGCTTTGGAGCCAAGATAGAGTTTGGGGGTTGAAGTAGGGATTCAAGTCAGTGACTTCATAGTTGAGAGTCTAAGGGGTTGGACTCATCTCTCATGAGTTTTTTGTAAAACTAAATATCATAAACTAATGTATTATTAAAGGCAATCAGGAGAAAGGTCTTCTTAATGTAAGTGAAACCATCTTCTTAATACAAATTCCAGTGCGGTTCATGCTAGCTTGCTCAGTATCTCAGACTTTTATGAAGATCTTACAAAGCCTCCTGATGCTGAGCTGAGTTTCCCCCAGCTGGAATGCAACTGCCTCCAGGCCAGAACACAACAGTTATCTTGCAAATCAAAGCAACACTACACAGTGGTTTATGTCAGAGTTAGAGAATGCCAGATCAACCAAACCTCACTGAGGAAACTCTACAGCCAATAAAGTAAATATAGACATATCTAGAGTGTCTATAAATGATAAGTTTAAGAACACGTAAATATTCCACTAACTGATAAGTTGCCAGTAGGTAACATTCAAAAACAAATGCAATGTATCAACAGATTGCTCAAACCTCTTGTTCTTGAGTCCTCATGGTTTCCTCTTTGTAGTTCTTCACAAGATCTTAGTTGTAACTATCAAACTTGAAATCTGGCCAATAAATTGAATTAGGATAAAAAGGGCTAATGGCCATACTTACAAGAGAACTGCCCAGAGACTTTTAATAACGTTTAGAAACCTGCTGAAACTTTTTAATTCTAAATTCACCTCCTTATTAAGGTACTATCCGAGTACCGTGGAAGACAGCTGAGAGACACAAATTTTGCCTTTAAAACTAACTGGCCTCTAACTCTCTCTCCACTCTTCTATTTCCAGCCCATACACCAAAAAACTCGTATTTCAAAGTGATTCTTAGATAACATTGTAAGATGTGCAGTAGCTGAAGCACAGCATCTCTGACCTATCCACCTCTCAACTTTTCTGCTCCTTTGATCTCCAGGTCCAGGCGATTGCTTCCAAGCAGACTGCTGTGAAAAGAACTGGACTCCTTCACAAAGCAAGAGACATGTAAGATCTGTATCTCTTCTGTATGTCAACTAAGTTTTCCTTTTAAAATTAAACATTTATTGGTCTAAGCTGCCAGTTTAATTAAACATTTTTTTGTTACAACTCCAAGAGTTGAAATTCTGGGGCTCCAGAATTCCTATGCCAAAATCCATTCAGCCAAAGCACATTTTTTTGTTCATTGCCAGCTGAGTATATAGAATTTGGCTCTGAAAAATAGGCCAGGACCTGTAACACTGCACCACATGCATATGAAATGCCTGAAGGTGCCAGCAATATGTACTGCACACAGCTTGACTTTACAAAATGCATATGTTCAAATCACCAGGTCAAGGCTTGGAGCAAACTCCCCAAAACTAAGGCAGAAAGCATTTCCTTTTTGTTGTGGTTACTGTATCTGTTTCTATCCTAGCAACACTAGGGTGCACTGAGCATTCCCACAATTGCAATTGATGTCGATGCCTGTTTGTATGTATGTAAATAAGCCCTCATTCTTACCAGTCCCGGCACACAGTTAAATCAGACACATTTCATCAGTCTGTTGCTCATGCTAGACCACACCATGCACCTCGGAGTTTTCAAACTGGCTGTCACAGAGAAATAGAAAGGCATCATGGCCATAGTAACCCTGTTGCTAAAGAACTAGGGTACCACTTCCAAAAAAAAATTAAATTTTTTGATTCATTAGGATCTCTCTCCCTGCCAATGTGAGATCAATTCACAAGTGATAAATTCAGACGCATGCAAGCAAATTAATTTATTAAAACACCTGATTAAGGGAAAAAAAACCCAAACAGTGAGGTTGATTGTATTTTCTACCTAGAATCATAGAATGGTGTGATTGGAAAGGACCTTAAAGATCATCTAGTTCCAACCTTCCTGCCATGGGCAGGGACACCTCTGACTAGATCACCTCTGCCAATATTCAAATTCTGAAAAAAGCAGGGTGAGACAAATGAGACTCTTTTGTGTATTTGTGAAAGTTCATCATCCCAGAGTGTCATGGAGAAATTGGGAACTAATAAATAATATGAAAAAAGATTATAATATTGGGAAGGAATTTTTAAAGACATGGATCACACCCCGCTCCCAGCTCATCAATGACTGCCAAGTAGATTTAGACATGGTCCAAATACCAGGATGGAAAGCTGTCCACCAAGAGCACTGGGCACCACAGTCTCAGTAATGACTTTAAGTATCATCTCTTTTCTTCAGACAAGACTAACAGGATTAATTACACGGAAGAATAATGAAGACAACTCAATTTAAGTTTTATAAATAGCACTTTGCAGTGCTAACACACACATGTTTAACAATGGGAGGTAAATTAACCTGAATTATTGGATTATGGTCCTTTTGCTCACCAGACTGAGTCTTCCCTGGAGGTAATTTTATGCTGTACACAATGGCTAGCCTTAAACTACCACTCACCGGCTGGCCCAGAGGAGCCAGACTCGAGCTGCAGGAGATAAGCTACAAACATCTATGCAAAGGTCACATTTTCAACTCTGTTCCCACATTAGGCACTTCATCCACTATCCCTTCAGGATCCTGTGGGGAGGACAGAGTGGATTCCCTTCTATTAATTCTCCATTTCCACAATTCTGTCCATGGTGAACTGTTCTGTAGAGACAGAATAAGCCTCCAAACAGCCCATCACCCTCTTACACTCTAGTAGGTGCGTCTACAGTGCAAGGCAGGTGCCATTCTTGTCACTCTCCCCGGATTTCCTTTGGACAAAAACCCACAGCATGTGAGGATGGGAGAGAAGGAAGAAGCTTTGATGGGCTCTAATGGATTTCCCAGGCTGGATGGCTGGGGGTAAGGCTACATCATGAAACTCATTTTCCCACAGTGCAGACATAACCAGTGTCCAGCTTGATGGAGAACAGACTTCAGCTCTTCTAGATATTGATCCTCATCAAGCACACATGCTTACACTGCTTTTCTCATAAAATACATCAGCTTTCATTTCACCTGTGAGATGCAATATAAGCTTTCTTCCATCAAGCGCATGGTCAAGAACTAAAAATACATAGAAGAAATGTACACCACAGTCTACACATAATATAAGGTCAACATTGATCCATTTATGCAGAGCTCTGCTAGAGTAGTAGTGCTGCCTAAAATATTTCTGCGTGTGCTTGTTCTTTAATAAATCTTTCATACGGAGATGAAAACTCTTCATGAAAAGTGTCTGCTTTCTTCAGGATATTTTTCACTGGAAAGCCAAAATCGCACTGTTTTTACCCTGAACGTCAAATCCTCACCTTTTGGCGAAAAACATTAAAGCCTTAATAAAAATTTTGGTAACAGAAACCTGACAAGTTTTCAATGTATTGCTTTTTATCACAAAATTACAAGCTTTCTACAAAGACTATTCTGACCAAGGTAATATTAGGAACTCTCCATAAAAAAGATGTTTGCATGCTCGTAAATAATTATTTAGCAAACATTGAAGCAATGAATAGATTTGTTCACCAGTTTTGTCAGTTCAATGAAATTTGTTGTGCCCTGTAAATGGTCTCCAAAGAGCAGAACTTTATATGCCCCATTCAAGAGATGTGGAAGCATTTGATGGACATCAGGCCTAACAATTTTTTAAATAAGCAACTATAGAATCATCTAGATGCTCTACTTCACTTGTTTTATCAAGGATAATTCACTGCTGTAGAACAAAGGGTGGTGTTTGTGAACCAGGCTCTCATTCTTACTACACAGTCTCTAATCCTAAAGCACTTTCCTGAGCTGCAACACCTGGCACACTGTCTGAGAAAAAGCATATATCATGGAATAAAAGACTGGAACATCAAACTGCCCCATTTAACAGACAGATTTTTCCACAGAGACAATATGTAAAAACAATCTAGACATGTATGAGAGAGATCAATGTTAATTAACAGCCCTTTACAAAGAACATCATTTTTCACATCCAGATTTGCAAAATGGCAATTATCGTTTCTTGTGGCTTAGAGTCCAAGAGCATGCATCCTCAGCCTATGGAAAAAAAAATAAATCACTCTCCCATGGTGCCTGAATCTGCAAGCTCTCCAGTGAACTGATTTTTTTTTTCCCCTCATTGTTTGTTATTTTTTTTATGAGCAGAACCAGAGGAAATAGCCAAATAATTTTAGAGAGACCGCCTGTTTACACCCAGTTCACTTTATGCTCACCTGCTCTGATCCTTCTTTGGTTCCCTGACGTCAGGACCATGCTCACACACAGATGAAACCCAGACAGTGGTTAGTGGTGTGAGGCAGTCTCTAAACTTAGGTACATAAATTAGCAGGTCTGAATGTGACTGTATGAAATGGAATTTCCCAATACCATTTATCAAGTAGATAAGAATTGCAAGCTCACAGATGAAGAAGCTGGACACACAGCAAAAATGCCTTTCTCTTGAACACAGTATAGGCCAATACTACGTGTAGTAGCCCTTCTAGCCCCATACCCCAAATTAACTCCTTACTCATCATTAACACACAAGAAACAAAATGATCATGGTACCAGCTTATTTAGGGTAGCAGAACACATTTTAGTTAACAAGTATAAACTTGGCTTATGTCAAACAGTCAATCAAGTGCCAAACAGCTGTAAAATATATACTATGAATTTTACTAAAAATTGCTAACTTCCACTTAAATGTTTTTATTTGATTTCACTATAAAGAAATTCACCACTGAAATAATTTCAGAAAAAAAGACCAACAGCACAAAAAACTAATCGGGTCAGCAGTGAGATAAGAACTCACTTGAGAAACAAGTTACCTCAATGTAACAGACAAAAGAAAGTCACTGTTGATCAATGTACAAAACAAGTGGATAGTAAAATCAGACAATTGGTGGAATTCAAAATGCTCGAAAACATAGTTACTCAGGGAGAAGGGATGGATCCAGTGGTATCCTACAAAGTTGTGCAGCATCCTTCCTGTCTTCAAGAATCAATTTAATAGCTAGGGTTAGTACCATTTCTCAGAGTTTTTTGGTATAAAAATCTACTCAGTTTGAAGGTTATTAAATTCCTGACATAGGTAAACTACCCCTAAGGGTTTTATTTAACAGATGCCAATAAGTAGGGCCCAGAATATTCAAGTCAAGAAACTGAATGAGGATGCAAACAAGCCACTGAGCAAAAGTTATCTGGCAAACCAATTTTTTAATATCCTGACTGAAAACCACAGTGCTTCAAACAACAGAAATTATGAAGACAGAAGCAGAGACAGAGCCTGAACATTGCACTAGGGAGTCTCTCAAAGTTCCTTCTGCAATAAGTCAACAACATTCCCTTTCACACTGTTGTTTGCAGTGCCTCTAATGCACAAGGCAAGGTAAACTTCCGGTTTATGAACAGAGGTAACAGCCTGTCCTTGCCTCTGCATTATCTGATGCTGTACAGAAATAAGGGGAGTATGGAAAGTAAAGGATAAAACAGAGAAGTGAATTGTCCCAAGCACCAAACTCCCTGCATACAGCTCTAAAAGAATATGTGTACATGAAACAGCTCTAACCATGACATCTAATTCTGAGGTATTAAAGAAATACATAAAATCATGACTTGGCACCCAAATCTCATGTTTGCCAAGCCTTAGATGCTTTTTAAAAAAAATCACCTGCTTCACTGAACTGGGGGCTATGTCATTAAAGAAGATACACATAACAGGGACTTTATTCATGACTAAGCACAATTGTGAGGTCCTTGCTTCTGATTTTAGAAAGGCTTTACCACACTGCCTGCTACTGACTCATGGAAAAAACAAATGTGACATTAATGAGCAGCAGACTGGCTAAGCTTACTCCTTTCTCCAGGAACTGCAAGTTTCTGTCCCTTTCTATGAGTGTGGAGAGAAATTATAGCAGCCTCTGCGCTTTCTTGATCTAGACCCAAGCCAGAGTACACAGAATTTCTCATGAAATGAAATGACAAAGAAATATCACCAGCATTGAAATGTTCCACAGACAAACAAAGTGAAGAACCAAGGAGATGGTACTGTGTGATACAGGGTCAGAGCCTCTACAAGCATAAATCAACAAAAATGTTTGGACCGTAATGCCTTACCAAAAATTCCCCCGTTCTGTTATGATAAAGTGCATTTTTTTCAGGCATTTGTATTTCAACTCAAAATTTATCATGTGTCTGATTCTGTACTAACTGAAGGTTATGGCGGAACTCGGAAAAAAAAACCACATTGAGCCTCTGAACACTTCTTAGGAATCTTTTCAACCTTTTTCTGATTGTTCTTCAAGGTCAGGAAAAACAGCTAATAAAACAGATTTATAGATTTTAAAAAAAAATAAATAAAAATAAAAATTAAAAATCTCTGAAGTTCCAGAAGAGAGCTTTAAAACGTCAGGACTATTTCTTCTACAGAAACCAATTCATGAGTCTTTTAAAGCAGGCAGCCTTTCCTACTTTCCTACTTCAGGACTATGAGTGATTAAACTCAAGGAGACACCAACAAGCTAACCTTCATCCCTAACTTACCACCAGGAATAAGCCCATGAATTTACAGATAATGCTGAAATATATGGTGGGGGAGACTATTTATTGACTACCCCACTGGCAGGGGTATAGTAAAGAATGTATATCAATAAGAAAATCTCCAGTTATTTCCTGACCAATTACCTACAAATATAAGAGTGTTTGGGTAAGTTCCCAGGGTCGTGTTTACGTTAGTGAGTGTTGGCAGGTATATATCACTATGTTTATCTGTGAGATAAGTTGTTACTGTGCTACAGTTTTTGACAACATGGATGCACTTTCTTGTTAGGAGCATCCACAACAAATATCTGACTCACAGAGGCCAGCTCTGGTGTTTATATTACTTTATTTGTATCAACCCAAATGTCAAAATAAGTACAATTTACTGAACCTAGACTCAGTCCCAAATTATACACCACAGAAGACACAGACACCAAATACCTATAATGAAATACTTTCACGGTGCTTTTATAGCCTGAGGAAATTCGTACAATCAAAAACAAACAAACAAAAAACCCCAAAGTCTTCACATAAAAATCTGTTCAAACTAGGTATTTGGCTTGCGGTAGTTAGTAAGGCAGAAAAGGAAGAAAGCTCTGTGACCCCAACAGCCTTTCCCCACAGACCACCATGTGTCCGTGGAAGGTTTCTGTAACCTGATGATCTGCCCCCACAGCACACAAAAGGCTGTGGAGTTGGGTGAGACGAATTATCACAAAATGATTCTGCAATTATTATGCAGCAGTAATTACTGCAGCACCAGAGGCACCAGAGGCCAAGGCAAAACTGCAGAAGCTGCGCCCACCTAAAGGTAAGTGCTTTCTAGCAAGGAGCAACAGGAGAGTAACAAGATGTCCTAAGACCAATTTCTTACCACCTTGCTACCCTTTCTCCATCACAGCCTTACAGGCCCTCTCCCTCCCCAGGCTGCGGCAGAGACATCTTCTCAGATCACATACTGCATGGACAGTGGACCACAAAGCAACAGACGTGACCAGTTGTCCCCTGCTGAGAAGCACTCCTCGTTCTGGAGAGCAGTGCTTCAGAAAAATACCCAGGCTTCGTAACCCAAAGCACTCTGCTCAAAGTTATTTGCCCAACCCACGTCACAAGAAATACTTTTGTAATGAATATCGCTGTGAAGGAGGCTCTGAGGGAATTTGTTGTTTTATTCAGCTCTTCCTTTAAGTCTACCTTGAAAACAGAGGCAAATTGTTTCTTTTTTTTTCTAAGCAGAGAAGCTGTTAATATTAAAACCAAACCTGCATCTCCTACTGAGACTAGGTTTTTTTGGTTTGGTTTTTTTTTTTTTTAACAGGAGCATCTTGTGAACCAAGACAAACATGTAAGGCTTGGTCTGTGACCAGCAAAAACACACATTCTAAATATCAGTAGACTGCAAGCAACCCTAACTTTTGCTACTGGTCTCAAAGTGTTTGCACAGGACTTCAGCTTGATTCTATTATCATTTTTACCTAGAATAAGAGACTAAAACTGAACCAACACAAGCCTCCCAATTAGAAGATCCACTGTAAAAAATGCAAAGCCATACATCCCAAGGAACAAAAATGGCCCCCGAAAGAAATTCAACGCATTTTCTGTGTTCTCTTCTCTTACGCATGGCTGCACATTTGTGATTTTAAGAGGAAGTACTTTTCAGAGTGGGATGACTTTAGGAAAAATCTGTGTAACTTGAAAAATTTGGAAATAAAAAGGATGTGGATTATTCTCAGGAATCAGTTTATTCGGGGGAAAAAACCCACATAAACACTGTAAGTGAAGCTCTCCTGGTAGGAGAACCTCAAACCGATGCAATCTTCCTTTCAGACAAAGACTGATAGTTTGTTCAGCAAAGCATCTACACACAGGGAAACACTGTCTTAGTGGCTTGACTTCAGAAGGACCATCTGAAATCAGACTCCTTGATTCCCTGGCCATGATGAATTAGCTCATCTGCACAGTCGGGACCAGCACAATCTTTGTCAGAGAGCAAGCAGCTTTCTCCAAGCACGCAGTGAAGTTCTTCCTCACATGGATCTTAGCTGTTGGGGAGCTGTTCAAGTCTTCCTAAAGTAACAGAAAAACTAGTTCCTTCAAATTTTATTTACACAGATACCGTGTGTAATAATATGCCTACTGTTTTCTATATTTATATAAGGGATATGGAAACCGAAGTTACAGGACAATGTCTACATATCTATGTGATGACCACTTCTGGGTATATTAAGGCACTACTGATGTACTACAGCCATGCAGGTGTGCCAATAAAGACATCTTGTGTCTTTCCTACAGAGGGTCTTAATACAAACAACCTAAAAGCCTAAACACACATTATCTATAAACATCCAGCTGGGATCATCTAAGCAACAAAAAGCATCCCTTCTAAGTGATTAATTTTATCATCTCATCAATTTCTAGCCAGTAAACTGGCTGTGGCAGAAAGTATATTGGCCTATGAGACCCCACAGCACCTTACACAGTTTATAATAACTATAATAATGAACTATAATAGCTTAGAGTTTTTTCCAATCTAAAATATATATGACAAACCCAAACAAAAACATAGGGCTAAGTGCAAGTATAAACATAATCGTGGTGGTGATGGGTGCACTACACTCTCTAGAATGGTCTAATATATACAACGTCTTATTGATAAGAGCATGTGAAAGCCACAGCAAAACAAAACACTACTAAGGCCTGCTTAAGATGAGGAGCTGGAGATCATATCATAATGAGAACACTTCTAAAGGTACAAAGCAATTGAGTGTAGTGAGTACGCAGGGCACTCACAGCTAAAACAATAGATTGAGAGATCCTCTGCTCTTCCAACTTTGCAGTGTGGGATTTTTCCCTTGGCTCCCATGCGACATGCGGCAAACAGCAAACCCTCTCTGCCTTGGAGAGTGTCTGTACCATGGCGGACAGCATATCATAAGGACAGTTAAGGTAAATTTCAGAGAGGAACAGCAGAAGTTACAGCACCAGGGTAGCAAAGTGACCCACAGTGAGTTTTGCCTAGAGTGAGAGTGGCTTCAGAAGCCAAGCTAACCATTTCACTGCTTAACATACCTTTGCACTTCAGTGCAGCTCACTCAGTACAAATTCAATGCTATGATAGCATAATACTACAGCTTGCAAGACTTAAAATTAGAAAAGACTATACCCAGGATCTGAGAAAACTGAATGAGCGGTGCATTTTCTGCTTGCCAGTATCTGCATGCAACCGAAATTTTTTTCAGATGCCCATATCTGCATTTGAAAAAAAGAAAAAAAAAAAAGTTAAAATCCACCGAAAAGCAACTGCTTCCATTATGGAGTAAACATCTCCTTACTGAAGGCTTCTGTTTATCACTTTCTCTCTGATTATACTGAAGCAGACTGCTAGCTGTAAACAGAAAGCAAAAAATCTAAACTAAATGCAAAGACAGTCACATAACTTTCTCATGGCTAATGTGAAGAATAACATTTAGCACATTTATTCCAAACCAAAGTACTTTTAAAGAAGATTTTGTTCTCTCTTGTAAACTGACATATGGGAGGTGTTAAGTAGCATATGATCAGCTTTATATTTACATAACTGTCATCACAACCCCTCACGTTTGTCAATTGGACTTGCTGTAGTAACAATAAGTGACCAACTTAGAACATGCTGGGGTTTTTATAACACTGCCTATAAACTGAGGATTCTCCAATTTAACCGTAGAAAAATAATCTACACATTATTAATTGATGTTTAATTTATATTTTTGTTTATGCATATTAATATTTATAAACCTACTATATGTAAAATTAAATCCTCCAATCCAAATTTTTTTTCCATTTTTAATATTTTCTGAAAGAATTTCTTAAAAGGTCCCACTAGCCTACTTTATGCCTTGAATTTTGTAAGGAAAGGTAATGTGCTCAAGAATATGCTACTAATAATTACTTAAGTTACTTTATTACAGCACCAAGTTTCAGGGGTAGGGAAGGAAGAAACCTTCAACACCACCCCAAAAATGTTCGTTATAATTTTTCTTTGCTATTTCTTCATTTTTAAAGGTGTTTTATACCTTAACCTCTTCAGCCCAATTTCTCTGTCAAAAGATATGCACTTAACTTAATTAACAACTAGAGAACTAATACTTGTATACCACATACGGTATCAAAGCCAGCCTATACTTAGATCTATTGGATCACAGTGTCATTATCCTGAAAGTCAAAGTAGTGCACAGATTCATCCGGGATAAGAGTCTGCTTTCCCCAGCTTGGAGTTCCCCTCGCTGTGTGCCAGAATGCAGTGATCCCAAAGGAGCACTGCAGTTTATTTCCTGTCCTTCATCCTCATGGAGAGGAGGATGAAAAAGAGACGGCCCTGCAACCACACCCTGCACACAACAGCAGCAAGGGAGGAAAAGACACAACAGTGCCACCTTGTAGAAGTAACTTCCGTACGAAGCTTCTGATCTTCTCAAAAAGCTACTGCTGAAGGAAAAAGCTGTATCAAAAAAAACCCCAAATCTAAACCAAACCAAACAAACTCAATAGCAGATGATTTAAAAAAAACAAAAAAACAAAAAAACAGGTTTCTTTTCAAAAGTTGATTTTCCTCACTCATCCCAACACTTCAGTATGCATTAGGACTAGTCAAATGAAGCCAAAAGGGACAGTGTGCCCCATTCAAACAAAACTGTTTTAGTGTTAGCAGTATCCAACATAAACTTTGTGACTTTGCACAACATTCTTCTACGAAATAAACTTGAGCCATTTGCCAGCAATAACCTATATATTGACATGGTATTAACAGAAACTTGGAGGCTTCAGCTGGGAGACAAACTGTCAACCAACCACTAATTAGTTTTTATGACATGACTCATAGTTTAGTAATTTCCCAGAATTTAATCACAGGGCACCCAGAAAGATCAATTAAAGAACAGGCTCAGAATTTGTTAGAGCCCTGTGTGAGACAGGGGAAGGCAATGACCTCAGCAGCTATGCCACAGAATTTTATGAATGAACAAAGAAAGGATTTAAAAGGTAAGTTAAACTAATCTTGTGTTTCCTTGCAGACCCACTCATTGTTTTTCCAAAGGAATGACTTTTTTAAATAAAGTAAAATTTGAAGGATTGTGTGTTGTAGCTACTGTTTATTTTACAACTTCACTTACACGTGACCATTATGTGTGTGACTTGAATTGCTCCATTATTTTTGGCTGTATCTTCTTTTATATCTCTCTCAATAAAAAGGGGGGCAGAAGGAGGGCAAATCAGAGTAGGAGTAAATTTCTTTCGATACTTGTATAAGCATCACATCACATTATCAGAACGAACAGTACAGAATTCCTCCTTCCCACCCCCCAAAATCAACATTATTACAATGGTCCTAACAGTTCTTAATACAAAGAAAGATAAAGTTATATTTTTGCCACAAAATCCTATGATTTCTCTTGTCTCATCTTTCATTTTCAAGCTTCCCCTCCTCCCCTCCCCCCCAGTTTAACACAATGAAATCTGGAAGTGTTATCCCCTTTCCTGCTTTCCATCATGGATTTTTTTTTTCAAAAACTGAATTAAAATCATAATGAAACATTGAAAACCTTTTTTCTTAGTTCTGAAAAGGTTTTACACAAATTTGCCCAATCTGATCAGTTTTACTCATTAATGTTGTTCTTCTGTGCAAATTTACAGAGTATAATCCAGACAAGTACTGTACAACTGTGATTAAAACCACATTCCCCTGCCTTTCTGGTTTTTGTTTTGCAAAAAGCTCTTCTTCACTGAGAGCTCTCAGAAAAGATTTAACTTATTTTCCTCACCCAGTTAAGTAAAACAAGATTATATTGAAATGGTCTGAAGAATTGAGAATCTTTGGAGATCTACTAAACCCTGTTATGATTATCTCAAATATTATTTAAATATGAAAACCACTAAATGTATCACTTTGGTTTTCCTTGCAATAATAATTGGCACCAGACTGAGTCATGCCTGTTACATGTTAAAACGGGGGGAAAAGAATCAAAGGAGCTTTGCAGGCACACATACTCCCTGAGAAAGCACAGGAACACTCACGTTGGTGTTTTGCACCTAAATTAAAATGTTTCTTAATTTCTTCAAACCAAAATCTATCTATTGAATAGGCACGTATTCAGGCTTACTATCTTTGTACTGACTTTTCTGATGGTGATGAACACTTCATGAGGAAAGATGGAAAGCTAGGGTATGGGAGAGTGGATTGGGAAGAGACCACATAGCTATGGAGCTGCTGCTACTGTTTTAAATAATTCACAAGCCCGTTACATGACACTGTCATATAACTCAAGAAGAGAAAAGCTTCAGCATCTTGAAATTCTCATACATCCTCAGATGAGCGCAGTGACTACCTGGATCCTAGGAGGGCATCGGGTATTGGAGCAGCTCCATTTTGCAAGAATAATCAAATATTTAAGGAGAGGGATATGGAGGAGAAGAGGAGGGACAGCAAAAAGGCGCTATTAGCCTGGCGCACTTGGGATACAGGAGAATCAGATTCAGGTCTCTGCTCTGAATTACAGCAGGATGTTAACAAATCTGCTTGGGGGGGGAGGGGGGATGTGTTTTAAAGTTCCCCACTTCATCCGGAGGCAGAACAGAAACATTTGAGTAATGAGAAACTGCACACCTAGCTCTGCATCTGCATCAACAGCTTCATTTTCAAGAGTTCACAGCTCCCCCTAAATCACATTAAGACCAGAGTTAAAATGTTAATTATGGAGCATGTGCATATTAATTTTCTGCTTCCTTCTCTCCGTAAGTAATGGGAATGCTTTTAAATGCCTTTTGCTTGGTTTCTTATGGGCTTACGTGGTTTCTTAATATATTACAGGGCACTTCCTGCACTGCTTACAGAAGCAAATTTCCCACTGTTAGTGGGAGTTTTCCCTGAGTAAGGTCAGCAGATTTGGTCCCAAGGGAGTGAACTGATCTTTGGGCTTAGCTACCCTGAAGATCTAGCAGAAAGCAAAACAGATATCATTCTTGTTTAAAATTTGCTACTATACTGTATCCTTCTCAGCTACATCATCCAACAAACAAGTAGGAAACGTTTTGCTGCAATAATCCTTTCAATTAAGGCTCCCATTACAGTGAAACAGCTGCTCACTACAATACATCTTTGTCATGGAACTATTTATTTCCCAGAAAACATTTCTTTAGTTGTTAAGACAGATGCAATAAACCAGATCCACGGAAGTAGAAGAAATCAAAGCAGCAAGCAAAATCTGACCAGCTAAATATCCTTGCAAATGAAAAAGAGGTGCCTTCTATGAGGGCACAATTTATTCCTCTGTGATGACAAAAAAGCCCACTCAATTTAAAGTTGGTGTCTGGTGTCTCACTCTAAACATAATGTCAATAAACTACAACTGAAATAGCAGCCTAAGACTTCATGCATACAGCATTAAAAAGAAAAAAGAAAACACACCAAAAGCTTCTGTCCGCCTGCTGATCAGTGGTGTTCGCATGGGCCCTTAAAAGCCTTTTGGAATGCCCACACGATAAATATATGATGGACAACCTCTTGCTTAATGACAGTCAGGTGCTGCTGTTGGCATGTAAAGATAAATGAATCAGCACCTTGTTACTGCCTCCCGTTCCATGCATACATGCTCACACCCTCCCATCCCTTAGCAGCCTAATAAATGCTATTTATTTATTTTACTAACAAGTCCAACTCACATTAACTGTCACTGGAATATAAACAGTAGTGACAAAAAGCATTATCATGAATGATTTAATCCAAGATTTGTGAGTGCTTGAAAATAAGCAGTTTTCTTGCTGTAAAATTCATCCCTGTGATTTCAACTGCAGGCAGCTTGCCTGCATTTCAGGCAATGGCAACATCAGGAGGAGGGGACATTCCTCTTCCACCTACATGTTTCAAATGACTTGAAAACCTTCCTCGTCAACTGCACCTCTGATAGCAACCTGCAGTTAGTACTGCAGAAACCAAAGAAATTAAGAGAAGCACCTTCAGGTGCCTTGGAGGAACAAGATACTAAGAAGTAAGACCAGCTCTGCATTTCTGTTTTCAGGCATGACGTCCAAATCCCGCACTCACTCTTTTCCCATGAAGGCCAGACAGGTCCTCAGACTGAGTATGGCACCAGATCTATACAACCTGTGTAGATACTTGTCTAGATACAGTTGAAGATGCCAGGGCCTGTATCACTGCAGTATACTGAATGATTTCTCAGAACAGTCAGAAGTACAACCAGTAAACAGTCAAGAATTTGCTACCTAGTTCTCCTTTCAGTCTCAAAAGCTTTGCAAAAAAGCACTTAATAAAGAGTATCTATGCGTCATATCCCCCTGGCTTCTTGTTCATTCACTTAGCACCAAGGAAAAATTTGGGGGTTGTTCTGTGTTCATGAAAGGAACAAAGCAGTGGGAGCACAAATCATTGCACTAGGTGATCAAGAAAAAAAAAAAAAAAAACAAACAACACACGTTAAAACACACAACTAACAAGGAGAAGGGAAGGCAGACCACTTCAGGAGAAGAAAAGAAAAAGACATGGCCACAGTACTCTTAAGTGGAGATTGCCTTTGTGGATTGCTATGACATAAAAGTCCAGTGTTGACCCACAAAAAAGTAATACTCTAGCTCTCTGCCTGATGCTTTCCAAATTCCCAGGGATTCATTCTCCAGATTCAAATCCATTGTAGACACAGGATCATCCACAAGAAGTCAGGCTCAGCTCTGAAGTTTGATAAGAGAGATCTTGGCATCTACAAACTACTGTGCTCTAAAGCCAGTATTATTTTCTGTCATAATACTCTTCTGACATACACACTCTTCCATGTGTGAAGAAGAAATACAGAATGAAAAAAAAATATCCATGTGCAGCACTCCATTTGAGGGATGCAGCAGGTCCCTCTCTTGCTGATTAGAATGTATTTGAAATGAAATGAGGTAGGATGAGAAAGGGAAACACAGAAGAAAAATAAATTATGTATGAATTTTGAAGAAATAATGTTTGCCTCAGTGGACAAATTTCTGGTATTACCAGAGAGTAATTCATAGCAAAAAGCTGGTGCCAAGGCACTGCAATGAGAAGTGATGCTAATGCCATCACCCGCCTTGCTGGCTAATACAGCTCAGGGCTCACTTCTTAATGCTTATTCAGACATCATGTAGTTGACTGAAGTATTGTGTGGTAGATTCAGGACATGCGTTGAAGGTGTAGATTCAGGACATGCTGTTGAAAGGTGACTGCCTTCAAACAAGGCTACAGCAGCAGCAGCAGCAGAGTAAATGGGAATATCTGCACTGCCTTTAAAAAACAGCACAGCGCTTTTATTGAAATTCCTCTCAACTACAGGTTGGTCATAATAATAAAAGTGCATACCTAATACTTTACTGGCTTTTTCTCCTCTTCCTTTATGACAGCATAATGAAACACAGTTGTTCAACATACAATGGTATTAGAAATTAGAATAGGGAGGCCTAAAATGTATTTTATATTCTTCCTACTCTTTTATTTTCCAAACCTAAACATAATCCTCTAAAACAATCCCTCCTCTAGCAAAAATGAGCTTATAGTTCTTCTGACTATTGAACTCTTGAACACAGTATTGATGACAACAGTAATGCTCCAAAGTCTTCCAACATTGTCCATCACCTTAACCAAATCACCAGAAAGTTTCAAGTGTGCAACTGTTAATTGTGCCTAATGTAATATAACACATTAACCCTCCCCAAACCACTCGACACATGGAAAGGAAACCTCTGCGAACCATCTGACTGTTACTGTTTATACATAGGTTTGCTGGAGACATTGAGCAAATGGATTTGGGTAACTTGGGTTTACAGGCACCAGCTGGGTCACAAAAATTGGTCGCCAATTTTTCCCACCATCACAGGTGGCCAAAGGGTATATTCTGGCTCATAAAAGGATCATATTCCACTTAAAAATGACATGGGTCTTTATTCTCGCTGTTTTTATTAGAAGCTGACACCTAGGAAACTCCTAATTTACAGTCCACCAAGTATACACAGTCTCTAGATGGTGTGCCAGCATCTTCATCTAACCCAAAAAGCCTTTCGCCTTCTTGAATATCTCCCAATCCAAATCCAAACCATCAATTTGCCCTTGCAGACTGAAAAAGTAGAAAAGTAATTTAATGATATGAGATGTGCTATTTCTCTCTCACTCTTGTACATTAACATCTTTCTTTGCTTCAGTCGCCACACAGTCCTTCTTGGCATCTGAATTCAGGTCTGAATTCACCTTATCAAAACATTATCTCAGTTGATTAGCACAACCCAGTTTTAGAAAAGCCATTTTCATTTCATCTCTCTTTTCCAGTTGCTTTAAGATATTTATTTATTCTTCTCTTCCAAATGCGTTCCAAAATTTGGAAAATATGAGTTCACAGAAGTTCATATGCAAGACCATTTCCCCCTTTTTTTCATCATTTGAGCTAGTATTTTCAATCTAGGGTATCACACTCACTTTCAAGAGGGAGATTATTCAGCCTTTAAAACTTAAAGTCTTTGGGTCTTGCTTCTCCCTCACATTTCCTTTTTCCAACCTCCTTCCCAGCAGCCACTTTTCCTTTTGTCTTTGTGTTTAACACTACTGCCCTTATTCAAATCTGAAGCACACACCTGTTTAAAGTTTTGGCCATGCCTAGACAATATTTAATTCCTATTTCATCCCTATTGTATTACCAGCCACACTTTTTATCATTTTATATTCATATAGCGAAACACATTTTTATTCCTTGTTTCAGTTCCCTTTGCAGAGTTTAACTCAGCTTGACTTCTGGCAAATTCTATTTCATCCAAACACTTCTTGACCTCTAAGATGGTTTCCTTACAGACTATTCCCGTTTTACGCATTCCTTGCAAACTCTCTGTTTATTCTTAATGTTCTTTGTGGGAGTGGTCGGTCAGTAAGTTAGGTCTGGAGTTCACCCCTAAAAGCCACCAGTGCTTAAGACAGGAGTTCTAGAAAGGTTGCTGCATTTTTAACTAGAGCATGTCACCACATTCAAATGCTTGAGCTCTTCAGTCACTATCTAGTTTCCCTAAACTTACTTGCACTTGAGGTTAAGAAAACCTTAAAGACTGTTTTTTGTTAACTTTGGATCATAAGAATAGTGATGACCAACTCTCTCTGACGTCCTTAGTCCCTCCAAAACCAATTTTAAAATATCACTGGTTCTTCACAATTCAATAGCTTTTTGAGAAGCTGTTTGCATTAGGGAAAGATCTGGCTGTATGGTTATTAGGATCATTCACCCTCTAATTTATAGTATCCCATAACAATTCCATGTTGATTTTCTCTTCTAGTATTATCTGAATCCAGTCAGATCTTACCAACCTCTTACCTTCTTCCTGCAATGTAATTTTGACTTTTGAATGATTCTACTGTAGAAGTAGATTCAACAATATCCCTCCTATTTCTCCTTAGTCTGCTTACTAATTTACAGAGCTAAGAAGCTATACCACTGTAATAATTTTCACTTCCATTTTATCTCTGTATCATACAGCTTTTGACAGAGCTCGACCAAGACATCTCAGCAGAATTGGCACAATGAAACTTTGTCACTCGAAGGGCTGGTTCATTCCTGTTATGGGGTGGATGGGCATGAGAAAGGGGCATCAACTGGGACAGAGTCTCACACTTGCTGCTGTGCTGCACAGGCTGAGCAGCAGCAGGGAGGGGAGCGTTGCACCTCACACTACCATATTCCTGGTAGAAGCCAGCCCAGCTGAAGCCCTGTCACAGCTACTGGGGACAGCAGAAGGGGGCTCAAGGAAACTGCCTCCTTTGTCAATATCTAAAACCTGAGCCTGCTTCCAATATATTGCCTGAAAAAGTAAACTATAACATTTACAACCAACTTCCATTACAAGTCTTTGCCAACAAGACCCCTCTACATTCAGAGCTGCATTTCAAACATGGATCCTCACTGAGATATACACAAATAGGCCACATAAAATTATGCCAATGAGCAAATAAAATTACACATCCCTGCTTGTCAAAACCAGCACAGAAAGAACTGTGAGACTTTTCAACGATTTACATATGCAACACACTAAAAAAAAACCAACACAATTTAACTCAGAGAAAGTCACACTTCAGGACAAAAAGGAGAGAAAAAAAATCCTTGAAGTTTGGCGTTCCTGGCATACTCAGCACCATTCTCTTCCCATCAAAATCTGTGGGCTGACTAAGCAGTATTAGGATTGCAGGACTACATGACACATATTCAATCACATTCTATGATGCTGCTATTTTTATATGATTTTGTAAAATTAGTTTTTACAATTTCATTATTTAATTCAATTTAAAAACATGCCACAAGGTCATTCTGAGTTTAAAATCTTTTCAAATTCATGGTAAACCTACCTCAAATCCCAAATTTGAGAAAATGTGTGCATTCAGGACAGCACTCTTGTCAGCGCTGAAATTTACAACTGAATCTAAAAGCACTCTTTCTGCCCTTGTCTCACTAACTCACAGCAGAAATTTCTCCTTAGGCTTTAGCAGTGTTAGGTGGGAGGACTGCTAGCTTACAGAAAACTCTTAATTTACCATATTGTTTCTAGACTAGATTCCCATTTCTGCACTTTCAATTTCCAAATATAACAACAATAAAAGTTTTATTTTGCACATACTTCCTGTAAAGGAACAAAATTGACTAATTTTCAATGATTTTAACAAAGAACACCACAAAGGACAGGTTAGAAAAGTAACCTTCACAAGCTGTAGAAAGTAAAAATGACATTATTTAGGTTTTGTGTGTAGCCTAATGAATTGGGAAAAAAGAAAAAAGAAAGAATGTTTTCAGAGTTACTGCCACGAACAAAAATTTCTGAGAGGTCCTCTGAATCTGCTCCATGAAATAAATTGGCATTTCACAGAATCACAGAATCTTCTAGGTTGGAAGGGACCTTCAAGATCATCTTGTCCAACCATCAACCTAACTGACAAAAATAAACACCCACAAAACAACAAAATGCAACACCATCACTAAACCATGTCTCCCAGCACCACGTCAACCTGTCTTTTGAACACTTCCAGGGATGGTGCCTCAACCACCTCCCTGGGCAGCCCATTCCAATGTCTGATAACCCTTTCAGTGAAAAAAATTTTCCTAATATCCAGCCTGAACCTCCCCTGGCACAACTTGAGGCCATTTCCTCTAGTCCTGTCGCCCGTGACTTGGGAGAAGAGACCGACCCCCGCCTCTCTACACCCTCCTTTCAGGTAGTTGTAGAGAGCAATAAGGTCTCCCCTCAGCCTCCTTTTCTCCAGGCTGAATAACCCTAGTTCCCTCAGCCTCTCCTCGTAAGACTTGTACTATATTTACCTATACCTTGGGCTGAAAAGGGAGCTTTGTTTTGGCTCTAGGTCTTTATTCACTGCTAGAGTTAAATTAAATGCTGTTAATTAAACAGTGACATATTCAGTTTGAAGCTATCACCAGGGAAGGAGATAGGCTTGGGATCAAGTTAAAACTTTAAAATAACTAAAGAAATCACTTCCAGATCAACCTAAACTGATTGGTTTTTTTTCCTAAATCAAAAGGTATTCAATATCTAATGAAAAATATTGCTTTAAAATAAGTTAAATAATAGAAAAACTAACGCAGCTATGTGTTCTCCGTTTTACATTGAAAACAGTTCTCTGAATTTAAATTTATGATAGTGTCAACCCCCTTTAAAATGGCTTTTTTTCCATCTAATTTAGTATTTCCACCACCACCAAATCACACCAGTCTAATTGCAAGCACATTATTTCAAAGCCCTCTGAAGAATTCTTTCTCTCTGTACCAAGAGCACTACCCTTTTTTTTTCCATTTGAATCTTTCCAAGGACCCACGGTCATTGGTAACCATACAAAAAAGCCCATATCATTATTTAATGGTAAGTTAAAATAAATTTCTAGTTACCTTCTCTCCTCCTGGCCTCTGCATTCATTGCCCAAACTCTGTTGGCTTTGCTTTTCTTGCAAGGCTTCAATCAACATGCTGCTGAGTTTCTGACATACCCGGGGCCAAAACCATTGCTGGCACTCATATAATAAAACGATAAAGCAAATCACATCATCATATCACCCACATCATGGGTGATGCATCATCTAATCAACGCCTTAATGGGAGCTCCTGCTTACAATTTCTTCTGTAGAAGCCAAACAGTAAAACAGCCCAGGAACTGGACTCTGGTTTCTCAGAGCGGAATATCCCTTTTGGGAACAGCATTACACAAGGCAGTGATAAAGGCACAGGTATTATTTATTATATGCAACAATGTAAGACAGATACAAGATTCTGTACCCAGTGCTGTCAGTGGAATGCGTCTTGTAAGTTCACTTTCACTTAGTTGGAGAGGTTGTTAATTCATTTTGTAAGAAAATGTTTTGATAATAAATAACGAGAAAGCACACAGTATCATTAACAGAAATGTTCGCTGGCTTGTAATATGCAAGAGGATTTCGGAAGTTGGTTAATGTAAAGGTATCACTTCATTTTCACTCATCCATTGCTAAAACTTCCATGAATAAGTACTTCAGGATCTGGCCCACTGCTTATAAATAACATGCACCATTGTTCATTCCCAAAAGAATACTTGTAATATAAGTGGAGAAACCTAGCTGAGATGGAGTATTTTGAGCCAAAGGATGTTTATGTAGCAGCCTGGCAAGTCTCCATAGGAAAACACATGCCTAATCCAGTAGAAATCCCATTTTTAATTGCTGAAAAGCATTTTCTGAGTTATAAATAAATCTTCATACTAATGCATGGGCCTGTACAAAGAAACTCAGTAGTTCCAAAGACATCTTAAAGAGTTCTCCCCACTCCCTTTAATCAGCATCTCTATTATTGCCCTGAGTACTTTCCACTGAGCACTTAAGGGTAACAGGTAATAAATCATTTTTTAGAAAAAGGAATAAATCACCCTTGTGGTTACACAGATAAAACATGGTTGAAACCCTTCTCAAAAGCATATAAACGTATAGTAAGTCTAAAGAGAAAAAGGTCAAAACTCAAGTTGCACCACCCCAAACTATGACGATTTTTCACTGAAATATGTTTTACGTTTTAAACATGTTTTAAAACATATCCCTTCCAAATGTAGCAAATTCACACATTTTAATTTATAGTGAGATTAGAACATGACCAGGTCTATGGTCTGTCAATGTCCATTCTGGCAGACATGACAGAAAACTGTTTTGAAGAACAAAAGTGCAGCGTACAACTCATCAATACAACTAAAAATCCAGTAAACAGGTTGCGTATATATTTGAAGAAGAAAAAAAAAACACAGTAGTGATCTGAGCATGTTGAAAATAGTATGGAATAAGGAGTGGAATGTCCTGGTTTAAGGTAAAACAGAACCAATTTTCTTTCCAGTAATTTTACTTTTCAGCTATGTATCTTCTAACTGCACTCTGAAATTAATGGCATATTTTTCAGACAGTGTCTGCTTCTAAAGTGATAAGGCCTGATGTTTATGGTTAATATCAAGGAATGGTATGCAGAGAGGCTCTTCCTTATACTTCTTTCCATAAAAAAATTATCTGACCTTGGTTGTTATGCACCACGTTGGAGGGTCAGAAGTGGAAAAGCGTAGAGGGGTCACACCTCTGGGGAGGAGCGGACAGGACAGGTGACCCAAACCTGACCAACGGGGAATCCCATCCCATCTGCATCATGCTCAGTATAAAAGCTGAGGGATCAAAGGGGTCAGCTCATTTTCTTCAATGGCCAACGTCTGAGGAGGACTCTGTCTGTTCGTCTGCCTTTGATCCTGATCCATGTGTTCCTGAATCCAGCTTCCATGCATTCCTGATTCAGTCTGGAACCTTCCTAGTGCCTGCTGGTGACATGATCATCATCCTGGGAGCTCAATATTGGTTTTGTATATATTCTATATATTTCATTACTTTCTTAAAAATATCATCTTTTCTATTATTTTATTATTAATATTGCATTAGTTTAGTTTCTTTTTCAACCCATAAGTTTTCTCTCTCTCTTTCTTCCTTCTCTGCAGAAGACAGAGGTTAAAGAGAGCATCTGTCATTTGTTTTAGTGGCCAGCCCAGCCCAAACCAAAACACAGGTACAGCTTTTACACCTTGCAGGTGTGAATAGGATTGCAATCGTACACCTCATATGCACAAAATGGGTACCTCTATTTTGGCGGCACTTTCAGATCATAAAACTAGGTGGGCTGTTATCCCCTATTTGGAGTAGTCCGACTACAATGCCTCAAAAATAATATAGTAATAGTAGGTGATATAATTATTATGAGATGGAAGTAAAAAAACAGTCATGAACTCCAACTGCCTGAACTAAAAACATCTCCTTAGACTGAAGCAGTAACATATTTGTAAGCTTAAGATGGACATTTGACTGAATTTCTGTTCAAAGCAGGCAACAGAAACCATACAAGCAAGTCCTAAATCAAAGTCTGTATTTCCAACCTACAAACTCATTCTTTATGCAAGTAATTTAAGAATGCTTGAAAGCACCCAAATTAGCTACATGATTTTCCATCAAATCCTATTAATAACACTGCTGTGAAAAATATTAGAACTATCTTAAAAGGAAGAGACCAAAAAGTTTAAGGTTCTTTTTCACATTTTTGATACAGAGAAAGACATGTAAGATTGCAAACATCACCATTCCACAGTAATAAACATCAAAGACTAATTCAATCTATCTATTAGTGAATACATTAGGATATCATATTCTTCAAATGTTTCATTCTTTGTGGATAAATCTGTATTACAGCTTTAAGTATGGCATTTGCCATCAGTAGGACATAGTTTTAACAGGACTAATGAGGGAGAGGAATTTTGTTAAACTTTTTTTTAAACATATCTTAAAATCAGTGATTTGGTTTGTTCGGGTTTTTTTTAAATTATTTTCAAGTGATTTCTGCATATACACTTTGAGCAGCAGTTTAATTCACAAGCAATGTTCAGAAAATCTTGAAAAGCTAAAACTGAAGCTCTTTCAGAGCAAAACATCCAGTAATATAGGAAGTACCTTTTTTTTTATAACTCCAAACCACTCAATCATGAAGTTTTCAGTGCAAGAGTTTAACAATTAAGAGGTTAATAATCTTTTTTCTGTTTCACAAATATTACATTACAACATTCACTCAAGCTCCTTATTTTGTTCAGAAGTCTTAATACCATGCAATGTAGACAAGGTCTAAAATTATGGATCTAATTTAAGATTTTTGGACTCACTGGAAACTTAAATGGTCAACTCTGAGTAGAGTCATGAGGAGCCTGCTTCTATACAGTAAGTATACAGGTTTACCCAATCCATAGCTTGAAAATTTAAGTTAGATGTCTAAAGTTAGTATGAAATTCCAGAAAAGTAGTGCACCAGAGTGTAAAAGGATTGTTAATAAAACAGATGCATTATAAAACTGATGAGTATACATAGAAGCACTGTTCACATAGGGAAATCAAAATAATGTTTGAATAAAATTTTGTGCCGTATTCATTTGGATCAATACTCCCTTGAAACCTCTTCAGCTATATTTGGTGATCCAAATTTGTCACTGCAACCCTTCTGCATCTCGTAATTCTGTGCAGATTATTCCAAATCACAAGCCCTTTCATATGTGCAAAACAAAGTCCACTGTTCTATTTCTTTACGATGAGTTCAGCCATACTCAAAATAATGCTCGATTAACAATTATTATGATTTGGATATTGTTCATCGGTTTATCAATCTACACATTTTTAAAACATCATTTTTACTGATTTAAGTGCTGTGCCAAGTTCATTTTTTCAATACAGAAGAGACACGTTTTGTCATGCTGAGTTTTGTCATCTTAATTCAGAAGCAATACCATTCTTTTTGCCATTAACATAAGCAGAGCCAGCAAAATCTAGTCCATATGCGAAATTAAGTGATTCCCTCCACCTCAGGGTTTTTTTATTTACATGGTGACTGGCTACAGAGTCTTATCAATCATAAATTATGAAATTAAATACAGGAAAGTTAACAAAACTTAAGTAAATGAGAACTCATGTCTGTTAAACTCATGTCTGAAAAAGCACCACATAAAAAAGTTATTTAGTTCTGCTAAATGAGTCACTGGGCCAAGACAGGGCGAAAACATGTAGTCAAGCTTTATTATTTCTATAACAAGAGCATGTACAAGCCTTTATTAAAGACAAGAACACAATTACAGTAGATGTTAGACACAAAAAAAAAAATAAAAAAAATCACTAATTAACAATCTCCCAAAGATGTTAGAAACTAGGCTATTGCAAGTTTACCAGTTTACTGCCTATTTGTTATCTCCAGAGAATTAGGTAACCAATCAGTTGCTGATTTTAGAGATAATTCATATAGAAAATCATGGCCGAACTCACACAGTTTTACAACACATGCAACGAGGTATCCGCCTCAAAAACAGTTCCCATCAGCAACCCTTGAAAAACTCCTCTAGTCAAGTTTTAAATTACTCCTGTAGACAAGAAATGTTATTTGCGATGAATTTTTTTTTTCACAGTTGTTTCATGCAGAGTAGCACATTTTGGTATTTAATCAGCTTTGTGATCACTGATTTGAAGGGTTATAAATACTAGAAAGAGCTGAACAAGAGAGCTAACCAAATACATTTTTCAGCTGCACATAAATGCTCATGAATATATTTTCCCTTTTTCATCCAGCTTCATGGACAATTAAGTAATATTTCTGCAAACAACACATTCAGCTAAATCTTAAATAACTCAGCGTTTCAGCTCTAACTGAAGGAGATGTGTCCTATACTTTAGAAGAGGTTGGTATTTTCACCTGGCAGGAAGTAAAACAAATGTACTGAACATATGCAGAGACAGGAGACTGTGCCTTATCTCTGTGATTAAGGATTAATATTACTTTATCTTAGTAATTACATTTTAAAAGAAGTTAAAATATTTAAGGGGGGGAGAAAAATATTTACTTATTAAGCTTTAAATACCATCTGAAGCATTTCAACAAGTATAATATTTTTTCCCCAGTGTTTCTAAATGTTTATGTTTCTGTCAAAATTAAAATTAATCTGGACTGATATTGTCCATTCCAGACTTATTTCTAACTCTATAGCCTGGAAAACCCTTAAGATTGGTGGAGAGACGTTCCCTAAGTTCAGTTACTGGAAAAGTGCAAGGTGATAAACTGGGAAAATAGATGGAAGTGCAAGAGAGAGGAATGTTGGTCAGAGATTGCGATCAGGGAGCTGAGTGAGCCAAGAAGAGACGAGGAAGGAAAAGCTTAGTGGAAGGAGACCAGAAAACTCAAAAGAATAAAAAGACTTAATCAAAAGAAACAGGATTTCAGGAAAAAATGATTACTTGAATAAAACAGAAATAGAATAGAAAGGAAGGGTCAAAAATATGATTTAAGTGACAGAAATGAAAGTATAGAAAAAAAGACAAAGACAAGCAAAATATATAGCCATGGAGTGGGTTTTCCTGTTTGGTTTGGGTTTTTTGATAAAGTTTGTTTCATTTAACTTTTGACTTTTTGATTTACTGTTTTTTTTTTTTTTTTTACTGTTTGGCTGGTTTTAGCTTAAATAGTTATAGATTTCCCCTTTCTTTTCCATTCTCTGGACATGAAAAACAAAAACCCTCAACACTTGCTAGAAAAGATACACCTACACACATACATACACAATTTGAAAAGGTGACAGGAACAGCAGGCCAAAATGGTTACACTCAGAAATATTGAATTTATATAAGAAATTAATTCTCGTGAACACATCATAATATGAAATTCAGGAGAAGTGTATTGCAATATAACACACAATATGGGGAAACTATCCAAAGTCCTAAGAAGCCATTTTCCTCTGAAGGAGGATTGCTACCATCAGGGATGCAAACTAGATGATTTAGTGTCTATCAAATCACAAAGGAATTAGTCTTAATCAAACAGACTTTTTTAGACACCAAAAGGAGAGAATTAGGATGTCTCTCCACTGTCACTCTCGGCATCTAGAAAATGGCTCTGTTTGTCCTGTCAATCACTTCTCCTGGCACAGAAGGGGCAGCAAAAGTAAAACACACAAAGAAACCCAGGATAATTGCGTATTATCTGGGAAGCTGTATCCAAATTCCCAATGAGTGCTTCCCTCTCTACTGCTACCTTCAGCACTTTTAAGAGAAACTTTAACTCACAGCTGGGCATTTACTGATGTTTCATTCTTACACTGTTCTCTTAATTTTCCCCTGTAAAAATGACTGACAGCCTTACCTAGAGTGGGATTTCCCACCCTTTATGCTTACTTTATCTATCTTTCAACTCTGTTTTTGCTGGCTCCACTGGATATTCACACAGTCAACATAAGCTAAGCCCACCCAATCAGTATGGATCCCCAGCAAAAGACAATGCATTAGTTTCTTAGATTGGTAGAAACTGGCTGAAAAATGGTGTGGGGAATTAGAAGAGTGTGGAGAGACATGATATAAACGTAGGAATTAAGGCATGAAATACCAACGCTAATCATTTGTATGATTAGCAACTTTTCTACTTCTGTACTGTAATATTTTGTGAAGATGGCTTCTTCACCAAGGGATGAGAGGTTTGAACTCTATAGCTAACAGACCAGATCTCAAAACCACTCTAATTCTCACCCAATTCCTTGCCTTGTTTCATAGCTCTGTCAAGATTACAATTCACAAAGACTCCAAATTTGGTATGATTCAAATCTATGCCAGTCTAAGCAATTTTTGGAAATCTGACTTTGATCTATTTATAACTCATATCCTATTTAACAATAATACTACCCTTGCACAATCCTTTGCACTTCTTTTCCTTTAGTTTAGGTGTCAAGAGTGTGCAGTACAGCCATGGATATCTCTGTCAATTAATACTGCTATAATCACACCAAATAATTATAAAGTAAAACCAAAGAATGCAAAATGGATTAATTCAGTGCAGATTCTATTTTAAATGAACCTAACCTGTGAAATGCACTGTGGTGGGATATCGTTTTCGATATCTTCGAAAGGGATATCTTCACCCTTCGAAGATTCTAAAAAAGGATTGGCATCTATCCTAGCTAAAATAAAAGCAAAACACTGAGTTGTCATAATTAGGATAGGTCAGGATACGCTTTCCACAACACAAACATAACTCTGCCTTGCTTCTCCCTGCTAGGACCTGGAGAAGAAAGTTCTCTTCTTTATGCTGCTTCCCTTATACATGGTCTGGGTGAAAATCTGCATCAACAGAAACCATGTGCCCAAACAGATGAAAGAAGAGGGTTTTCTTTAGTTTTGTCTCCTTCCCTCCTCAAATAATGGTTAATGGAAAGCTCTGGTAAAAACCGGTACAACAAAAGTTGTACTTCAACTTGTAGAAACTGATTGGTACTGTCACTACGTTCCACAGTTCTCAAAATCCTGCTTCCTCTCTTCATCTTCTCAGTAAACAGAAAAAAAGCATGACAACCTGAGGGGTCACTCTAAACCAGTATCTGAGACTCTCCACAAAGTCTTCTCAGAGAATTCAAGAAAATTTTAATACATTTCTTTTCTCGGGGGAAGTGGACCAATGGCCATAACTACAGGTAGGACACAGAAATGGATATTTAGAAGGAGAGCTGTCTATAAACCATTTGAAATTGTCATTCTTCAGCTAACGCACTGGAAACTACATATTTGGTGTCAACATGTTGCTCAGTCAAATCACAGTGAGTTCTTCAGGTAAGAAAGAGTATCAGTTTCTGTTAACCAGTGTTTAGAGGTCAGACATGGGATTGAAGAAGAACCTGGAATATCTACAAGCTCTTCTAAGGAAACAGGAAAATACGAAAATCCAAATTGCTAAGAAACTACCCTGGCAGAATAAAGTCAAGATTAAGGTTTTCCAGGAAAACACAAAAAGTGCCTAAATCTTTGGGTAAGAACTTCGTAGAGGCCCTGTAAACTCAGATGTCACCATACTCAGTGTCTAGTCATCAGCAGTCTTATCCAACAGACTTCTATTAGGTGTCAAAGCACACCTCAGATAATCTGTGATTGCATCCTCACTGCAAATTCCACCGGCAGATCACAAGCCCTTAAGTTTTGATACTGTTATACAGCCACTTCTGCTGACTTTCAAGAAGCCACTCCTTTACACAGACAACAGAGCCCTTACAGACAGCAAGAACGTAATACTTCTGCATAATTGTTTTCACATTTTCAATTGCAAAAGTTTGATTGGTATGTGATACATAGATGCTCAAATGCCTGAGGTAGAAAGTTATTTGTCATCTCTAGCAGTAAGCCTTTTTAGCTGTTTTTACTCAGGCAGTTGTATAAAGTCAGGACGACAGTGATGTTTAAATGAGTGCCTAAAATACAGTTGGATGAAAAATCTGAGACTGAATTCAATTCTCAAAAGCAATTAAAAATCCAGATCTGGGGCACAGCTTATGATAGGATGGCTTTGCGGAGATTCTGAAAGCTCATTTTTCACCCAGACCATGTCAGTAGTCTAGGTGAAATAATGACATAAAAAGGATCCCCCAGTACCACTATCAAACAGCGCTGCTGCACCTTAGGGAAAGAATGGCATCACAGTTGGAAGTCCTTTGGCACCAAAGCTAGCATATAGTGAAACTACAGTCTCAGTATGTATTACAAGTTAGCTCATGTAATGAGCAGAAAATGCTCAGGACTTCACCTTCCAGTACACAAAGGCTTTTGCATGTACTGTGTCCACCATGCATTCTGAAGAATGAAGCAATGAAAATCTTACCTTGCATCGTTGCTTTTGTGGGTTCTGCAAACAGAGGAATGAGCAGGAGGTAGATGAGGTAGACAAAGGAGAGCCCATTGTAACGGAAAGCACAGGCTGCAATGAGAGAAAAGAAAAAGAACATATTGCTTAATCAGCCTGCAATAATCAAATTCAATAACACAAAGCATTTCCCATTTGAGTTTACTGTTTACCTTACCAACTTTTCACCACTTATTTAAACCATTTCTACACAAGGATTCAAGTTTATGCTTAAAATAAATAATAAAATTAAATACACTTCTGAACTATCTTCACAGTAAGATGTATTTTAAGTTGAGCAAAAGATGCATCCAAGCTACAAAGATTTTGTCCAGAACGATGGACAAGTTAGTTGTTACCTAAACTTTTTACTTTCCCCATATATAAACTCATTAAACCGTTCCCCACAAAAATATATAGAATCATCTAGGTTGGAAGAGACCCTTGGGATCATCGAGTCCAACCATCAACCCTACTCTACAAAGTTTTCCCCTACACCATATCCCCCAACACCACATCTAAACGACTCTTAAACACATTCAGGGATAGTGACTCAACTACCTGCCTGGGCAGCCTATTCCAATGCCCAACCGCTCTTTCTGTGAAGAATTGCTTCCGAATGTCCAGTCTAAACCTACCCTGTTGCAGCTTGAAGCCATTCCCTCTTGTTCTATCGCTAATTACCCGTGAGAAGAGGCCAGCACCAACCTCTCTACAATGTCCTTTCAAGTAGTTGTAGAGAGTGATAAGGTCTCCTCTCAGCCTCCTCTTCCTCAAACTAAACAGTCCCAGTGGGGATATAGGGATGCATAAATCAATATTTATGTTCTCTTTTTAAGAAGCTACATACAAGTTCATTATATTGCAATTAAAGATTATCAGTAAATAATGAAGAAAAATGAAGTATATTCAGATTCCAAGTTACAGCATGCCTAAAGTCACTAGTTACCCTTAGAACAGCAGTGTATTTAAATCATTACAGAGGTCTTTGAATTTTACGACCACCCATTTGTTTGCTCTTACAACATTCTACTAGTGAAAAGACTGTGAACTACAAATGAAAAAGGGCTTCACAGCAACTTGCAACTGGTGTTAGGCAAGTTTTTCTAAAGAATGGAACTACTCCGCTAACTTTGTCTAATATTTCATTTTCTATTTTAAAAATCTACTGTAAGTGTATTTTCCTGAAAGTATCCAGGTCAGACAGCCATTACAACAAGCACCAATATTGCTAAAACCAAGGTGCATTTTTTCCAAAGAATGTCATGCATATTCTGTGCTGAAAGAGAAGTATATGGACTTCCATACAGAAAGGATAAAAACAACAAAAAATGTCAAAGTAATCTGTAATTCCACTGTGCAGCAGATGTTGAAATATTATAAGACCTACCGCAGTCAACCATTCACATGAGATAAGCCAACTGCAGAGGAGTCAGGAGATGAATTAACCTCTACTTTTATTTACTCATGGAATGTAACTAGTATCAATTAAGTCTTCTCAGCTATATCCAAAACAATTTGGTTTTGGAGGACAGATACTGCCTTAGTCCTGCCAGAAACATGTACCACAAAAGAAAACAAGTTTCTCTAGTCACCACTTTAGGAAATTTCATGGAGGCTATACTGGAAATGAGTTAACAACTTAAGCATTAATTGGTCCTCATCCTCATCACATCTGCCCGTTTCAGTTATAAAAACAAAACTGAGAAGTCTCTTTCTATTAACAAACAAATCCATACAATAGTTACAATTTTTGTCTCCCAAACTAACCAATGTTTTGAACAACCCATTCAATTTCCTTAATAGCCCTGATATAAAGACTCTGGATTTATGCTCCACGTCTGCAGCTTAGCCAAGAAATGTGTGAACTTTATGGGAGAGTCTGGCAAGAAGGAAGGACAAGAAGCATTTATGGTCTACTTCTAAACTGATTATGATTCTGCAACCAGCCTTCAAAAAAATCTGTGAAGGAGTAAGAAATCCATCAAAGCTTGATAGAGGGTTTTCAGAGTGAAACCCAGAACACTTAAGAGCAGCTTCTCAGAATTTAAACTCACATTGCTCCTGTCACTTACTACGTAAGCTCCCTTTTTAGCCACAGTCTTTAAAGGCCATCCGAAGACTTACACGTACACTTGTAACTAAGAAAAAATGCAAGATAAAGTAAATAGGACCTATCCCACTGGGAATTCTGTAAGCAATCGTCAGAGGTTTAAAGTGAATCTACTGGAGAAAAGGGAGTAAGTCCCTCTATTACACGCCTGCTCTCAGGGTGCTCTGCAGAGGAGCACAGGATGTGCAATGGCCATTAGTGGCCTTCTTGGAATGAATGGCAAAGCGGACACTCCAGGGATCAGGACAAATCCATAAATCAACCTTTTTGCAAGTTTAATTTGGGGTGGAAAGAAGTTCTTTGGCATTCATAGAAAAAGGTACGATAGTGGTTCAAGGCTGATCTAAAGCTTGAAGGCTTTTCTACTTCAAGGGGAAGGATCAATGTTCTCAGTCACTGTGGTAGCAGAATAATAGATACTAATGTCCAGTTATTACAGGAATTGTGTCAATCACGTTAAACAGCTTGAGTTCAGTGCAATATTATACACATTTTCTTCTTTCTTCAGAACTGAGCTTGCTACACTTCTTGTAGAGCACCTAGCACTGTTTTCTCAGTACAAAGACAGAAAACAGCAACTGCATGCTTTAGATACCCTCCTTTATTAGCTGTATGCCAACAAATGCATTGCTAACAAGTCCATGTCAAATATTTAGAGCCTCTATTTATATCAAAGCATCCTCCAGCAAACTAGTAAGCTTGGCTAGACATTGGCTGTAAAACCTGCCTTTATTTAAGCAGTTGCAAGAGCACCAGCAATACATTTCTCTGAATTAATAAATTAAATACTCCCAAAATTAACTTAAATATTTTTACTATTCTCTACTGCAACTATTTCACTATTTCCATATCGTGTTTATCTCCATCTCGTACATTTTGCTGAAGAGATCAGTGCCTTACCAAGCTAATCTGCCGGAGTAAAGAGCCATGATTGAACATATTTTTAGCAAGATAAAAGATTAGAAAACAGCAGCTGCACTGTATCTACATATTTACACTGCACTCCAACATTATTTGTCAAATACATGTATTCCTAAGTTCTGATGCTTAAAACCATCTAGAACAAGTTGCTGGGCATAAAATCAGCTTCAGTTTGTCACTGGTACAACAACAAAAGATGATCCAAAAAAGCAAGTTAACCTATTCCCTGCACTCCATCCAGTGCTCACAAAGGTCTCCTTCCACAAAGGCAGCTGCATGCGCAGATGTTCATCACAGTGGAAAGTTCCATTTGAGGTCATTGGAATTCCATCAATAGAAAAAGCACCTACACAAATGAACTTCTTGGCAAACCAGGTGGTACAGAAGTTTCTGGATATTTGGGTTACATTGGTCAGTTTGCACTATCAAAATTAAAGTAATTTTAGCATTTTAGGCTTGTTATCTCTTCTCGAAATTGTCTAATCGATTAGTGAAATTAATTTCAGAGAAATTATTCTTGAACTATATTTACCTCAAAATTTACTGCTTTCTATTTCTAGACATAAGGAGACTGTGTTCTCAAAAGCTTCTTTTCTCCACAACTACATAAACTGGACTATTAACAGAGATAACTTCTCCATACAAACCTTCCCTTATATAATTTTTTTTTTCATATAAAGTCCTGCAGAAAAATAAAGATATTTTGAAGACATTTGGTAAAAAAGAAGTATTTCCTAAGCTGAAAGTATTAATTTTATTAGTGTCCAGGAAACCTTTCGGTTTCCTAGTTTCAGAGGTATAGGTTTGCCTAAAATGAACACTAAACAAAAAGCTTAAATAGGTAAATAAACAATACATGCAAAGTCCAGCTACACTTTCTTTGTTTCAGTCTTTTCTTTAAACGACATATCTCACCATGTTCTCTAACAGTCTCCAGTAACAAAACTCCTGAAATCTCTGAAGTTCTGCTATTGTTCAGAGCCCAGCAGTAATACACAATTGTGAAAAGACATAAAAACAGAGCTATTGATACACACCATGTTAGTATATTAGAAGCAAACTTAGCTTTTTTATAATCACCTGAAGTACTCTAGGGCACCTTCCCTTGGGTGGCAAGAAAAGAGCGCTTTATAACAGATAAGATTGACTTCTCCACTTATAATTGATTATTTGAAATACTCCTGGTTTAATGCACAGCATGCTAAAAAAATACTAACTTTAAAGACAGGATCAGAATGTCATCTAAGAAAAAGTTATGATAATTTCATACATCTTTATGCCATAGCAGTCAGAAAGAAATATACAGTGAAAAACGTAACATGTAAATGTATTGAATTTTCACAAAAGACTGACATGCAAGTTATTTGCAGCAAAAAATGATAGCTGTAGAATGTTTCATCTTTCTGGCATCCAGCCATTTGCTCAAACAAATGAAAAATTAGTTACAGATAACTGATGTTTTTCTCTTTCACCATGTCAGTACATGTATTCATAATTCACTAATCCTGCTACATGTAAAACATATCTTAAAAAAATATGCACAAAGAAAAAAATTTCTAAAGCCTGCTCTGCTGACATGTTCTGGGACTAACAGAGAACAGAAATCAGCTCTGAACATTTAAATCTTGCAATGAAGGACACATTTTAAAATATTTTTACAAGATTTGTTAGGGAGTGTAATGATTACCCCATACAGGTAAAACTGCTCAGGTAAGAGGATTCATTTTATTACAATACAAAATCTTTCCTATTATGCTACAATCATGAGAGCAACAAGTTCTATACAAAGCCTTAAAAAAGTCCCCAAAGCCTTGAAAAAAGTCCCCAATGATGAGTAGTGTTATTAACATCATGTAATTTCTATTAGAGTATCAGAATATTCTAGGGTTTAAGAACAACTCCTTAGACAGCCTTACACAAGAACTGAGTTCTCTTCTCAAAATTAAGAAGAATTGACATTACACCTGGGAATTTACAGATTGCTCATTTTTTAAGGGCTCCTTGTATATTTTTTGGCATAGTCAATAAAAACAGTCGATATTTCAACACTAAAAGAGGACATTGTACGTTGTTTTTTTCTAAATTAAAAAAAAATTGAAACGTACATTTCACTGAGATTTCACAAAGTCATTGTCTAAAATTCTGTGAAAAGGGCATACTCTTACATGAGATACCTTTCAAAATTATGTTTCCTTTTCCTTTATTAGACAATACACTTTGAATTGCCCCAGACTGCGGTATATACACGCTCTATACACATACATTCAAAAAAAAAAAAAAAAAGGAACTCCCAGTCCAATTTATGGTTCTTAAGGAACACAGATGATGTTTACTTAAACTATTTAAACTATTTTAGTTTGAACCATATCCTAAATGCAGAATTAGAAAAAAAAATTTTTTCAATTTTTATTACAATAAAGTTGAAAAATATGTACAGTAGGTATCATAAAAAATAAAATGTGATCTTAAAAAAAACAGATAATCATAAATCACATGACATCATGTAACCTCATCCTTCTATATTTTAGTTTTCACTATTATATGACATTCAAAGAAGAATGCTTTTGAACTTGAAGAAATCTACTACTGCTTCTTAGACTTACCACCAAGTTTCTCCATGTAGATACTGGGGTTTTCCAACATCAGAATTCTACTGCTGCTTCATGTTATTATTTCACTTTTATACCAACAGTTCTTTCCTTTCTTCTACTTAAAGAGGATTATTTGTATAGAATTTGTATTTTACCTGTTAAATAAGAAATACTGGAGAGCAAAGTGGGTGGCGATAGATGAATTTGCACTGAGCTTGATCTTGGAAAGGAAATTAAAAGATAGCCTCATAAAAAGATGTGTTTAGTTTCATTCTACAAAAAATTTAAAAGGTATTTAATTCACTGAATTTCACTGAATTTTTTTAGAGTTGGAAGGGACCGTATAGATCATCTAGTCCAACTCCCCTGCTGAAGCAGGATTGCTTAGAGAATTCAGAAGTGGAAACTACCCGTTCAAAAAAAATAAGCCTTTAAGAGTGCAGGCATAGTACCAAAGGGCTACTGATTTCTCATTTGTAACCTAGAATTGTGTCCAAAGCCATGACAACAGAAAATATGAAGGACAGGTAAAGATAGAATTAGCCACCCACTCACTATTTTTCTGAATTTATTTTAATAAAAAGGCACTGTCATTAATCTTAACAGAATCATGTATTGCTTGCTATACCCTTTTCTGTGCACTATGTAAAAAGTTTTTCTGCATATTTCTACTGTAGGTTTGAGAATTTTATACATCATTCTTAGCATTATCCTCTCCAGACTAATGTGTTGATGCTAACGTGTGCATTAGCACGAGAAGGAATTGATTCAGCCAACTACAATGAAGTCAGTTGTCGTCTGCCTTCTGCAGGGTATTGCATAGTGTTTGCACCCCCTTTTAAAAACTTCACAACTTCAAGATTACTAAGAAAGCTATGCAAGGATATTCAATATTGCTACCTTTACACTAAAATTTGGGTTAATATTCATGCTTATTTTTCCAGTGACAAAAAATACGTTCAGTGGAAAGATTCATTGGAAAAAGTGCTACCGAAAAAGTGTCTAACCCTGAGTGGGCAAGGGGTGTTGGCTGAAAGACAGAGCTGATGCTGTTCACACATCCCTATACACAGCTGATCTGAAATAATTCTCTGAAAGCAAAAGACCAAAAAATGAAAGGGAAAGGAAATCGGTAGCTGACTGGTCTGTGAAACCTCTGTTTGGCCTCTGTTTCCAGGAGGCCAAACGTCCAGCTCTTAAAGCCAGGAGAATTCAGCACCAGCTTCCTGTCTCTAATGCTATAATTTTTCATGGTCATTCCCGTGGTTAATTGCAAATTTTCTACCAGTTACATCCTAAGAACTCTGAAAACACCCAATTAACACCTAATTCAGATGACTAAAACAGGCTAGAGAAGGCAGCCTTTGCTATTAGGTATAACGTGAACAAGCCACTGGTATACACCCAAGATGAATAGCTTCTGGTACAAGAGCCCAGTCTGAGAAGTTACAGTAAAACAACTGCTAAAGCAAATACATCTCCTCCTCCAAAGTGCTCCACAAGACCATCCAGGAAAGCGCACCATGAATGGTCAACTCTTCCAGGAGGATATACAGTTAAGACTCCTCTTATCTGTAAGGTACTGTCCTAATGACATAATTATTAGGCCTCTCCACTTGTGCAGTCCTCCGGTAAGACATTTATCAGCCACTTCCCACATTCTTTAGAATGTTCAAAACTGGGGGATTTTTTTAAGTCATTTTTTTTTATCTTACTGGACACCAAAAGCTGCCTAACCAAGGCAAGTAGGTCCTGCATTAGGCCATATGGGCTCACCCTTCAGGAGACTAGATTTGCTCTACAAAGTCAGCCGATAACAACAAAAGTACCTGAGAAACTGAGTGGTGTTTCTAAAAGCATTAGTACTAAATTCAGTTATCCCATACACGCAAGGCATTACAGAATCAGAGACAGAGCAGGAGCTAACCCACCCACAGCAATAAAGCAAGTATCTTCTCCCAAAAATACACACAAAAATACACCTCTAACTTTAAAAATATTGCCTTGTAGTGGCACTCCACCACAAAAATGCCAGAAGACGTTCCTTTTTATTCTCCAGTGCAACCAGCTTAAGAGATGCAAAAACATAAGCCACTGCAGTTTCTCCTTACGTATACACATTCCTATACGCCAAGGCAATTCCCTTCATAGATACAAACTAAAATGGAGCTTTCCTGACAAAGAAACAACAATTCAGAAGTTTTGAACATTTTAAACTGTGTTAGAGTGGACTATATGGACTATACAAGAGCTCAGTAAGAAATAAATGTCAGTGTTAAAAGACATAAGGTGATTAAAAATTTATAGAATAAGAATTACTGTGAATAAAGGATTTTTCAAGGAAAAGGAGTTAAAAAACAAAACATAACAAAAGGGAAACCAAAAGCCACCTCCCGTTAGCCAGACTGACAAGAATTTCCAACAGTGTGATATGGAGAGTAGACGTTAAGACTGCCAAGATGTCTATTTTACTGCTATTTGTATCTGCACAAAGCTTTTATGTTCAAAGCTTTTTAATTTCTAGCAATATTCTCTGTCAATATCAACCAGTAAACATAAGAAGAAATGAAAACAGAATTTTCCTCCTTTTTCTAAGTGTTCATGCATGCAGCAGCATTTAACTAAAACACACACATGCATTCACACAAAATATTAGCAAACTGCCCTCCAGTATTTCCTTAACATTCCTGGTTCCTTTGCCTCTGGGGACAGGGTTGTGCTGGAGGAGAAAGCCCACGTAACCTCCCATGGAGAGGGAAACCCAAAAGGCTGTACGCTGCTCTGTTGTCTGATGAGCATTGTTACAAACTAACGTAGTAAAAAGTTAAGTTCATACACTGTTGGTTGGATAAAACAATCCAGTATTAAATAGTGCCAGAACACAATCTCTCAGAAAGACGATGGAACAGTTACTCTCATCTTCTCTATAATGTTATGTTCAGGTACAAGGCGGGGCAAACCTCACTTCTCCTTTTCAGCTTACAGACACAAGTGCAAATCTTACTAAGTCTCTATGGGTTCCCCACTGTTACCTGACATGGCCACCACTGACCAAATGCAGTAAAAATAATAAAACAAGTAGATTAAAAATTAAGTTTGTTGTGATCAGAAATGTGTTACCAGTTTCTGAAGAAGAAAGGAAGGTTGTATTACTTCTATAAATTGCTACTTTTTATATCTTCTAACACTTCCTCATATTTCAAATTTCTGTTTCAGTAATACAGAATTTGTCCCAGAAATTTTTCCTCCAAAATTCTTTACAATAACAAGGAAACAAATTGGCACTTATTCTAAAATTAGATATACCATAAATAACCTATTTTTAAGAATAAAACTCTAAATGTGACCAAAATTGTCTCTCTTCAAGAGCTATGCTTTCTAATAACGACTAGTATCTGATAGGCATAGTGCCCAGTGAACTTCAGCTATCTGTGAACTTTATTTTGTCTTACTGAAATTCAGAAGGAGGGGTTAACTCCTGGCACAGTTTTGCTCTCATTCACTTCTGAGTAATTCCACTTAAAATAATGATCACGACAGGTGAGATTGGAAGTATACACTGCTGTGCAAGACAGTTAAGTCAAATGCATGTAATCTTATCATTATTTTCAGAGCAAATTAATAGTTATAGCCTACAGTGTGCAGTGTAGAACCACACAGAACTGCATCAACTCAGGACAAGTTATCTCCTGCATCAACCAATACTCCTTTCCACATTAAACAGTTGTGCTGATAACGCCTTGCAAACACATACCCCTCCCCACCCGACTCCTGAGCCAACACTTCAACATGATGCTGCTTTCTGCAGCATCACGCATCTAGTCGGTGCTACACCCAGACAGAAAACTTTTTTTGGGGGGAAAAAAAAAAAAAATCATTAATAAACCGATAAATAGTATGCATGTGGTTCATGTCAGCACTTCTACAATCACATTTTTTCCCTGGTCAACGCTCATCAGGAGAGATGGCTGCTGGACAGTGAACACTTCTGAAAGGGTTTGGGGTGGGTTTTTCAACTCTCTTTTTTCCCCCCTTTCCTCTCTTTCTCAGAGGAGCAGTTTCAGTAAGCTTTCTCTCCATCAGAAACCATCTGGAAGTGATTTTAACTTTGTGACAAATACTGGCTGAGAATTGAGTGCAGAGAGAAGAGAAGACAAAACACCTTGTTTGCCTTTCTTTCAGCTCTTAGGTACAGAACTTATGCTGTCTTTGACATGAGGAAAATGAGCAAAAGACCTCAGGTGTGAGCATACCTCAATCAACACCTTACTCAGAATAAGGTATTTTAAAGGAGTATCTACTCTCACAAGCAAATCCAATGTCAATATGTTTTATTGACATGACTAAATACACAAGTACTTCCAACGTAAAAAACATGATGGACACTATCATGAGTAATTTTGCCCCTTAGAAAGATCTACTTTATATTACAACTCATTTTAAGCTTAGTGGCAGACTGGAACTAAACTAAGACTTTCTACTGTCTACTAGATTATCTTAAGGTTTTGACATTTCTACATTGTGTTGGCAATCTCCTACTCAACCATTCAATTTGAGACATGGTTGGTGTTTTCTTGGTTGAGTGGTTTGATTTATGATTTTTTTGACATTTCTTTACCTTTCACTCCCAGTCTCTTCTGGTTCACTGCAGACACACTCTTTCTCCTCCATTCACATAACTCATACAATTAACACATGCCAAAGTAAGGTCTACTCAGAAAACAGTGGTCTTAACCTCTGTCCGAAAAAATGCAGTTGGCAAAAATTCTCCCTTTTTTTACATAACAAAAATAGATGGTAAATCTGGGATCTATGTTATTCTCAGGCTTTATGATCAGGACAGCATGCCAGCCATCGAAATAATGAGCACTCAACCTTCATGATCTCTTTTCACTGAAGTCACAACATTTTGCATTATGTGTACACATATATTCTTTCGTAGGTCTGGAAAGAGGAAGATGATGTCATATTCCTCCACCAAGGCAGTTGTCTGTGGAAGGGAGACTGTCTGCATTCTCATCCCTGCTCCAGCAACAGCTCTTCTGTCTCCAAGCTTCTCTCTCTAGGAAAGTAACCAGGAGCTAAAGAAATCACTCTGTTCCTCATTCATTTTCATGGGATGAGAATAGTGTGTTCCTTGCCCCCTGGACATCCGGAGACAGCAATTCGGTTGTGCTGTTACAGTTGCATAACCCTGACAAGGCTCAAACTAAAAATAACAGCAAACGCAGAACACAGATGATGACCAAAAGTCACACAGTGCTACTGCTAAACACAACATCAGCCAGGGACAGATGTGGAGACAGTTCTGTGACAGAGAGATCTCCATGAGCAGAAAGGGACCAAGACCTTCATGTACAGCTGCTAAGAAGCTATCAGACACCAGGAACAGCTACTAAGTCAGACGCTTCCAGCAACTAGAAGGGAAAAATTTCTGCATGTTACCAATCTCCCACAGCCATCCATGCTCATCGTTTTTTAAAACACATAAATCACCATAAATCAATTGACATAAGATGCAGAAAGAACCAAATAATTTTATTTTTTTTTTGCCAGCTGTTCCTTATGTGGACACCAGTCCTAAAAAACTCTTAGTCAGATGAAGGACGTGGCAAGAAAGCTAACCCAGACAAATGCCTTTGAGAACATAAACATAACTAAACATCAGAGAGGTGTTAATACTAAGAAATATGAGCATCATTAGAAGTTACAAATACGAATGCAGTGTTTAAAACTCTGCCATTATTTATTCCAGTAGAGGAAAGGATAGATAAACTTCCTTTCCTCCTCCATCACTGAAAAAAAAGTGTTCAGAGGGTAGGTTGCAACTGCAAGCTATAAATCTGGGTGATGAAGGAGCACTTCAGACAGTGCTACAAAGCCGCACTGTTTACCAAAGGAAACAAAATTTTAAAAATAGTTATCTCCAGGATATCTGTCAATTGCGTAAAGCAGATGCAAGCCCCTCATTCTTGTAACATCAGTGCCAAACATGTTTCTTGTACAAAATAATAAATCACTTTTTGTTTGAAGAAGAATTGTGCATTTCTTTCCTTAAAATATGTTAAGTAATTTTCTCTTATTGTGATGAAGTTTCTATCTACTACAGGAATCTACTCAGGAATGAGACGAATTGCCTTGTAAACTATTTCTCATAACTAGGAACCAGGAAAGTATCCTAGAGACCCCAAAGAATCACAAAACCCAGGAAGCTGTTGGGAGACCTCGTAACTGCAAATCTGGTTTGATCACTAAGATTGCTTATTCTGGAGATGTAGTACTTAAATCCATCTGACTCCCAATGAAATTTCACACACATCTAGAATCATGGAATCATAGAATTGTCTAGGTTGGAAGGGACCTTTAAGATCATCTAGTCCAACCATCACAGAATCACAGAGGTTGGAAGGGACCTTTTAAGATCATCTAGTCCAACCAATGAAAAAAAAAAAAAAAAAAAAACACACCACAAAAACCACCACACACGCAACCCACACACACACCACCACACCACCCAACACTAATCCATATTCCCAAGCACTATGTCAACTCCTCTCTTGAATACCTCCAGGGATGGTGCCTCAACCACCTCCCTGGGCAGCCCATTCCAATGCCTGACAACCCTTTCAGTAAAGAAATATTTCCTAATATCTAACCTGAACTTCCCCTGGCGCAACTTGAGGCCATTGCCTCTTGTCCTATCATCTGTAACTTGGGAGAAGAGACCGACCCCCGCCTCTCTACAGCCTCCTTTCAGGTACTTGTAGAGAGCAATAAGGTCTCCCCTCAGTCTCCTCTTCCCCAGACTGAACAACCCCAGCTCCCTCAGCCTCTCTTCGTAAGACTTGTGCTCCAGACCCCTCACCAGCTTCGTTGCCCTTCTCTGGACGTGCTCCAGCACCTCAATGTCTTTCCTGTGGTAGGGGGCCCAAAGCTGGACGCAGTACTCGAGGTGGGGTCTCACCAGTGCCGAGTACAGGGGGACGATCACCTCTCGGGTCCTACTCACTACACTGTTCTTGATACAGGCCAGGATGCTGTTGGCCTTTTTGGCCACCTGGGCACACTGCTGGCTCATGTTCAGCCTGCTGTCGACCAACACCCCCAGGTCCTTTTCTGCCAGGCAGCTCTCCAGCCATTCTTCCCCAAGCCTGTAGCGCTGCCTGGGGTTGTTGTGACCCAAGTGCAGGACCCGGCACTTGGCCTTATTGAACCTCATCCCGTTGGTCTCAGCCCATCGATCCAGCCTGTCTAGATCCCTCTGCAAAGCCTCTCTACCCTCCAGCAGATCAACACTGCCACCCAGCTTGGTGTCATCTGCAAATTTGCTGAGGGTGCTTTCGATCCCCTCGTCCAGATCATTGATAAAGATGTTGAAGAGAACCGGCCCCAGTACCGAGCCCTGTGGGACACCACTCGTGACCGGTCGCCAACTGGACTTCATTCCATTCACCACCACTCTCTGGGCCCGGCCCTCCAGCCAGTTTTTAACCCAGCGGAGAGTATACCCATCTAAGCCATGAGCATCCAGTTTCTCCAGCAGGATACTGTGGGACACTGTATCAAAGGCCTTGCTAAAGTCTAGGTAGATGACATCCACAGCCTTTCCTTCATCCAACCTAACTCTGATAAAAAACATCACTAAACCATGTCATAGTCGCTGTAAGACAGATTCCTTCTGGGACATATGCATTTTAATATGGGTTTAAAATGCAATGCATACCTAGGATTGAGTGAAAAACATCTATCAGAAGTCCTACCACTGAAACAGGACCATAGCCTTGTCCAGTTTTCAAACAGAAACATAGAGTGCACATAGTCAATTAAGAAAAGAGATAATATCTTCATTGTGCATTTATTCTGAGTAGAAACATTTCACAGAAAGCACAAGGCACATATGCTAAGGCTGCATCTGTTTCTATGCACATCATTCAAGACACTTTCTCTGCCCCCAAAGTGTTGCAATCACTTCAGGTTGCCAGATCTCTGGAACCTGTGGGAGGCTTTCTTCCACATGTCGATTTTCTATTACATGGCATCTGTAGCAATGTGTTTTCCTCCCCTGGAATATGATTTGCAGAAACTCCCCCAGACCTTTGATAAGCTCCCAGCCAAAGTTTAAAAGCAAGACTGGAAATTCTAAATGATTTAATACCTCTTTCATGTTTATATAACAAACCATTGTATCCTCGTCCAAGAATATTTGAATGTGGGAAGTTAAGAAGAAGTTTAACTTGAAGAAAACTTCCCACGCAGTTAGTAATTCTAATCTGTTTATATCTAGACTCAATATAAAGTCTAACTACGTATTTCTTTGGAGTCAAGCCACTGTCCTGAAGATACCCATATGCAGGATCCCATCAGCATAAGAAGTAAAGCAATCACATCCCACCAAGGAAATTAGGGTTCTGGATTCACCACTACATAACTTCTAGAGCTCCCAACAGCCAATCACAAAGTAAAGGATTGCTTGTTATGGACAGAGATAATAAAAACTTGTCATCCTTAGGCATGTTCTGAATACATAAAGACGGGTACAGGTAACACTTAGGGTCACAAGGTGAACCTTCATTCTCAAAATGCAATAGTATACTTTTCTCATTTAAAAAAAATATAACAGAAAATAAAACAAAACCCAAACAAACCAAAAAACAACCAGTATCTCTCTAATTGGGCAAGATCTCAGATTTAGAGAAATGAGTCCATTGAGAATCTCAAAAGATCCGTTTCTTGAGAAAGAGCCAAAGTATACATCCTGGAGGATTAAAACTAAGTGAAGGCCACATTAAATTTGATTTAAAGATATCCTGAAAATTTAAAAAAGATACAAACATCAAGCTGTCTTTCAAGTAAAAAAAAAAAAAAAAAAAAAAAAAGTGTTTTTCTTTGCAATCTCTGCAGGGAAGCCAATGATCCCTTAGTGACAAGGGTTCTATATACAGTGAAGATAACAGCAGAAAAGACCTACATAATCCTTGTGACTTTATTTATGAGCACTTCCATTAGTATAAAATTTTATCTGGTCAAGAAAGTATTTTTGTCAGTAAACTGACAAAAATTTATACCAGTTGAGAACATAAACCATGGATTTCAAACAGGTCTTTATGAGTAAACTGACCAGAATTAGTCTTGGATGAAGTCCGTAGCTTCAGAAAAGGAAAGTGCCAGAATAAGTAGTGTTGGGTTTTGCCTGAACCCAGAGGATTCTCTTCATTGACAGCTAGATCAATGTACAACAGCCAGCCCTTTGTTAGAAATATTCTTATTTGTCACACTACAAAAATAACTAACTTCATGCTTTACCACATGGTGTTAAATGATAGAAGTGGGAAGATGAAGCTGTGGAAAGAAAAACAGTAGCCACTTACAAGCTTGAGAGATACCTAACTCAGTAGCTGTTCTGCTGATGTGTTATTGGGTCAAAAGAGGAAAGTTTATTTACCACAGAGGCAAGAGAAGGTTCTTCCAAAAAGTCATAGTAATAATAAAATTAAGTAATTATAAAAAGAAGCAATGGAAATAAATTAGCTGTGGCTTGGTTGGTTTTTTAAACCAAGAAAAATGAAAACTATTTTTCAGATTGAAAAGGGGAAATTAATAGCTGAAATATGAACTTTTTCCTGCTTTATCCATTCATATGAGATTCCCTCCCCCTGCTTCCTCCAGCAATTAAGCATCCACTTATAAAGCACTTCAAAGGGGCATTATAGTTCCAGATATTAATTATTGAATATTTGGAATATTTAGAGTTCCCACATAATTTTCTTGCTTTTTTGCCACTAAACAAGAATTTTGACAACTTTTTTTTAAAATCTAAAACTTCCAAGTTATTTCATTACAGCTACAAGAAAATATGCTCCTCAAAAACAAACAAAAAACCCCAAAACTGCCTCCTCAACTCTTTGATCAGAATAAGAACATACCAGCAGCAAAATTCATGTAACTTACCGTAGTATCAATTGTGAGCATAAATGAGTTAGGACCCTGCTACTAACACTGCTACACTGAAGCAAGCTGGATTTAGTGTGATTCATAACCAGGAAGAGATTGTCAGTATGACTACAAGCATTTATCCTTTGTTTAGGGCATCACTATCTAGTCATAAAAATACTACTCTTGAATAGAGTATGCCATTGCTACCCCCAGAGTTCTACCAGTTCAGAAGATGTTTAGGATTCCAATTTTGGAACAATTCTAGAAAAATCCTGCCTGACTTCATTCCCCAATAGATGCTCTAAGGTAAGAATTTTGAGATGCCTGCTAAAAACCACCCAGAAATACTGCTCACCAGTTTTCAGCTTGTATTTGTACCTGTAAAAAAAAGGGGAAAATATTCTGTAGTATGTTCGGATGCACATGCATCAGTTTCCACACTGTCTATACATTATTTATCATACCAGGAAAAAGGACTTGTTTTGGGCTATAAGAAAAGGAGGATATTTTCACTTCAACAGTTAAGTTGAAATGAAATTAGTATCTTATATACCTGAGGAAAGACATATTCTCAACGTCTGAAAAACCCAAACTACTAGATACTAACAATGAACACTCTGAATTTCAGAGATAACACATGTAGAGGAACCATTCAAGATAAGGAAAAAAGGGAGAGACTGATAGGAGAGTGTGATGCCAAGTTTGGCATTCAGGCTCAAAGACTACTTCCCTTTACAATCCTCTTTCTCCGTGACTGAGGGTTTACTAGGACAGGTACAGTGCCTAACCACAGTCCACTGGAAAATGCTTAAACTTCCATTTAGCCTCCAACTTGAATCAAAGTGGGCAAGCAGAGCAGCTGTGACTGAGAGCCACTATCTCAATGTCGTACAATTGAAGGGTGAACGATGAATATCCAGCCTCCAGCGACACAGTTATGCTTTGCCGTCAACAGCACAAGACAAATTTTTACCCCACTGGGACTTGACCATTACAGAGTTTTCACTCCACCTTGGGAGTCTGCTGAACTTTACCAGCCCTTAAAACAGTCCTTTGCTGTCTGCGAAAGTGTCAGCTCCCAGACCCCGCTGCCTCCACACTGAGCAAATCCCAAGTAGCGCACACAGTACATGGGTCTAGTGGCACCAACATTTCTCCTCCTCAGCAGCTGCCACAAAATTATTTAACAGCTAAGACAGTTCTGCTGGCATGGAAAAAGCTGCACTGTTTCTGAAGGTGAAATACTTGATGTGGAAATAAAGCAATGGAGCATGTTAACCTATGCCTTCGTATTTAGGGACATGTGTCTGTCTTGGTAGCAAAGCTAAAGGAATCCATTTGCCAAGTTTCCCCTGTGACTCCCAAGCCATCGCCACAGTTGTGCCAGCATAGCTGCTTGTGGTACTCAGTGCTGGCACAATCAAAGCAGGGAGCACCCTGTGAAAAGGGCAGAGAAGAGGTGACCAGGAACTTGAGAAACTCATTGCTGGAGAAAACGGTACAACTATGTGCCTAAAGCGTAGAAATAAACTATCTGTAGCTCTTAAAAGGCACCTTGTCCTGTCACCATCATGAGCACATCATAGCACATCACCGCTGAGAAGGCAGAGAAGAGAGAAACTTTCAGAGGCACAAGTTGTGAATTCATTGGGCATATAATATAGATTTTTAGGCTTTCAGGAAAAGCACCTATGTCAACTCAGAGTTGACATCAAAAGCACATTTTATATTTAGTTTTTATATCTTTCTTTTTATTTCTTGCTTTCTCCTCACGTTCACACAGATTTCTCAGAAGGAGGAACTTTGAAAATGAAAAGGGAGCGGGTAAAATGGGGAAAATATTAACACTTCTCTGAAGTATTCTAAAGAAAATTACTTTATTATAATTATTAGTAAGACACATGCAGAGTTACCTCTCTAAAAGCCCATGGAACAGAAAAGTATCTTTCCAGTGAAAAATACAACCAAGATTAGTACATTGTTGTGGTAGGAGCTACTCAAGCACATTAAAGGGTAAGCAGCTTCAGTAGATGACTATTTAGAGTAGGGAAAAAGGAAAATATCCTTACCCAGTTTATACAAATAAGAAACCAAACCACAGAAAATTACTTGACTTTACCACATTTATATGACAGTCCTGTAGTAAAGTGACCCCAAGTTCCCAAACCTAAACCCGCAGTTCCAAGAGCACCACCTCTCCACAAAATGATATTCTTGCCTCTCTTTCCAAAGTGATGGCAGATGCACATACAAGCACAAGTTTACTCTGAAATCAATCATTTTTTAATCACACAAAGCAACAGGGATTCCTGAAGTAGCAAAATGACTCTCCTAGTCATATTTGCACTATTTTTCCAGTTGTTTTTCCCTTACTATTTGCCTCATTTTCTGCTGGAAAACATCATGGAGTGAGTCACTAGTTCTAACTAGGTTTGTGTTGTTCTACTGTGCTGACCAGTGCAGCATCTGAACACCTTTCAGGAAAAAAATCACGTGCCAAATGCAGCCACGCTATTTGAGATAATGGAGGTGGTAAAGGGACAAGCAGCATCCCAGGGATGCAGCCCCAGCACAGGAGGACAACAGTATTTCCACCCCCCCTCAGATGACAGACTTAGCGCACCTCAGCTGCCTCAGCAGCCTACACAGGATCTTAAGAGGGGATGGCCCTGTAGCCACAAATACTTTCATTCAAATAGAAAAATATTTGTGAGAACGTTTGTTAACAGTAGACTGTATTACAGGAAACCATAAATCTAATATTAGTGCCTCAGAATTCTCAACCATATCTTGTCTCAAACCTGTGTTTATTTCTGCATTATGATTAAATTCACCAATTTTGGGCATTCAAAAACAAAATAAAAAAGTGCAAGATGAGACCCATTTGAGAAAACTGTGTTTGCTTTCCTGGTGGTTTTGCATTTTAAGCCATGCGGTTGGCTTAAATTTAAAGTATTGGTATCACTACACCAATATATCAACTTTTAAGGGAAAATTAGGTTTTACAGAAATAGTAGAAGTAAATTCATACTTCATTCCAAACTGTTAGGTGCTTTTCTTCTTCTTGTAAATTAGCAGAGTCATTGAGATCTCTTCTTTCCCTTCACTTTATCTTATTCTCTTCCCTCAAATTCACAGCAATCCCAGAAAAATCGCAGTTCAAAATTAAAGAATAAAATTCCAACAAACATTACACAACAATCTGAAACAAGCTCATCATTGCCTTCACTGGTGTCCCAGTTTGAAGTAAAACTGAACCAATTTTCTGTTCTGTAACTTTACATCCTAGCTAGGCCTCCTCTAACTCTCTGAAATTAACGGCATATTGTGGAGAAAACTGCTCGTTCTCAGAATGATAAGACCAATGTTTGTGCTCCGTGCAAAGGAATGGTATGCAGAGAGGCCCTTGCTTATACTTATTGCTGTAACAACCAAGGGCAGCCAATTTCGTTATTTGCCCCCTTAGAGGGTTGGAAACGGAAAAAACGTAGAGGGGTCACATCGGTGGGGAGGAGCGGACAGGACAGGTGACCCAAACCTGACCAACTGGGGTATTCCATCCCATCTGCCCCATGCTCAGTATAAAGGCTGAGGGATCAAAGGGTCAGCCCCCTTCCTGCAATGGCCGACGTCCAGAGAGGACTCTGTCTGTTCATCTGCCTTTGATCCCGATCCGTGTGTTCCTGACTCCAGAGCTGGAATCCAGTTCCCGTTTGTCACTGAGTCCAGTCTGGGACTTCCCCAGTGCCTGCCAGTGATGTGACTGTCATCCTGGGAGCTTGATACGGTTTTGTATATATTGTATCTATTTCATTATTTTCTTCTTTATTTTTTATTTTTTAATATTAATTCTTCATTAAAGTAGTTTAGTTCATTCTAAACTTCTGAATCTCCTTATCTCTTTCTCCTCCTCTCTCCTCTTTTGGGGGGGAAGAAAGGGGGGGACGGGCCATCTGTCGGTCCGGTTTTGGTAAATTCAGCCGAAACCACGACAACTGGTTAATCCTAAAAAATCTGATGCTTGGCTTACCTGAACTACAACATGGTTTAGCGACGTTTTTTTTTATCAGAGTTAGGTTGATGGTTGGACTAGATGATCCTAAATGTCCCTTCCAACCTAGACAATTCTGTGTGTCAAGGAGCACATCCAAACGAGCACAATCATACCCTAACCCTGAACTCAAACGCTCAAGAGTTTCTGTCCTCTGTCCCAAGGACTGTTCCAGTGAGGTCAGATGAATTCATAAACTTTAACGGTATCCACAATCTTCTAGTAGCTAAACTTGCTTGTGCATTAGACAAAATACATTGCTTTTCATAAACCACTGTAACCTGACCAACCACGGTGACTGAAAATTTTTCATACCAAAGTATTTCTGAAAACAGGAACAACCGACTAGAAACCTGTCCTTTAAAAATATTTTTGCACTATGTTAAATGACCCTGAACCAACAATATTAGATCTAAAATATGACCATCTCATTATGTCTGGGAAGACTGCTTTGTTTGTGGGTATAACTTTTTATAATGCAAACAGATTTTTAGTTCAGCTCCATTTATTGGCATGGCAAGACAACAGTGAGCATGCCATGCTCTCACACTCTTACTCAACAGACAATCAACTTGTAAATTTGTTTCTTTCAGCCAAAAGTGCATGGGGGAAAAAAAAAAAAAAAAAAAAAAAAAAAGGCATTTCTAGAATGAGCCAAATACTGAATGGTTTCATCCAGAAATGGGAACTGCAGCCCAACATATCTCAAAGAAGAAGAAATGTTATTTTTGTGTCTGGAAGACAATTTGAATTGAGCTGGATAGAAATACTTCTAATCTCTAAAGTGCTGTGTGAACTGCATCCTGCATTGTGCAGCCTAACAAGGCTGCCTTTGTTGATGTTGATACAGAACACGGACAGCAAAGTGGCTGATGTGCTTGCCCGTGCAAAGTTAGAATTTTAACTCCAGATTTAGAAAAGCACACAACATATTTGTGATTGTGCATGAGACAGACTCTTAATTCAATTTATACATTTTTGTTAATTTAGCTCAATTTTCCTGCCAAAGATGCAACCATTTTCCTGAAGATGAATGTCAACCACTTAAGCCAAAAGCCATTTATCAGCTTTTAGCTAAGAAATATTTGAAGAGCTTAAAAAAAGGCAAGTATTAAAATGCTGATTGAAACAAGCATGAATGGTTTGATTATTACATGGAGTCCTGGAGTGGGGAGAGGGGAGCACATCCTGTTTTGTGGTTAGGAAAAGCTGGCAATCTGAATCTGACCCCCACCCTTTTTGTGCGATCTCTGCATAATAAATCTGACGTTTCAGAAGAAAGCTTCCATTCTCCTCTGACAACCCTGTGCAGAGGAGTAAAGAAAAGTGGGTCCTCCATTTTTTTCAGTGGTCCACAGGATTTCCAAAAATAATACCCTGCCCAGATGTTGAATCAGACTTTCAGTTTATTTGCAGGCAGCAGAATCAGTAGATTTCAAATTAGCTTCAGATGCTGTGAGTGAGGAAATATCACTTCCCTCCAAATTCAACATCTAAAAGTTTTTTTCAGTTTTATGCTTATTTTTTAAAAAATTATAGGCCAAGAATTAACAGTTGAGCTCTAAATAAATGCTTCTTTCAAGTTCAAAACTTCTGGACTCAAAGAAATCCTTAATCTTGGTAAAACTTGGGCTCTAATGGTACCCAAACATTCCACCTCAGCCACCCGCACTTATTTCACTGAGAAAAAACCCACACCCAAGACTGTAGAATCTACACATAGTACTAAAAATGGCAGATCTTCTCAGGCACAATAATGAAAACATATCTGTAGTTCTAAGTTATTTTTCCCTTAGTTCAGTATCAAAAGAGTTACGCTTGACCCCTTCCAATCCTACATTTTTTTATTTGATTACCAAATTTAGCTTCAGAATAGGGCAAAAAGATACAGCCAGTAACTCTAATGTTTTATCACTGTACTCAGACTTGGATGAGGTGGGAGGGGAAGACAAAAATCCCCCTCAAAACAATAAAAAAACCTGCCTACCAGGTAGGCATACCATGCTACGCAACATGGGAAAGGTTTGCCTCAGGAAAACTACACTCCATGGTTCAAACATCTGCTATTTCTTTTTAGTCAAAGCATATCCGGAGCACGCAAAAATACAATTGCAGCATATTCTCAAATATCTGGATGCTTCTATTAGAACAGTTTATGTCTGGGAAATGAGGATTTAAAATAAACATTGAGCCAAATCCTGAAGCCCTTAACCTGGGCAAACTTCCATTCACCAAAGTACAACAAAAAGTCAAATTCTTCTCTTTTTGTTAGGTTTATACAGATTTAAACAAATTCAACCACATTTCTTGAATTCAGATCTGTCCATCTGAAAGTTAAGACCATCTGCTGGTGCAAATGGAGAAAGAGTAAAACTCTAGCCCTGGATTATTTCAATATGAAGCATCAGGTCTTCTAAGATGATAGTACCAAAACAAGAAAAACAAGGCATTCAATTAGCACTACAACCCTGCCATAGTTTTGCTGTTCTTGAACTAGCCTGTTTGTCACTATTATTAATCCACTTAGGAACAAAAACAAAAGGACAAAGATTATTCTTTGGGATACTATCAGGGACAAGATCTTTAAAAAGATGCTCTAAGTACTATTCTTGGCATGTTTTCACTCGATTCATTTCTCTATAAACACTCAAAGTCACCCATGTTAAGATCCTGGTCATCAGAAAGCAACAACTTCTCTGGTTCTATTTTCACTCTTTTGGATACAGATGAGAAGTTCACACTTCTCTCCTCCACGCCCAAGGCAGACTCTGCCCTCAGGCATGGGGACACGAAACACCTCACCACAAACACCATCATGCAAACTCAGCTCTGTGAGAATATGCACTGGCAAGAGTGGGTAGTTTTACAGTATGCATCCACATAGCTGAAGGAAAATTCAAGAAGCCCAGAATTTATGCTACTGATACATCTCAGGGAACTTCGGAGAAGCATATGACTACTTTATGAAGAAACTAAAACAAAAATTTAGGGTGTTTTTTTGAAGGGGGAAGAGTGATGTTCAGATGCACAGCGTCAAGGTTATAATAAGCAGAAATCAATTCTGGATGCTGCACTTAAGCTATTCCTGGAAACCTTTTTTTTTTTTCCTATTTGTTCTTGAAACACAACCAGAAGCACCACGCAAGAAACAAATGCCAAAGAATACCCCTCTAATAAAACATAAAAATAATATACTGATGTAATAATGTACTGTACATGTGCTTGCACACACCCCACACTAAACCAGCCATACCCTTGCCTCAATATATTTTAAGTAGTCTGACAATATGGCTGGATGTCTCATGCAAATAGTAATCAGGCTGAATCAATAATTAAGAGTAGCTGGAATTATACAATATTTCAGGCATATCTTATCCCTGAGGTAAATGTTGGTTATCTCAGTATCTGGAGATCAAAAGTTGTCACTTCGCATGTTACAAGTGATGGCTGACTTTATCCTTCCAACTCTACCTTGTGATGATAAGCAGGCTGGCTTTTTCCCCCAGTCTTGCAAAAGTTCTAATCACTGTAACACCATTACACGTTAACACTACACACTTTGGGCACCAAACAAGTTATCTGCATTGCTAATCATCTTGCTCTACCTCTTTCTTACACAAACTACTGTAGTTCCAGGGCGATCGCAGTTATTATTCCTGTCAGTTTGTTCTCCAGAAAAATAGTGACCTCAAACCACTGGTTTTCTCTTCCCAAAAACACCAAGCAAGTGTCATGATCTCACGGTGCAAGAATACAAACCTTCATAACCATTCCAAAAACCTCAAACCCCCCCAAAAACCCCACAAGAATACTTTTCAGACATTTATACTGTTTATTCATCAGTACTACACAATACAAACTTGTGACATGATCTGTGTAATCTTTTTCCATCATATTATTTACATTTAAATCATGCTTTATATAAGTTGGCATTCAGTTAAAGAGACTCCAATAGCCCTGTGTATATATCTGTTGTGCCATTGAGTCTGGATATAACCATTTAGTTTTGGACTGCTAAAATACAAACAAAACACTGGAGGTAGTTCACAGCGTGTATTACTGGGGAGTGTAGTTAACTATCTCTGTCAAGATTAAGAGAGATTAATTGTTTGACTACGGAAAAGTGGAAGATTCTATAAAAAGATATCTGAAGGCCAGAGCACACCAAACAGGAAGAGGGAGTGCATTACATACTGGATTGCTACATGAACCGAGTTTACTGAATTGAAGAAATAGTAATTTTTTTTTCTCTTCATCAGTAACCCCACCCCCCAAAACCCATACAAGGTGCATTACTGATGGACTTTGCACTGTTTAGGAATCTAGACATCACATTTAAGCAGATGAGTAGAGATTCTGTGGCAATGTATGACTTTCCATTTTGAATAACATGCTAAAGGAATGGGGAAAAGAAGGTCTACTGTCAAACAAAATCAATTGCTATAGAAAGCCTCAAAACTAAATCAATCTTGGGAGCGCAACTTGGGCAGCAGGTTTAGCCATAGCACCCAAATCAATGTCCAGACTGACAAAGAGTGAGAAACTAAAGCTGAGTAAAGAACCCAAAGGTCCTTTGCCCAAAGAAGGCTGCTCAACTCGCACGTTAGCTGTAGACTGGTAAGCTAACTGAAAAGCAGGTTTGCCTTCAGGTTTGCTCAGGTCCCTGAATTTCATTAGAAGCTCACATAAATGAATGTCACTTGGTGGAAGTAGCATGTGTTTTAACTAACTGACAGCTCCCCGCAATGAAGAAATTTGTTTTAGAAAATTTCCCAACTAGTTCAGCTGAGGAAAAAAACTTTGCATTTGCCAGGTTGATCCAACAGGGCTTCTCTATCTACCACTTCTGATTCTGCGATTAACCAAAAAAGCAAAGACATAGCAAGTTACACTAATTCATTGTGAGGAATGTAAGATGTCACATAATGACAGATAGGTTAATCCCTGCAGGGTGTGAAATCTCAATGGCAAAATACCAAATAGCATAAAGTCATACATATTATGCAATCAACTCCTATATCTTCTAGTTTGGTCTCAAAATAAAATAAAGGAGAGAGAAGAGAAAGAGAGAGACGCACAAAAAAATCCAACTTAATGTAAAACATTTTAGATTATTTTAGAAACAAGCAATGGCTATAATTCCCTTAAAATCTGCATGTGACACTCTCCTAAAGGAAAACATCACCTCTTCACTATGCATGCAAACAGCAATCCTGCTTCCTGACAGGCTACAAATTTCAACTCCCCTTGAGAATACACATTTCCAATAAAAGACATATATTTATTTCATTAGAATTCTAGGTTAGAATTAGACCTACCCCTTCAAAATGAGCATAAGGACACTGAACTCCCCGAAATACTGGATTTCAGTTTAAGCCATTAGAAAGATAAAGCAAGTTCCGTTTGCCAAACACCACTGCACACAGAGACACATTTCTCAGATACGGTTTCTGTTTGGGCTCATCTCTAATTTGTATGATTAGTGCAATGAATATATGCATCAATTCTCATCTGGGATTTGGTTTATTGAATAGAAATATGCTGCTGAGAGAGAAATACTAATAAGGAGTTTGTCTTTAGATCAATATCTGGATCCATCTGTGGAAATTAAAATAAACAAGAATCTGTAGCTGCTTATTAGAATTTAATATCACATTCTGTCTTTGGCAGAAGCAGTATTAAAACCTATTGATTAGCATAGCTTCATAGCTTTTTTAATGAAAATACAATTCCGAAGTACACTTTCAGATGCGTGCCTTTAATATTAGTCTCCTTTATTATGATTATTTTTTTATTGTATTTCCTGCATTTTCTACTTCCTCATATCTCTATAAAAGCTTTTCTTCATGAAGATTTTTTAAACCACTGAGTGGCAGGTCTTCAGCCAGTTTCACTCGCAAAGTCTAATGGAAGTGCCCCGTATATGAATTTGACAAGTTCTCTCGCAGGCAACTTTCCCTTTTCATTCATCAGTTTCACAACATCCTCCACTACCCCAGCTCTTAGTCCTTTCTCTGTATCAGTGTAAATCAAAATAACAGAGAAGACATGATCAGTGAATTCACATTTTGGCTAAATTTAAACAAAACAAAGAAACAAAAAAAAAAAAACAACAAAAAACCCCACCCAAAGTAAACAAATAAACAAGGAAAACCACGTACCCTCTACTTCCTTTCAGCTACCTCATGAACCACAAACATTCTCAGCTTTTGCTTGTAACCTCCTTCACTAGCCATTTTCCACACAAAAGGTTAGTAATAGCAAACCTGTGGCGTCATTAGCTTACACGTCTCCCGAGTAATCAAGTGCTGCTCCATGGCTGGAGCAATGCAACAGAACTGACAGGAAGTAATAATGCACCTGCAGCAGTTCAGTGACCTGGGAACATAGGCACAGTGCCACCCTGGTTGCTTTTCTGTCACTGGGAATCCACTGGCACCTTCCAGGAACACACTAGTCCTGCCTGGCCCATTCCCATTAGCTGTTCAAGAAATGGGCTTTATTGGCTTTCAGCTAAATGAGAATTCTGGTAACAAGCCACATTGTCGGCTGGCTAACAACAAGTGAGCAACAAATTGTAAAATGTTGTACAGGAAGAACACAGATCTAAACACTCTCTACACAAAAGCAAGAATTTTTTGAAGGTATTTTTAACAGAAAAATAAAAGGGAGATTTCCTCATGTCTTTGGAAGCTGACACCAATTCAACTTAGTTCCTCAAATAAAATACATCAGTTCTCTATCATTCTAATACTCAGAACAAATATAAAACAAATATATACAAGATATCCATAAATTATCACATTTCCTTCATTTATGTAAATTATAATCATTTTTATCCAAGTCAAACTTCAAATTCATTCTAGACTGCATCTTCATTTACAGTGAAATCATTAAATTATCCACTCTCTTCACACACTTGGTTAAAAAAAAGTCAAGGTTCATTCTTAACAGCTTCACAGATACCTTGTTTCTCCATTAATTGATTTTCAAGGTGTCGTGAATTGCAGAATTTTCTTTAGAAATGAAGAAAAAAGCGTAATTTTTTTCTTCTGTTTGTCTAGAGCACAAGATGGCTAAAAGAAAGACTTGAACAGACTTGCTACAAATTTTATTCCAGAATAGTATTGTGGAATAATAGGCAGGAAAAATGTGTGATCAGGATATTATGAAAATGAAATACTACCTATTATGTACTTATTTACAAGATTTCTAATTTGCTTCACAAATAGCTTAAATGGCTGATCATAAGCAAGACAGGAAATACCAAGAATGTCGACCATTAACAAGCAAGTTAATGTGAAACAGAATTTGCAAGAATACAGAAAACAGCACAAATTAATTTAATTGAATCCTGTAGCACAAAAATTTAGCCATATTTGGAAGTGAGAGGTAAGAAAAGACCCTGAGAAAGAATATAGAGATCTCCAGACCTTTTTCCACATCACAGCCATCTTGACAGGGAACTTTCCAGGACCACCCTGTCTCAAAAAAAACATTATCACACAGGTGATATGACATTATGAGAATAAAACATATTTTGATTGGGAGAAGTTAAGAGAATCTTAACACTGACTGTAATTTACTTGCCTTTGTCTCTGAAATAGGTGTGTATGCAAGATAATTGATTTCACACAATGATCAGTACAGCTGAGACAAAGTATTAAGGACTATTTTTGAGTGAGAGTTGCAGTGTAACAGACAATTGTTTGTATTACAGCTTGCAAAAACATAAACTAGGTAATTGAAAGATATTTACTACAACCTAATCTGACAAATCTAATTATTCCTATTCCCCAAGACAAGATCTGTGTTCTGAAAATTAGAGAAGACGGCAAATCCTGAAAAAAAAAAAAACCACCACCATAAACAGAAACTTCATGCTTAACACAATCTCAATCCATCATGTTAATTTTGCTAAAACAAACAGAAGATTAGTAGAACATCAATCAAAATAAAATGTCATGAAGAATTCTTTTTGCAAGTATTCTCATCTTGTTGAGAAAACCATGATCCTTACCAAGCATTAGTTCAACTCTTTAAAAGCCGCGCGTTTACAGCAAAACAAGATTCCCTAATGCTATGAATGCCAGCCAAAGGTGCTACTCATACTAGCCATAATGATTCCAGTGAGATACTGTCCTGTGGAGCTATACAGCACAAGCTAGTAAGAGACATTTCCGATAGTCAGTGAGCTAGTGTATCTCTGTGGCCTTATCTCCAAGACTAAAGACTTCTGGGAACATGGATGCTTCAATTTCTGATGAGTGATTCGTCAAATTCAGATATTTTCCAACTCCCATTAAAATAATCAATTCTGAAGACAGAAAAACAACAAAGAGCTACTTGGTATGTTCTGAGTTAGCCTGCAGTGGAACCCAGAGGCTGTAACGTCAAGCACTCAGAAATTGGAAGCCACCAGAATTAAGCCCTTACTTGCCCCTTTTTCTGTGTGAGCTGAGTCTTTCTCTCACTGCAGGCTGGCTAAGGCCGCAATCCTCCCAAACCAAAGCTTTCTCACCCTAGGCTCCTTATCCAGACCCCAGCTTCCTACCACATCACCCAGTGCTCCTTTTCCACTCTCCACCTACAACGCCTTCTACTTGCCCAGGGCTCTCCATCACCTTCCCACCTCCTCTTGTTCGCTATCTGTCTTGGGTTTTTACCCTACAAAAAAATAATTCTTCCTTAACACCAAGGTACTTAACCAAAAACAACTGCCATCTTCTTTCCCATCACTAGGTCTTAATTCTAGTCCCCTTGCTCATCATGCCCTCACTGTCAGGCCAAATGAGTCCAACCAAGTTGTACCTTCATATTTGCTCAACTACTTCTCCATTCCAGCAGATTTGCCTACTCCAGACCTCACTGATTTCCCCAGCAAGTACCCAGTCCCAAGTTTTTAGCTGCTGGAAGGTGACAGACAGTCTAGCCAACAAACAAAGAATACTGGAAAAAAGTCAAAGCTCTTACTAGCGAGCAGAGACAATAAAGAACAGGCCATCATAAAATCTCTAGCTAGTTTTGGTATCACGATGGTACAAGCACCTACATCCTTTTGGACCTGCACTGGACCTCTTCACGAACCATCAAAGCATGCTCTCACCAGGCTCACTGGTAAGAGTGGGACCTTGCTAAATGGCTAAGTGCTAGACCGACATTTTCTTGCCCTTCAACCAGAGCTCCGAAAAAGAAGAGAAATAACGTCTTTATCACAGTGTGTGTGGGTGAGATGAGAAACAGAAGTGACAAGCATCCTTGTGTTCTTCTCTGATAAGCGCAAATTTGTGACCATTCAGAAAATGCCCACTGGGAACACCTGTCCTTATGCCATATCCATCTGCAAATATTTATGTTGTGCTTTTTGAGTTTCTGTCATTTACGCCTGCATCCACTAACACTTGTTAGTGTTGAAACACTAACAAGTAATACATGAGCCAAAATAGTTTAGGACTGGGTTGTATTTCTTTCAAAATCTGCATCATAAAATACTTATCACGTGAGTTAAGAATAACCTCTGTTAATCTGGATGACCTTATTGCAGTATTTTACAAACAAAGAACAAAGAGAGATTTCTGAACTATACAAGACTTCAAACACTGTCTTCTCACTTGGCATATTTAATACAAAACCTAAACCAAACCCCACTTCAAACAATGCTCCTCTTCCTCCTTCCACTTGCCTTCCCCCTCCCCCGCCATGAGATACAACCCTTTTCTAATCCAGCTTTACTGGTATCCATCACCCCCAGGCACTCGAAAGAAAACAGAAACTGGGAGGCCAGATGGAGGCCAGGCAGCTACAACTGTGGTAAGAATTAAAACCATTATCTGTGGGGAAGTTACACTTGATCCACCTTTTCATGTTTCACTTGGAAGAGCTAGACTGCTACCCCTGCCACTTCCACTTATTTCCCTAGTATGGAAGTAGACAGGAGCGTGGATGAAGACTAAATGCTAACTGGAAGAAGAGCACCTTTAAGAAAAGATCATCATGATGGCATAAATCATGTAAAACCTTCTGAACACAAGTCTAAATCAAATTAAATTTGATACGAATTGGAGAAGAGTTTGTAGCCTTTGTGGAGCTCAGGAGTTCCCAAATCTTCTGAAAATTATAAATTCCCATGGATATGGGCAGTTTGAAAGAAACAGTAAAAAGGCCTCCCTATATTCTTCCTGCTCTGCAGTAGTATGATGAACATTGTCTTCAGTAGAAAAGGTGGTTTGGTTTTTTTTCTCTGCAGAACTTTGGACTTGAAGAACAGGCATCTGTGGCCTGAGACCAAACAAATTCACAGCGAGGACTACTTTTCAGAAAACTAGCAAAGACAATGGCAAATGCCCTCAAAAAAGTCATCTACAGAAGCTACCTCTACCTTCATAGAGCAGGAGGCTTACGAGCTTCCCTGAAAATTTTTTATGTGGGAATAAGGTATTTTCACAGATGTTGGGAACCTAGACCCCACAGACAGATCAAAAGTCCAAACTGCAATCTAACTAGCTTTAATTCTAACTTCTGTCTACTGTTCCCCCTCACCACTTTGTCTCTGCCTTGGTCAGAGGCTGTAGCTACTCACACTGCTCTCACTGCTTTTCTTTTGCACCCCCCAACAAAAACTGCTGATTTTGCCCAGCAAGGCAGAAGAAGTGGGTGTATCCACGTGGCCCTACTGAGACACGGGGAAAGGAAAAAAATCTGAATTTCCATAACAGGATACATGAGAGGTGTTAGTTTAGGTCAGGTTGTGGTAAACTACCGCAGCTCTCCAACCCCAAAATCTAAGTTCTTCAACCAGTATCAGCACTTCAGTGGGTGCACATGCTGCAAACAGCCTGCATCTTCAATATCTGCACAGTTCATTTGTGGCTTCCCGTATTTCAAATGCCATGCTTAGACTTAGATGCTCAGCATTAAAAGAGCTCAAATACTATTTTGCACTAGCATTTTTTAATCAATATATAAACAAACACAGGGAAACCAGATCTGAAAACACAATATAACAGAAAGCAAAAACTTTAATGGAGACAAGCCATTATTACTAATAAATTATACTCTGGGTAATGTCAGATGGATGAAAGGCAAAAATCTAGATATAAGCATTAATTGTATTTTTCTTAATCTGTAATTTGAGTTAAAAATAAAAGGCTCACCCTTCCTTAGGACTTAAAATCTTCAGCTGCACTAATACAGCCAAATGTAAAAATGAATATGATATAAAACAGATTTTGAAAAGAATATTAAAAGAATCAGAATTACATTTCAAACCTCATATGATTTCCCATGCTGACACTTCAAAAGGTTTGCAAATGCCAATGTATAAGTCTTTTTCTGTCCAAAATTTACCTCTTTAATATTAGCCATTAACAAAATTCATTGTGGTGTTTTGCTTCAGTGGATTTTTTGAAAAAGATATTTGATAGTTTTCACATAAAATACTGTAACAGATATTCACCGTCAGCCACCTCCAGGACAGCTGTTTTTTAAAATGAGTGTTATTTCAATTACAAGGTTTCTTTTTGGTGACTCTTGTGCATATAAATATGTTCTGATTAATTTTACAGATCTGCATGAAGTGGAAGGATTTGTGAAATCTCTACAATATTATGTTCATGTCTCAAATGAAAAGAAGCTCTAAATAAATATACCATCTATAGCAGCTTACTGAAGTTTGATGACCATGACAACAGTAACTACTGATACATTACAGTGACACAGCACAGACTTAGTGGTAGACAATGTAATAAATAAAAAGTAGCCCGAAGAAGGAATGTCAATGACGAATTATAAATGTCATCAATATGTAATTTCCACTCATAAAAGTCTTGTCTCAGATTTGCATACTTCCATAAACATGGTACAGACAACTTCTGTTCAATAATGCCAGAGATACTGTAACTCAGTTTTATAAATACCTTAACACAAAGAAAGGCTTTAATAAGGATCTATTCCATTTCATATTCAAGACTACAGATGAAAGCACCTTATTTTCACCTGCTCACAAAACTATTATGTTTATTGTTTAATATTACAGATTATTTGCATGCTAAACATTATCACCTGCTTAACTTGGGAACAGTGGGGCAAAGCAGTTGCAGTCTACTAGAGTTACCATCGTGTTTTATTTGAAACTATTTTTCATGTTCTTTTGTATAGTTTAACCCTGGAATTAATTCAGTTAGACAAAATCATTGCAATTTTTAGTCAACATTTCATAGTCTTACTTACCTCACTCCAAGCAATAATCTGCCCAAAGACACAGAATAACGAATCATGCAAAACTAACTGCAATATGAAAAAGTAGAAAAGCTTCCTTTAGAAGAAATTAAACCTGATCCTCTAATTGACTTGCACTGAAGAAATAACCCTTTTAATGTCAAATAATAGTTCTACAGAACTTTGGGGATTCAATGAAGATATAAAAGGGAGGGGGGAGAGGGAAGAGGACTATTTTGTTTTGTAATGTTCACCACTAAACTTAGAGCCAATGGACAGAGCATAAAGCCTCTCCTGGCAGCACTGTACTAATCCAAGAGATTTAGGAATTACTGCAGGAGCTGGGCATGGGCTTCCCCCTCATTTCAATACCCTCTCACTGCCTGAAGAAGGGCTGGCGAGCCATCTTGGGAAGCAGGAGCCCATGAACTGCAAGATGAAAGAGGGAAGGTCCATAAAGAGGGAAGGAGCCTTTGCTATCAAATTATCACTGCTTACTAGGAACGTGTTACTGAAATACTGTAGGATAGCTGAAGCCCGGGCCATTGTCTCGTTCTGTAATGCCCCAAACGCATCATTTCAGTCACAAGTGGAGCCTGCTTGTAATTAAACTAACATCTGTTGATACTTAATCCATTTATTCAATTCCTAATACATGCAAGCCTTTTGCATTTAATCTCTTATCCATAAGGATGTTCTTTGACCTGTACTTTAGCATTAGGCAAGTCAATGTTGAATAACCTTAAGTATAACCTTAGGCCCCCTGTGCTTTGGAAATTAATTTTTGCCCTGGGATTCTTATTTTTCAGTTAATCAAGCAATACAAAGCTAGAAGTTCATCTTACTTGTTACTCTTTATCAGTTGTCCTATTTCTAATAGAAATATTGCATGCTTCCTTTAGTCTTCACAAGTTGAACTTCCTGATCTCCAAGGCTAATAAAAAGCAAGTAAATTCAAATTGTCAAAGACATATATTGGTTTTGTACCCTGTTGTACATTAGCATGTTATTACACAAAGGGTGGGTGGAAGGGGATAAGAAATGTCCTGTGTGGATTTTCACATCTTCCTTCAATACAAGTTTTCCAGAGGAAATTTGCAGGTACGTTTAAGGGCTAAACTTTAATTCTGTTTTGGATTTGGGGCTTTTTTGGTAGGATTGTTAGAAGATAGGTAAAATGAGAAAAGACAACCACAACAGAGACAATTTAGACAATCAGCCTGTGATGCACAAATCCTGTTAAAGAATGGAAGCCACCACAACAAGAACAGTCAAAGTACTAACTCAGGATCAATAAAGATTTTGTAAAATAAGCAAAAGATTTCTGAAAAGCTAGAACAGTAACAAAACTCATAGCTCACAGAACATTATTCTCAATACCCTCACCCTACTCCTAATTTGAAACAAATAAGACGCAACATTCCACTGTAATTTTTAATAAGATTATATACATCAGAAACTATGAAAAATGTATTTTGCAAATGAAAGGCTGAAAATTGGCATTATCCATTGAATTTGGAAGAGCTTTACCTTGAAAGACACGCTCTACCTTTACACTTTAAAGAAAAGTGAAAATTTCACTGCTTTTTTTTTTTTTTTAACTTTTTTCCCCTCTTTCTTTTTAAACTGCCTTCATTGCATCATGCAGTATAAGGATTATAGTTATAGACCCTCAGAGAACTATGTAAACAGGTGGGAACGTGTTTGGAAAAGTCACTTGATTACCTGCACCTGCAAATTATGCACTGAAAATAAACAGATGGCAATTCAGCTTTGCACTGCAGCCTCCTCCCCATCCCCCAAATATTCAGGTAAAGTATTCATTGTATGTTCATTCTGTGTCTCCAAGTATAGAGCTGAAATTAATGAGAAATTTTCTCTAGGATTGGAATATATGTTTAAGTGCTCCATAAAAATATCAAGTTTTATAGTCTTAAAGTAACACATAGAAAATTTGATTTTTTAAATTAAAAAAAAATAAAAATCATTAGTCTCGATGCAAATTCCTATGGAGCTCCACAATATGGATTCTCAACTGCTTGTCATAACTATATCCCAAAATTTTACAGAAACATTCCGCAGGCTTTTGTCAAAGCATATATCAAATACACTGTACATCACAAATTTGAACTGTTGTGATAAACTGATCCCCTGGAGTTTAAAAATACTAGCAAACATTATTATATTTCTAAGCAAATTATGAGAGCTATCAATAATGTGCCTTAATAGGCACAGTGCAGGACAGGGCCCAAAGTAAGATAAATTCCAGTTTAGCACTGCACTGGCTAAGAGTGTCTACATTCAGGAGATCTCAATTAAAGAAAGAGGAATTTAGGAAGCCTTATTTAATGATGGTTCTGCTCTGTAAATATGATAGAAGACCAGCTCTTGTTTAAGATTTTAAGGTCTTACAAAAAAAAAAAAAAAAAAAAGAGTATTTCTGGGTTTATAACATTTTCTTCTAAATGCACCTTCAATCTCCTTTCTTGTTTTCTTTCTTCTGTGAAAGAAATGTATAGAAATTATATTAATTTCATAAATATTTACCTCCTGCATAGGTACCCAACCCCAGATAAACAAACACATTGGACAGAAATAACATTCAAAATATGGAACAAGGGGGGAAAAAAAAACCTGTTTATTCATTCTCCACAAAAAAAAAAAAAAAGCACACAAATTAGAGAAAAATATCATCAATAATGGAAATTCTCAAGTTCTCAGAAAAAAATATTTTAGAGTAGTTGACATGATTAGATAGCACTTTCTCTACTTTAATGGATGGAGCCTTCCTACCACCAATGAGTTGGTTTTGCAGTATCTATATGCACACGAGAAATCAGAAGGCTACTCAACTTTCCAAGTCAAATTCTGTTTTCTCCTCCTGAATGATAATCAATAAACTAGAGCCAGGCAGGACCAAAGATTGGTGGTCAGCTATTACCTCTGGCTCTTGAGGGCTGGAAATGCCATGAAAAGGCACCACGCTTGCCCAAGCAGAATCAGGGAGAGAGCAAATATTTTCACTTGTTCTCTCTAGCAACCCTTGTGGTTGACTTTGAAGCAACCAGGCAATCTCCACAGAGAAATAAATAAGCATATATAGGACCCTTCAGTCCTTCATTTCAGGAGGGAAACCCTGACTGCTCCACACTAAAGAGAAATAATTAGTCTGGATGATGATTTTCCTCATCTATTTCTTTAATTGTTAATGTGGCTAGGAAGGTTTTCTTTTCAGGTGGTTTTCTAAGGTAATCCATTCATGCCATCTGTCAGCACCTTCTACCACTTCTAAACGGCAGGGCAAGCTGTTAGCACTCCAAGGTGCACAGCTGTTGATGCCACCTTTGTTTTGGTTACCCCTGGAGGAAATGGGAACATGCCAGCCACACAATGCAGCAGGTTAGCAATGACAGTGAGTAAATAGCCTGCATAATGTAAGAGCCACACATCTGACAGCTCTACGGGTGATGCCTTGCTCTTATTCAGCCACTCTGCAGCAATATATTTTACTGGTATTTTTATTGCCAGCACGATAATTTAAATCTGGTGAAAAGCTCCTCTGGCCAAAAAGAGGAGACAGGGCTGAATTAGCTCAACCCACTGACTACATAATTTTTTTAAAAAATAGTATCACTAGCTGGAAAAAACTCGGGGTGGAGATCCCCAATGAAAATCTTAATTGGGCACAAAAGACAACAAAATAATAAAGACAACATCATATACATGAGGGTGGGGGAAACTTAAGAAGATGTCTAACCTGTTTAAACCAAGAGGCAAAATAATGTCTACCCTTGATACTGGAAGACTTAATGAACAAAGCTTATCTAGTAGGCAAAGCTTTTAATCAGCTCATCAATCAGGAAAGGCAGCATAAGAAGAGAAGAGCAATTATATAGGGAAAAGAGAAAATAAAAGGAGAACACTGTCAGCCTCTTTTGGATTCTATGTAAAATCTTAAAAACGGCTCTGAAGGGAAGAAAAACAGATATAGAAATGAGTAAAACTCAAGTGCAGGTTTATGAAAACCAAAATCACATAATATTGTTCTTAACCAGTCTAGACAACTGCAGTAAGTCTTTGTTTCTATTTCAGCTTCACTAAAGTGACTGATAATGTATTACATGGGAAATGAATTAAAACAAGGATTAAAAGTATAAAATGGAAGTGGCTACAGAAGTGATCTGAGTAATGCTGGAAGTACTTTCCAGCTGCAGAAAGGTCATTAGCAGAGTTCCTCAAGGACAGATCTTGGCATGGGCCCTGCTATTTTTTTAGTTGACTTGGCAATTAAAATATGAGTGATAATGAAGCTTGCTAATGACACAGAGCTGGGAGGTACAGTCAATATGAAAGAAAACCAGCTTCCCAGAAGAACTGCATGATCCTGAGGACTGAAAGGACAAGAATGGGATTACATTTAGTAACATCAAAAAGGAATTACTACATACTTAATACCAACAAAACAAGCTGGTGTAAATGTGGTTGGGTGTTTATAAACATCAGTTTTTGCTCTATTAGCAGATCTAAAAAACCCAGTATGACAGAGGTGTATTGGAAGAGAGTATAACTTCAGTGGTACAGGAAACAGGTATGCGATTATACCAATCATTGGTAAAACTTCATCTAGGCACACGCGTACAAGTTTTAGTTATCCTTCTTCACTCAAAAGTAAGGCAGCGGATTAGTAAAAGACTTCGGGAACAATAAAAGAGTTCAAATTGTTTAGTCAAACAAAAGACAGAGAAAATACCAGGTGTCTATAAACATGTAACAGGCAGGAGAGTAAAGCCAAAAGTGAACAGGGAAAAAAAGCTATTTATGCTAATGAAATATATTTTTGCACCACAATAAAAAAGGCACAGGTTGACTATGAAGAAATTTTCATTGGGAGTTAACAGGGTTTTACCCTTGCAAAAGTGATGGAAGGCCTGGAAGAGCATTCCTGAGGAACTTGAGAGAAGAGCAAACAAAAGTTTGATTTTAAAGTGGAGTTTGATATGCTTGTGCAGAGACCATATGTTGCCTCAGGCTGTGCTGGCAGAACACATTTATGAATCAGAAGGTCCCTAAAGAAACCAGCTCTATGCCTGGTCTAGTTCAAACGTACCTAAGAATGCACAAAGATGGGCTATCACAAAGTACATCTTAAGTGGAACGCTGATATGCAAGCTAACATAAAACAACAGATAACAGACTTTACGCAACACATGTAGATAGGTGAAGGAGAGAAAAAGAGGGGTTTTTTGTGGTTTTTTTGTTTGGTTGGTTGTTTTTTTTTCCTTTTTTGGAAATACAATGGGCTGATGTTTTACCACAGAAAGTCTCTCTTTCTAAGTGTACCAGGTTATCGTGGCTCTGTTTATAGTACCCTTGTTTGCAGTAGTTCCTGGCACTTCATGCATTTTTCATAGCTGTTTGTTGTTAATATATACTATATTCCTTGGAGTGCTAACAAAAAGGGCACTTAGTTGCTACTAGCATTTTGCAACTATTTTAACAACAAAACAAGTAGCAAGAATAGCACTTTCTGAAAGTCTTACAAGACTACAATTTACTTGTGGTGAGAGAAACACGACAACTTAACAGCATCCCAAAGAACAGATGTAAATACAACTTTCAATGCCTAGACACTGAACCACTGATAACTATAAGGGGTTTTTAAAAGCAGATTTCTTCACTAGTGCACACAAACATACAAGCAGTTCTATGCACATCCATTAAAACATGTTAACATCATGTTTCTATGAGCAAACCCAGTTATTACACACAAGCAAACGCCAATCTGCATGCATAATTTGGTATCTGGCCCCAGAATTATTGTTTTGCATATACAAAACTGATATTTACAGAAGCAAGAATCCAAAAAATTGATACAGCAGTGAAGGAGGCACTCTGACCCTGCAGACAGTTTGTTATGAGGTACTTTTAACAAGCAAATCTGAAGATGCATTACTCCATTTACATAAATGCTTCCCTTTCAAAGCTTTGTTTCTTCTTCCTGTCAAATCAATAAATGGCCTCTGTCCCACTTAGTGACGCCCCCTGTGCACTCACTTTCATGTTCTCCCTCTCAGCTTCAGTATAAATTTACCTTTTCCTCCACATGTCTGGTCCCTGACTGTATACTTTTCCTGTCATCACAGAAGGGCAAAATTCTTCCTTCCTTTCACAGGCTGCAGCCTTCTCCATCAGAAAAAATGGAGTAACAGCTAATACATCTACAGTCAGATACCCTCAATCAAATCAGGATGCATAAGATAAATGATTTAGTACTTTCTAAAAATTAAGGTGATGCCTTTTTCACTTCTAAGCTGTGTTTGGCTTAAGTGTAAATTCAGTTTGAGGTTTTGCATGGATCAAATCAAAGCAACTTGTTTACAGAAAACTGTTCTAATCAGCCTACGCAAGCATTCAAAGTTCTTCTAAGAGGACAGCTACAAAGAAAATCAACAATTTCTAGCAAAGACTGAGCTTCCCAGTGGAGACAAGGCTAAGGAGTCCCAAGAGCATTGCAGCCATAGCTACAATGGTTTATCTCATTTCAGTACTTCACAATTGTCCAGATAAACATGTTCCGTTTTTCAAAAACAGTAACACACAAGACTCTCAAAGCAAATAAGCATTTAAAAATTCTGCAGGTTTTCTCCCTCCCTGAGATCACTGAAATAAATCCACCTTCAAGTTTTCCCTTAAAATGCTCGTATTCTTGAAAAACTAGAAATGAGAAGGCAAAGTTACTATTTTGAAATATTATTAAATAATCCCTATAATGAAACATACAGACAGTAAGTGAAATAGAAGATCCGAGAAACAAGCAACTTTTCTCTCTCTAAACAAAAAAATGTAAATGTCAATAAATTAATTTCCAACTTTTAAAAAATTCTGTAAGAATCAAAGTTTCAGGCCTGTACAGCATTTTATTAAATTCAAATAGATCTAGTGACATAATATGAAACACAGAACAAACATGCTTGCATGAAACCTTTCAGTCAGTGTATGACAGCACCACTTAATTATTTTTACATGTCCTGGAAGAAGAAACTTAAAGACCTAGTTGCTGCACTAGTACAATAAGGTCATAACCCAGTGAGACACGAGATGACTAAAATAATGTTCCCAAGAAAAATCAAATTTCCTGAAAAATACAAGAATCTAATTCATTTGTAAAAAGTATCCTTATGCAATCATGACACTGTTTTTCTTTTTCAAGTTGTTATAAAGCATAAGAAAGAACATACTTCTCTTAAATTAAAAAATAAAACACAATTCAGAGACATAAGACAAAACTGAGCAGACTCTTCCCTGGGCAAGCAAACCACCAAACACCATTACCGGCTGACTGGGGCTGATAAGACCGACCGTGATTTTAACGAAGCAGAGAGCTGCTGACTCATCAAGTGAGAATGTATTTCACGCTGGCTGACTGCCGAATTCAGAACTCGCTGCACCCACCAACCTTGGGTTCACTGTGAAATACAGTTAAGACAGAAGAACGGGAAACGTCACCACCGCCCTAAGCAGCAAACCACGATAACTCAAATGGCCGCCACGCGTGAGTGATGACAGAGGAACCGGGAAGCGAAGGAGCTAGGATCTCTCTCCACTGAGAATGCAGCAGGGGTTGTTATGTTTGTGGTATCCAGCATCCCCTCAGCACTGGCAGGAAGGCAGCTTTACTGAGCACACTCCAGCAGCCCCAAGGCTCAGGCCGGTGGGCTGGGGGAGTCTCTCTGCACTAGGACAGCAAGCCCTCATCTCTGCTGAGCTGATGGCCACGTGCATCATCTCCACCAAGTGCTCACCCCAGGCACTAAGACCCTTCACATGCTGAGGGACCGCCATCCTTGCTGGTGACCCAACACAGCCACCCCACTGCACACAACACTGGGACCATGTCTCAGGGACCACATCCAGTCCAAAATAGAATCATAGTATACCAGGTTGGAAGGGACTTCAAGGATCATCTGGTCCAACCTTTCTTGGCAAAAGCACAGTCTAGACAAGAGGGCCCAGCACCCTGCCAGCTGAATCTTTAAAGTGTCCAATGTTGGGGAATCCACCACTTCCATGGGGAGAGTATTCCAGTGACTGATTGTTCTCATTGTGAAAAATTTTCCTCTGGTGTCCAATCAGAATCTCCCCAGGAGTAACCTGTAGCCATTACCCCTTGTCTTTTCCAGGTGACTCCTTGTAAAAAGGGAGTCTCCATCTTCTTTGTAGGTACTCTTTAAATACTGGAACACGGTGATAGGGTCTTGCTAAGCCTTCTGTTCTCAAGGCTGAACAAACACAGTTCTCAGCCTTTCCCCTATAGCAGGCTTCCCAGTCCTTTGACCATGTTGGTGGCCCTTCTCTGGACCCTCTCCAGCCTGTCCACATCTTTTTTGTACAGCGGGGACCAAAACTGAACACAGTATTCCAGGTGTGGTCTGACAAGTACTGAGTAGAGTGGGATAGTGACTTCTTTATCTCTGATGCCCTTGCTGATGCAACTGTTGACTTTCTTTGCCACTGCAAGCACACTGTTCAGTCATAGAATCATAGAATCATTCAGGTTGGAAAAGACCCTTGGGATCATCGAGTCCAACCATCTACCCTACTCGACAAAGTTCTTCCCTACACCATATCCCCCAACACCACATCTAAACGACTCTTAAACACATTCAGGGATGGTGACTCAACCACCTCCCTGGGCAGCCTGTTCCAGTGTCTGATCACTCTTACTGTGAAGAACTTCTTCCTAATGTCTAGTCTAAACTTACCCTGTTGCAACTTGAAGCCATTCCCTCTTGTTCTATCGCTGTTTGCTTTTGAGAAGAGACCAGCACCAACCTCTCTACAATGTCCTTTCAAGTAGTTACAGAGAGTGATGAGGTCACCCCTCAGTCTCCTCTTCCTCAAACTAAACAGTCCCAGCTCCCTCAATCGTTCTTCATATGACTTATGCTCCAGGCCCTTCACCAGCTTTGTTGCCCTCCTCTGTACCCGCTCCAGCACCTTGATATCTCTCTTGTATTGAGGTGCCCAAAACTGGACACAATACTCCAGGTGTGGCCTCACCAGTGCTGAGTACATGGGGACAATGACCTCCCTACTTCTGCTGGTCACACTATTTCTAATACAAGCCAGGATGCCATTGGTTGTCTTGGCCACCTGGGCACACTGCTGGCTCATAGTCAGCCACTTGTCAATCATATTGAGCTTGTCAATCATATTGAGCTTGTTGTCCACCAGGACCCCCAGGTCCTTTTCCACAGAGCTGCTCCCCAGCCAAGTAGATCCCAGGCTGTGCTGCACTCCTGGATTATGTTTTTTCAGGTGCAAGACCTTACACTTGTCCTTGTTGAACTTCATAAAGCTCTTGTTAGCCCACTTTTCCAGCCTATCCAGGTCCTCCTGCAGGGTGTCTCTCCCTTCCAAAGTGTCCATTGTCTCACTCAGATAGTATCATCAGCAAACTTTGTCAGGGTACACTTGATCCTGTCATCCAGATCACTTACAAAGATATTAAACAGCGCTGGGCCCAATATTGATCCCTGGGAGACCTCATTTATGACAGGCTACCAGTTTGAAAAACAGCTACTTACCACCACCCTCTGGGTGCAACCTGTCAGCCAGTTCCCCACCCACCGCACAGACCACTTGTCTAGTCCAGACCACATTGGAAGCACAAGGTGGTCCGAGTCAGGCAGTTGTTGCTCTTCGATTTTTAAAGTAAACCCTGCCATAGCACTTTGATCAAATTCTGATAAGCCAGTCCCAGACTGTCATAGCCATTATTTCGTTCTCTACCATTCATCATGGAGATATCACATACCATGGGTGGGGTGAGGAGGAAGGATGTCAGCAGGAATGCAGACCACTGAGCATCCCAGAGACCTTCATGGACCACAATGTCCAAAGAAGGACATGTGACAGAGAGAAAAGCAGGAACACAAACAGGGAAGGAAACTAAATTTAGGAATAACTTTTAGGATGAAACAAAAAATACATTAGCGTGATAGGCACCTTTTTTGTTTGTTTGTGGTCTTTTTTTTCATTCTTTATTTTTAAAATGCAAGCCAGAATCAGTTGATTCCCAAAGTAGGTGGGTCTGTACCTCGGTCAAGTTGCAACAGGTAAGAATATTTATCACGGATTCTTCCACAATTTTAATCATCTCTGGGAAAGGCACATTACTCTGAACTGCGCTAGAGACTGATGTAAGTCACAAAATCAGATCATCTCCACAGTAACACACTTCATCCCCTGAAATAAAAAAAAACAAGCCCAGAATACCAAATTTCATTCTCGGCAATTTCCAGCTACATATACTTCCCCACTCTCTCCTTTCAGCACCACCTCACATTTGTCACTTTTAATGTCTCTTCTTAGGTGCCTGGTCACTTTCTCAGATGGAGGCTCTTTGAAACACAGTAAGTCTAACCTTTGTCTCTCTTCTGGATTTCCATTTCTGTTTTCATTGCCTGTTAGTTTGGATGCAATCTTCAATTCTCTATTTCTGCATCCCTTCCGCTACAGTCTTTTATGGCAGTCCTGTCACTTCCTTCCCTGTCATTTCTAGGATTCACACATTTTTGCTGGCCACCATCAATAACGCACTTTTTCTAATCACAGTGTTATTTGCTGGTTTTATTACTGGTCTCCCAGCTGGCTTAGCTGGACGTCTTCATCTTCCTAGCCTGCTTCCAAACATCATTCATCTCTTTGAACACATCTACTCGTTTTCTCACTTCTCAAAAAAACAGCCAGTGATTTCTTTGCTCTTTTTTATAAACACCTTCCACCCTTTTTCTTACTCTACTAACATATTCCTTATTCTCATTCTCTGTACTTTCACCTCTCAAACTCCATTTTCCTTCTTTCATATTCTTTGCTTAACTGCCTTTATCTGTCTGCCTTCAAATCCTTCATAAAACGGGCTTAAAATACTCTGAAACACACAATTGCATTGCAATCACATTATTATATAATTGTTTTCCTCATTAGTGATTCTCTCCTTTGACATTCAGCAGGTCAGTAAATTTTTGTAAATTTATATTTCTTCAAGCATAACTCAATTTGCTTCCAATGAAGGTGACTTTTTCTGGAGTCATACCAATACGATCCCTATAAGCCATGGCTCACTCTTTCAGAAAAAATGGCAAGCTCAGAAGCAGACCAGCTCCCACATGAGGGCATGTGGTTTCTAAAGGGGACACACAAAGCGCCAACAAAGTTACAGCTTTAGATGAATATTTATTGTTCTGAAATCTGTCAAAAAAAACAGTCATCCATCTTGGTACTTTGATCCATCTCAGTTCTTTACAAGAGCCTCACACAGAAAAATTGTTACACATACATAAATATGATTAACTTCTGTATACATTAAGAGCAAGGAAAGTCACGCATAATACTTTTCTGAGTACCGGACACTTTACTGTTTATCAACATCTACACTAACATCCACCACAGAAAACTGGGTGAGGCACTTGCCCTGCTCAGTCAATCTCTTCAGGCAAAGTTGAGTAATTATGTTTCTTCATTGTTGCCAAAATGATTAAATAAATTTTGTAACACAAACAGAAGGATCATCCAGTGCACAATAGCACTGGAAGCATAGAAAATATCTGTAACCCCACACAACTGAACAAAATAACACAGCACTTCACTGTGCACTAAGGAAATCTGTTGATCTTTAGCTGAAAGTTTAATTTCATCCACCAGGTACTTTAAATGTACTTTCAAATGCCTCCTGTGTGTGTCCACATACCCTCTGGTTATGTAAAAAAGAAAACCATTCCCACCACTAGACCTGAATTTTTAATATTCTACTCTTCCACTCTTGTTTCAGAGACAGAATTTCCAGACCCTTTCTCTTTAATGCCACATGGAAGAATATCACAGGGTAAAACTCTTCCACCTACCAATTCTAGTACTGGACCAAACATTTATTTATACCTCTGCTACAGATTTATAGCATTTACCACAAAAGGAAATAAGATCACTTCATGCAGGAAAACTAGGTATATCTACATTCTCACATTTTTGAAAGCCAATTTACTTCACTACAACATATTAAGGAATTCAGTAATGCCATGAAGACAATGTAATCATCAAGATATTCCATTATTACTGCACAAAAGATGTAACTGGATGTCCCTCTGCAAAGTTTTGTTCTTCGTAAGAGAAACAGTGCAATCACCATCCCAGCCAATAAACTAGGCAGTTTATCTGGTGATGTTTCCACAAGCACTGTAAGAAAAACAAAGAAACCAAAAGCCCTTCTGAAATATTTTAACAGACAAAATCACTAACAGGTCGATGAGAGAGAGATCTTTGGAAAGAAACATCCTCTCCTCTTCACATTAATTCTCGTGTACGTTTTCAGCAGACACTAGAAGACCGGGCAGACCAGACAAATTTATCCCTCGCATCATTGTGAACATATTTATCCTCTTTACAATTTAATAGCTTGTTTTGTCTCATAGCAAAATAACTCTTTCACAAGGACTTTGGATTTGCTAACATCTCCATACAGAGAGACCCTTTGAATGTTAAATCCTTCCATTTCTACTTCCTAGGATGCCAGCAAAAAAACGTGACACATATCATAGTTCTCAGTCTTAGTTGTGTCTCTTACTGGTATCTAATGAATAGCATACCTTAAATTGTTAACTTTATATCATGTTTCGTACTCACACCTAATTAATACAATTAAGTTTTCTCAAATTATTTTTCTTTTGGTCCTAGCGCCAATTGCAGATTTTCCAGTGTGCATTAAAAGTAACTACTTTCAAGTTACCAGAACTCCATCACAAACCTAAGAAAAACACTTAAGGCTAAGCCTGACTCTTTCTCCTGCCTGTTAAACGACTACAAAGGATCCCAATTCCTCTTATAAGAAGCATCATTTAAATTATTAGGATGTAATTGTTTGATATTATCACTTTCAGTAATTCTGACTCAACGAAACCAGTCCTATCGCATCTTTGCTATAATTATTTTTAAATTATAAGACAGTTCAGGTAGCACTACCCATTCTATATTTGACTAACGTTAATTCCAAAAAAAGAAGAGAGACGGTTACTGCAGGATGCTGACCACTCAAAACTCACAAGAAATCAATACAAGATACAAAGATTCAAATCAACAAGGTCAAGGCCATCATAACACTTTTTATTGTGTTACCTCTAGCTTATTAGTAATTGATCTTTTAGAAGCAATCTAAATACATGATGAGCTTAATTTTACTATAATACAAAACTGACAGACAGGGAGCTGGGGCGAACTGCAATGAAAGATGCAATCTTCACACAGTTACCAACAAAAACACACAAAGGAAAGCACCAAGGAGGATATTAAATGATGGAGGCAATTTGCTTTTGTTTTTGTTCAGACCACTCCACCTCCCTGAGGGCCCTGAATCTGTTATTCTGGATACAACCAGAGAGGAACAGCTAAAAAAAATGAAAAAGGAGAAGGAAAAAAAGCTAACAGCAAAGGCTACTCTGCCAGCCTAAGGAATCTTTTCCCCTTGTTCCTAAAGAAAGATGATGATGCTACAGCCTGTGGCAGTGGTCCTTGAAGGGCAATGTTTTCTACCAGGGATTTTGATAAAGAACAACATGAAACAAACAACTTCACTCTAATGTGCTAACAACAGCTCTGCAAACAACACTGATAGTATCTTCTGTAGTTTTTACTAACCACTTCATGAAAGACACTTTCCTTCTCTTGTGCCCAAGACTGCATTCCTACTATCTCTTTCTCAGCTGTTTGTGCATACCCATGACATCATTAATTTATTGACATCATTTGTGGTCATACACTAACCACAGACCACTACTGCTGACTTTGAGGCTGAATCTCAGATATTTGTTATTTTAAGTATAAGGAACAATCTAATCAGATACAAATATATCTCGGGAATGAAGGGAATGACAAGCTGCTGGTTAGTTATTTCAAGTTACATAACACAGCAACAATAGCAGTTCTAATTTTGTTTTACATCTTCCTCTGATTTACTCTACTTTGTTAAGATGAGATGGCATGTTATATGTTATCTAATCCATGGAATGATGACTTTCTGACTAACCTTCTGGCACTGGCAGCACTTGTTCTTGGACAATAGCCTAAGGAATCATTACTTCTTTTTTTTTAAAAAAAAAAAAAAAAAAAAAAAAAAGAATAAAATAAAAAAAGCCATTAGTATCATGCATTAAAGAATCTTCCAACCCGAAAGGTGGTATTTTAAAATCAGTTAAGCAACCAATGTGCACCAATCCTAGCTACCAACATCAACATGTCAAAGAATAAAACTCTATCAATTCTAGTAAAAAAAAAAAAAATGTTATTAACAGAATGAATTACCTGAGCAGATTTTAAATGCATCATCTCAAGGAAAAAAAAGAAAAAAAGGTGTTGTATTGTAGTCCCAATATATGAAAATACCATATGTTTACCTTGATTTACCTCACTACCTCTAGTAGTAACACACGTTTGTAAAATGCTATTCTGCAGCATGCGCTTTCTCTCCACCTATGCAAGATTTGACTCACTCTGTACACACAGACATGGGATGCAAACAGGAAACTTGTCAGGTCTGATTTGCAAAAAGGATGGGTATTCCCGGGCAAGCATGATTCAGTAAATTACATGGAGTCTGGCAATTCTGAGAGTCAGGCGCATCTTCTTTAGCTCTTTTTCTACTCCCACATGCGAGGAGAGAGATACTCACTACTTGCTAGAATATCAGGAATATTTGAACGTACAATCTTTATGAAACGCTAAAGCTAAAATTACCAATATTTCTAGACCAATTTTTAAAACACACACTATCTTGATATTTCCCTGTACATAAAAATATACGTTTTTAATACCTTTTCTATTTAGAAACGAAGTGGGTCTCACAATAAAACACCAGTTTGAGCCATGGATGAAACAGGCTGCCAAATTAGGCAACAAAACAAAAAGAACAATTGAGTATGATGCTGCTGCAATGATATTCTCAGATGACACAGTACATATTTTGTTTGTAGTGTTGCACAGAGGGTGACGTTAACCTTTCGAAGAAGGGAAAGAGCAACAGATGCAGACAGTGAAAAATGCAAATGCTAAGCTACAGGAAAACATGAGGACATTTCCCACAATTGCAACAGTTTAAAGCACAAGTAGCCCTCAGAAAAGTCATCTGGGTGGCTACAAGTATACTACATCAGTTGTTGTTTTCCGTGCTGAAATCATCTGTTGCCTAAGGGCAGACGTGTACAGAACAGGAGAAAAAACAGTAGTCGCGTGTGACTTCTGAGATCAGTAACTCGCCTTCTATCAAATGAATGCTAGCTACCCTACACACAACAAACACTTCAACTATTCATATGGTTAAACTGCAACTTCTCCCATGTTTCTTGTAGAATGAAAGAGAATTTCCCATATACTGTGAGCTGACCCTGTAAAGGCAGAACAGTTAACTAAACACTAAAGTAGAAGAAATAAATACATCTTGACATTTTCATGCAAAAAAATTTGGAAACAATTAATTCCGCTGGATCTATGAAACCCAGCACAACAGATTCTGTGAATGACTAGCACCAAGTGTTTCATATATTCAAAATGCAAGCCAGCTTTTCAAATACTTTTTTCAAGATTGCAACCCAACAGTAAAATAACTACTGCTAAAAGTAATTTGTCAATACTACATGAGATGGACATCATCTAGGAGAAAAGAATGCAATACAGAAACATTCAGAACTGATTTTTTCCTGTAGTTTTAAAACAAATTAGCTGCCAGTGATTTGTAGAATAACAAGAAATACTGACTAATTAAAAATATTCAAGTCTGTGAGCATGATTGCCGGGAAAATAATGCCAATAATTTACTGGCTAGTTAGCCCCTTAGAGAATGCCAGCATTGGACAGTTCTTGATATTGAGAAGAAATGGTGTAGGGCTTGCATTAATTCATCATTCTGTTCATTGTAAGTCAGTAACAGATGACTGTGCCAATGTTACAGAATAACATCCATTAATAATCAGCACTTCCAGCTGAGAAACGCAAGGCTGACCTTTTTGAGCCACTGGATCACAGCCGCTGTTAAGACACAGCAAATCAGAACATGCCCTACAGATACTGGCTGTGGCTATATGTCTTAATTTATTTTTAAAATGAAGAAAGGAAAATTGGACTTTCTGAGAGAGATTTGAGGTATCAGTGAGTTTAGTGAAAGACTGAAGAAACAATTCCTCACAGCAGGATTTTCAAGACCCACTGCTACAGTTTAGAACCAAAAGCCATAATCAGGACATCTTGAAGAACATACTTAGGCATATACTTTCATGTGAGGAGAGTGCAGGATTTACTGTAAAGACTAAATACTTTGGTTCTTAAAACAAAAATGAGACACAAAAATTCCTACAAGTTCTGCCTGGGTACCAATGCTAACTCCTCAGACGTAATATCCAGTATAAATATATTTTTACTTATGATCTTCTGATCACAGTTTAGAAGTTCTGGTCAGGTTTGTGGTTTTTTTTTTTTTAAAGGAACAATAAAAACAGTCAGTGTGTGAGAAAGTGCGAGAAAGTTTCTCAAACTCAAACAAGGTGAAAAAGTTTTTGATCTTTTCTTCCTTGTGGCTTCCAATGTAAGCTATGGGGCTGTATGAATAGCAGCATAGCCAAGGGAAGTGATTATTTCCCTTTACTCAGGCCTCATTAAACCACATCTGGAGTACCAGTAGAGACCAGTAACAAGTGGTGTTCCTCAGGGGTTGATACTGGGACCAGTGCTGTTTAACGTCTTTGTCGGCAACATGGACAGTGGGATAGAGTGCACCCTCAGCAAGTTTGCCGAAGACACCAAGCTCGGTGGTGTGGCTGATATGCTGGAGAGAAGGGATGCCATGCAGAGGGACCCGGACAGGCCTTGAGAGGTGGGCCCATGCAAACCTCATGAAGTTCAACCAGGCCAGGTGGAAGGTCCTTCACATGGGTCACAGCAATCCCAAGCACAAATACAGGCTGGGCAGAGAATGGATTGAGAGCAGCCCTGAGGAGGACGACTTGGGGGTGTTGGTGGATGAGAAGCTCAACATGAGCCAGCAATGCGTGCTCGCAGCCCAGAAAGCCAACCGCATCCTGGGTTGCATCAAAAGAAATGTGGCCAGCAGGTGATTCTGCCCCTCTACACTGCTCTCGTGAGACCCCACCTGGAGTACCGAGTCCAGCTCTGAAGCCCCCAACATAAGGACATGGAACTGTTGGAACAAGTCCAGTGGAGGGCCACGAAGATGATCAGAGGGATAGAACACCTCCCCTATGAAGACAGGCTGAGAAAGTTGGGGTTGTTCAGCCTGGAGAAGAGAAGGCTCCAGGGAGACCTTATAGCAGCCTTCCAGTATCCAAAGGGGGCCTACAGGAGAAATGGGTAGGGACTCTTTATCAGGAAGTGCAGTCATGGGAAAAGAGGTGACAGTTTTAAACTGAAAAAGGGTAGATTTAGATTAGGTACTAGAAAGAAATTCTTTACTGTGAGGATGATGAGACACTGGAACAGGCTGCCCAGAGAAATTGTGGATGCCCCATCCCTGGAGGTGTTCAAGATCAGGCTGGATGGGGCTTTGAGCAACCTGGTCTAGTGGAAGATGACCCTGCCCATGGCAGGGAGTTGTAACTAGATGATCTTTAAGGTCCCTTCCAACTCAAACCATTTTATGATTCTATGCCACAAGCAATTTTGTCCCCCATCAGGACAAGAAATATGTTGATAAACTTTAACAAGTCCAGGGGAGGGTGCCCAAGACAGTTGGAGCCGGAGCTTAAAGTTCCATGAGGAGAGGTGGTAGGACCAGGGGTCATTCAGCTCTGAGACGCGGCTTCAGGGGCACCTCACAGTAGCGCCCCAACACCTAAGGGAAGGTTATAGAAAAGACTGAGCCAGGTTTTTTACAAAGGTGCATACTGAGAGACAATGGCCACAAACTGAAGTCAGGAGGATATAAGGGGGGAAATTAAAAACCAAACTAACTACTGTGAGGCTAACTACGCACTGGAAGAGGTTGCAGACCTCTGCTCCCAGAGACATTCAAAACCCAACAGGAAAAAGCCCTGAGCAACCACATTTAAATTCAGTGTTGCATCGAGCAGGAGACTGGAAAAGAAACCTCCTGAAGTCCCTTCCAGCCTGGGGTACTATGAAGAAGGAAACAGAGACGAAACAGAGCCCATCCTATAATCACCTCAGAAATCTTGCAGGGGAGCGGCCAACCTCAGCTGCTTCAAAAGCATGTATGAGAAACCCAACCTGAATAACTATGGAATTACTTGTCCCACAGAACATTATTCTTTCTGCTGAAAACAGATGCTAGTTTCCGTGACTTAGCTATCCCATCCTTCTTGTTTGTTTTTTTTTGTTTTTTTTTTTTTGTTTGTTTTTTTTTAAACAACTGCTACATTCTTATTTCAGTGTATTTCAACAATGACTAACATACATTAATTATGCAGGCAGGATACTCTGGTAATGAGACTTTCTCGCTCCTTCCAGTTTGCAATATTGTGTAGTGTTGGAACAATCGTACTACTTTTCCATTTCAAGGGCACCAGGAAAACAGCTTCCTCCATAGGGGGAAGAAACAAATGGAATTCCCCCAAATACAGTAACAGTAAATACAGGCAGGAAAGAACTTGGTATCCTTCTTCTGCAGTTCTCGCAATTCCAACAGCTTCATCCTCCAGGGCACACTAATGACTATCTGGGACCTTCTGTCACTTCCTTACTATTGCCAGTATAGCTCATCACCGAGCAGCCAAGTTGTAGGAAACAAGATTTGTGTATTGCCTCTTTTCTGCATTTTAATGTGGACTTCTCCAAGCAACTGTGATATTGGCAGATGACAATGAAAAGCTGTGAGAAACAGGTTTTGATGTTTATGTACCCTAATGGCCACGATGACTGAGTTTGTTGACTCAGTTCAATAAGAACAAATGGCTGACAGGTTAAACACTACAGAAGGGTATTTTAAGATACATTGTATCAACAAAATTGTATATATACACAGTATTTCTTGTATAATATTTTGCCTCAGAGTATACACATAGACACTGTGTTTCAAGGTCAAACAAATCAAAAGATTAGAACTTGGGGAGAAAAGCTGTATTGGGTCGAGGAAGTAAAATATGGTCAATTTTCTCAGACCAGGGACTTCTCTCATGACAAAGGCATGACTTGCAGAAGAGCGATGGAAAACAAAATGTCCCTGAATGCTAATCCTTCTAAATATTACAGGGCTCTCCATTCAGAGCAACCAGCCATTAACGAAGGAGATTAAGTCAATTATTGGATTCATTTCGAAAGGAGGTGGGAGTACATTTAAGGATTGTGTGGTACAGAGTAAATATGACTTGTGCAGCTGACAAAGTTTTTCTCCCCCATCCGTTGTGCTCTCTTCTGTGCTGTATCTTAGGGAATATAAAGGTTGTTTCGTCTGAGAGTAAGTAAAGAGTGAAGCTCTGAGCTAAGCTGTACAATCTGCTGTGCTAACAAGCACAGTAGTAGGCTCACATAAGGAAGACTTTCGAACACAACTACACCCCATGGAAATGACAGGCCCCTCAAGGAGCAAGAAGGGAAAAATGCATTTTCATAGTACTATGGTCACATACATTATTGCCCAACAAAGATCAAAGGTCCTGACCAATGTACCATATGGTAAGAAGAGCATGAAAGCTTAGGAAAAGGAAGATGTGTAACATCAGGCAGGAAGGAGAAGGTCATTTATCATAGAAGTAAATCACAAAGAGTTCCCCTGATCAACAAATGTATGAAAACAGTTAATTAAAAAAATCATTAAAACCATAGGAGTGTCTTTTGTTCTGTTCTGTCATAAGAAGAAACCTGAACAGACTTCAGAAGAAAACAGTCAACAAGGTCAGAGAAAATGTCACATCAAAGTCTATATACAGGTTTATAAGAAAAAACGTTGTGAAAAGCACGAACTATGGAGATTAAGGTCTTTCCAGTTGAAACATATTTTCACACAGAGACAGATAGACACAGTACCACACTGGGGTTGTTTTGTTTTTTTCTCAGTTACACACTGAAATGATGGATGAAAGTGCTAAACTTGATTATCTTTACCAGAAGCTTTGTTTTCAAGAACAGAGCAATGGGGTCTTATCCAAAGCATTTTTTTAAAAAAGCTGGTTATTGATTTCCTGCAATTTATAGAAAATAAGCTATGGAAGAAGTATTTATTATTTACATAGCACTATACTGCAAATACACATGCCTAGCATTTAGCTAACAAATATGAGAGAAGGGTCATACTTCACAGATCTTTGTTCTCTAAATTAAACACTGATTTGACAGGTGTTAAATATCTAGAAAAGGAAGAAGGAAGAGGAAGAATCAAAAAGATCATGCAGCTTCTCTCGCTGGTGGCACATGTATCACAACAGAATTTCTTTGACCGACAGCACTACCACCTGAAGAAAACACTTTTAAAATCTAGCATTTAGAAAAGTTGTAAATATTTCTCTATGATTTTTTTTATACAGAAACACAAAATTATTGCCATCAAAGAAAATGTTTGTGTTATCAATGACTCATGAAAAAATGTAGAAACTATAATTCCATGCTTGCAACTGAAAGTGTGCTCCTAAAAGATGCCCTGTAATACACGTGTCCCAGAAAGTCTGGTCTCTGACAAATTTTCAGAAAGTTAAAACATGTAGTTTCTTTTAGGTTGTTGTCTTGTATAAGTGGATATAAGTATGAACCTGTGTCAAAAAATGTGGTGTTATTAAGGAATGTAATAGGACAGGTCTTTAGAATTCTAAGGCCTGAGCAAAGGACCAATGAATTGAAAAACATTTTAGCAATCACATTACAGCTATTAATACTGTTTAACAATACTTTCATAGAAGTAGGCCAACAAAGTGACAACATGAGCTACTATTTATTTACGGCAGTAAAAGTTTTCTACGTAAATCAGGATTTGTGGAGGCAAACTTCCCTCACTTGCCTTTGGCTTATGAATTCATCTATTCTCAGTGACCAGGAAACTGCTCTTCTGAAAGATGTTGCAAAAAGCCACAAGTATAACAAGCGAAGAAAAACACAACACAAACAGGTTGCAGCCACTATGCAAACATTGGACATATTCCAGACATTTTCCAATATATGACCATGTATTAAAACAAAATTAAAGGTAAATGTCACTGTACTTGCTTGCTAGGAAGTTAGCAGGTGATTCCCTAGATAAGCAAATCAACAATATCAGTGATACTTAATGCTGTAATCAGCATCACATATTACAGCTGGAGATTTATCAATTTGGAGAAAGGATTACTTTCAGGTCACAAGGGGTACACAGGCTACCTAACATGTTTCACTGATCATTCCTTTATGAGCCTTTGCAACCTCAATCTGCATTTAACAAAAGCTAAACTAAGGTTAAAGGCTAAACATATACTTGCAAATTGGAATGCAGGACTGCTAGCAAAAGGAGTTCAACGTTCCTCAAATTACCCAGGAGCTAATTTCTCTAATAGCATGTCTTTCATCAAAAAAACCCACCTCTGCATACAGTTAATTGAGTGGTATTAACACGGCTAGGGAAAAGACAGCACTTGTTTAGCACCTCTTTACCCACACAGGGTTTTGCATCCTTCAGCGCATGGAGAATTTGGAACACATCCCCTTATCTGTTAAGGAAATAATTTTCAGTCTCCCATGCAACTTCCGAACAAGGAGCAGAATTGACCCTCACTCTAATACTACTTAAATACTTCAGTTTTAAGTTATGGTTCTGTCAAGCTACATTAACAAATTAGTGGCTTGGAAACAGTAGACAGAGTATGTAATGTCTGCAATCCCGTGCTTTATAATATTTTGCCAAAAAGGGAGTGATTAGTGTATCACTCACAAACACACAGACTCACTTCTTTAAATTCTACTTCATTTCCAAGAGCTTCCAAACTGAAGACTACATGAATGAGCTCAGAGAAGAAGTGCTATGCTGCACACTCTAATGTTTCAAATTGTAAAAGTATAGTGTCCTAAAACTCTTTATTTATGGGGAAGGCAGATTTACATAATCCTCATCCCTTTCTCTTCAGAACCAGACAATTGATAGGAAACTCAGAGCTGTTAATTTCTACAGTTAATCTTAACAGTTGATTTTATGCCTTGCAAATGTTATTCTAAAGTGTTAGAGTAAATAGAACACTAGACTGTTGTTGATTTAAGTGATTATACATACTTTTTCCCATCCAAAGGACTATTTACTAAGGCAACAAACTGAAAACAAATTAAAGAGTACTCCTTTTTATTCACGGTGGAGTTCACCCACGGAATTCATTGCTACAGGATATTATCAAGGCTAACACTACAGCTCAGAATTAAAGACATAAAAGAAATTAAGATACAGAATAGCAACCTTAATGTGACATTCAGGTTTTACAACTGCCTACTCAAGACGGGAAATGGACAGGTACGACTCTCAGGAGAAGAGAAGAAGTGCATTAGTTCAACCACATCCTGAACGTAATGCATCAAAGGATACGCTTCTAACAAACGCACCAAAATAAGGATATTATATAATTCAACTTGTGGAGGTCTTTTGTTGGCTTTTTTTTTTTTAATATTCAAAATCTTAAGCTGATTTATCTGACAAAATAACCCCCAGTATACCAGTTTCTCTCAGTACAACAGTCAGAAGACTCCATCACTCATATTCCTGCCAGCAACCTACGCTTTTTCTGAAAACTTCTTATCTGCATGCTGGCGGCTTCTGACCTGCTTAGCTTCAGAGATCTATCAAGATGACAGCATGAAGACCTGCGATCACCACAAAAGTAATGTCAGAGAAAACTTTTACCCTAGAAAACAAACCTGGATTGATTTAGTTACAAATACTGGTCAATCTGCTGCAGCACAGAAAAAGCAAACCCAAAAGAACAACTATACAGCCTTTTACTAGCTTAGCAGGTCATACTTCACTATCTTTAGACCTGCCTAAAGATATTACAAAGGCTTGTAAAAGCTACTTGACTACACAGACTCTTTCACTAAATAGCACTTGCTAACATCATTCTTCACAATAGAAAGCAAACAGGCTGTTCTTAGAGTGCTGCAGTCCAACATGAGAAAGTAGTTACTGATGTTCTTCAAGTGAAACATTACCCTCGAAATAAGACGCTTCAGCTTCATCAGGGCTATCATTTCAATGTGAAAAGGGAAAGAGAAAAGAGATGTCGAGAAGAAAAGCTGGAGTGCAAACACCCAGCAGCGTTACATGCATGTGAAAAAGATTTTGTTATGAAGGAGCACATCATTTGAAGTCCCTCTCAGATACGATCCATTTAATGATATTCCCCTCCAAGAGTCCTTCCATCAGCGCCAACCACTCTGAAGTTGGTCTGCTTTTGCCAGCATTTCCAACTCCCCAACTCCAACAGACATGCTGGTAAAGCTGCACCACAAAATTATTTTAGTGCTTTAGTGGTTAAAACTCTTGCACTCTGTCCCCCCAGCCTGCTGTTCTAAGAACTTTTGTTTCCCACATTTCTGGACTTCTGGTAAACTACCTGAAATTAAAGAGCTCTGTGGCTACATATGTACAGGTGCAATAATAGTACCATTCTTCTCCTTGACCTCCCTCAGAAATATCCTCAGAAAAAATGAGTTATGTGTTCCCAAAATACGTACAGGCCTGTCATTTCATGCTATGATTTGACTGCTCTGATTAAAAAAACAGCTATATGGCTCAGTGTTGTACCTGCAGTTTAAAAGACAGAAAGGGAATTTCATGCATGACATGATTTGCAACTGATACCCATGAGCTCCAGCACTACAAATAAAGGATTCAAAAGCTTTCCAGTTCCTACAGTCACCAGGCGAAAGGTCCACTTTCTCCAAGTAACTCTCTCCAATCAGTTCCCTCCCATTGATTTCCATTCCCAAGTTCAATACTGTCTGTGGAACAAGTTACCTTCCGGGCAAGCCCTAAGCCTTGCAAATTTATAGGTTCCAGCTTTATCTCATCTTAACCATTAAGTGGATTCAAATCACTTAACAGAACAGTTAGGATAAATAAGTAGAGGTGGTAAGAGCTTAAGGAGAGACGATTTATTCCCATTCTCTATGGGATGCATCTTTAAATAGAGTTTCCCAGCCTGCATGTTAGGGGGAAGCAGAGGCAGCCAACCTGAGATGGCTGTTACAGAAGAGAGCAAGCACCGTGCCTGCAGGCGACTGCTGCCTCCCCGCTCTCCCCAAAACACTTTTCTCTGGATCTTAATTGACCTAAGATAGAAGCCACAGAGATTGAGATGACATTTGCTTTTTGTGCTCAAGAAAATCTAACCCTGTGCCTACAAGCTTGGAAAATGTTGCTCCGGCAAGGTTGTATGTATTTATTCCCCTTGACACCTTTCACCTGCTCCCATTTAACTGGGCAAAACTTCCTTTAATAAAAGAAGCCAGATAAATTTCTAAAACATTTGAATGGGGGAAGGAAACCTAACAGCCATTTTAAGATCTCTTCTGCAAACTGGCATCCAAGTTTGGTTGTTGGTTTTTTTTAGCACACTACCCATTAAGGGGTTCCTAGACTTTTTGTTGCTGTGACTAACATTTTTATGAGTGTTCTGGGACAACAACAGAGTTTTAAAACGTAACAGAAAGTCTATGTGAATCTCCCTCATGCTGCTCCCTATCATTTTCTCAGTACATCATAATAAATATTCCCCAGTTCCACTATAACAAAAAAGAAATAAAATTTAAAAAAAAAAGTTCAACATTTCTTTGCATTCTTTTCAGTAACTAACCAATTTTAGAGCATAACAAGCAGCACTCTCACTGACTATTGTGAAATTTATTTCAGCTTTAAAAATATGTCAGTTTTTTAAATATGTATGTATACACACACATCCACTCATATACGGTCATATGCAATATCACTACGCAAATTGCCCTCTAGTATGCATCACAACTTGCTTTGTCATCACCTTGACATCATCTGTACAGAGAGGCACATAAAAAACATTCAGTTCCCTGAAAATCACAAAAAAATGTCATATTGTGCCATCATTTTTAAATAGCTACCTCCAGTGAAATCAACGACATTTATTGCATGGCATCGTTCACTGCATCCACAGACTTGCCTTAATATTACAGATTTATCCAACTGACTCTCTATAGAAAATGTGAATAGTAATAATTCAAAACATCAAAACATATAGAGAGGTATTGGATTCTGAAATAATCTTTAAAACACATAATTTTAACGGCATTTTAATACCTGCTGACATAGCAATGCAGACGCTTCCCCTCCAAAGTTTCCATCAATATGTGTTAATTTGGGGATAAAGGTCAAAGAGCACCCAAGCATGTTGGAATCTACCTTTTCCTTCCAAGGCAGAACAAGGACCTCAGTCCGGCTGAGGCGCTTCCAACAATTGAATATACGTGGTTTTGAAAATACTGTGTATGCTTTAAAAAATATTCTCTGTAACACATCGTTTATATCCTGAAGAGATCATCATTCTGATTCATTCAATATCATTCTGATGAACCACAGTCACTGAAAGGAGAAATAAAAGTAACTCCCTCTATTTACCAGGAGTTCAAAGACTTGGCTTGAAGAAACAAGTGAAAACTTCCAATATCTGAACTCTGTCACCTACAAAAAACTCTAAAGTATTTTTGTTCTACCTGCCACCACTTACCAAACACTGATACCTGTGCTCACCCTCTCAAAAAAACCCCAACTTTCTAGAAGTTCCTACAATTCTTACTTCATCTGGGTCAAAATTCACGAGTTGAGAAAGCAAGTGTACCTTCTTGGAAGTGCCTGGGCCAGGCAGCTACCTCACTGAAGCCGATTTGCTGATAACACACAATCCAGCAGCATCAGTCAAAAACCAGAGAAAGGTGTTCTTTCTATGCATTTTTTTCCCAGCACCCCATTTGAAAATAATACTATTTTGCTTAAAAGAAAACTAATGAATTGTGTGTGAAGTAAAACAATTGGAAGCAGGAGAATTAAAAATTGTTATGAAGTGATGTAAACCGCAACTTTGTGGTTCAAGTTTTTATAAACCAAAGAAAGCAATTAGCAAAAGATTGTTCTGATGCTTCATGTCAGAGAGACAAATCACATTGTGCATGTTTCAAGTTCATATGAGTAACAAAAAAAGACAGGTTCATGCCAAGGCTCAAGCTTGAAAAAACACAAAAAAAAGCCCACTTCCCACCACCAGTGCCAAAAGCTCCCTCTCCTCCATTTTATTATTTGTTTTTTCAGCATTGTACTATGCTGAAACATGCTGTACTATGTACTATGATACAGGAAAATATCACATTGCAGTAATCTCACTAAAAAAAAAAAACAAAAAAACCAACAAAAAATACCCAACAAAACAACAACAGATCCAACTGTCTTATTACAGAACACAGTACTTTAATTTCAAGGAAGTTCCACGTTACCATGAGTTATCATTTAAGCTCTAGGCTCGCATCAGACTGAACGTAAGATTTTATCATGAAAATAACATGATGGTGGATCAACTTTGAAGTCATAACCCTACAATCAGCTTTTCAATCTCCGAAATCTTTCATTTTGTACATGTTAAATTTCCTGTCTTCGGCAGACACTCAAGACATGCCATTCTTGAGATTTAAATGAATACATCTAGGCTTACCTGCACAAGATTACATTTTTCAGTGCTACAGATCTGATCCTAAAAAATTCTTACAAGCAATTGTGTTTTCTCAGTTACGTGGTAGTAATCAATGCTTGGAAAGTATTTCATACCAGTAAAGATAACTAGCATTTGTATTTAAGTTTTACTTACTTTTAAAATAAAGTATTTAAAGTATTAAGGATTTAAAGCATTAACCATTTTTAAAGTATATAAAGAATCACCTTTCAGCTTAGCAGATGTGTTATTTTTAACAAGTTCACCACAGCTGCCATTGCCCTCCACACACCTCATCAGGGCTCTCCAACCTTGTTACTTTCTACTCTTAGAAACAGAAATGCAAATTATACCACAATAAGAAACTACATTAATCTATCCAGCATTTTAAAATCACACATGCACGGATTCTGAACCAAATGAACAACTCCGTATTTCCACCCTTTTGGTGCTGCCAGACACATTTACTGCTCAGACAGGGGTGGGAGAGACAAGGCATCACTCTGCGTCCTCGTGGCAGCTTTTCAGCTGCGGATGTAGCCTCAGTGTAAGTCACATAAAAAACCATCACTCTGATATATGAACTCTAAAAAGCCTTTTTCCAGAAGCCCACGAAACACTTCCCTGATGCTTTGGAAAGGAGGAGAGCATTGGCTGAGGGATAACTCAGGTGCAGACACAGGAAAAGTGGAGAAGTGAAGCAGGCTGAACCAGGTTTCACCCTAGGGAGGACTCCGCTAACAGCTTGTAAAGGGGAAAAGAATAACACCTACAGACGCAGTAAATTAAGGTAAAAGATGTTTGTTCATTTACTGATTCCTTTCTCAAATCCAACTGAACAAGATCACTAAGTCCAAAACTAGAAACACCGCATTGGGATTTCTTTTTCATACTCAGTACGAGAAGTCCCTCCTGCAGGTTATTTATTTCGATTAATCTTCAGATGAGTAAGATTTACTACCATAAGCAATTCATGACAACATCAGTTCTCATCTGTGGAGATATTACTGCAATGCGAAAGTACCTCTGCATTACTAAATATCAGGAACCAGTACAGCAGAACAATTTTATCTGAACTTGTTTTGATAGAGTTTGGCGAGAACTATAGTGAGCACCTGAAAGAACAAAATCTCCACTATTTCAATATTTTAACAGCTAGATATTATGTGATTAGGAGTAGTATAAATAAATTCCACCTGAACACAACCTATCTTCTAGAATCTTCCCTTTTCCCCATGTGTCTTTCCAGCAAATTTATCCTCATCCATAATCCAAACATGTTTCATTAGACTAAAGAAAACATAGATGGGGCCCATCAGGTTTCAAACAAGGGGTACCGTATTCCCAACCCTGGCATTGGAAGATCTGCCTGGTACCACCACCCTTTGGCCTTGAGGACAACCTGCCACCTGCCCCATCCACCACCACCCAGCTCCTTTGCACACAGCGCTCCCACACACGGACCACCAAGGCATTGACACCCACTTGCACACGGATGGCCTCAAAGCAGGTGGGGCCCCTCACCTGCTGCCATGGGCCTGGGGAACTGTGGCCTCCCCAGCACCAGCCACCAAGCACAGGGTGACAGACTTTGGAAAGGTCGGAAAGCGGGTGCAGGCACTGGTGGTGGGCTGAAAAGCTGCCTTCATCTCACACTTTGTAGAACCCCGCTAACGGCACCCACCACACCACCTCAACCAAAGCAATGGGCAAAAAAGTGCATTTTCTCTGCCTGTCCATGAAAACAAGAGGGGTTGCATACTGCGAGGCACCAGGGAGCAACCTGGGTCCCACATGCCTCTGGCGGGCCTGGGGATGGGGTCCGCATCCTCTTTCCCAGAGGAGAAGTCGGATGCAGCGGAGGGTACCTGGAGCGAGAGCATCGGGCACCTCCACGCAAGGCAGAGGGAAGATACTGAGATCGAGCGGTGTTGGCCGGGCCACCACGGGGCTTGTCAAGGGCAAAGCCCTGGGAAGTCTGCGGGCCGGGAAGGGGCTGGTGGTGGCCGGGACCGGCCCGGGAGCTCCGCGGCGGCCGCGCAAGGTACGGCCGGCACCGCTCCGCCGCCCGCGGAAGATGCGCGGCGTGGAGCTGACCGCCGACAGGCTCCTTTCCGCGCCCTGCGGAAAGTGGGCACCATCCCCGGCCCACGCTTTCCCTCCCCCCGTCCCGCAGCGTCCCACCGTCCCTGCCGGCACCAGCCCCAGCCCCGGCCGCGCCGCCCTCCGCAACCCCGGCTTTCGAGGCGAGTCCGTCCTCCTACCGACCCAACGAGTAACCGTTGCTTATTCAGAGTTTTATTTTCAAACTGTGCGGAGGGCATGGATTAATATTAACATATTCACCCATGGCCGGACACCGCAGTTCTCCATCCAAAAATAATTCCTCTCTTGGATGGCCGCCTGCAAAGTAACGCGATTTAATAAACTGAAATTTCTCTCTCTCCCCCTCAAAAGAAGAAAAATCTTTCTCCTGAAAACCTCCGTAAATTAAGAGAACTGCTCCTTCCGAAGGACGCTCACTCCCCGCGCTTACAAAGTACCCCCGAAACCCTAACGAGGCGGATGAACCAGAACGCCTGAAGGGCTGAATCCTCCTCTGTCTCACGCCTTCCCCAAGGGTGCGGGGGCGACGCGGGGCACGGGAGCCAGCGGTGGTTCTTCCGCGCGAGGAACGGCGGAGCCCCGCACGCCAGTGCTGCGGCGGGGAGCAGAGCCCCGCCACACGTGCGAGCCCCGCACCCCCGGGCGGACAGCAACAAAAAAACGACTAACAGCAAATATGTAAGAAATAAGGGGCGAGCTACAAAGTTTAAAAGTTTCTTGGGGAAATAGAGGAACGAGGGAGGGAGCAGCCGCGAGGAAGGAGAGCGGAGCATCCCACAAACCGGGCAGCGAGGACGGTCCGGCGGCCCCCGGGACGCGCAACCCGCCCGGCGACCCGCCGACGGAGAGAGGGACGTACCGGCAGTCAGGCACACGGGCAGGAGCAGCCGGAAGGTGAGCCCGCACACCACCTCGGTGGCCATCGCGGCGGGGCGAGGGTCGCGGCCGGCCGGCCGGAGAGCCGTCCCTCTCTGCGCGCCACCGCCGCTCCTAGGTCCGCCCGTGCGCGGAGCCGCCGCGCCGGCGGAGCATCGCCCGTCCCACTCCTCGCCTCGCCGCAGCCGCGCCGCCTCACGCCTCCCGCCGCATCCCGGCGGCAGCCCGTGCGACCAGCGCCTCGGCCGCGCCGCACCCCCCCGGCCCGGGGCACGCACACGCCCGCCCCCTCGGGGCTCCCCCCACCGCCCCCTTTCCCTCCGCCGGCAGCGCGGAGCGGACACCCCCCGGCCCCCCCCCCCGGCAGCAGCCCCGCGCCGCGCAATGAAACTTCCCCACGCCCCGCCCCGCGCCGCCGCGAGGGGGCCGGGCGCGCGCTGCCTCCCCCCCCCCCGCCCCGGGACCATCCTGCCACCGAGCTGCCCCCCTTCCCCCCCAACCCCGGCCCGCTCCCGGTCTGCGCTTAGAACTTCACCGCTTTCCTTAAGGCTTCTTTTCGTGTCGGTTTTGGGTGGTTTTTTAATGGAATGCATCTAATTTTTTTCACTTGAATTTATTTTTTTTTATATTTTTCACTTAAAATTTTGTTGGTTTGGTTTGTGTTTTGTTTTGGGGTTTTTTTGGTTTGGTTTTTTTTTTTTTTTTCTTGAGCGGGGGAGCAGTTTTCTCTAATTTGTTCATTTCCAGCCCCAGGTTTCAGCAGCGCGTTTAGGTCCACAAGAAAGTTGTCGCCTGGAAAAAAAAAAAAAAGATCTGCGGTGGCTGGAATGTATTTGACTTTTCTGGAAAGCTTTTTACCCGTTAAAATACGGTGCTGGTTAGAAAGTGCCGTGGGTTTAAAGGGGCGGTTTCAAGGCCCAGCTGGTGTGTCCCTGTGCGTGCGCTGGATAAGCCTAATAGCTTGGGTTGAAATAGTGGTGCTGTAAAATAGAAAGTTATTCGTGTTGTTATTAATACAAATAAAGGCCCATTTAATCTTTGGCAATATACCGCAATCCTTCCCACTCAAACGAGGCAAGTTTAGACAGAACGTCCTCTTCGTGGGGACGGGGCTGGAAAGAACTCGTCGCTCTCTGAGATCTGGAGTAGGGGAAAGTGGGAGCAGTGACCTTGTGGTCCTCAACATAAATTCTCAGTGCTTCTTCTAGGTGAGGACCTCATCCACTCTCACTTCAAATCTAGGAAGTCTTAGATCTGCTCTTGAAGTCCTGGCTTTTTGACTTACAGTTACCTAAGCACCCTTTGCTTTCTTGTGCTTTTTTTAAATAAAAAAAAAATTTGTATTCCTGTTGTAGAGAAAAACGTTTGCAAACTTGAGTGTGACTCACAGGAAAATACAAAGGGTCTTCTACAGAAAAAAGAAAATCTTTGTGTTTTGGGGGTCCAACTGGTATGTGTTGAGCTGTGTGGACGTCTGATTTTTGTTTTATGAATCATGGCAATTATTCAGATGGTCAAATACTGTGTAACAGGCTAACTGACTCTGACATTAGAAAATTTAGAAAGGCTTACATACATGAAAATGCTCAGGAAAGCTAAGAAAAATCAGCTACAGATGCTAATTCAATGTGCCTAACGGGTCCATTAAAAGGACCCATATCACGAAAAGACTAAGCCTCCTCCCAAGAGGTATGGTCTTTTCCCACTCAGACAGGAGTGTGTGCGTGGAATTTAAAAGTAACTTCTGTCTGCCTTAAAGAGATTGTAGCGCAGCCCCATCCCAGCAGGATGAATGCGACACCTTAACTCAATGGCAGGGAACAGCCTGGGGACACCGCTCCCTCCCTCCCTCCCCACACTCGGCCCAGCCCAGCTCACCCAGACAATCTCGACACTGAACCAAGCCTGCATATTTGATTCTCAGTTTTCTGGCGTAGGTTTCTGTCCACATCGATCTTTGTGAATGTGCCGAGTGACCATGTCTGTAGATGGTCAAATGCTGGGATCCAGTCGTACTTAATCTGCTAACGAAGTATCTGATTAGCCCACGGGAAAGTTAACACCAGCATTGTTTCAAGACTGCAGGATCTGTCTCAAAAACTCAAAGTTCCTAAGGAAGCTCTCCTTGCTTTAGAGGCTACAAAGCAAGCAGTTAATAGGAGCAGCCCGTATGTGTAGGATACACGCGTAGCTGAAATATTCTATGCCCTTTGGCAGCACGTTTTCAGATATTGATCAGGTTTTTTATTCGGTCGTTCAGATTCACCAAAGCAAGGATAAAGTATTTATTACTTTTATAGTACAGTTACCAAATTGTTTTCTTCCTGAAGCACCGATTTTATCCTAGCGTTTGGGAAATAATTAGCCAGTTTTCAGTACTTACCGTTCACAAGGTATGAAAAGCGGAGTTAAAATACGTGTATTGAGTGGCCCGTTACCTTCAGCCAGACTGCTCATCTACTGCAAAATTTGTGCAGCCGCAGTGCCACCTTTTGGCTAAAACGTCTTTTGTGTAAATGGCAACATTTGTTCCCCACAGCCGCCGGGAGTTAACTGTTTGCACACACATAATTTTGAAAGAACAACGAGACATCCATCGTCTAACCATACCTCTGTAGCAGTAAGAAGTGTAAAAAACTGCGTGAAGCCTTACCGAGAATCGTGAGCACCTTGTGTAGTTCAGCTGTTGACAGGAACAGTAGATGCATTAACCTGAAAATTGGAGGAGCGCTATTAGCCAGCATGGAAACAATAAAGCATAGGACTCTGATTAAAATAGGTAATGCAGAAAGAGAAACTGAATTAATGGGGAAAGCGTCTGCTGAATTAAGTGTACATAATAGAGAACAACCTCTAGAGGACTGCCAGTAGTTTATTTAGTTGACACCAGTTTTGCAAGTGACATAAAAAGCAATTGGAATATAAAGCAGGAGGGCTGCTTCTTCCCTAAAGGCATACGACTTAGCAATATCCCACTATGGGCCATACAGTTTTTCTTTTTCCCTCTGCAAACCACAGGAAATTTCCAGGCTGTGCGAGTAGACAGTGATCTCACCACCTACCAGCATTTGTTTTCAACAACCAGGATCCCAGACCCCCATCACCAGGTGTGTAACACCCACCACAGGTGAAAATATTTTAGCAGCAGGCAAGTTGAGGAGGCCTTAATGAAAAGAGGGAAGAAGAATAAAAGAAACAAATTTCAGCTGTGAAGATATTTGCTCCACCTCACCTTGGCACCTTTCCTGTGGCAATAACTTGGGGGAATTTTGGAAAAACATTGTCCCTGCTTCATCCAGTATGCAAAATCAGTTGCAGTTAATAGAGATCAGAGGCCAAGAGTTACTGTGGGAAAAAAAAGTTGAGACTATATTACATCACTGATTCTATCAGGTAGAACATTAGAATTGCTGATTGAAATTAACTGTGTTGACCTGACTGACTGTCCAAAATAGCGCTGCTCAGGAACTTCTTCTAATTGCCTCAGCTATCTTATTTGCTTAGCTGTTTGAATTATGAATATGAATCATGTTCTAACATCCAAACTCAGGATAACATAAACAAGGGCTTTTGTACGGATAAATATATACAAACACATATATATATTTACGCTCAGACAATCCATACAGTTGGCGAGCTCCATAAATGAGTGCTAAACTAGGTGAAGAAATAAAACTCCCCCATACAAAAAAGCAGCAAAGCATTAAGTCCCATTGAAAGGCAAGGGAAGTTACTGAAGCCTTTTCAGAGCAGTAACTACTATACAAAGCTGGTTTACATTTGTTATTCTTACAATATGAGACTCCTGCTTTGGGGACCTGTGGGGAAGGAAATGGCTTTAACATTTACAGTGATGATTAACTAGTGTGTTATGTCTCTTGATCCATGCTCCCTAAGACTACATGAAAACATCCTGCTCCTCTTACCTATTCTGGAAGTCCTCCTCCTGGCCAGCCCTGTCAGCAGCTGGGGGAGCAGCCTGCAGTGGCCCACCAGGAGTCAAGCCATTCAGTTTTGTGACTTAGTTCACATTCAGCTCTGACTGAAGCTCTTATTGTTCACTTCCAGCATGAAGTCAGCTAAACTTCAAAATAACATTCAAGTTCGGTTCTGGTTCAAGAAAAGTTTAAAAAAAACAGTTCAAACTGACTTTTGGTTCAGAGTCAGTTTAACTCCCCAGTACCAGCAGTAGTCAGTAAGTATTTTATCCTCTTAAATGATGAGCTTGCCTTGCCTTACAATAAGAAAATTCATTTCACTCAAATGTATGCTGAGTAGGCATCCTTAGAAATTTTCAGGTGCCCCAACAGAGCAGGAAAGTTTCCTAGGAGCCTCCAAATTTCCCCCGTGCTTCATTTAACTTCCATTCATTAATCCATAATTTCACCACTCATTTCAGCTGAGTTAGAACTGGGCACAGGATTTGCAGAAAACTTTCTAAAATCAGATGCATTACTAAAGGTCTGATTTTTGTCCCCTCCTAGCCTTTGGTAATCTTCACCATTCATGTCACAGACTATACAGAATTTTTGTCTTGCACAGTAAATATCAATTTATAGAAACCCTTGTTGATTGTTGGGCTTGTTCTGCTGGATTGTACAATCTGCTCAATTAGGAAGCATCAAAACATTATTATCTTTACCTGAGAATAATGTAAAACACAATAGGAGAGACCTGTTGCATCCTTACGCAGTTCTAGTTTAGTCACATTTTGTAGGACATTGAATCTGGCAGAATCCAAATGGTATGTCAAGGCATCATTAATTTTAGCTGCAGTTAGAAAGGAAATCTGTTCTTGACTACTGAACACTTCCACATATACCAGAAATGAATCGTTAGGAGCAGCATTCATAATGAGTGATTAGAAAAACTAGTTGGATTTTTGGAAAACTAGTAGGAATTGTCTAGTCATCAGTGCAGAGGACTAACAAAACAGAGCTGCTGACTGAAGTGATGGGAACACAACCCTGAGCTCCTGCCGCATGCATCATGCGGCTGAATCGATAATACAGGAAAGCTCTTTGAGATCCATTAACAAGAGAGGCTAAACAAGGTGAAGGGAAAGTGGGATCTTCTCATGGAGCTGTGACATTACATACCTGTGAATTTACTCATATCAGGAGCAAACGTTAGCAATTATACATTAATTATATTTGCTGCTTTCGAATCAAGTAAGTTTCAGCAGATGAGCCACTGCTTTGTTTGCTTGCAAGTTTTTTTTCTTGGTGGATAAGACATACAGGATAGATTCCACTGTGAAGGATTATTAGTACTATTAACAATTTCTAATTAGATTATTAGTATTTTAAGATTTCTGGGGAAAATTATGCCAGGGAATGTTAAGCTCCACTCCTCAGTAGTGAAAAAAAAAGTAGGAAAGATAATTCTAATTCAATGTGCATGGTTACCTGCCTGTGTGTAATCCCATTTTACATTAAAAGAATTTTGAAAAAGATTGTCCAAAATCGGAAAGGATTGTCCAATAAACAATGAACCATGAATTTTCCCCTGCATGTTAACAGTCCAAACATGAGCAGACTCTCAAATAACAAACAGGCATGTCACATAATTAAAACTGTCTAGTGGAAGAGCATAGCTTTTCAAGATTATTTTTAAATCTGAAAAAATCACAAGTAATAAACTTCCTACTTGTCACTGAATAAAAATTAACCATTTAGGGTATTTGTTAAATACATTTACATTTCAAGTATAGTTTTAAGAAAATTTTAAAACAAGTCTGGAAGAACGACATAAAATGCAATTATTCTTGGTTATGCTCTGTAAGTGAGACTATTGGTCTGACTGGTTAATTACAAAGAGATCATAAAGCATGCAATGCAATGAAGCGGTTCGAAGACAGTCCTACGCAGATCATTGTAAACACACAGCTATGCAACAAGTCTGAGCTAGCTGGAATGAAAACATAAAACATCGTTCTGGACTCCTTTGGTGTAATGGCTGTCAACTTTGCTCTGCTGCGGTGGTGATATGAGTTACATTCAGTTTAGTAGCCAGAGGAGAGCTGGGCCTTTGCATCACAGAAGCACAGTCGCAATTTACACTTCTGCTGGCGGCATCAGCTCAGAGCAACAAGAAACGAGGCTGAGCAGATCCCAAAACACACTGGACCAAAACCAGAATTCTCCACGGAGCAATATAGCAGTAAAATAATAGATTTATTACCCAAGTGAAAGAGCAGACGTCGCTGCACACACCTGTGTTTCAGCCAGAACTCCTTCCTCCAGCTGAGCCTACGCAATCAAGGAAACCACTAACTCCTCCAGGTCCTTAGTTCAGATCCAGTTTAGGCCGACTGTGACTGAAATGCATCATTCCTGACAGCTGGACAGTGGACACGCACGTCCCGAAAACACTCTTCCTCAGTTACTTGTGCCTCGAAGGCAGGGAGCACCCCCTTTTAGCAAGACAACGAAATGCTTCCAGCCTGACTCCAGTCTGGTTTTTTTTCCTACATCTCTTCCATCTCACCCCTCCTTGCCTTTCTGCAGAGCCTACTATTGCAACACCCTCCCTCCGAAAGGACAGGAGAAGCACATCCTCTCCCTTTTCTTCCCTTTAAACGGACACTGAAAAAGTCCTTCTGAATCCCCCCATCTGTGTTGTTACCACACCTTTGGCAGCCTCAAGTGACTTTGCAATGTAAGGAAGCAGACGGGAGTTTGGAGTTGGAAAGGGAAGTGGCTCCAGCACGGCTCTGCTAGGAGAGCTGCTGCCCTTCCATCCCCATCCCATAATGAGTGAACAGACACTCTCTCCCTTTCTTAATTTTGTGTCCCTGCAGGATAAAGCTCCTTAAGAGAAGCCCTCAGCAGCTAAAGGAATGACTGGGCTTGGAAGAGATCGGGAAAAATGAGGAAGAGAAGGGAATGAAATGGTTTTGTGCATGCACACAGGTGTTTCATCCCTGTATTGGGTAGGAAAGAGGGAGTTGAGAAGAAGTAGGAGGAAGTCAGCTGATGTATAGCTCCAGGCAAAAGAGAGAATACCTGGCAGGGTTGCTCCATACAGCAGTGTACACTTAAAAATAATTTTTAAATCTAGCACATTTGGATAGGAGTATCCATCCCCAGAGCAACCAACGACGGAAAAACAAGGACCAATAATTTTCCATTCCAATGACCAGTGCTATAATTAGATAATAATGCTAGAAATTTAGTCTACTTTGAGGTGAAAGGGGAAAGTCATTTGTGCTGCCTGACAGCTCAAGAAAAAAAACCCACCACTGTTAATTCATTTATGGGGACTATTTCTGAGGTCAGACAGACATTTCTTTAGTAGTGAAAATTGAGCAACTCCAAAGAATTATTGCTGAACTAAAGAGAAAGCTTCAAGGTGTGCTCTCAAAAATCCCGTTACACCAAAGGCCGGACAGCTAGCCCCTGCTCATGTCCTTGATGACCTGGACAACGGGCATGGACTCCAAACTCTGCTCCTAGCCAAGGAGTGAAAGCTGGCCAAAGGCAAGCATATCAGCCAGTGTGAGAAAATCTGTAGTGCCACTGCTTGTAACACATCTCTTTCTTGGCACAAGAGGGTAAGTTCGTCTTAAAAAAACACTATGTTCATTCATAAGAGCAAGAATGCCACTGGAAAAGGAATACAAAACTTATGCAGTACATGACTAGAGTGCACAGGATGGAACCCTAATATTTTTGTTTGAAAAAAGCTCAATTCTAACTCTTCATTCAGACACCAGTTTGATTCAACATTGCATTATAGACTAAAAAAGAATCTAAATATTTTTTCCTTTGATGTGGGGTACAAACTGAGATTTAGATGTGGAAGCAATGCAGGCATGCGACCAGGGGAAATATTTTGGATCCTGCATAGGCATTCCCAAACTTGTTTCATTAAAAAAAAAAGCAACAAAAAAAAACCAACCCCAGGACTTTCGATGCACGCTATTTTTAGTGTTTTGCAATGATAGCACATGGAGGTTCCTTTCATAGCAACTGAGTCCTTTGGATCATTATCCAGAGATGTAAAATTTTCCATTTTCATTATAGAGAAAGTATAAACAAAAAGTTTTGGAATCCATTCTGGGAATAGATCCTTTAAGCTAAGTATTGAGGACTTGTACCTACCCACGTAATTCTTACTATGTTATCCTATAAAATCTGTATTTTTCTTTTCCAGTTATATTCTGCACTCAAAATTACTAAAATCTATCTGAAAAGAAGACAATAGTAACTGAACACACTCTTGGATCTGCCCAGTAGAAATGGAAATGCATGCTTTAATATGGCAAGTGGATTCAATTTGTGAGTACGGTCTGTTACCGTTCACAGCAGGGTCAAGTCCATCTTCAGAGGAGCACAAGGGGCTCCACAGTATCTGATTCAAATGTTGTTGTGCAGCTCTCTGACATTGTGGGATTTAAAAAGTAATTGCTGGTGTTTTTTTTTCTTCTGCAGAGAGGTGTGCTGGGATCCAGGCAACACATATGTGGCAGATCCATGAGGTGTCTGCCTGGAAGTGGCACGAACAGCAACAATGTGGGCAGAAGTCATTGTATCTGTCCTGCTCGCACGGGGCTTGTGTAGATGGTTTCCAGCCCCAAAACACACATGCAGCATGAGCAGTGAGGTCAAAGGGTCTGCCCCGCTACACCTTCCCAGGTGCTTGTGCTGCTGCACAAACCCCTGCTCACAGGGTGACTTGTTTGATTACTGAAGTGGGCATATGTAAAGATTAGAGCTTTGGTAAGTTTTACATAGGAATGCCCCATGGATATTTTCACCACTCAACTTGGGAGCCCAATCTCCCAATAAAGTTAAGAGAGAGCTGCAGGCACCTCCAGAGGGCAATCCAGAGCATATAATTAAATGGCAGCTGGGCTTCTATTTTGGGAGCGCGGGATTTTTCCCTGAAGATGCTCACCTCTCCCTCCACTGACTCCTTGGCAAGACTAGGAGGGTGACAGTGAGTGCCCTTCCTGGGTTACATGCCCATTACAAGCCCTTATGGACAGTAGGGGCAGGAGGGCAGCAGGCTGCCAGGACTCCCCAGCTCTTATGCACAGTAGCATCCTGTGCTGTAAGGTTTTCCATCATTAGATTAGAGCCCTATCTGCCATAGGGCTGTGCAAACAAGGCCTTTTGCATCCTTGCCTCTCCTTAGTCAACTCATCTTAGCTGGAAAGAGAAATCAGCATATCTGCCATAAAAAATGCAACAGTGGAGGGCAACAGGTTTTGATCAGCCCAGAACAGCATACACAATTTAGTTTGGACATTAAGGGAATTCCTGAATTTAGAGCAAACTATCTTATAATGGTAAATTAAGCTCAGTGGCACAGCATTATCCAAGCGTGTATTTCACCTGGGCAGCTAAGCAAAACTCTGCATGGACTTCCTGCAGATTGCAGATGGTCAACATCCCATTGATAAATCTCATCATGTAATTTGCATTGACTTCTTCTACATGGTCAGAAAAATCCTGAATGGTTATGAAGAGCACAGTGACATCTTAACTAAAGATTAGTTGTAATACTCTGTCCCTTTCCTAACACATTTCCTTCAGAAGAGAGGCCAAAAAAACCCAGAATTTCTTCTTGCTGTAATATAGGGACTAGAAAGACAAAACAGAAAAGACACAGTGAGGAATGCCTATAAAAATAAAAAAATAAATTTTTGCTACTGTCATTTTGTGGTATATTTTTATTTCTATAAAGAGGGACATATTAGAGCATAAGGCTAAACCTTACACTTGATCACCTTAGCTAAGGTGGTAAAAACATGTTGATTTTTGTAGTTATGGGACACAAAAGCATAAGCCAGCCTAAACACTGTCACTAGCCCCCTTGGACTTCGAAGTGCAAATAACCACATATGAGTGTGATGATGAAGGATTTGGCCTAGACTTGGAACTGGTGACTCCAGAACTACAGCAAGGTATCTGGCTCAACCACTCGAAGCCCAAAGTGAGAATGAGTCCCTCAAATCTCACACAAACCAGAGACAGAGCTGAGATTTATCGTTCTAGGGACAAGCCAGAAAGAACTGCTCCTTCCTTTCCCTTAATTCCTCCTGTCTCTTGCACATATACATGAGAAAAGTCTTTCCCCTTCTTGCAATCCCTTCTACGTATTTGCAAAATACCCACAAATAGCGTTGCAGTGGTTATGTTCCAGGCTGTTCTCCTTTCACTATTTTCCATACCCCTATCAAAGTAGCTTCTGTTTATTTCCAAACAGAGTACAGAACTAAAACTCATGGAGGAGGATAGGAACTTTTTGGTTGGGATCAGATTTTTTATTAAACATATGGTGCATGTCTCTTGGCAAATGAAAACATGCTAGATAAGAGGAACGACCTTCAGTTTCTATTTAGAGAAATGTTTTCCCTTATTCTCTCCTGTCTGCTTTGTTTTGAAGCTTCCCCCTTGCAAGAAAAGCTTTTACAAAGACAGTAATCAAACGGCTCATTGCAAAACTTGTAATGGCACAAAAGCTGTTAAATGCCTCAAAAGCAACTTTTCATAATAAAACAGCTATTATCAATATAAAACTCATGGCTGGTATAGTTATTAAACCACAACTGTGGGGGAAACATCAGTTCTCTTACTTAAAAATGTACTTGTAAAGCAGTCTAAATATAGGAAGTGAATTCCCTATGAACCATGTTTGGTTTGTACTTTCCCTGAATACAGACTGGAGTATTTAGTAAAACACATGGCTTCTAAATTAGTGCTGAGCTTTTAGGTCCCAGTGTTTACTAGTACCTGAAAGTCATGAGCAGCATCGTCAAGGCTTAGGTGCAATTTTTAGAAGGAATTTGTTGTCTAACAAACAAACTGCTCAAGCTGCAGGGGCAGAAATAGTCGCAGTCTTTTTGTGTGTCTGTGCGGAATCCGTATCACCTCAGAGGCATTGCATATCTAGGAGGGGAGCACACCATACATCATGTCTGCAGCAACGTGGCTTGTTCACACGGAGAGGACTGGGTTTACAGCAGGCAAATCTCTCTGAGTCTCCCCTCTTTTCCCCTTCCTACCAGCCTCCTGCACCCAATTCAGATCCGCAGCTAACACCCACCCAAAATTGAGCTGCCAACCATTAAGGCATGCGGGTAGCACGTTTGAGAGAGAAGAGTCCTTAAATCAGAGTTCAAATCCCAGGCAAACAGCTCAGTGCAGCTGCGCCTATCCATGATGAGCTGCTGTAATAAGGCACAAAAGCTGCTAAGGTGCTCAGCAGTCACACTGTACGGGCCATGATCGGACCAGGGCTGCTGGATCCAGCGTTACAGGAAGAGCTACATTTATATTGTTGCAGCACTTGTACTCAGAGACCATCTAGTCAAGATCACAAGACAGGAATGGTTTAGCCTTGACATCACTAGCAATTCTAAAATTGAAAAGGGTTTGTTGTTTTTCTCCCTCCCTTAGAGAATTATTACCAATATTTTTAAGGAACTGTCATTTCCTGTAAAATAATGTTTATGGTGGCAGGCTCTCAGTCTTTCTGGTGTTTTTTTTTCACAGAGTTATTATTTATTGTAGCTGTTCTTTGTTCTCTGGTTTTTTCTGACTTTCAGCAGGGCTGCCCCATGCCTTTCAAAACTGCAGAGATTTTACAGTAGAGTCGCTCAGCGTCATTTTAATCTATTTATATGAATGCTGAAAATGCCATCAAACTTTGGTGCACATTTTAAAGAGACATGTAAGATGAAGACCAAAGGAAGATGTTCATATTATGCCCCCTTTCCATGCCCTCATCTTCCCCTCCAAAAGCACTGAGCACTAAAGCAGCTCCATGCCATGGACATGCTTGTTTAAATCAACACAGTCTGTGAAACCATGCTTATCTGCCTTTCTGTTTGCTGCTTTTCCTTAGATATTCCCATAGCCACCCCACATCCTGATCATCATTAGGTCCATACAGACAGGTAGCATTCAAGGGACACACATTCACAATGGAAAAAAAAATATAGATGCTGAAGACATTGGCATGACATGATGGATTCCTATTGCCACGTAGCTTAGTTCCACCTCTACCTCATGCCTTCTGGATGAAGCTGCTGCCCAGTTATAAACATAAGGCAAAGACACAATCTCAGAATTTAGATCTAGATCTAAATTTCCTTGAAGGAACTTATATCAGCATTCCAGGTTAATCCTGACCAGAAACCAACAGACTACATGAACATGCTTCCAAGAATAAGGAGCCGCCTTGGCATTTTCAAACCTTCTAGGCTGCAAAAGCAGCAAGAGGAAATTATTTGACCCATTCACCCTCTTCATTAGTAATGCACTTTCCAATAGCTGGAGAAAACTCTTAAGAATTGCTTATGGTGGCAAAACATGTGCAATTCAGTAATGCAGTTTGTGGTAACCAAAAGGAAATCCCATGACAACAATGACTTCAGGGAACAGGTTATGGCTCAAAGAGATGAAAGAAAGGAATGAAAGACTGAAGTTCTGCGCTTGCCCCAGGAGATAAAACATTCACCAAAAGCGTATTGTGACCAGCGACCTGCTGGGGCTAAGATACCGAGTGCATTGGGTCATGAAAGGTGCTGACAGCATCTCCCCAGAATGAGGAGTTAGGGGGAATAGAGGCATAATATTCTGCTAAGTTTTTACTAGGAAACACAGAGACAGCAGGCAGTGTTCTCCCACACCCCCTCTGCTCTCTCTCACAGACACTTCCTTTGTCTGTACCAGCTGGGTTATTAACAGAATATTGTTTTTCATTCCACTTCTCCTCCCTTTGGGCTTTCTATACTCCTGGTCACAGAGAAGAAGGTAAATAAACCTTTTTAATTATATAGTCTGTCAGAATTTTTCCATACTCACCCAATTTATTAGATTTTTTTGTACTTCAAATTTATTTTTAACCCCCTTCCTTACACTTACCATTCTTCAGTTTGTATCTGAATGTACCGATAGAAAATAGCATGGCCCCTTCCCTGCAGAAACCCACAAACAATTCTTGCAAACCACATTTTACGAGAATGCTATTTTTCCCTTTGTATACCACAACTGACATTTCTGTAGACCTGAGAAGTGGTCCAGAAAAGGAAGATATTTAGCATTACCCTCCAGCTGTGCAAAATATTGTAGTTTTCACATCAGAGAACCAAATGCTTGGGCTCCTTGTCGGATGACTTTCACAGAAGTAGAAAATATATTTCTTACTTTCCAAGTAGACTTAAAATGTCACTAAATTTAAACAGTTGATACTCCACAGACCAAATTCTGACTACAGAGGGAAATTATAATTTGGTGTATCAGCTTCCAGACTAGCATTACTTTAGATTTTGAGTTAAGTTGAATTGGTGCTGAAATGTGTACTGCTATATGACTCTAGGAAAACAGCTATTCTAGCCGTGGGGCATTTTAAACACAGGGCTTGGAGTCAACTGACATAAATGAATACAAAAAGAGTTTCTGTGCTAAATAAGAAATGAATTCCTTATTTGTAAGCATAATGGCTCTGGCACAAGGAAGATCAAATAGTAGCTCTTTTCTAGCCATATATGCATGCATATTTTCATTTGTACCATCCAGTTTTGGGTTACTCCCTGTGCTTACCATTCCCTGAAACTAACTCTTCTTGGACCTAGTATCCTGCCAAAGACTCATCCCTGGCTGTTTCACCCTTGCCCATGGAGATCTGGGATGCTGGCTTCCCTTTTCAGGCACATATACAGAAAACCCTGGCCTACTACACTTGTAAATTCACTTTCCTGAGCGCTTTTCCATGAAAACAAAGCAAATAGTGGAGAAAACAAAGCAAATAGTGGAAAGAACAAAGCAAATAGTGGAGAGAAGTAATTACCAAATGAAGATAGCCAGAGGTTTACTGTCAGCAACTCACGCAGACAACCTGGCCACTGAGAGAAGAATAACGTTTTGTGCACTAGCAAACTGTTGAAGAATGAGAAATTTTCCAGCAGCATGAAGGAAGAAATTTTCTCCTTTTTTTATCCTTTTGGGAAGAATATGTAACCTTCTTGTAAAACCCTGAGAATATACGTATTCTATTGAACTTTATATTTCTCCTGTATGGATATACATATATAAAAATAGTCTGAGAAAGTGATGACCTCTCCACAGGTTTTTAGGTTCACCTAATGAAATGAGAGCTTACTGCTGCCAGCAGTGGGTAGCCCAACTATATTACGACCGCATTCAGATTCAGATGATTTTGTGGTGCCTTCCTCTCTCCCTCCCTCCCTCCCTTCTCCAGGAGAGGTAGTTCAGGTACAGAGCCAAGGGCACTTCCCTGCTCCAGAAGCTCACTTTCAAAGTCCAACTCTTAGACGGATCCTGCTCCTACCTTCCTGGCATCATTCGTGCCTTTACCCGACAAAATACTGATTTTGTCTAAAAGCAGGAGGCAATGGAGGCTGAAAATACCAGCCTCCCCTCTCCCCACTTCCCTGGTGTGCCTGTCCCTGTGCACTGCTCCCCCAAACCACAGAGAGGGAGGGCAGAATCAGGTACAGGGACTCCAATTGCTTTTTTTGTAATGACTTGTGAGTCTGCTTTGGTCTCCCTGTCTAGAGCTGCCTGAAGAAGTTGCTCCACCGTGATTTTGGAGCCCATTTCAGCCTGTTGTCATGAGCAAGTGGTCCCTATGCAATCCCCTCTTTTCCCCACTCCAGCCTGGAGCAGGCAATCCCTCTGTAGTGGATGTGTGAAACTCCATCTTCAGCCTCATCCCTACTGCACCTTTCAAAGCCTTTGCAGAAAGGAGCTGAGAGACAGAAGACCGCAGACTCCTTGCTCTGGTGTTCAAAAGCCTACACTTGGATAAAGAAAAGGTGAGATCAGGGCCACCTTGCTCAACTGAAAATGAACACATTAGGTACAGTTCATTGTCAAATTTAATAAAACCTATGCAAGAGAGGTGCACGCAGCTTCCCTCACCTGCTGTAGAGGCCTTCACTGTGCTGCTGATGGCGTTATCAGCCCTAGTTGGGATGTTTGTGCTCCCAGAAGGCAGCTTCCTATCCACAACTGCTGCAGAACGAGGAGCTTGGTGGGGTGCATGCAGGGGGCCAAGCAGACATGAGGGGAGCTTGAACACTCAGGCATCCTTTCCCAGAAGCTGGCAGCTGTGGACCCACCTGTGAGGGAGCTTTCTGGCGCAGACACTAGTGGGAAAGCAGATACTAGCATAGCCATGATAGCAAGGATCAGGGTCACAGATACCAATAAAATAGGGCAAATCCCCAGATACTGCCTCAAATGTCACATGGGTGACACCAGTGGTCCTAGTTCCGGGACAAGCCCGAAACCACTGACAAAGTGGCACAGAAGAAGTCTCTTCAGGACAAATCCCCACTCAAATTCAAACCTCCCTATCTTCTCCAAGGGCCCAGGTATTTGCCATAAACACAATGGGCAGGCAGCACTGCTGCCACTGAGCACATTATTAACTTGATTATTGTTGTGCTCATTGGAGCACAGCATAGAGAATTCACTGAATTTTTGGCTTTAGCCCCAGTCTTTCTGTGGAGGAGGATGGTGGTGAATAAAAATATCTTGGAAACCAACTGGCTTGATATGAAGAGCCTTGTAGGAGGCAGAGAGTAGCTTATGCTTAGTGCTTGATTCCCCCCCTCTGCTGAATACTTTGACTGCACAGTCCTTACTGCGTGGTCAGGAATGAAATGCCTTTGCTGTCAGGCAGCTTGAGGGCCATCCAGCTCATGGGCTCGTATTCCCAGGTTTAGAAGGCTGCAAGAGACCTTCTGCAGCTTGAGTCCATTTTTAGAACAGAGGCACTGCTCCCCATCAGCATCACTGGAACATCTTTGGATTGTCAATGGCCAAGGAGATAAAATAGCCTAACACCTTTCTGCTGTGACACACATGAATTTCCGTGGTGTGCAAAAGTTCTAAATTTGAGGAATACTGAAAATGAGTATATCAATTCCATTGTGTGGAATCCTCATCTGAAAGCAGATTTTAAAAACAAATCAGCCACACTGGGGACTCAGCTGTCATGATGTGCTATTATGTAAAAAACATATGCACACAGAAACAAATTTGAGATTGTAACTCTCCTTTTTGCATTTTTTATATCCTCAAGTGAACAATAAACCCCAAATAACAGGTAGATTTTCAAAACAAAAAAACCCCAAACAAACAAACAACAACAAAAAAAAGGAAGTCTTATTGTATCTGGATCTTTTCAGAGGAAATGCTATAAATTGCACATGTGACTATGTAAGCGTGCTATCAGTGCCCATTGAAAACTAGTTCTAAAGAGAAGAATGGGTTTATTACAGGCACTACTTTGCTGTGAATGTATATGTTTTTCACTTTTTTTCTTCCTTATTATCAAATCCATGAGGGTTAAATCCTTAGGCAGCAAGGTGAAAGCCAGAAATGAGAAAGGCTAGAAGAGGAAGAAATCCTAAAGGACCAAACTGAGTGAGTGCTGGCAATACTCCTGCCTGGAGAGTCCTAAAAAAAAACCCTAGCTCTTCACAACAGTGAAAGTTTAGCATGAAAGATGCCACACCACAGAGATGCTGGTTTAAGGCAAAAGCTGGGGAGTATGACTGGCCTGTCAAGTCTGTGGCTAGAAAGGAGATAAAACAGAAATAGAGAGAGGCAAGAAAAAGAAATTCATCTCTTCTCAGGGCTGTTTTGTGCAGTTTTTAGCCACCATTGAATAAAGAATTCTCAAAAAGAGGTCTTCTGGGCATTCCAGTGCCCACTTCTCAGCAGTCGTTTTAGGAAAAGATTTGGCAGATGCTCACCTTGGGGAATCTGTCATAATGTGCGTGGAGACAGCCGGGGCACATCTGGGGCATCTGTCACAGTCCTTTTGCTATAGCACTGCATGATTCTGTGCAAAGGATAGCTAAGCAGGGAAATCTGTCTTCACTGAGCTGCACAGGGGCATAACAAAATAATACTTAAGGCCTGCGCGATGAAGTCCCTGTAACAATTCATGATCATGCTTGGCTGTTCTCACGTCTCATCGTAAAAATTAGAAGCTTTCCTATATCTGCTCTTAGGATACAGGCAGACTGACGTGATTATATCTAAGGAGCCACATGCTGGGAAAAATAAGCACTCTTTCAACAAGTTGCAACAGCTTCCAGCTATCCCACTTCTCAGAGTGAATCAATATGAATTAAGGATTGCCATTCCACTTCAGTCAATGCAGCAGCACAGACTAACTGTGTCATTGCAGGATAGCTTTGGAGCTATGTTGTTGAAGCCTATGTCATACTTAGAACACTCTGCATCCTGAAATTCCCCAACTCCAGCTCCTCTTTCAAACTCACAAGTTGTTACTGAAACCAACAAAAAGCTCTATTAAACCTTATCCTTACCTAATTGAATATATTAGTTGTATATAGCAATTACATTCTCCTTTTTATAGTATAGTAAAGCACTTATGCTATAATAAAGTCTACCACACAGTGCTCAAAAGCCCAGTGTGTTGAGCAATTCAGTTTTTGCTGCCTCATGTAGGTTAGGAATTTATTTTAATTGCCTGGCGTAAATCACACAGTCCTACTGTAGAGACCCTTATTATTTCACAGGCAGGGCTGGTTTTAATCCTATACATTCATGGGGAATAAGAGGGAAGCAGAATGAAAAGAAAATAACCTTCTGAAAATTTTCTTTTGAGGAAGAGAGATTTGTTCTGAATTCAATGAAAATTCAACAAATGCTGCACACATCAGTCAGTATAATTGTCATAAGCACAGTAGTAAAGAAAACTTTATACATCATCATTAAACCTCAGTCACTGCAACTGTTTAAAGTAAACCTTGGCAAACTATGTGAGACTTACAAAGAGAATTTGCAGTACAGATAGAAATTTCTTCTGCTTACACATCTGTCCTGCACTCTCTGCCTCCCACAGCCAGAAATAATATCTGCATATATTTTGCATGTATGTTTGGATGCGAGCAGGAAGAATTCTCTCATGAAGTTTGGCTCCCATTTGCAGATTTTCTGTGCCGACGCAGTTTAGTCATTTGGCTTAGTATTAGCTTGAATAAAACAAAAACTAAATCAAAAATCAAAACAAAACATCCTGTGTTTAAACAAAAATAAAGCATGCAAAGTTGAAAATTTATTGGGAGTTATTGCCCTAATTATTAAGCTTTCGTTACCAAAGTTTGACCTCCAGATTTTAAAGAGCGAAATGGAAGTGGAAATGGTCTGCACGTGACTGTGAGCCACCATCCAGTTAGTACGTTGATGGTGATACCATTTTTCGTCTACACTACACAACAGTTCCTGGGGGAATGTGAAGATTGCAGCAAAGAGATTTGCACCTTGTGTCTGTGAACACCTGGATCCCAAATTCAGGTCCACTCAGAACTGATTTGCCTTTTTGTACAAATATCAGTCCTGACCCTTAAGATCTGCAGAAGTAAACTAAGTCCCCTCAGTTACCAGACTTTATAATTTCAAAGTTATACTTAAAGTCTCAAAACCTTTCTCAATACGAACAGAAGAAACATCATTCAGTTAAAATGCTGAAATAATTTGGAGAGGAAATCAGAAAATCATTTATGTGTAATTAATTCCATGAATTTACCACTTCTCAAAATGCTTAATTACTGCTATCAGCGTTTAAGACCTTTTATTTTCATAATTGGACTATCATCTGTACATTTATCAAGTCTGGTAAGGCTAGGTCATCATTTTTGAAACCACATTATACAAGGGAAAGTTAACCACCACATGCAAACTGGCTTTTAAAGTTCATGGTGCTGTTATAAAGGTCATGGTGATACTTAGTGAAAATTGAATCATGCAGAAGTCGATACAAAAACCCATATTGTCTTCCTTCAATAAGGAGCTTTTAATGCTGTGCCAGTTTATTTACCATCAACCTCTGCAAAGTCAGCAAGCTAATAAAGAATTTAGGATTTATGGGCCCTTTAATTCAGCATAGAAAAAATAGTTAGAAAGTGACAGACTAATAGGCCATTATCTGAGGAATATTTTGTTTATTTGGCAGAAATTACAAGGAGATGCATAATAAAAATACCTTCAGTAACCAATTTATTTCTACACTAAAATAAACTCATTCACGACTACTGTGCCACAGAAAGTACCATTAAAATCTTCAAAGTTCTTCCCTGATGCCAAACAAAAACGCTTAACCAGGGCAATATACAATATTAATATTGTTTTATGGTCGATTTATGTCTAGACACAAGCAATAAGAAGTGGAAGGATACTACAGAAATTACAGCTTCTATACAGGAAACAGGAACAAAGCCCCAAAGGATTGTATCTGCATTTGTCTTATTCCAGATTTAGAAATTATTACTTTTTCCCTATTAGGTATGGGTCTAAAATATTAGCTGTTGTCTTTGCATGAATGAACTCTGGACAGGGAATAGTCTGACAGGTTTTTTTATTGAAAAATACTTGAATAAAATTTTGCCTTCTTTATTTAGCTAACATAACCTAACTGTATTGCACTTCATACCGGCTAACAAACGAACTTCATGAAACTAACCACAAGTGTAAAAGATCACAAACATCATATAATTTAGAAGTTTAAGTTCTGCTGAAAACTAAAGAAATGCAGACCACTAAGTCTCCAAAGTAGTTAAAAATGTGGTATCCCCATATTTTCTAATGCTACAGGCTTTGGCATGAGACATGAAAGAAAGTTTAAGCTCTGTTTTTTCATTTTGGGGACTTTTTTTTAGAGCATTTGTGCATTAATAATCATAGGAAGGCATTATAGTTCCAGTATGAAATAAATAATAAAATCCTAATATATTTTTCACATATAATTAATCCAATACGATATCTCCTCTGAGCATTGACTTTACTAAAAATAATATAGATAAGGAGGTAGTAACTGCACAATCCCCTTAGTGGGTCATGGGAAAAATGTTATTAGAAAACAATACTTTATTCTTTGGATTTTCTGAAATGACTAGTGACTCTGAATGCCCTAATTTGGGTCATTTATAACTATTTAGGTGTAAGGGTTTTGATTGTTAGAAAATGTGCTATTCATTTTTTAAAGCCAAGATTCTTCAAGACAGAAGAAGCTGGACATTGTGAAATTAAGATACATGCATCATTTTTAAAGTTCTTAGCTGAAATTTTAGTTTGAGTTGGGAAAATAAGGAAAAAATCACAAATTAATTCAAGTAGCCACTGTGTAACCCTTGGACTGCCTTAGACCTAGCTTATCCCCATGTACAAGCTCCCAGGAAACCAAGATATTTTGTCCTTAGCAGACTACGGTGAATTCTTATTAAAAAGTTACTTGTTTTCCTCCAAGAACTAAAATTTTGGATGAGTTTCTGAGATACAGTGGCCAGTGCTATCCTGTCCAATTTGTTGTCTTAGGATTGTTAGTCTCCAGAATAGCGTTTGGAAAAAGGAAATTGTCCTGGTTTGAGGTAAAACAGAACCAATATTCTTTTAAGTAATTTTACTTTTCAGTTAAGCTTCTTCTAAATCTCTGAAATTAACAGCATATTCTTCAGTGTCTGCTTCCAGAGTGATAAGGCCTGATGTTTATAGTGAATACCAAGGAATGGTATGCAGAGAGGCTCTTGCTTATCCTTATTCCTATAAAAAACAAGGTCAGCTCACTTTGTTGTGTGCCACGTTGGAGAGTCAGAAGCAGAAGAGCGTAGAGGGGTCACACCTGTGGGGAGGAGTGGACAGGACAGGTGATCCAAACCTGACCAACAGGGTATCCCATCCCATCTGCATCATGCTCGGTATAAAAGCTGAGGGATCAAAGGGGTCAGCCTCCTTCTTCAATGGCCAGCATCTGAGGAGGACCCTGACTGTTCATCTGCCTTTGATCTCAATCCATGTGTTCCTGATTCCAGAGCTGGAATCCAAGTTCCCGTCCATCACTGAGTCCAGTTTGGGACTTTCCCAGTGCCTGCTGGTGATGTGACTGTCATCCTGAGCACCTGATATTGGTTTTGTATATACTGTATATATTTCATTTTTTTGTATTAATAATCTTATCTTTTTCTTCTTATTATTTTATTAATAATATTTCACTAAAGTAATTAAGTTCCTTTTCAACTCATAAGTCTCTCACTTATTCTCTCTTCTCTGAAGGGAGAGGGGTTAAAGAGAGCATCTGTCGTTCATATTTGTGACCAGCCCAGCCAGTATAATTCAAAATAACATATAAGCTTAAAGAAAATGTTAATACTAATTTTTTCCTGATTTTTACAGTGGAATTTTCTACTTACTAAAGAAAATTCCAGCACACGGGGAAATACATAGTGTCACAATGTTGTTTGTTCATTTATGGTTAATGAAGTAGGTAAAAAGAATTATTATTGTGGTTTAAGCAAATGAATGAAACCATCCCTTTATTGAAATACAATTGTAGGTATAATGTACAGAAAATCAGACTTCTAAAGGGATCCCACACTAAAACAGTGGTTTGATAGCTTTGTCTTCTGCTTTATGTGTCTGCAACAGAGTAATTTTTTTAATGAGGCAACAGAGACACACTTTCACTAATCTACAATGTGCTTCATAGCTGGGACAAATAATTTCTGGGTCTTTATTTCTCATGGTGGCAAATCTCTTATTGTCCATAGATCATAGAATCGTTTGGGTTGGAACTTGTTGTGACCATCTAGTCCAAGACCCAGGACCAGGGCCAAATCTGATATAAAGTCGGATGTTAATACTGGAACTGACATCCACTGCCACAGGGTGGAGAGGGAGTTAGGAGTTTTTTTAAAAAATAAGGTAATAGTTTTATGTTTTCAGACTGAATCTGATGTACAATACTAACACAATAATAGGTATTATTCATTCGGAGATACCAAAGAATAAATCAAAAGAGATTTCACTATTATGCTATATAACATATCCATGCCAAATAAAAAAACTAAGTCATCTCTGTGACCTTTATCTCCTTCCTTATATCTGCAGGCACTAATATAACCTAATGCGCTGATTTTAAGGATGCTTCTGCTGTCTATAACCTGACTCTCCGGTACACCAGCCCTCCCTCATGCAGCAATCCCATTTATCTCGAATGGCTCACAGTAGCCCATTTCCACTTGCTGGAGTGGTAAAGAGGGTACAACAAGGAAATACATGGGCCAGGACGTAGGCATAGAAATGAAAGCAATTTTCTTGAGAACCCATAGAAATGCAGCAGAATGAGATGGAAAAATTCCTCAGTTTATGCAGAACCCTCCTGTTGTTATATTAACAGTTGTCTATTGTGTCTTTCAGTACAGCTATTGTCTTCCTTTTCCCTTACCAAAACATTTGATTATGCTATTTCACAAATAACTTAGGAATGTGGTGATTCACAAATACAGGTGGAACCACCAATCTCTTTTTAAAAGTCTACATAATGTTTGAACCTTTAACAGGGGTACTGAGTGATTTTCTAGAATAACTCTATGCAGTCACAGTAAAGGGGGATGGGAAATAGGGCTGACATACTCAGCTTCAGTACACCAAAACTTTCAATAAACACACTTTTCAGTAAACTCCAGTTCCAGAATGGAACTTCCACATAGCACAGAAAGGGTGTAGGTACTTTTACACCGAAAGACTGAAAAAAATGCTTTTCTGAAGTAAAAGATCTAGAAGGGGGAAACAAAAAGACAGAGCTGCCTCTCACCAGTGCATTTTTATATGCAAACTTTTAATGAAGAGCCCATGGGCAAGTGCCTCATATAAAATAGGAGACAGAAAGAAACTTTCAGTACAGAACTGTTCACTGAAATTTGTTCATATATATTACATGAGAGCTTCTTCAGGGACTTCACAAAGTAAGTTTGCAACAATAAAAAGGTGGCAGAAACAAGGACAGGGAAAGAGAAAATGCCTTACAACAACAGCTTTAAAGGATTTGAAGATTTTCTCTCTTGGTTTTAGGCAGGCAGTTCTGCCTTTGCACGGAGATAAGTAAAAGCAGAGCTCAGCTCTTCAAGTGTCTGCCCTGGACGAGGGAGGACAGCCCCGACTTCTTGTCACTCCTTTGTGCACTGGAAGCAGGGAACCATGAGACCACCCCCGACTGAGAGCAGTCCTTAGCAATGCGACTACCGTCATGGCTAGAAACCAGGCAGTGTCTTGGCGAGTTTCCCGATGCTACTCCAACTTGAAGTGCCTCATATGAAAGGGGTATTTTTTTACCAGGGAAAGACCAGTTCTGTCCACATGCCTAATGAACTCGCAGTTCCTTCAAAGAGGCTGTTGACACAGCTGCCAATTAATGCCATTTGTGATGTACACAAATGACTACAAAGTCTTTACACAGGCCCAACAGCATGTGGACTTTCACTCATTACTGTCATAGGTTAAAGTTAATCTGGTGACAGGGAACAGATGTGAAAGGTTCTTTAATCCTGAGTGTTTCCATCCACTGCTGGAAGTATTTCCAGGGATTTTTTTTTTTGAGGGCTATAGACCCAGTTTATACTGCTGAAAAAATGATCAAGGTCACCAAGGGTCTGTGTTTTAACAGCGTCCAAGCAAAAGCCACTCTTTCCTGAGCACCTCTGACATAACCTTTCTCCAAATCACTTGAGGTATTATTCTGCCATGCAGAAGCTGAAGGAAGACTACCACTGTCCATCTCTGCACTGATCAGCCCCACAGGATGAGAAGAGGAGAGACCTCAGGAGCCCTCCTTATTGGGTGAGTCATCAAGAGTCAAAGGAAAAGGAGGTGGATCTTCCATCCTACTGAAATGCATGTGGAAGTTGCAGGCAGGGCTAGTTTCTTGCAGCGTTCCCACCTCAGAAACCCCAGATCTCTCTAGGACACTCCTGTCACCTCCTCCGCTGATCCATGAGCACAACATGTACAGCCATGTTCTCAGGATGCATTTCCACTGCTGTGCCTGTTCTTCAGCCTCAAATTCCCTCCCTCCCTGGTTCAGTGTTAACCTTAATATGTGTCTGAAAAGAGACGTGAATTTCCTCTTCTGCCTTCCTTTAATTTGTGAGTGCTCGTATATCAATAAAGATAAATGTATTATAAGATCCAGCATCTTTTTACACTGAGAAAAGCAGCCCCATGCTGACTAATTGCCCAGTTTCTTAATGTGTGGCATTCAGTAATTGCATGCACAGGAGGTGATGGTCTGTTGTTCTTTAAAAAATGGAGGGAGGATTAATGCATACATCACCTCCATTCCAAGCATTCGGACAACAAATATCAGCATAAAAGAGGAGAGACCTTGACCCACTGACTTCAGACAGAGCCAGGTGTCTACTACACCCTTCCAAAGCTGTTTGCACTTCTGAACTCTGCAGCTGTTAGTATCCCCCCACAATCATCTTGCCAAGCCGATTCCATGCACATCTGTGTCTGACAGGCTTAATTCTCTGGAGAACTTGAAAAAACATACAAGATGCAGAGATACTGTTAATAGGTGTTCACTTGGTGAGGCTGATGTTTTCTTTCTTGATCAGCACCAAGTATTTTCCTGGTAAAACAACATTTTCCTGCTGCTAGATTCTGTGCACAGAAGCAGAAAAGGGAAGGAGGTCAAAACAGGTAAAAGAATGCAGGAAGGTAGACTGTTTATGCTGTTCTGTGGGTCTCATTTCAGGTTCATCTGCTATATTTATGTTCACAAGAAACCTTCTGGAGAAAGACTATGAAAAAATACCAAAGAAAAACCAGATCTAATAGAGAGAAATGGACCACAATTTATACCTCTTTTGCTCTATTAAAACACATTAGGGCTATTTCTGCTGTTTTCTGGCTGTTTTGAAGATGAGGCCACTCACATCAATGAATCTCTCCCTGATGCATTGATTTCATTTTACTTTGTTTCTTTTACTGGCAACCAGATTAGAACACATATTTACACATTAATTTCTAAGATCTTTGGCTCAGGCAAACTAATCTACATCTATAGAAAAACAAACAGCCAACAAATGGATTATAGAGCAGTTGCCAAAGGTTCAGACTTGTTGCTGAATATTTTTTTCCTTTCAGTTTGGATACTAGCCCACAGTTCTGAAAATTCACATGGCAAGTATAAACAATGACCTCCACTTTTGTCTATATTATTGTAAGTACAACAGTGAAAACAAAATAATTTTGCTCAAAATCAGCTTTCCATCTTGCTTAAAATCCATATCTTGATTTTCATAGAATCACAGAAGAATTTAAGTGGGGAGGGACCTCTAGTCCAACCCCCAGCCCAAAGCAAGGCCACCCTTACAGTTAGAGCAGGTTTCCCAGGGCTGTCAAGATTTTACTGTCTCCAAGGATGGAAATTGCACAGTCTCTGTGCAGCCTGCTCCAGTGTTTGATGACTCTCATTAAAAAAAAAAAAAAAATCCTAATATCTAACTGGAATTTCTGTTATTGCATCTTTTCTCCATTGACTCTTGTCCTTTCACTGTGCGCCTCCAAAAAGAGTATGGCTTCATCTTCCTTATAACCAGACATTAGGTAACTGAAGGCAGCAATAAGATCCCCCCTTGGCTTTCCCTTCCTCAGACTGAAAAAACAGGTCTCTCGGCAGCATTTCCTACGTCAAGTGCTCCAGCCCCAGCCATCCTGGTGGCCCCTCTGCTGAACTCATTCCAGTCCCTTAATGGCTTTTTCTACTGTCTATGCCTACTGTACCATGGTACATTTCATAAATACTTACTGTAATCTAACGTGACCAAAATGGTTTTATGTTTACATTTGTGGATGAATCTGGTACTAATAACAAATGAATGATAGCCAGTAGCAGCCAGATATTTTACAAACAGAACCTTAGTTCACTTCTTTCCTATATATGCCAGTACACCATAGCATGTCCAGTCCAGGATGTGTCTTGAGAAGACTAGATACACCTTAAATTCTTTGGCAATTAGTTATGTAAAGTGAGCCAGTGTATGAGAAATCAACTCTGTAGGTTATGGGCTAGATAAAATTATCATCTTATTATTAAATGATGGATTTTAACAAGCAGCAGGCCTCATTACATCATGTATCACAAATAATATGATGTCCCAATGAGAAATAGAGCAAACCCAACACCCAGCCCTCTCAGAAACAGCAAATAAGAAGCTAGAGCTCGTGTTTCAGGGATGAACATAGATGCACTGTGATCCTGCAAATGCCTACCAATTCTTGCCAGGTATGACTATTCTGTCAACATAGCATTTGTCAACATATTAAAGATCAAAATCAAGACTCATTTTAAATTGTGTGTGAAACAGTTTTTCGCTGGTTGTGGAATGGCCTGTTAATACACCCCATCTAAATTCTGATTCACATTTCCACAGATAACACAACATAGCAATTTTGTTAATAAAATCTAGACATAATTTTCTAACATGGTCTGGCAATAACGTAGCATTATAGTTTGAACAATGGATCAGTGTTAAGGTGATTGCAACTCTCTGCTGCAGTTCAGTTCTCTTTTGCCAGCTATGGTATAGCAGTGACTAAATAGAAAGCAATTCCCGTATATTAGGCACTTTGAGACCAGCTATTGGAGCCAAATGGTGCAGTTAACCAAGGGATAGCATGCAAAAACAGACATTTTTCATAATCTCATTGCTATGAATCAAATTTTGCCCTGAGGACTATGCTAAATTTTGTTTATTTGCTTTTTGGGTGTGTTTAGTAATATTTTACTTCAGTGAAAGACTGAAGGCATCTATACTGGGTTCATTTCTATCCAGCTCGGAAACGCATGTTGTCTGCATTAGTAATCCCAGACTCTTAAAAAAAGCTGCGTTTTCATCAAAGTGCAGGGAAATGCTGAAGATCTGTTTTTTTCTCTCTTTTTCAAACAAATTTTTCTTAAATTCAGGCACTAAATTACTGCTGATGGTTAAGTTCATGTTTTGAAATCTTTTCAGACGTGCTGTTACCTGATACAGTCTACATACACTTAGTCTCTTTACTACTGCTTCTGTATAAGAAGTGAGTTTGTGGTTAGAATGTCAGCCACCGTCTCTATGCTCTTATTATTTTAATGGATGCAACGAACACAGATCTTTTCTTCCATCTCTGACCTGACATTGCTCCATTACTTTTACAATTTAATCAAGGAAAAAAGAGGAAAAAAACCCAACCCAACTCCTTCAAGCTTTTAGTCAATGTCAGACTGGAAATTACTTTTAGAGAATGTATTCACTTCATAAATTGTAAACATATTTCATTAAAAATTGCTTAGGAGAGTAAAAATTAAAGTACCATTTAAATTACATTTTCATCAGTATTCATTAAGAAATAGCCAGACCTGATGTATATGTTCCTGCATACTTCATAAAAAATAATTAACTCACATTTTTCTTTCTTTTCATTGGTTGATGGGTAGTGTGACAAACAGAACTATCCCCTGCAAAAAGAGAACACCCTTTCTCATTGATTAGCATGATTTTGAAAAAAATATATTAAAATATTAGAAGCAGAGAATTTAATTCCAAGGAATATGAAGAGATGGTATGACCATGAGCACACTTTTCAAATATCTACCTTCTCTTAGAGGTGAAACTCCTGAAGGAGGGACTACAGTTTCTTCAAGAGTATTTTGTGAATACTTATTCAGGATGACACTTCTGAAGAATTTGATTCAAGTTTCAAAGATCTCTGACTCACCAAGAAAATAAATTTCATGACTTCATTGAATGTCAGCATCTGAAACAGAACAGCAAGGCACAAAAGTAAGCTTCACTCATTTGAAAAATGAGAAAAAAATATGTAAAAACAAAAAAGAAAAATTACAGACAACTTTCTTACTGTTTGCAGATTTTTTTACAAAATTATTTTTTTCCATTTTCCCCCAAAACAACAAATATTTACACCTCTAGTCTTCTAAGAGGGAATTCTTCACATTATAGAAAAATGTACTTTTCTTTTTGCTATTGTAATCTAAGAAATAAAACAAATGCTGTGCTCATAAGCAATTATATGTTTGTCACATTTCAAGAGAATCTATATCTATCCCTGCTTCAAATTTAATCCTTAAAAGAGATCTCCATCACAAGCTAAAGCTTCCTTAGCCGATCTTTGGTCTAGCACCAACGTATTGCTTACAGTTTATTTGCTCAATTTTACACTGAAAATTACTTTGGAAATACGATATTATCTGCCAACCTAAAAATTAAAAAAAAAAAATAAATTCAAAATCTGAAGTAATGTGATAAATTTCCAGAATGTCGAAACTTCAAATGACAAAGCCAGACAGCTACATAAGCTTTAGTTACTAGGGCAAGAGAGCAGTATGCTATGTATACAGTGCAAAAAATTCTTCCTAAAACTAGCAGAATTGTTTGCAATCACATCACAAATCCTCCATGTAAAATGAAAATTTAGACACTAAACAGTTAGTCCTATGCCAAGCAAATATTCAGGAAACCATGTGAAATACTAGGAGTTTGACTAATTGCTTCTATATGATATCAATCATAAATTCTTATGGCAATGTCAAAATAACATCAACACAGAAAGGACTCAAAAGACCTCAGTTTTCAAAATGAAAATTCAGTGCTACTTCTGTTTTACAGCTTTAATTAGAAATTGCTATCAGGTATCTATAATACTGTTAAGTATCATTGCATACTAAATAAGTTTGAAATGGAAAACTGAAAATTCACCATGTATTTTACAATGGCATTAACCCAAGCTAAGAGTTCAAAAAAAAGGTTATATGTGGATGTGTATTAACATTAGATCACTATTAGAATTTAAAAACAGACTAGATACAGATTCCAATTCAATTAAATCACAAACATCTCTATCTTATCCATTAAAGCTGAGGGTTTCTTCACAGCTGCTTCATTTCAGTGTATGAAGGAGAGAAGGGCCTATTTCTAACTATGCAGTAGTTCTGGATCCAAAATTTCCACATGTTTGGATCCAACATTTGGGTCCTGGCCCACTTTTACAACATGTCAGAGGAAAGCCATGAGATATTGAGTAAAAGGGGATTCTGGGTTAAAAAAAAAAAGGGGGGGGCATTTAAAAACATGATTGGAAATATTATGAATTATCCCCTCTGCATTATACACATTATTTCAGTATTTGCCCCAGGCATGACACGCTTCCTGATCAAAACATTTTAAAAAGGGACTGGGCTACTGAAATATCTGTGGGCATTTGGGTGATTCTGGTCTCTGTGGCTGCAATGCTGAGCAAATGCTTTATTTATAACCTGTTTCTAATATCTCATCTAGCACAAAAATAATGTTTTGGCAAAATTCTCAAGAATGCATATTATTTTTTAAATTACAGCATTTCTGTGAACAGATCATATTTCAGCAAGTGCTTCTGATGAACCTGTAAAATAGACAAGTTGATACAGTGTTTAAAATGTATTTACTTAGTATTTATAACACACAACTTCCCTACTGGTATCCAGTAATGGGATATTTTATTTAGTTTAAACTTATTTTTATGCTAGAGGAATGATCTCATGCTAAATTACAGTGAACATGAGTTTATACCATTGCAATACGATATCACTGTAGCACTGTGACTCAGTCCAAGCCTAGCCTGGACGATGATGCAATTGTGATGGCAGAGCAGCTCCAGTGAAAGTCTTATGAAGACCTTCATTATGACATTTTAAAAAACACAGAGAAAATCCAGGTTAGTCAGTGTTGTAAAAGTCAATTAACATTAAGCGGTTTTCATTAGTGTTTGATTTACACATGGTGCTTCACTTAACTACTGACGTTCCACACGCCAAATCTTCTGTTTCTCAACTGTCCATGCCCGGTGTGACGGTAAAGCCCTGATCAAAGGCATGATGAACAGTTGTCTTTGGGCCTAAGTGCTAGTCCTGGCTTCTAGAACTGAAATACCATTGAATTTCACTATCTGTATGGCACCTCCTCGTATCTAATATATTGAGATACACCACACGATGAACATTCTTTGCTGAATATTCTAGTATTTTCCAACTTCTGAAGTACACATGCAGGCTTTTCAGAGTAATGTTACCTACTTTCTGATTATTTTCAAAATAACCTCTTTATGCTTTTGTGCACCCATACAAAAATATGAAGTCTTCTTACTCAACATTTTATTCCAAGGAAAGCACACAGATATCTCCCAGACGGTCTTTGAAATGGTGAAAACTCAGTACAGTTAAACTGATGATTTGAATTTCCTAAATATTGTATATTTCACTGCAGATAAAAGGATATTAAATGAAACTGCACTCTGGAGTATAGTTCTTTTGGTACTTTATTGTCTACATCCGTACAGAGGAGCTAATATAAAAATTGGAAATGTGACATAATGGAATTAAAGTGCAGTCAAGCTAGGTAATATTGGAACTGTTTCTGCAAAGTGAAAAAAGAATTTGATTAAAATTAGCTCTTAACTGAAAAGTACAGGTCAGCTCCAAAAAGTGACTAAAAAAGAAATTGAATTATGGTACCTCAGTGACTGCTTGCAAATGCACCACGTTATAGCTGAAGTCACAGATTCCAAACCTGTCAAAGGAGCAAAAACTCTGAGAGTTCTTGAGTGCGTCCCACAGGAATGCATGTGCATTTTGTATGAGAAATAAAGATCCCTTCCAATGGGTACATTTAAGTGTAACAGATCAGCTCACCAATTACAGACTATGTTAAACAGAAAACTGTTTAACAGAAAACTTTTATATGACAAGTCTCTCCTTCGTATCTATTTGTCTGTACAGGAATAAAGAAACTAAAAGGAACCCCAGACATATTTTTATTACTAAGACTTCTTTTGAGGTTTGATTCTAAACACATAACAAAATTCTCTATGTTCAGTGAAGTGATGTCATCATGATGTTTTCTGACTTTCTCAAATCACCCCAGAATGTTCTTTGAAGTGTATTGCAAGATCTTAGAATGTTTTGCAGATGAAAGTATCACTGCATAATTCACACGGAAAGCATTTTCTGTTTTACTTTGCCATTTTCTACATGACCATCACAAGCTGAGAATAAACAAAAAATATGTCTAATTTGTCTCAAAGCGAGTGACGGAGTTTTAAGTAGTCCTGTTCATTTATTTAAACTTTACCCTAGGCTAACACTAATTTAAAAATTATATTTTCTCAGAAAGCTTATTCTTTCTTCAAAAACTATTCTTCATCAGGAAAACTTCCAAGTATCAATGAAAGAAATATGACTTCATTTACAATGATCAAACCTAGCATTATTTACCTTGGAGCAATTCTAAGAGAAACAACAAAAACATTTTTCCAGGTTTTTTTCCACTAAGGAAAATATACTCTGTTTCACTTTACCATCTCAAACTCCATGTCAATGTAAATGCACAGCCTACAGTGAAAATGAAGGGAAGGGAAAAGCAAGTCATTCTCTCTCTGAGTAACTAATTTAAATCATGTAAGAGTGTGTGTTCTCCTTAATAGCTAGGAAACAAAGCTATGTTGTGACAGCCAACTAATACACCACAACGGCTGCTGATTTTAAAAGTATGCAAATAATTTTAACTAGATGAAGGTTCTTGTAGAAAATGTTTGCATTTTTGTTCCAGTTGATGTCATGTCTCATAATCTCATACAATTACATTCAGGTGATCCAACGAAGGTTACAATTTTTTATCACTTAAACTATATAAGCACAGGTGCACAGAACTCTATGTATCTCACCTAGTTGTGAATGCTGTATTTATTAATATCAACCCATCTTAGTAACAAAATGTTCAATGACTGATTGAAAGAAATTATGAACACATTATTCATAATTTTATAACATTGAGTATGTTATCCTGAAGATATTTAAGCTTTTTGCTTAAAATAGTGACAAAAAAAAAGTTGACCAGCACTCCAAAATGAGCAAATTTGTAGTAGCATTATTTGATTTTCAAATAGTGTGATTTATTATTTACATTTTTAATTAATATCACATATGTGGATTAAAATCAAGAATATTCAATTCAAGGATATTGTCTAGTAGACCCAAACGACCTATTTTCCAAGAGGAAGAAGATGGTTTCATGCCAGTACGATATCATTCTTAGGGAATGGCATTTTCTGCAAACTGTACAGTAATTTCTAATTTAACATAAAATTCTCTTTTAGTGGAGCAATCACACATCTGATGCTCTTTCACTTTCAGAACAATCATGCAAAATTCAAACGCTCATTAACAGTATCATTAATTTCATATTATACCGATCTTTCGCGTAGGCAGGGGTTACAGATGCTGTTAATATCTGAGGAGCTTAATATAAGGCTACAATGTTTTTTCCTATTTTTTCAAAGTTAGAAACTGTCAACCTCAGAAGTAAGTTTGAAATTTAAATTTCCCCTGAGGCCAAGGGTGGCTGACCTGGCCAGCCACAGGCATAGGACATCCAAAATCTCTGTTTCCGGGCTTCCACACTGTATGACTCAACCTTCCTTTAGTCAGGGCACCCTATACACCATGGCACACACATGGGTACACCCAGGCAGGCATTTAAATTTGAAGGCTTTAATCCCAAACCGAATCCTACACAGCATAGTTTATTGTGGCCTCTGATTTTGTAAAGACAATCGCGGACACCAGCTAGACTTATTAAAGTCAATAAATAAATAAAAAACCACTGTTGACTTCATAACAGTGGTGATGATAGATTTATCTCAGGATTTTAATCAGACCTCAGGAAGGCAATTTTTAGCTGTGGCTTTGAATGCTGTCTGTCTGAAGAGAGCAGCTGAATTCCTCAGTCAAGAGGCCTCTTTGCAAAGAGTTGACACAGCTCTTCAGGGTTTGGCATCCCAAGGAAGTGGCAGCAGTTAACGAGCAGCCCTGTATCTGATGTCTGACCTCCAGAGACACACTTAACTGACTAGCATCCCTTATGCTCAGCACAAGGCTGCTCTGTATCATCTTTAAGAGGCATGTAAAACTCTTTACTTCTTACGCCAGAAGGTCGAGGGAGGTGATTCTGCCCCTCTACTCTGCTCTGGTGAGACCCCACCCGGAGTACTCCAGCCAGCTCTGGAGTCTTCAGCACAGGAAAGACATGGACCTGTTGGAGTCAGTCCAGAGGAGGGACACAAAAAGGATCAGAGGGGTGGAAAAACTCTCCTATAAAGACAGGTTGTGAGAGTTGGGGTTGTTCAGCCTGGAGAAGAGAAGGCTCCAGGAAGACCTTATTCCAGCCTTTCAGCACTTAAAGGGGGCTTATAAGACAGATGGGGACAGATTTTTTTAAAACGGTCTGCAGCAATAGGACAAGGGGTAATGGTTTTAAACCAAAAGAGGGTAGATTCAGACTAGATATAAGGATTTTTTTACAGTAGAGGTGATGAAACACTAGAACAAGTTGATCAGAGAGGTGGTAGATGCCCCATCTCTGGAAACATTCAAAGTCAGGTTGGACAGGGATCTGTACAACCTGATCCAGTTGAAGATGTCCCTGCTCATTGTAGGAAGGTTGAACTAGATGACCTTTAAAGGTTCTTTCCAGCCCAAACCATTCCCTATCTACCTTGAGCAGACTGAGTTACCTTATGTGAGCTAGATACGCACCCATAGCTACTCTGAATCCTACTGAACAAGAGTCACATTTGCTTCACGTTATCTCTAGCCTCAAAGAAACTGTGTGTGCATTTGGCATTTTCTTACTGTGTGTCACACTTTAATTGCTATGAGATTGACAGAGAAAATGATGCTGCAGGAGTTTGCCTGGAATTCAGTTTGGAAGATGATGAAAGAAAGAGAAAATCCCCTCTGCTTTAGTACCAAAATTACAGGCAATTTTTTCAACAAAGAGATTCTTATTTTGTTTTGTCTCCAGATAGATGATTTTGAAATAACTCAAAACAAAACAAAAAAAAAAAGTCATATCAAGAAAACAAATTGTGTCAGCTTAGCCCAATTCCATTTGAAATGACACTGAAAAAACGAAATATCTGAAATATCCAAAATATCATACAATACATTCATATCTTGTGAAAACTGCATTTTCCAGTGAAATGTTTGTTGGTCATGCTTTTCATCTGAACATTTCCAGCAAGCCCTATTACAAATGTATAGGAGCTTAGGAGAGTAGGTCTAGAAAAAAATCCTCAATAAATCAATAAATCATCTTGTCTGCTTCTATTTACTGGGAAAGGATCAAGGATAGATATGATTAGAATAAAAATCCTTTGCAATCATAATGAAATAGTCTTTCCATCAACTTATTCTCATCAGTTTTTGTGTCGTCTACCACTCAGGTTGTAGTATATGGAAGGTGTCTTGCACAAGACTGACTTGATATGCCTGGGATCCCTACAAACTTGCTTTCTTTTTTTCCTAGGGATGGGAAAGGCAAACAGGAGGAAAGAAGGAGGGGAACGGGATGAGTTCAAGTGCTCCCTGCTTAGAAAGATTTAAGGCAAGGTTCTTAGAAACGTTCATATCAATTAGATATCAAAAATAAATAAGTGCGTGCAAATATCTTCATCCTCCTCTACACTGAAGATATTGTCACAAAAGGTACTACGAACTGCCTCTCCTACTACATGCCTGGACACACACAAAAAAAGGCAATATATTGTCACAAAGGAGAAGGAGAATGTTATACTCCTTCAAGCACTTTTTCTCCATATGCTATTTTCATATAGTCTTCCCTGGAGACCTGAATTTTTGTCTCTAAAATAGAGTGACTTAACTGTTAATTCTCACTAGTTTTCTGTTATACAGGAAAAGAAAGGAAAACATGTTCTTATTGCAGCATTGTTAGCTTTATCCATCTGGAAAGCACAGGTTTTCCTCTCTGGCATCCCAAAGACCATAGGAATGGAAACATAGTGACGAAGTTAGACAGTTTAATAAGCTCCTAAACCCATTTTAATTAAGGCAATCCTACTGAGCTCAGCTTTTAAACATTTGTTAGCACACGAGATGTAACATACAAAGAAAAGATCACTGATCAAGACCTTGAGATCTTGGCACCATTTTCAGTGTACACAGGTTCCAGTGACCAGAGGACAAGCATTCTCTGTTCCTTGTGATATAAAAGAGACAAGATAATATCTCATAATTTAAAACATCTGAATAAGTGAGCTAGTTAAAAGCACTGAGTGCTTTTGGAGTTTGATCATAAAGCAGACTAAAAATCCATACTGTGTTGGGTAAACACCAGTAATCTAAACCATTGGAAAAAACTTTTATAACAAAAGATTTCAAAACAGGGAAGCATTGAGAGTTCATAGAGGGCTGGAGAAAGGGATCATAGCAAATAAAAAATAAGAAAACAAATTTGCCCTGATAAATAAGAACACAAACCACACAGAGCTGCCCAAGATCCCTTAGCCTTTCATTTATATCAGAATTGCTGGGCGGGTGGTGCAGTATAAAATTGATTTTTTTAGATTAGCCATCAATGAATACTGCATACCTAGACTAGCAACCTGTGAAATCAATCTGTGTGTACTATTAAGATATCAAAGTTGCTATTCTGAAGGGCAAAGCTAGCACTAAGTGTACAATATTTTGATGCTCCATTAACTTTGAGGGTACATTATGTTTCTAAAATTAACATCTGCTACTCAATAATCAATGAAGAGTGTGAAATACATTTCTAAGAATCAACGTCTTATAATAACAGTTGACCCAAAACTGAAGAAAATGTACTTAAGGAGTGAAAAGGAAGAAAGGATTCTCTTGAAAGACTGGAGAAGTTGGACTTATACTAATCACAGGTAGGGAAGCTAATAAAGAAAATAATCTACCAGTGGCAAGTTAGATTAATTGGACCCTTGCCTGCTCAGGGTCAAGGTTGGGGATAACGCTTGAGGGATGCAAGAGTGTGAATTGCAGCAGATACATGGGGAGCAGAGCAACAAAGCTTGGGCCTGGCACTGCCCGCACACAAATACAGCAGGACAAAGGCACCTGTTGCAATGACTTCCAAAAAGCACTCGGTGTACATGGCTGTGGACTGTTAAGGAAAGATTTACCAGGCTGCCAGCACTGCTAAAAAAACACTGATGGAAGAAGTAAAATCTTCAGCATTGGTCATAGGCAACCTGTGCTACCCAGTTTCAGCAGCACAAATGACAATCATCTACCTCCCTGTATTTTTCTGTTTTAGTGGACTAGAATAAGCAGATACTATCTGAGTGCCAAAACTTTCCAGATGAAGAGACATCCATCTTTGTTCTCTGGACACAGAGGTCCTGCTCAAAATGTGTATACTCACAGTCCTGCTTTTAAATGGTGATGACACAAATCTGGAAAAGGCTGAAATGTGAAGGGAGGCATTACAAAGAGCTGCCTCTTCTCAGCAGACACACTTCTGACCATGTCAGATTGGAAAGAACTGAAAACAATTATTGGTACGAAAACAAGTTGCTGACACAGCCAGGAGGAGGAAGCAAAATTCTGACATTTCTCCTGCCCAAAGGTTCATCCAGAAGCCTGGCAGCAGCCTGGCAGCGGGCTAGAGGGAAAACTGCACAGGAAGAGGCTGGATAGCACAACAGAATGGCGTGGGAGGAAGATGAAGATGCCACACACCAGTGCGCAAGGCAGTGCCAGAAGGAAAGAGCAATGTGGGATTCTGTGATCTTCAGACAAAATGATGGAGATACAGCCTGATACGGGGAAGGCATTTTTTACCAGCATGTATAAAACCAAGACTCACACAGCACAATGCTACCAAACTCCTTCCTGAGTTTGCAGAAGGACAGCCACCCAACTGACATCATGTGGCATCAGTCCCTTAGTGCTGAAATAACTGGTATGGTCTTATCAAAAGTCCATAGAAACAAACAGAGGGATTTCTGTTGCCTCTCATGGGGTCTTGGATTAGGCCCAGCAAGCACAGTTTATCGTATGGGTATGCGTACATATGTAGTGACGATGTCATACTCATTGGGAGCATTCATACAACTATTTAAAAATAGGCTGAAAAAACCCCACATAGCTCAAATTTTCCTCACTTTTCTGTACATTATCTCAGCCCCAATATTTAAGTCAGGGCCTTGCATGCACCAATGGGCCTTAATGGCCCAGACCAGCCTAACCTGGGACCCCTACCCACATACCTGATGCCTCTTGGTCCAATTTAAGCTCAGCCCTGGGGAGCTGATTCCTGCCTGATCTACACCATAGGAGTGCTAGTCCCAAGCCCTGTCTCTAGCTTTGTCTCCTGCTGTAATTTACTGCACTCCCTGGATGAACCCCATCCCAGGTTCATCACATCATCTTGTCTAACGGTTGCTGACTGTCCACGGGACCAGTCACTGTCACCAGCACGGCCTTGCTCCAAGGCTGTGGGATTGTGCCTTCCCAGTGAGATCCCCTGCATCTTGGTTGCCTTTTGCTCCCAGCTCATCCCCTTTTGTGGAACAGCCTGGCCTTACCATTCCCTGGCAATTGTGAACACACCAAATGCTCTCTTAAATGAAAAACTCTATGAAGAGTCAAACCCTAGAGAAGAAAAAAATGCTTGTGTTGCCAATTTAAGAGGAAATGAAGTTGCACATTTAATATTCAGGCAAGAGAACTGCTGTGGCACCTCCAGATACTCCAGACTGCGTAAAAAATCAATTCAGCCTGAAAGTGGGCAAATTAATACCATTGAATACAGTGGCTATACTGTATAATCTGTATAAACACTGAATGTCTTTCCCCCCTCTTTCAGCAAAGATTTAATACAGGAGTCTGTGGTGAGCTGACATAATACCAAGATTTCATTTTATTTATAACATACACCGCAGATCATTTATTAATACTTGAAGGATCATAAATAATTAAAACAGGTCTGTAATTGTCAAAATCAATGCACAAGATATATTAGCTGATTTTTGCACTTACACTGTGTTTATTCACTTAGTAATTTGGAAAAGTCTAATTCACAATGCATTGCACCAGTAATGATGTTCTTCCGTAAACATATTTTATAAGCTAAATTATCTGTTAGTAATGTAAACTTAAAGAGTCAGTCATACCCTGACAAGTTCTCTCTTGTCTTCAAAAACAAACCCAAATCTCTCTAGTGTCTAAACCCAGAAGTTCTTAGTTCATGGAAAATTTCTCATAAAAGTCAATGGCGACAGCAGATTAAATCCAACAGAAATTTTACATGAATGAGGACTTTGTGAAACTTACAAGTTAAATTTTTCTTGTCATCACAGAGAGGAAAGGATAAGAAATTCCCTTCCGTCCTTCTTCACGGCTCCCTTTTGCAAAGCTGATGCCAGAGCAAGCTATGAACAATAATCCATGCAATTTGGAAAAAGCTGCACACCGAAAGATATTTTTTTCATACAGATGATTTGCTTTACAAAACTTAGGAATGGTGCTAAGTATGCTAGTGTGTTATTTACCAGAACACTACTTGTTAACTATGTGCAGAGGTACGTGCATGTCTTTCTTACACACCGTCCTCCTAACATTCATTAACTGGTCTTAGGGAGGTGTACACCCAAGAGATGGTGTGCGGGGGAAGGGGAGGAGGAAGAAAGAAACCTAAACAGCAGCCATCCAATTAATAAATTACAGTCGTGAAAGGGCATCAACCACAGGTGTGTCTTTGTATACCAGCTAGGTCCCAGGAGGTGTTCTCTCAGGGCTCTGGCATAACGTGATGTATCTGGACAGCTACCAACACAGGAGGATGGATCTGTAAGCCTCACTGAGCGCAGAAGAAGATTTTGGCCCTATATTAAATTTTAGCAACTCAAACACAGGACAAATCCTCCATAAGAATAAATCTATGTAAATACACTGAATGCCATGGAATGGCAATGATTTAGAGTAGTTAAGATGTGAGCCATTCATTTAACAGTGTATTTTGATTTCAAAATCCATTCCACTTCTGCACTTCTGGTTGAACTATGTTATGACTTAGTCATTCTTTGGAAGTAGCAACCACAGCCATGTCATTTCATGTAAGTTATGACCCAACATAATTGACTTCAAAAACTTCAGTGTAAAATATCACCATAAGAGCTTGAAAGTAAAAAAATTAAAAAACCCACTGTTAAGAACCTTCCCTTAACTATTGACGTTGAGGTTATAAGGCCATTTCCAAGCAAAATCTTAAAAACACTTTTTTCGCACTTTTTTCACAGTATTAATGAAAACCTTTTGCTGATAGAGTGCAGGCAGAAAAATCAGAAAACACCTGGTTTTCTCCTAGATGATTTTTGGACTTCACTTTCTCCAAAGTCTCTCACGTCTGGGCTGTTTTCAAGTCTTGCGGGTTTTTCTTTGAAATATCGCCAAATACAGTCTGTTCTCCCTGTCGAGATTTACCCAGTCACTACTCATCTCACGTCCCAACCATTCTGATTCCAGGTGTTAGCCTTGTTTCTCAGTATTAAGCTGGCTCCGAATTCATTCAAAATGCTGCTGTCAGAATTACCTTTCTGCTTTATGACTTATATCACGATGACTCCTTTGCTTCCGCATTTACCTCTCCAGCTAGTAAAAGTTTTTTGTCTAATTATTTAGGGCTCTTGATGTTTGGACTAATTGAGATATTCTTTGTGCTAGAAATAGCCTCTAGGCCTTTTTAGCAAATTGAACAATATAAAGCATTTCTTGAAAAAAACCCGAACAATCTGGTCTAGGTTAAAACCATCCAGATTAAAGAGCCTTCAATCATTTTTTTTTTCCCTGTTGCCATTCTTTAAAATGGAAATGAATTAATGATATTTCCTCACACCTTCAGACACAAAACAATGTTATTTCAGTAAGAAAAGCAATAGCATCTTTCATGGTACACAAGCACCTCTTTGCAGACACTGCAGGACTTCTTAGAACCTTACCCACAGCAGGACAAGCCTCACAGCCTCTCCAGGTAGAGCTCTTTGCTGGAGAGCCCGCCTGCCTGCTGCCAGGGAACAGGGAGTGTGTCACAACAGACAGAAGCTGGAAGGAGTGGCTGATACACTAGAGAGTTGTGCTGCCACTGAGAGGGACCTTGACAGACTGGAGAAATGGGCAAACAAGAAGATCAACTCATGAAGTTCAACAAAGGCAAGTGTGAAGTCCTGCACACTGGGAGTAATCACCCCATTCACCAGTACAGACTGGGAATTACTGGCTGGAAAGCACCTTCGCAGAAAAGACCTGGGGATCCCAGTGAACAGCAAGGTGACCATGAGCCACCTATGGGCCCTGAGAAGGCCAACAGCCTCCTAGGCTGCGTTAGGATGAGCATTGCCAGCAAGTCAAGTGAACCTTCCCCCCTACTCAGCTCTGATGAGACACAACTGGAGTGCTGTGTCTAGTTTTGGGCTCCCCAGCAAAAGGCCACAAAGATGATTAAGGGTTTGAAGCATGTCATACAAGGAGAGGCTGAGAGAGCTAGGAGTTTTCAGCTTGGAGAAGGAAAGCCTCAGGGGAATCTTACAAATGTGCCAAATACCTGATGAGACGGAAGAAAGAAGATGGAGTCAGACTCCTCACAGTGGTGTCCAGTGACAGAACAAAAGGCAATGGCACAGATTAAAATACAAGTAACTCCACTTAAGCATAAGGGTGATAGAGCACTGGAACAGGATGCCTCCCTCTCTAGTCAGGGAGGTTGTGGAATTTCCATCCTTGGCAATATTCAAAACTCAACTGGAAACAGCCTGGAGCAACCTGCCCTAGCTGGCCCTACTTTGAACCAGATTTGTATGGATGAGCTCCAGAGGTGCCTCTCAACCTCAGCCATTCTGTGATTCTGTCAAGTCTCTGCTCCAAAGAACAGGAATAGCTCAAACAAAAAGGAAAGTCAGAGAGATATCTGCTTCCTAAAAGCCTTGTGGTGAGCATATTGTCCTGTGATATGAGAGTCCAAAGCATCTGGTTCAGATAAGGAAAGCAGGGTAGCGCCCAGACCAGGATGCGGCTGTCGAATCCAGGGGGAGACTGTTTGGGGCAAGGCATTTCTTTATCCCTGAAACACCCCAGGCTAATGCTACCTGGTGATCTTTTCTAAAAGGATGCATTTCTGTAGAAAAATACCGACTTGTCAAAACAATCTCCTACAAATATTTCAGTCAGGTGCATAGATAAACACTTCATTTCTTTCTTCAGCATATTCTGAAGCTTATGTCATTAATCGTTAAAAAGTATAGATCCTAAAAGTGCAAAGCAAAATGACTACAATGTATACTTCCATCTATCTATCTATCTTAAAATATGTTTGTGCTGTTAACACAAACTAGGGAAGGCTTGTTATCCAGGCCCCTTAACCACAGGAATCCTTTTCTCTACTAGGCCTACCTGTTCCTGGTAAAATGGAAAGTGATAGTCTTAAGCTATTACGGTGCAAGTGTTCTGCAGGGTTCCTGAGTCATAACTTTGAAGAGACACTGGCACGTGTTTTGCTGGAGAGGTGTTGTACAGTACCACACTCCTAATAATTGGCTTTATTACAGAGCTTTTCTCAGAGCAGGCTTCCAGCTGAAATGCTAGAATGGAGGGGTTGAACTGCTGCTGCAGCAAAGCAGATGCACAACAGTCAGCAAGCTTAGCACTATCTACCACTTCTTTCTTTTTCACATATGTATGTATCTTGTGCTCCATGATCATCCCCTTTTATTCTTTTGCTCATAAATATTTCACTAAGGTTTTGGGGTTTTTAAAGATTAGGGTTTTTTAAAGTTGGACATAGCAGAGAGAGCTGTCTGCACACGAGATGAAAAAACACAGTGTTTCAGGTGATCTACCTTGCTGTGCAGGGCACTGGGGCAATCCTGATCTGAGTTATGTCAGCTCTTGAAGGATGCACACCATGGCTGAATCCTGCCGAGGGAGGCATGAGATGTTTCACATGACAATTTTCATTTTTGTGAAATTTCACATCCAAACGTGACAGTTCAAACTCTTGCTTTGTCTGTAGCACCTCTTTTTTCCTGAAATTTCTCAGACATGAGCATGAATTGTATACTTGAAAAATATGACCATTATTTCAAATAAACTATAAATGCATCAAATGAAACAACTTCATGAAGAATTAGAGGACAAATTGCTAGAAAAGACATTGTCAACTAGAACAATAATCAGAAGATCCATTTTCCTTGTTAAGGTGAATCATCATAATGCAAGTCTCTGTTCCAGGGTACTCCAGGTCTTGTCAGAAATTTAGATTAAAAGTGAAATAAAACCCCAAGCATATCCAGAATCTTAAGAAGGAATCAAGCAGTGGTTCTAGCTACAAGGCAATTTTTTTAAAAAATAAATCAAACTTTAAAGAAGGGTCTTTATTCTATTTCAAACATAAAAAAATCCCCAAGGCACTGAAATTTGCTTTTCTCTTAATGTAGTCATGACCCTCAAGAAATATTCTGCCTGCTCCTAACAGCAAGCCCCAGGATAACTGTGACAGGGTATTATATCAAATTAATCAATTTCAAACAAAATGAGTAAATAAATGTTCTGCAGGTGTTTACAGTATAAGATTTTAGAAAAAATGCTACTTTACATTTGAATTTAGAGGCTTACAAAAAGTATCCATAATTCAGAAAGGTTAAAAATAAGTCATTTTAGGGAAGCAACAAAGGGAATAGCATTCAGCATTTAAAGAAGAGGAACACGCCTCTGAACAGAGAGGTTAAACATGGGTTTTCCCTTCTCTCTATGATTCAGTCAGGCAGTCACACACTGAACCTTCTGGTATCGTGATGCAGCTTCAAGGATACCAGTGTGTGCAACCACCCTACAACACTTTTTCTGTTCTAATCCACCTCTTACAATCTGTTTCTTATGCCTCGCGTCTTCAATACCATGTTATTTTATATACAAACAATCTTTCGTAATGTGTAGAGAGCAATCTCTGTCACTGCTCCAAAATATTCACACCTTGCTGTGACAACACACAAACAGAACTGAAGAGGAAGCTGGTTAAAAAGCAGCACTCATATACGGAGAGGAATATGTCACCAGATGCCAGTTTCCAAACACATCTCTACAATTAGTAATTTTTAATTCATTTTGTTTTAGTAGGCGTTAGGAGCAGTCTGAGCTCATCTAGAGACAGAGAAGGGTTTGTGCTGCTCTGAGGAGAGCACATCAAACATGGGAAAGGGCAGCACAGCTACAGGAGCGCTGCAGTGCCCTCACCCTGTCTACTACTCCCATTTCCCTCCATCCTGCCTGCCCCAAAATCTGGGGCAGTAACAGCTTCAGAAGCCCCTTGCCAGTGCTGAGCTCTGGTGAGTTTACACTTTCCTCTTCAGAGGAATGCAGAACAGAGTATCTTGCCCTTACAGCTTCTCAGCTCTCTCATTTTCTATATACGGAAATCAAAACTGCAAGAAAAGACCCAAAGGACAGATGTTTCAGGTGCTCGTATATGAGTATGTTGCTCCTACAGTCATTTCATGCCCTCACCATGTAATGACATGCCTGTGCCAGCAGGACAGGCTGACCAGCTGTGGTCACAGCAGATCCGTTATTTAATAATAATCAGCTAATGATTTTTAAAGGGTACCTAGTAGTATCCATAACCAGCACTACACAAGCAGGGGTCATTAAGGTCAGCGCAGACCGCTTACAAAAACAACTGCATGACAAAATGAATGTGCCCACATCTACACATGGTTAGTTCCTACGTGACCCCATTTTGCTTTCACCCTATAAATCAATGCACTACATGCATATGGTAAAGCTTTTCCTCCACTAACTTGTCAGGCAAGACTAGGCCCATTAGCCCCATCCTGAACTTCAGATGCAGATCCCACATACTTGATAACAGTCTTCGTGGCTTCCACCTGTATAACACAGGCAGCAAATTTTAGGGAATAGATTAATCTGACCTGCTTTTGGCACATAGAAGCCTCACGGTACTTTAGCTCATGAAACTGAGCTGAAAGAGCATAGAAGGAACAACTGAGGTACAGTTTAACTGGACGAAGATGTTCTTAATGGATTTAAAACATGATATTAATGCAATCTTGTATTACCCTGCCATGCATGTCTACATGAGTATATATCTAATCTCACCTGTGATACGTCTCTTTCCTTTGGAAATGCTGATACATGACATTCTTGATTTTGATCTACAGGCCTCTGTCTTAAACACTACAGAAACAGCACACAGAGATCATGGCAAGGATACACTGAGTATTTTGAAAACAGGTTGGAGATGGCGGGATCTGCATGCAGGTTCCTGCAGGATCTGTGTTACTCATCTAACAAAGTGTGCACTCATGACACAGGCTCCGTCACAGACTGGTTGAAACGTGGGAGCTTAAAATTGTGCCCACAGACAAACAAACAAAATCCCAAGAACAAAGATACCAGATGGCGGGATTGCACAGCAGGCACTCATCCTAGGGACCTGAAGGCAGCCCGTGGGACCCCACAAAGTGGTAGGGGAGGGCGTGGCAACTGGGGCCTACCCCACCACCCCAGCCAGGAGCAGGGCAACCAGGGACACCAGGGCAGCCCCAGCCCCAGGCATCGGGCACCTCCTTAGGGACAGGCACGGGCCAAGGTCAGGTCAGGCCATGGGCTTGCAGGTGGGTCTGGCTCTGTGGGACCCATGGCCAGGCAGGGCAGGGCTGTGGGGAGCTGGAGACCAGCCCTGCTGTGACTTTGCTGGGGCAGGGGCTGGTGGCCCTGGGAAGATGACTTGGGGTCCTGGGCCGTGGGCAGGGTCGGGGAGCCGCAGGGGACAGCCAGTGAGGCCCAACGGCAATGGTTCAGTGGAGTGAAACAGCTAGTGCTGAGGAAACAATTTTGATCCTCCACTCACTGTGGAGTTTTACTGCAGACTAGGTTGGCTCCAGTCCCGTGGCCTGAGCCCTTATGAGCCGGTGGAGCACACAATTTGTGCTCCCAGAGTACACACACTGACTTGCTTTCATCTAAACGAAGTCTGGTCCAAGCACTCCAGGACCACTGTGCACCCTACGCAGGGAAAATTGGGAAATTTTGCTTCAGAAGCACATCCCTGATATGGACTCAAATACTAACAAAGATGCACCCCGTACTCTCTGCCCTACTTATCTTTGGGTCCGACTTTGTTTTGATTATTTCTAGTCTTTGTGCACAGGATGCAAAATGAACAACCTCAGATGTTCCTGTTGCAGAGGTGGCAGTTGTGATTTAATATTTTTAAAAATGAACATGTTTTCCCCATCCCTACATAAAAAGTGGAAATAAAAAAAAAAAACCACCTTGCACAAAAATATGGAAAGAGCTATTTGTAGGAAATTCTTGAAAGGTACTGAAACCAAGGGACTTTAAAAGCTAGACTCTATGCAAGTCGTACTGAAAGCTAAAACCTGGGACTAGTTAAATCTCTTTAGAATTCAGGCATGAAATGTCTAGTATTACAGTGCCTGCTTCATACAAGTAATGACTGCTTGGAGAGACATTACAATAATTTTGTTTCCTGAAATTTTCCCCAGTCCATTTTTTAAAGCATGTTTTAAATAAGTACTACATTGTTTGTAGATGTCTACCTTTGAAATTTAGAAACTGAGGCAAATAAACGTTAAATAAATTGTTCAGGGTCCCATGGAAATCTGTGGCACAATTTCATTTTCAGGAGTGAATTATGCTGTGCTCATTAATAACAGAAATTGTAGTGGTCCAAGTTGCCATTTAGCTTTTCCCCCTTTATAAAAGGAGGAACTTTTCCTGTGTGAGAAGGGGGAACTGTACAAAAATAACTGCATTATGGAGAAATGCTCGAAATAAATCACATACCTGCTGAGTCCATGGTGGTTCTATTAAGCCAAATCTGGGGGATGCCACTGAGTAAGAGATCCCACTGACAGCATTTCTAATAATACAAGCACCCTGATATTAAATCGTCAGTAAAATACAGAATTCCTCATTATTAGCATCCCGGCAGAAAAAGATATCTAGGAGACTTAAGCGGAAGAAAACAAACAGCCTTATGTTGGGCTCAAGCAGATTTTAAAATGTACATTTACTATTATTTGAGCATGGATAAAGGTAGTGTATATCTAACAAGGAGTTGACCAAAACCAGGTGAATGAAAGACAAAAGCTATGAATATGTTTTGTTAGTATCTATGTGGAAAGTCATATACTTTGTTAATGCATTTGAAAATACCTAAAGAAATAATTGGTTCTCCCAAATTCCAGGCCTATATCTTATTTTTCTCTGACCACTATTTATCACAATGGAAGTGATGATGCATAGCCCTCATCAATATTTTTTAAAAAAATATGCGGGCTGATTGTGGAAGATACATATTCCTTAGACACAGCTCCTCTTTTGAATAAATACACCCTTTATTTGTTCGAGATATGGATGCATCCTTTATTCATGTTCAGCTCTGAATAAACTCCCACTTATTCACCACCAAAGCTGGCACTCCCTCTGATTTCAACCAGCTGTGAGGCACAACACTATGTAGAGAAAGTGCTCAGGGCTCCCCCAGTAAAGCGCAAAGCACATGATAGAAGTACAATAGAGCTCTGAAGAGAGCTCTAACTCCAGAACAAACACTTTTAAAACGAAGAAAAAAGTTTATTAGGACAAAATGCAAGATGCTGAGGACAGTATAATAATTCTTTGGAAAGTTTTACTTTGCAAGATGGGGCAGGTAGGGGCAGATGTTGGGGTTTTTCAGTGGTGGGGGTTTTTTTTGCAAGAGGTATCGAGTGAAATTTCGTCATGGATATGCTCAGTGCAGCGCCACATGCTCTTACTTTGAACTGATGAGGAAACCACATTGAAAGACAGCAGCAGGGAATAAAATGTCTCCAGCTGCTGTGGCAACACATGCCTCTGTGCACTGTACTTCACATAATCCTAAAGAATATAACTTACCTGGTTCCAGAAGAAAAAAAGAGGGATGTATGTGCATAATATATTTTAAAAATAAATAAAAACAAAACTAAAAGCCATGGCCCCTACATGAAATTAGAACAGAGCCTGCCATCACAGAGGTATGCATTAAGAGTGACTGAGCCATGAAAAGACCAACACAATCCCAAATTCTTTACTGCTTAAAATGAATGTGAAAACCCCATACTGACGTATTTGCCTGTGTGTCTAAAGATTTTACCAGTGTGGCAGTGTCAAGCACCGTGCAAAATCTTATTTAACAGAAGTATTTAACGTTGACCTCAATTAATTCAAAGTGAATTAGAGATGAACACCACATAGCTGATACATACTTAAAACAGCCACAAAACCACTATAGTTAGAAGAAAAAGAAAAATCAATTAGTGATACAAACCCTCAAGGCTTAAGGGCATCATCAACTATTAGCTGATGAGCTTAGGAAAAAAACTTTCCCTACAAGGAAGTACTGCAGATATTCGCAGCCCTCAAGCTACTGGCAGCAATAACGCACCAGATGAAATGGGCTGCTATTCTGATCCAGGGAGGCCAATGCCCCTATTACACTGTTACATTGAATTCAAAGGAACTAGTGTGAGGTGGTTTTTTAATTTTCGACATTTCACACAGCAATCAGGCGAGTCCGTATCTCAATGCTGCTGATGATAATATCACGGCTAGGAATTTAAAGCAGCACAGATGGAATTTCCTTCATTTAGGGAACCCCAAAAGCCTGCAAGAAACATTTTATGCACTGAAATGCTTTTTATGAATACAACAGTGTCATCTAACATGAAGTTTTGCCACTTCTAGAGTAGAACCCAGCTAATCTAAATTAGTGCATGCTTTCATGGAGGAAGTAAAAAATAAAATAAACACATCCTGTTAGAAGTACAGGGGGAATTTCAGGTAGGCAAAACCTAATTACATGAGATGGAATACAGCCAGTGACACCAGGTAACACACTTATTCTTGTGAAATGTGCTGTAGGATTTTCTTTTAATAGTTCAACTTACTCTGGACCTTCCTTTTTTATTTCATCTGAAAGATGGAGAATGTGCTCATTTTTGTGAAATCAGTTATAACGGATATAATGAAAATTTACACAGGTCTTGTATAACTGGATTTAACGGCTAGAATCTGAAGTTTAGGTATGGACAGCATTAGGCCACAAAGGCACCTTTGTATACTGTCGAAAATTTTTGGCAGAGACTGGAGACAAGTGGCAATAAAAATTAAAGTGTTGAGACTGTCTTTTAAAATACTTCACACACTTCATAAATAAAACTCTGTATTTTTAGAATATTAATAAAACTGTCCTGCTTCTGCCCCTCCGGTTTTAAGTATAGTACCCATCGTGTCCCTTTAAAGCTGTGACCTTGAAAAGGGGAAGAAGGCAGAAAGCAGAGCCAGTAACGGGGCTCATATCCTAAAGAAACAAAACCAGAAAATGGTTGAAATACCCCCCACCCCAACAGTTCAAAGCCTACCCATCTAATTTCTAAACAGCACTAATTTATGTGTGTGTGCGTGTCTAATGCTAACAAAATGACATTGGAAATTACATATGATTTCTGCATTGCACAAAGGTATAGGTAGCTCATTGAACCATGCGCCAAATTCAGTGAATTCTTCCTGTGTGATGGCAAGCACTTGGCAGCTGAGCACTGTCGATCAGTGCAACAGTTAGTAGTGGTGCTCTACACCAAGGGCTGACATTTCTAGCTCACCAGATTTAATTCCTGCCTCATGCCTTTGTGGTAATTCTGCTGTGAAAAAACTTCATTAGCCTGCCACTCAAACGCAGAAAGAACATCATGCTGAACAAATAGCAAGCAAAGAAGCCCAAGAGCAGTGGCCAAGGGTGCACCCACTTCTCATATAGGCAGCTCTTTGCCTTATTGATTAAGGCTCACTGAAAGCAGAAGCAAAGGAGGTCCTTTGCGGAAGTATTTATATCCCACAAACTAGCATCATGAAAATAGTGAGAAAAATCAATCAGCAATAGTAATTTTATTTTTTTCCCCTAGTTTCTAGGATCTTTTTAATACATGGAGCAGTACAAAGTCATGCCCCAGACATCTCACATTACACCTACATATGGCTTTCTCATCACCCCTCTTTGTCTGCTCACGTTCCAAAACAAACAAAATCCTCTTCCATTTGTCCATGAAAGAAAATTTGTTCATACTCATGTTATATGGTGAAGACATTCCAACCAGGGTGATTCCTAGTTATCTCTGCAAAGGTGAAAAAAACCCACAAAGTGATTTTAATATCCAGCCATGACAAAAAAAAATATCTCTAGCTGTGGGCCTCAGAAATGGAGCTTTACTGTTGCAGAACCATCTACAGGGCCTGGGACATAGTATATGCCAAGAGTTACGATTTTCTTTGTAAAATCTGGACCCTGACAGCACATGATGAGTTCTTGGTTTTACCGGTTCCCATTTTTGCCCCTTCCTCAGCAAATGACACAGATCATGCATAGGCAGCAGGCAGAAATGTCCCAGTAGCACGTCACACCATGCACAGACATCCAAGTCAGTGATTTGACAGGAGGCTTCTGTGGGTCTTTAGTCGCAGAAAAGTTAAGACACTGGAGGAAGAAGGTGCAGCTGAGAGCATTATTTTGCTGTGGAGTGGGGCTGACCTGGCACCTGGGCTTAGCCAGCTGGTGCTTCACCTTCCCTGAAGCTCCAGTAACTGGAGTGAGTTCCCTCAGACCCAAATTGAGTGTATGCAGCTTAATAAAGGTAATTTTTTATTTTCCAATATACTTTATTCAGTAAACATTTTTGCTCTAGAGTTTTTATCTTTTACTCTCTGGACTTTCAGTTATAAACTTTTTTCTCAGGTACGGACTTTAGAATTTTGAAATAGAAGATGAATCACATATGGCATATGCACAGTCCTGGATATATAGACATTTCAGAAATTCATCTTCTTCAGCTTGGAACTGAGCAGCAACTGTCTGCTAAAAGGCCTAACTCTTGTTCTGTGATTATCTCTTTTTAAATTGGATTCAGTAAATACAAATCTCTCTGATAACTAACTGTAGCAAATAATCTATCTCAGCAAAACAAACCAGTAAACTGGACCAATGACCAATGTCATAAAACCAAATACATATTCAAGTATCAACCCCCCCGTTTTTTGAAAATTAGGAATTTAATATATGAGTATGTCTACATTTTCATCAGCAGAGTATCTTCTCACTGTAGTAATCTAACTCGCATGTATATTGCCATGATTTAAATTCAGTTCATAAAAAGAAATTACGGTTTTTTTACAAACAAAAGTAATATTTTGGAACACGTACTGTTGGGATAAGGGGCATACTTAAGGTAATACCTTTGGAGAGCTCTAGGCAAAACCAGAAAGCGCAGATTTGGAGCAGAACACTCCTTGTGTTCAGAGGTGCTCAGAGGCAGATTATTTTTATTCAGGTCTCTCTGGAAATTGTTCCTGTAAGCACAAAATCTACTCTTTGACTAGCTTCTAGCACTTCAAAGTCTGGGCTCGTGCCACAGAATGAAATAGCTATTGAGTTCGAAAGGGAGCAAAAGCTTTCTGAAACCACCTTGCCAGCATGACTCAAAACAACTATGAAGGGACCATCTATAAAGCTTGGAAGTTAGTTTAAGCTCTTTTCACACAGAATTTTTTACCTTTCTGCTAAAACTACCAGAAAACATCAATTAGTGCTTTAGAACTGCTGGAATCTCCAACTGGCCTGAAACCACCAATTCACCTACTGGAGGGCAATGATTTTTTCATGTCTTTGCTTACTGTAACGGTAAAGATTTAATACCATGTGATCTATGAATTCTTTATATTTGTCTTGAATATTAATTGCCATAACAGGAAAACGATTGTGCTGCACAGCCAGTGCATGGCCAGACAGTAGAGAAAATATTTCCACAGTGAATAAATGATATACAGGACATAGGTATGCATGAGTTTCTTTCAGGTGATCAAGCAATTAGCTGTTGTTTGAATTCCTGAAAGGAAAGTTCATATTTGCCATCATCAACAGCAGGTTTTTTTATTTTTCTGCCAAGTAAACGGGTATGTATACAGATTTCCTCTAGTACCATAGCAACTACATTGAGTGTAAAACATGATAAATGGAAAAAAACCCCACACTTTAGCCAAAACAAGATTGCATCAGTTGTCAGATATCATTTAAACAAATCAGATAACAACAGAAAAGAAAAGCAGTGGAGAAAGGGGGAAAACAAACGCGTATGTGATTCTGTTTAAAGGTCTGCCAAATATACCTTAAATACCTCTTAAACACATATATGACAGAAAACAGAGGAAAAATCCATACTTTGTTTTGTGTATTTCTATAAATCATGCATTTATCAAATCTTTTGTATTTGTGTTTATCTACAGAATTTAAACCTACTGCCCATATGTATTTTAAAAATCTTTTGCTTGATTAAGAAATAGGCATTTCATAATCCCACAGCATGAAACCTAGATTTTTGTTCACAATTTTCTCTATGCCTTGTGTCAGCTTCTCATCTTTCACATGGTTGGCAATTTTCAGCATTAAAATATGTGTAAATTATTACTTTTGCAAGAAATACTAGCAAGTCATTACAGTCAGTTAAAAAGAAAGGTTAAATACGGAAATAGGAATATTAATAATGCTGTCCTCCCACAGTCCCTGAATGTAAGAAGTATTCAGTTTTACAGAAAAAATACAAAGTATTCCAGGCACCATATATGAATCTAACCACTATTGCTCTCACATTCAAGAAGATTTGAGGAAGGTATTAGTCTTAGTAGATGTTATGCTCCATCATTCTAAAAATTTTCTAACACTATTGAAAGACCAAATTGACAAAAAAAATTGAAAATATTAAAATTCCTTATAAAGGGGTATCTATGTTCTGAATCTCTAGATATGTATTTTAATAATAATAATTTTTAAAAGGCATTTTTGGTTTGCTGTCTGGAATAGTTTTGTCATAAGTTTTCAGAGTTTTAGAGTGCCAGAGCAATATGAGGGAATGAAAAAGCAAATAAACTTGGAAGTAAAATCCTCAGGGGTTTTTTTGGTAGTTTAAAATTATGTGGTGATGCTGGCTTTGGTATTATTCCTCATGTTTCTTTCTTATAGATCATGACTTTCTCAATTATTATTTATTTTTGAAACTTCTGTCTCAAAGTCATCAAGAACTGCATTATCAGCTAAGCTGAACCAGTGCTACAAAAACTCCTGCCCTCTGTACTTTTGACAGTAAAAACTTCAGGTGACAGAAATTCATTCTAGTCTGCAATCTGCTAAAATTTCTTATTTACTCAATCATTAAAAAAAGACAATCACTAAATGACATCTGCTCCTTTAATATTATTTTACTTTTGAAAGTTTTTGATTTAAGCAGGAAGACAAACCTTTTAGCAACAATAATAAATGTTGATTTTCTAGAAAGAAAATTTTAAAAACAACTCTAATTGTTGCCCTTTACTAAAGGGTATGAGAAGCATATGAGAAAAACAGTACCTGTGTGAACTCACTAGAATATTGCTAAAGCTTTTTCAGAGATTCAATTGATAAAGTGGGTCTTTGGCCAGCTGATCAGAATGAATAACAGTATGGTTAAAATGAGAAAATTGTGCAGTGGCCAAAGTGGTGGTAAATGGAAGCTTCACTTAGCTGTACATAGATTATATTGTAGCAGACAAAGAAAAAAAAGCTGATGGTATGCATTTGTATCTGGTAGTGATAGCTTTATAATTCAATATGTGCAACCACCAAAGAGGAACAAAAGCATGCCAGTCTTAGTAATAGGCATGGAAGTTACAACTGAAGAAATCATGTAGAAAGCAATAACATCAGTCTAAGGTAGCTTATAAGATCATGGTAAACAAAGGCTGTTAGGAAAAAGGGACGGCTCCAAAAAGACAAGGATCTGGGGAGAGCAGTTGTGAACTTCAGTGCGTGAAATGATGGTCGTGGCCTTTTCATGAAACAGAAACTAGTTTGTTGATCAATGGACTAGGGATCAGAAGAACTGAACGCTTTTCCCACATTAATAAAAAGAAGCTGGGCAAGTCATGTAAATAACAGATACCTGCTTTGTCACTAACAACGGGATAATTATTTCCAGTCCCACTGCTGAATTGCTGCGTGTAGAGCATATAGAGGAGGTGGAGGATCAGAGCGAAAAAGGACAAAGCACAGATGGACAGAAGGAAGATTTGAAACAATAAAAAGTCCTGAACCCTACTGCTCCAATTCTCTGAGCAGCACTTTGCCAAGTCCCAATAGCCCCCTGAGAAGACATGGAAACCTGAAGTCAGCTTTCACCTACTTCTGTTCTGGTCATAATCAGGGGAATTCCGCATAAAACCCATCCCCACAGATGACTTGAATCCCAGTCAGTTCTAGGTGAGCTGGCCACACACCATCAAGCCCAGTGAGCAGCAGAATCGAAATTTTATAACATGTTTTCCCTCCTTTTTTCTGTTTCTGTGGCCAGAATAAGTCTCCTTGAAGAAGTCTGAGGGGAGATTACTAGCCAAGACTATGTCCGCATCTATTTTATAAATAACATAAAAATATTTATATGCCAAAATCTGAGGTTTGTCCAAACTGGTGTAAAGCCCTTTTGTGCTAGCTACATTAAAGCAGTGTCTAAAAGACCTGAACCTACCAAGAAATTTGTGTCTTACACGCTCTTTTATAATGGCCAGCGAATCCATAGGAACATAAGGGAAGCTGAAATATTAGAGCTTGTGTCCTGAGAGAATGAACAAGGGAAATGTACCATGAAAAGCATGGGTAATAAAAACACTTTTGGGGTCAAACCTGAGCTCTTTTGAAGAATATATAAACATACTAAGTTATAACTGTTATTTAAATAGGGAGATCCATGTCATTTGTGGAGAAACAAACACCAATAGGCTCTGTGAAGTTTCAGCCCATTGAACAGAGGGGTTTTTGTACTATAATATAAATATTTTAGAACAATTAGTTGTTGGTATCCTATTGTGCTGAGGAAGTATACTCTTAACTTTTATGCTAAGCCCAGTCATAGTGAGAAAGTGAAACACGGAGTTCTTACAACGTAATTAAAACAAAAATAATGGCAAGATCATAAACAACATGAAGAGAGTGAATAGGGGGTGATTATTTTGCATAACATGAGAAGGAACATTCAGTGAAAGTGCTGGCTGCCAGATTTTAAGCAAACGGAAGGAAGTACTTCTCAATATAATGTATAATTATTCCGTGGAATCCATTGCCACAGGACACTGTAAATGCCAAAACTATAAATACATGGCAGATAGGTCCATCAGGGGCTATTAACATACTAGATGCAACCCCCAGTTCAGGAAGTCCCTAAACTTCTGACAGCCAGAATCTGGGAGGGTATACCAGGGGAAGGGTCATTTATTTTTGTTGTGCATTAAACATTCATCTAGCGGCCCTTGTCAGAGGCAGGACACCAAGCTAGAAGAGCCATAGGTCTGCTTAGGTATAGCAGGCCTTCTGTTCTCTTGATGCAGAAATGTGTATCAGAAGGTAGCCTGGCTGATCTCAGGTCAATAAAAAAAAATAAATAGTAAGGAGCTTGGCTCAGTGTGGCCTGGATTGCATCTTTTAGAAAAAGAAAAGTGTGTAAGGACAGAACTGTAAATACAAGTAGATATACAGGCTACTCAGTCATTCAAAGTCACGGCAGGTTAAATGGAAGTAGGAGATCTTTGTATCAGTAACTCAGAGAAACCCATTTAAGCTAATGAAATAAGCTGCTGATGGAAGTCCTACAGAAGCACCCAGTTAAAATCAATCCAAATGAAGGTGGAAGTATTTTTGGGAAGTAAGGTATGAAATGATATACTGGATGGCAACATAGTCTTTGGATTGAGATCAGGAGATAAGATTGATTAATGGTTTTTATCATAAGCACATACCATGTAAAAAACATCAGGTCAAGTCAGTACATAGCCCTTAAACATTCTTAATTATATCGTGAAAGAAATTTGAATTTTGGAGTGTTCAAAATTCACACATTCAAGAGATACTGCTTCAAGTACAGCCAATGTCTAGCACCACTCTTATCACCATGATTTCTGTATAGTAGTGCAGTTCTCTACCCAAGTACATCTTCATATGATATAATGCATCACCTTTAATGTGTAATAATGCTCATTTACAACTAAGATAACACCAACAGCACTGTGTGAATAAATGAACCCTGTATCTAGCATCACATGTGGTGACAACAGCAACCTGTATTCTATCTGGCACATGACATTAAGGTAGACGAGTGTAAGCATTAGTCTGCAATACAAACCAGTTGGTCAGTGAAATAAGAAATGCTTATTTGGAAAACAAGACATCAAAATGCAGCTCAGAGGCAATTTTTAAGCTCATATTGCAGATTACACATCACGTTATAGATTTTTCTAACAACCACAAATTGTTCATTTAAGATCAATAACTGCAGTTATTCCATGAATGTCCCAAACTAACAGGTATATAATAAAGATAGAACTTAACGCTCTCTATGGTATATCAGAAACCCTTTTCCTGGATGAATTTGGTGCATACGACTCTCTCACTTCTGAACTATTTGGCATTTCCCCTAGGTCAATTTTATCTAATGGTTTCTACACTGTCTAATTTAAAAGCCATTAAAGCTCACCTGCTTTCTCACAACTCAACCCATACATTAAGGTGAGGACAGTCCTGTTTGCATAATGAATGGTCACACTAGTGGGTCTGTTCTTGAGTTGTGTGGAAAAGACCATACAATTTAACTGGAACTTTTCACTTTTTCATGCCCATGTCATGGGCAGCTCAGGTGTTTTAAGGAGGCTGAGTAACAGTCCTGTGTGGAAGTTCCCTCAAACATCATCTTGTTTAATATGTTACAACAGAAATAGGTCTAAATAGAGAAAAGTTACAATTTGTGTACACGTGGAATAAGGGGAAGTGAATTCTAGGTGACCATTGTCTTCTTGCACCAATAGAGGCTGTTTTCTGGGAGAGCTGAATTCCTAGTTGACTACATATAAACAAGTTTTGCGTGGAACAATTGCTATCTGACAGATCCTGCCTTTGAGGTGTTTTGGAGGATGGTCTCACAAATGAAACTATTGCAGTGTACCTGAATCATCATTGGCAAGTTTATTAATAGACAAATGACGACAGGAAAATTGTCTGTACCCAGGCAGGGAATCCATTTTAGATGCAGAATGATAATATAGCACTACAAAAGTTAAAAAACCTTCCACCTGGTGGATGGTATATCTCATTTTTTGGTAGTTTTGGCTACAGTCAGGCACCTGAATATGAATAAGAGGCAGAGATGACACTGGCTTAGTTTGTAGGAACTGGCTTAGTTTGAAAGAACTACGAGCCAAGAGCCACAATGCTATTTACAATTATAGAGGATGAAAGATCAATATCTACAAAAACAGTAATTAACTTTCATATCCACCAAATGTGCTGTGTTTTCAGGAAGAGAATGAAAATAAATGTATTTGTCCTTTTTCAAAGCTGAGATTTCAACTGAATGTTTTCAAAATTTGCAAATTTCTAGTTTACAGAAATCTCTCACTCATGGGATTGAGCCCTCTAGTGCAGTTATATTGGAGCAGCATTACTCAGAGTGGAAAAATGAGTGTGTAACACTAAATACACTTAAAAAGTGAATGTAGAACTTTATTATAAGAGTTCTCTCAAGACTTTTCCAAAAGAAGGTTTGTTTGATAGGAAGAAGTCTTTTAGATGCTTCGGAAACATGCATTGCTTTCAGTAACTTTCAGGACTCCATCCCAAACTGTTTCAGAAGCCAGGACTTCAGCAGACAATCTAACATAAGTGTCTAGCAATTAGTTCAGTGTTTCCACACTGGGTAGACATAGTTCTTTCGTATTTTATATTTTTGATCATACTGATGGGCTATGTTTCCAAGTAAGAGCAAGTCCAGTCCTTCAGCAGACACACTGACTGCCATTCCAGTTCCAGAACAGGGACTTCTGACACAAATAGTTTATGGTTTCCAAGAAAGCTTACTGCTTATGCTCCAAATATGTGGGAAATATGGAGTTGCAAAACTATGCTAGAAAAAACTAATTTCACCCCAAATACTTATATAACTCCTTCTCAGACTTCACTGGCAATAGCTGAAATAAATGTCAGGGCAAAATACTGATCCCAGTCTCTAGACAAAACGCAAAACACAGCCAAAGGGCTAGATCTGTGCTAGGAACAGCAATATTTGAAAAGAACGGTCTCGTGGTCTCAAAAAAAAATAATTAATCTTCATTCTAATCTGGTTTTCTTGCAATTGTTCTTCTTGGGCCTCTTCTCTCTTTGTCTCTCATATTTCTTTGACTGCCTTCCAATTTTTTATGTCTCCTATGCCGTCTTCTGCTCCTCCACTCATTCTCAAGTGGTTTTTACTATCCCCTTGTAACCCCAGCACAAACTTTCTATTTATTTCCACATCATCGCAAATTCTTTTTTGCATCCATCCTCTACAAAACCTGCCTTTGTAAGGATGGTTCTACTTCGAAACTAGAGTGGAGAGCAAGTCAGAGATTCTGTCTTTTCTCTCTGTTTTTGCCTTCTTATCTGCTCTTTTCTTCCTGTTGCTGTTTTGTTACTTCTTATAAACAGGCACACAAATATATACATAGAGAAAATATAGAAAGTAAGGTTTTGTAAATTTACAAAGAATCAAATTCTTCATTTACAACTCCTTTGTATTGGGGCCTGCAGCTAAGAATGATTTAATGAAAACTAACTTCCTGTAACTACCAGTTTCTACATCTACATCAGCTACAGCAGCAGAGTGGTTTGTATTTAATAAAAAAGTCTTCGATCCAAGTTGGCAAGGTTAATCATGTGTGCATTCACAACGGTGTTAATGGTGAGAAAGCTGTACACTTACCAGACAACAGTAATGATACTGTGAATTAATACAGGATCAGATATTGCTCCCTGGAAAGTTGAAAAAATGTTTGCTTCCTCCATTTACTGTTGTAACTTAATGTAAAGGACTGTTTTTAAGAATAGCGACAGTAAATGGGCTTGGATGTGATATCAAATTAGGTTTCCAGTTCAGTTCTAGGATTATTAAAATTTCTAAGCTGATTACATGAGAATACGTCTTTCTGTGTACCAGGTCCAAGAAGCAAGATTCTTACAGACTTTGCTTCAACTTGAACTACAAATGTGCAACAAACACATAGCAAAAATGTAAAATAAAAAAACTAATATGCTTTGCAATTCCATGCTCTTTGCACAGATTTGTTTGCTTAGAAAGCACCCAGGGGTTATTTTTCAGTTTGTTAGTACATCTAAGTCCCACCTTCCTAGACCTGAAGAAACCAAATTATATGCCAAGACCAGAGTTTTTAATTTTTTTTAATCTTTTAATTTCAGTTAAATGTTAGTCTCAGATGTTGCACTGCTCATGAGGCTTTGCCTGGGGTGTAGGGAAATGTTGGAAAGCTGCCAGGCAAGTCACTGCCAATTTCTAATGCCAGTTCTTATATCTAATGCTCCCACAATTTGCTTTCTAGGCTTAATAAGAGTCTTATCTCATTGGTCTCTGCTGAGTGGACTGAAATGTTAGAAATTTGTATCTGTTCATGTTACAGATCTCCCATCCTCCTGCCTGGATTTGCTGTCAATAATTGGGTCCTGAGTTTCTCTAATGTAAGCATCTCAATTTCGACTTTCCAAGCACGTTCCAGCAAGTTTTTAGGTACTCTATAACAAGGGTTGCCTGAAACTCTCTTTATTTTGCTTTTATAAAATGAGAAGATGTTTTGCAGAGTTGGTTCCATTCCAGTTATGCTTCTGCTGAAATGGTTTCACAGGCGCAGGAACTCTCCTCAGCAGCAGTCCCAGCCCCACAGCAGAGCAGCTGGCAACGCACGTACTCAAATGGTGATTGCTGACGTGCAAGCCTACTCTGTGGATATCATCACTGGTCTCCCACCTCCCTGACAAACACAACAGCCAGAATTCAGCACCTTCCCCTTTATGTCCCCTTCGGACTTTTTTCTGGGTTTTATATATATTTAGCTATTAATTTGGAGTGGGTAGAGGCAGTAAAGGAGAGCAACTGAATTTTATGGCCCACAGTCAGAGCACTCAATTGGGATGCAGGAGATCAGTGTTCAAGCTGTACGTATTAAAGTAGCTTTTCCCACACTGCGGATGGAAGAGCTCAGCATCTGTGCCAATAACTATAACGTACTTTCTAATTTATTTTGTAATGTCAAGAGTATATGGTGCATGTTATTTTTTCTTTTGCCAGTTTGGCTGGTAATTTCTTTTTCTTTTAGTTTACAGGTTTCAAAGACAGTTTTTTGCTTTTCATTTTAAAGTGTTGCCCATGCCTGAGTTGACATCAGACAACTTTTGCAGGCTACAGATGTTTAGAGATGCCAGCCACCTACTAAGCAAGGTTTGAGCAATACTAGGCCTTTTCCCAGGCCTTGCTGTTATGCCACTGTGACTGCTGTTGGCTCTACTTAAGACAGATGAGGTGGAGGGTTAACATTGCACATTTGTCCTAAATTTTAAACTAAATGAAAAGTATTAGGATTATCCATGAATTTAAAGCACCATGAAGAGTGAGTAAACTGAGAAACTCTTCAACATGCGTCATGTAATTCCTGACCATTTATTATTATTCTTTTAAACGTACCACTTTGCAATGTTTACTTACGAGAAACTGTTTTGGTAGCTTCACTGTTATCTAGCAAAAAAGGGGTTTTATTTCTCTTTACTTAAAAAATAAATAAATAAAGGTTACCAATTTACTTTATCATTCATTGTTTTTTATATTTGTCTTGTCTGTGATACCATATTACCCACTTCATTTTCCAATTACACAGTTCTGATCTCTTGTGATATTTAAGTAAGGAAAACATTCCATCCTTCTAATCTATGAATATCTGCTACTAAAAGAAATTTCACTTTTCCCTGTTGTATGAAAGGCACATACTGTACAAATTAAAGAGCTTTCTATGAAGAAATCTAATTATAAAAACACAAGGCCTGATTCAAAGCCTATTTTAGTTCCATGGAAAGACTTCTGTTGACTTCTTTGGGCTCAAGTCCATATTCAGCAATAGTTAAATTGAATAAGAAAAGAGCTTATTTCCAGTTAACAAACAATTAATGGGCGTGTTGAATGCAAAAATATATTTCCATTATCTCTACATCTTTCATTAAAGCATACAAACTGACTGCTTCTGGAAATGCAGTATTGTACCAGAGCAAAAGGTTCATATGAGAATCAAATACTCCTTGTATGTGGGACTCTTTTAATGTATCTGTGCAATATATCTGAACAGCAGTATGGATTTTTACAGAAAACACACGGAATGAGGAAAGTATTTTCTACTGTGAACATCACGTGATGGAGATGTGAAACCTGCTTTCTGAAATGTGAGCATTCTTCAAATTAACTAGTTTAAAATTCCTCATTCAATTACTTTCTATGTCCAGATTTCTACTGTAGTTCCCAGTCAAATAGCCACAGGCTAATCTGTGTTATTAGTGGGCATTTCTACAGCCTTGAAAACCTGTATCCATCAGGAGGCCTGAACACAGAAATTAGAGTAGACCTTTTTTTTTTCCTTTTTGCCCTAACAGTGGGACAGCGGAAGCAGTGGGATTTGCTCCTTTTTTTGCATTGCCTGTTTTCTGAAAGATGCAGCGAGGAAGCCATTAGTAAGTGGAGCTGGCAGAGGAAGGACTTTCTTTGGTCAGTAATGCAGGCTACATCGAGATCCAGTCTCTGTGCCTGAGACAGCTTGCTGTGCAAAACAAAAATCTCTGTGTGTAAATTCCCCCTTCACACACTTTCTTTCTCCACTGTATGAATTCAACCTGGCTGGGAAACTGCCAGAACTACCAGCTGAGTAACTCAATCAAGGGGAGTTTGCTTTGAGGCAAGGAATGGGGTCTGTGGCTCCAGCCTATCTTAGCTGCAGGAGCTGGAAACAGACCACAAATACTGCTGAGCTTCTGCTGGTTTCTCCTTCAGCAGAAAGAATTACATTTGCAGAATTTTGCCATTGACATGAATGGGATGAGAACTACATTTCCAACCATTTTTAACAGAGAAAAGCAGTTGAATAATCACTACAGCAACTAAAGACTGCTGAGGTGAAGCCAGCTATGAAACATGCGTGTATATTTTGAATGCCAGCCAGCACAATTTTAAGGAACTTTCTTAACCTACGTGGCCTATCGATAAAACAGTGACTTTGCTTTGGGTATGTGTCCTGAATGCAAGCAGAGCACATGCCATTTGAAAGTGGAGATGACCTTGAAAGAGACAACTAGGTCTAAATTTCTGCTAAATTCAGTGTAATTTCAGAGCAGAACTTTGCATCTTGGGCTCATTCTTTCTTAGCACCCATATTAATGTTTATTTATCAATGCATACATTTAACACAGCTGTCTAAAACTGCCTTTCCACAACTTCAGCTAAGGAAAGCCATTCAAGTGTTTTCTGGACATTGTTAACTTCCCATTCACATCAAAGCTAGGACTCCAGAAAGCAAAATTCTTTCTAAAGGCAGTTTGTATCATAGCACATTCTCAGCAGTAAAATATTATGAAGTTGAATGGTTTATATTATGAATTGTGAATCCAGAACCCTTTGTGAAGTATGAGTGACAGAAAAAAAATTTCCTATGCCATTATTGAAACCTCATAATGATAGGCACAAGCGTAACAGGTCTTGACTGAAGTTTCTGGAAATTACATCCATACACATAGTAATATAAATGTCTTAAACATTGATTACAGATGTGCACGAAATTCACTGTAACTCATTAGACTACTCAATTTATAAAAAATGTTTAAAAGATAAGAAAGTTGAAGTGTAATAGAACTAATCACTAAATATGCAATACTTGGGGGTATTTTTTAGTATTCAGTCAATTCAGAACAGTTCTATTGACTCATTCTACAGGATGAGGGAAGTGATCGTCCCCCTGTACTTGGCACTGGTGAGGCTACACCTCAAATACTGTGTTCAGTTTTGGGCCCCTCACTACAAGAAAGACACTAATGTACTGGAGCGTGTCCAGAGAAGGGCAACGAAGCTGGTGAGGGGTCCAGAGCACAAGTCTTATGAGGAGCAGCTGAAAGAACTGGGGTTGTTTAGCCTGGAGGAAAGGAGGCTGACGGGAGACCTTAGCACTCTCTACAGCTACCTGAAAGGAGGCTGTAGTGAGATGGGGCTTAGTCTCCTCTCCCAAGTAACAAGAGATAGGACAAGAGGAAATGGCCTCAAGTTGTGCCAGGGGAGGTTTAGGTTGGATACTAGGGAAAATTTAAAGGGTTGTCAAGCATTGGAACAAGCTGCCCAGGGAAGTGGTTGAGTCGCCATCCCTGGAGGTATTTAAAAGATGTGTAGATGAGGGACATGGTTTAGTGGTGGACTTGGCAGTGTTAGGTTTACAGTTGGACTCGATCTTAAAGGTCATTTCCAACCTAAATGATTCTATGATTTATTTATACATGGAAAACTACTTCCTCTATCACCTAGCTTTCTTATATCTTTTATTTGTCAGGACTCCACCTCACAACTTCAGCTTTCCTCATTAGGAACAACTATGCTAAAGCAGAAAAGGTATTCTAGATGTAATAACTCCCTTTCAAGGTTCCAAGGCAAGGACCAAGCACAATTCAAAGTCTTCTCTGCTTTTCCATGCTTTTCTATTGTATCAAAGGCTAATCATCCTCATTCACTCCTGTATTATCAAAGCAATCAGTCAGCTTGATGAAAGTAACAGAAGTCTTAAAAAATACATAGAGGGTTTGTTTTTTTTTTTAAAAATATATAAATATTTCCTGCACGTGGTCAGGAAGAACTGTATAGAAATGGTGTAAACAAGAGACAATGAAGTAGAGATACCACTGGTATCTCTGATACAATATGTCGGTATAATTTTCCACAAAAACAATATGCTGAGGATCAAAACTGAAAATAGAAAATTAATTTACATAACCTTTTGTTCAGTCCAAATAAATCTGGAGATGTTAAGATCTATATCCATGTCATCCATGGAGATGACATTCTCTGCTCACAAAAGGTAAAATAAAATAACATGAACAAAAGTATACATGTAGTGAAGAGCACTATGAATAACATTATCTCACACAGAAATTCACAAGGGGGTTGCTTTCTCTTTTAATCCAGGATTCAGTTATAGCACATTCCCAAATTCAGTGTTCTTTTCAAGCCTTTAGATGTGACATTTTTTTTCTGATTCTTCTTTTTTGAACACAAGTCAGCATTTTAGTCTTCATTTTTCTGTGGCTTGCTTCCTATGATTTTAACATTTCATTTCTCATCATTGTTGTGGCATAAACGTTGTATTATACTGTAAAACAATGGACAGTAGTAATTCATGCACAGCTGCATTATTAAACAAACGCGATTTCTGTATGTTATGGATTGCTCAAAGAAGTCCAAAACTTCTGCGTTACAAAAATCCACTGCATCTAAGCAATTTAAGAATTGACTATTTAGGATTATCTTTTTCTAAAAAAAATGAGAACATATTAATGTGATAGAAAAACTTGCCTGCTCGAAAATACCAATTTACAATAACGGAGATAAAGAGATTAATTGGCTGTAGCGGTTACTAAAAGCCAGTGAACAGAAGGTCAGATCTCTCAAAGAAGGAAGGAGGAAAATGTAAGCAATCAGTGTTAAATTAATCAGTTAGGCCATAACGACTGACTGATATTTCCAGCCTAAATGTTCCTGGATAAAAAATCAAGATGCAGACGAGGAAATTCCTTTCCTTTCTGTTGCTGTCTGTTAGTGGGTGACTGGTTCAACTGCCTGATGAAAACTTTAAAAAAGTCAGGTGGAGTATTTCTTCTGATCTTTCTGGACTTAAGATCAGAACTTCACTATGCAGAGAGACTGAACTCTTCTCTCACTTTTGCCATTCCCTCAAATCTATCTAATTTTTGATAAAAATCCACACTACTTCTGTAGGATGCAGCTAAATAACCTTCAAAAGCATCACATTCATTTGTTGCTGACAGATATTTTAAAAAAGAAGAGATGAAGACCACATCAAAAGCTTGCATACAGTCAGAGCACATCAAGCAGAAAAAAACCACTGAAAACACAGAACTACAAGCTGAGACACAGGAGTGAAACTGGGCAATGTTGCACACTAACTAGTTCAGTTTAAGAACAGAGGCAGGCAGAAAACAGGAGTGACAAATATTCAGTACTAGATGAAAATAATGCCTTCCAATTTTAAGAAACACCCACTTTGTAGCACAAATAGATAATCTGATTCAAACACATTTTCACTGGTCACTGAATTTATCTCTAAAAACTGTACAATTTATTTCTTCTCTGTTAAAACTGTTTTTAATGCCTATTTTCTTTATGACATTGCATACATTTTCTTTCAATGACTCTCTGTTTCTCCATTCCTTATTTGAACTGAGACACGGACTTAAGCTTTAGGTCTCCTACAGCAACTTCCCTAGGTGTCCTAGAGAATCCAGTCACTAGGAAAATGAATTCTACTTGAGACTTGAAGGTCCTTGTAGACATCTGACAAGCCTAAGTTCCATTGTTTTCAAAAGCCAGAGGAAGTCAATAAGAAAGGGCAACTCTTACAAAGAGCAATGCAGCTGTCATGTGCAGGCATGAATAGTGTATTATGTGTGCGCCTCTCATTTTACATGGATGAAACATTATTCTTGACCTTGACTCCACTTAGTGCGCTGGAGGTTGAACCAGTCTTGTGTGTATTCCGAGGAATGACCCACCATTGTGTTGTGGAAACAGAGTGGGAGGGAAAGAAGCTAATCCAAGCATCCTCTCTGATTTTCCCTTATGATCCATCTCTGAGGAGTTGCTGTCTGAATTCCTTGGACCTGGAGTTGTTCCACAGCAATCAGACAGTGTGTCTCCTGAGACATGAGATTTTGCTGAGCTTTGTTAGCTCTTTTTATACTTTTATGTTCAATTAAATGGGAAAAAAGGCTTAAGGGCTGTATTGCATGCTCACATCCTTTTTAAGCAGACAAAACCACATGGACCTCTGTGCCCATTTGCCAGCGTAATCCTTTTCTTTTCTTCAGTTTTTTGGTTTTTAAGATGTTTTAAAAGTCTATATGAAAATAACTAACAGTTAAGTTCAGCACTATTGAACATTGGAAAGCTCATTTTATCTGACTTTCTTTTAACTGACCTTTTTATTTGTTTCAAACACTGTGATGGAATCAACAAAACATACACCAGAATCCGTATATCAAATGTATTCGAGTCACACGCCAGCTGAGCAGTACATTCAAACAGCAGATCATTCAAATTCTTTATTCTGTTATTTCCTGTTTGACAATATGTGTGTAATGCTGCTCAGATACAACCAAAACCAGGCAATGCCAAATCTAGAAACATTTAGTGTGAAGAGATTTAAAACCAGGGGAGCTCTAGCTACAGCAGAAGAAAGTTGAAATGTTAGCAGTATTGATTCATGCAAACTCCAGAGGTCAGTTCCCCTCCTTATGTTTTAAAAGATGTCTCTTTAAATTTTGATGAAACTGCAAGTTTATGGAGTTACTGGCTGTCTACAAAGGCTTCATCTTCAATATGATTTGATATACCTACCAAAGCTTAAAGGTCTAGAAGCGAGCTATGCGAAAAAAAATGAGCTCTCCAGATACTAGACTTATAACACTGCACTTTTCCAAGTATTGGCACACTGTTTATGACAGACTTCTATAAACCCCTTATTCTGTCTGATTCAGCAAAATAAACCAGCTTGCTGTGGAAGGGGAGAAGCTGGTTAGTGGAATATTGCACAAGAGTACCGAAGTAGGAATACAGTGTCTATGTGCATTCTTTGCAATTCTGCTAAGAAAAATGCGTTATAACTAACTGAACCTGTGAAACAAGCTTTAAATAAAATACTCATCTCTGTCAGAACTTGACTAAACAGCATTTGTAACAGAAGTGTAGCATTGCTATAGTTACTGCTTGTTATGCTTTCTATGCTTCAGCCTAAACTTTTAGCTATGGGATGCTCTTCTGAATCATGTATTAACTGACTGTGTGTATTGAGGAAAAGAGAATACTTTCCAAATCACATATATTGCAGCAAGTTCTTGGAGATGCTGTAACTTAAAATTCTGGTAACAGTTAACAATCCCAAGTTTGTAAATTCTGATGATGCAAGGCAGCTTCGTTGTAAGCCAGAAAATTAATCTGCCTGTTTTACACATAATATTTTACACAATATACAATTACAATATAATAACTACAAAAACATTTGCAAATAATAATAAAAAGCAAGTAAGTCAGCTGTAGATTCACTGCAAATCAAAATATTTTACAGTCTCATTTCAAATTTCTGTAAAGAAACAATGATGTGATTTTTTACTGCCTTTGGTCACTTAAAAAATCAAACATGGGCTTTGCAAGAAAGTTCAAGACTAACAATTAATAATGAAACAATTTAACATTCAAAAAAAGAACCTTTGTAAGATTTCTGAAAAACTTCAATACAAATAAGATCCTTGGTAAATACAAACAGAACTATTCCTTTGGTTCTCACTTGCAATATTATTTAAAAAAAATGAACACAGAAGAATTCATATTCTCTCTGCCATGGCACCGAGGCACTGCCAGCCCTGCCTGCCTCTGCCCAACTCCTGGAGGTCCCCCACCTCACCCAAGGCCCAGGACCCCATTTCAGCTTCCTAGGGCTGTCAGCTCCTGCCCCAGTAACGCCGCAGCAGGGCCAGTCTCTAGCTCCCCACAGTGCTGCCCTGCCTGGCCATGGTCTCTGCCTAGCCAGGTACACCAGTGGGCCCACATCCCAGCCTGGCCTCGGCCTGACCCTCATCCCAGGGAAGTGATTGATGGCTGAGGCTGCCCCAGTGCTCCCAGCTGCCCTGCTTCTGACTGGGGTGGTGGGATGTGCCCTGGCTGCCAGGCCCTGCTCTGCTCCCACAGCAGAGCCCGCATCACCCTTGCCCCCAAGAGAGGTCCTGGCCCATGTGATCCCTGGTCACTCTCCTCATTTGGCAAAAATACATGTAAATATTTACTTTTTATCAGATTTAAATTTTTGCTTATGTTTTATTTTGTCTATGAGATTTTAAGTTAAACTATCAAGAATCTGTAAAATATGTATCTGTGCAGTGTACAGCCACTGGTCTTAACATCAGTGGACATGTTCAGTGGGGGAGCTTTTTGCAGCAATACTTTGAGTGTTACAGTGTCCCATCTTCTCTGACATTATGATACACTGAAAGTGGTTTTATAATGACAATACTGAGGGACAGTGGAACTGTAAGAAACTATTTCAGGGCCTTAGCACAAGGACATGCATTTTGTGTCTTGACACCTCTTCCTTGTCTGATCACTTTTGCTAAGTTTTACCTCACCTACCCAAAAATTATATGTAAGCAGGTCCTCACAGCAGAAATTCTTGTTACAGCAAGATAAAAAAACACGACGTGCTTAAAAAAGAGCAGTATAATTAATTATTTTGGTGAGATGCGGAATTAAATACTAGGATATCAGTGCCAACTTGCCTCGGCGCCCATTCATGCTGTGGCCATGCCATGTTATAAATCACACCTTTGGTATCGCAACAGGTCCAGGCACACTGCAACACACTCCTCTGAAGCTAGAACACAGCCAATCATAATGAGTGGCATGCTCAGGAAACACGTACTATAAACATAAAAATGCCACATCTGGGAGACTGGAAGACTTTTACTATTGAAACCTAAAGATTTGCCTATTCCTTCTCAAATGTTGCATGTCTGTTTTCTTTCCCTACTTTTATTGCTTTAATGTAAATTGTGCTTTGCTTTCCAGCAAAGAGTGATTTTCTTGGTAGAGGACAGATATTGCTGTAGCTTTCTATCCAGAAAGCCAAGTTCTTCATCCTCTTTGGCTGCAGATCTTTCCTACAGGGGAGGATGAAGCACAGTCTTGGAGCCCAAGAACAATCCTGCTTTTTTGGTACCATTTACAGTCTCTCTGTTTCCTTCATTTACCATCTTTGCTTACATATTGCTTTAAACTACTACCCTGTGAAACCATTAAAAAAGAAACTGTCCCTCAATACACAACATCTAAGCCTCTAAGTGCAAATGTTTGCATGGTAAGTAGAAACAATGACTTGATTAATGTGTGACAGTAGGTTGGCCGTGATTTTATTTTATTTTATTTTATTTTCATAAACAGATGACACATAGACAAGCCAGTTTCCACACAAGTATATTATCATCTCACCTTACTGCATCTATTGTCAGAGAGAACGGGAGAAGAAGCAGAATGGAGTCACGCTTGGAAGTTTATAATGTCAGTTCTTAGAAACCGAAATGCTGGTATCTGAACAATCCTTCACCTCTGCCAGAGTCTCCTGGTTCACCTTGCACCACCGACAGCAATCAAACTTTGCCCTTACTTAAGTTGTTATGTTTTCCTACTCTTGTGACATACCATGCAGAGCTGATTCTAGCAGCCAGCTAAAGCTGATCCTGGCATTGTCAGGGAGCAGGAGACACAGGAAAGCCAAGTCAGTCAGAAACTTCCTGCAGTCATAGAATCACAGAATCATAGAATAGTTTGGGTTGGAAGGAACCTTTAAAGGTCATCTAGTCCAACATCCCTGCAATGAGCAGGGACATCTCCAAATAGATCAGGTTGCTCAAAGCCCCATCCAACCTGACCTTGAATGGTTGCATGGAGGGAGCATCTACCACCACTCTGGACAACCTGTTTCAGTGTTTCACCACCCTCACTGTAAAAATTTTTTTCCTTATATCTAGTTGAATCTACCCTATTTTAGTTTAAAACCATTACTCCTTCTCCTATCACTGTGGGCCCTACTAAAAAGTTTGTCTTTCTTGCAGGCCCCCTTTTAAGTATTAAAAAGCTGCAATAAGGTCTCCCCAGAGACTTCTCTTCTCCAGGCTGAACAACCCCAACCCTCACAGCCTGTCTTCATAGGAGAGGTGATCATCTTCATGGCCCTCCTCTTGACCTGCTAAAACAGGTCTATGTGTTTCACGTGCTGACTCCAGAACTGGACATAGTACTCCAGGTGGGGTCTCACCAGGGCGGAGTAGAGGGGCAGAATCACCTCCTTCGACCTGCAGGCCATGTTTCTTTTTATGCAGCCCAGGATACAGTTGGCTTTCTGGACTACAGGGACATGTTGCCAACTCATGTCCAGCTTTTCATTCACCAGTATCCCCAAGTCCTTCGCTGCAGGGCTACTCTCAATCCATTCATCCCTAGTCTGTATTGATAATGAGGACTGCCCCAAGCCACATGCTGGACCTTGCACTTGGCCTGGTTGAACTTCATAAGGTTCACAAAGGCCCATACCTCAAGCTTGTCAAGGTCCCTCTGGATGGCTTCTCTTCCCTCAAGCAAATCAACACCACCACTCAGCTTAGTGTCATCTGCAGACTTGCTGTGGGTGCACTCGATCCCACTGTCTATGTCACCAATGAAGATATTAAAAAGTACTAGTCCCAATATGGACCCCTGAGGGACACCACTCGTCACTGATCTCCATCTGGACATTGAGCCATTGATCATCCATCAAATCCCTATCTCTCCAGTTTCAGCCTGGCAAGAAGTATGTTTGCATGCACTGAGCACAAGCACTCACAGAAACAGGATAATACAGCATGTTAATTTCTGCTGTAACTTTGCTTTCCTAACATCCCAGAGCAACTGACAGCACTGGGGACTATTGAAAAACGTATCTCTGTCTTGTGCCTCTGGCTGAAACTTCCATCACCATCAATTAAATGCCAGTCTGATTCCTTTTTCTTTAAATAGTCCTCCATTCATTTTCTGCAATTAAAATAAGAACTTCCATGCTAGATAATATTCTCAGTAGCATATGCCTTAGCCCTGACTAACTCTACAGATATCAGCAGATTTACTCCAGTTTTGCAATATGCATCAATCAAAACTCTTTAAACCTGGCTATTATTTCCTCCTTCATGACACAACTGTAGGTCGGTCAATGCTACTTTCTGGTTCTAGTGGGAGTATGGTTATTTGGGAGTGAAAACTCTGTTAAACTCAGGAGCCATATTTAGTTCTAACTGAGCTTTTTTTATCCATAGATCAGAAACAGTTGGGGAAAAAAGTCACTATCGTTATCCCTATTATTGAAGTATGGAAGCTAATATGTTTGGTAGTAAAGGGACTTTTCCAGCATCACAGAGCTGGCAGCAAAGCCAATTGGATCTCCTGAGTCACAGTCTCATGCTTTGATTATTTAGCCTTTTGGCTGCCCCAGGGGGGTTCCCCAGTTTCTCCAGGGGATTTCCCAGACAGAAATAATAGCGCTGAACAAATGACCTGCAAATCAGCGCACATCCAGCATGACCACATCATGCTTGTGACAAAAATTCTTGTAATATTTACTCGCTGGGCACAGTGGATGTGGCAAACTTCCAGTCATTTCACAGCTATTTCTACTCCTACTGCTTCTGCAAGTAGCTGCAAGACATCTACTAACGCTAAGCAGGTGCCAAAAGTTCTCTTTCTCCACTCAGACAAAATTTCTGAGATGTAAAAAAAAAAAGAAAAGGAAGACAAAATACAGCTATTTTGACGTTATGGTAGCCTTAAATTCATGGTGTGTGTTTCAACTCAGTTTTACTTCTTCCTTTTGTCACGAGAGCATGACTTTGACCAAACCGTGTAACTATGTTTCCCAGGTACACTCTGTCTCCAGAAATATGTGAACTAGAGAATCATAAAGTTGTGTTAAAAATATATATACTCTCTTTCATATCTCCACAATATGTATGGTTGAGGGGACCATGGAAAAATGTAGCTTCCCTTAATCAAGTGTTAGATGACAGCATATTCAACAAACTCAGAACTAGAAATAATGCAAAATTCTTTCCAAAAGGAGTAAATACTGGATCATTGTGTGCTGATAAACAAAAGTTCTCTGAGAACACGTTTGGATCAGATCGGACACAATAAGTGGATTACATAATATAGCCAGATCCTACCTCAATAAATCTGTTGCTATCAGTATTTTATAAACTTTCTATTATTTGGAGGAAGAGAAGAGGTCTCCAGAAGTACCAAAGAGGAAAGATTATCCTTATTATTTATGACATTTAGGTTCCCACACCCCTTGAGATGTAAAACAACTCCATCTTTGGGTAAAAGGTCATTTATAAGGGCAGTTTGTTTAAACATTAATTTTTGAAGGTGTTCAGATGAAGATTTACTGTTGCTTACTTGATGGTGTGAATAATTCATTCTTTTCAAGACAGGCATATACTCATTTCAGAGAGGAAATGCCTCCAAAACCACATTTATTGACCTGGGGACCAGCATGCATCAAGAAACATCAGATCTGTAACTCACAGTAGGGAATAAGACGAGCTTCAAGGAACATGTTGAAATGAAAAAAAAAAAACAAACCAGTTTTGCCCTTTACCGGTCACAACAAAACAAATCTTGTTTCTGGAACAATAAAAAAGATCTATTTCACATTCATTAGTGCCAAAACTCAAAATGACATTCTGGCTGCAAGGGTAAGCAAATGATGTACCAAGAACAACTGGAAATAAACAGCTGCATCCTGTCCTACCCAGTGACTGGAGCTCTCCTGCACAGGGGCTTGTTAAGAGGCCCAGCAGTGCACCCTGCCCTTGCAGAAATGTAGCCAACTGGTTTGGGCCAGATCCACATAACTCCTTGTGGTATTTGGCTGCAAGCTCTGAAGGGCTGCACAATGCTCCATTCTTAATCTTGCAAGTGGAGCACTATGTAGCCCTCTTTTGCATCACTCCCTGAGGCACCCGCCTGTGACTGCTCACACTAGTTAGACGTGATGCTGTAAGGTATTCTTTCTACCAGCTTTTACAAAAACTCTTCAGACTTTGCTGTAGAATGGGTCGGTCTCTGATTTACAGTGAAAATTCAATGAAAAGAAAAATTGAAAAGAAAAATTTTTGGACTAAATGAAATGAAGCGAGTGATTGTGGGGTACCAGTGATAGATGACGGTAGATTGCAGATTCATGTTTCCCTGAAGTCAAAGGATCCAGAAAATACAAGAAAGGAAAAAAAGTCCCCTCTGATGTAAAAGGCACCCCATTGGTAACAAAAAGCACATTAGATTCACTTTCATATTATAAGGGTGAGATAACATGGTTGACACCAGAGATCTATTTTCCACTGTCTTGTTCATGCTGCAGACCTGGGGCTGGCACCTGGTGTGCACATTCACATGCAGCAGCAAGTACACCAAAGAACTTCTGACTTATTCACAGTGCTACCTTTTGCCATCCTGAATGCAGAGCATTCTGTAACAAGACAATATGTAGATTAAAACTGGATGTAGGTGTTTATTTTCTTATATTTTGGAGAAAATAGGGAAGGTGGGAAATTTTCAATGTAATTCTCCAACTGGTGCCCTCAGCCTCATTTTCATATCTTCTCTCTTTTCTTTTCCCAGACACATTATTGGAAAACCACCCATCAGCCTCAAATTCATGGCAAGCTACAAATCCAGTGCACTTCTCTAAAGCAAAGCAATCTTTCAGCTTGTAAATTCAGTCACCATTCTTCTGTGAAGCAGCCAGAAGGATCAACAATGCCAATAAATCGTAACAGACAAGTCATAAAAATCCTTTATGCATTTAACAACCAATACACTGAATGTATTAAAAGTAGGTGATTTTATTAGTGCTAGATACAAGCATCAAAATACAAACTTAATATCAACTATAACAAATGAAAGTATTTCTGTAGAGGCAGTCAGGACACCACAATGACCATACAATAATTACTGAAGGCTTGTCAGCTAAAGAGTAATATTTTTCAGTCACACACTAAGTAACTGAACGCCTCCAAAAGTGTTATAATAGACTTTGTACCTGTAGCATGACTGAAACTCAGGAGAGAAGTGGAGAAACTCTAGTCCTATAAACTTTTAAGCATTAGAATAGTCCCATACATTTTTATGGCAATATTCATACAAGTAATATTACCGCTTATTAATACTTGCAAGGTAAAAGTTAAAAATTTGCAAGGTATAGAGTAAAAGCATTTCTGCTCTGGCAGTGGTTAACTAGTATGAAATGGGATGACTGTATGAAGCCAACCAGAAACAAGTATTTATACACAATACTTGAGAATCTTGATACTTAAGAATAACAAACCCAAGTACTTTGATTGTCAGGGCTGAAGATAGGCCCTCCCCAGAAACATGAACACAAAGCCAAAGTACTCCTTTTAGTCAGGATTACAAGAGCATTTAAAATAATTAAATCTTTTTTAAAAGGATATAAAATATTATTGATGTTATGGAAATTTAATGCATTTATTAATAAACAGTAAGAATACATACACTCACTTACCTCAGTCCATACCACCTATCTTCACTTGCTGGCCTTTTCTTTTGAACTTAAAAATCCATCTTCCTCTAAGAATACGTCTTCAGTCATGTTTACGCCTTCACTCCCATTATATATTTATTAGTCATTTTTATTTCAGTATATCTGTGAACAAACCAACAACAGAGACTCATTGTGGTGCGCACTGCACAGACACAGGCCAACACAAAGGCCTGCCCTTATGAGCTTGTATACAAAATAAGAAATGAGCCATGCATGTCAATAGCACAAATGCCCTTATGCACTAATGTAGAGACAACCATAAGAGGGACATATTTTACAAAGCAATCAGGAGGGAACATGCCAAGTTAATATCTCAGAACATATGTGAGCTGATGTAGTTTCAAAATAGCTGTAATATTTTCCATCGTATTTGTCAAAAAATGTTCTTATGATTGTACCTAGGGCTTGAACACAAGTAAGTGGATCAGCTTTCACACACTGCCAGATAACTACAAGATCAGTTCAGCTCTTACCCTAAAAGCAGCAAAGGCTGTTCCAATATCAATAATATTTTCCTGTTTTAATAGTCATTACATTTGCTCATACATGCTTTGATTTTACCTTTCATGAATCTGGTACAATAAGCTCTACATTTATAAGAAAATGAATAGCCAAGGGAAAAGGTTATTTCCTTTGGCTCAGGCCTCACTCTTGCTGGGCTGGGCAGAACTATTCTTGACCCAGTTTTATAGGTTTCACAGTTGGCTGACCCGTTCATTGTCAGCTGATACGGATGTTAGATCAAAATTGTCCTAGCAACCAAGAAAGCACACAAAGATCTGAAGGAACTCCAGCATTTAAACATTTAATTTGAGATCTCCCATTCAGTGCGAGTTAGGCAAGGGCAGCTGAGAACTGGAGTCAGTAACAAGCTGCTTTGTTAAAAAGGCCACTAACTCAGCTGGCTAAAGCAGGATTCACAGCATGTTGTAAATGATTGCCTAATTAATAAACAGTCTAAAGAGCATATGTCCTATCCAGAGATCGTGTATTGTCTCCTCAAAACTGAAGGAGACACAACGGACGGGGCTATCTTGAAGTGCATGCACATGGAGACAAGGGTCCTCTCCTTCCAGCAGCAAATGATAGGGTTTGTGCAGATTCAGAAAGGTCACCAGTGTCCAAGAACAGCCATGGTAACCCTGATGCCTCCTGAGAATCCACATTTTCAGTGCGCTGTTAATTACTTGTCCTTCCCCTCCTTGTGTTTTAACTCTAAGTAACAAGAGAAGCCAATGATGTCACACTTAGGAAAGTACCTCAAGTCGGGGTTCAAGGGGAAGTGCTGCTGTAAATCATTTTAGGAATCGTTTTAATAGGAAACATGTAGTAATGTGGTAAGTTCAGCAATACAATATAATCTCCGCTCCCACTCACCGCCTCACCCCACCCCCACCCCCAAAATGGCTTGGAATTACTATGTTAGTTTTAACCTGAAAATCAGGGTAACAGAAGAAAATGGAAACTTCAGCTTATTTAAATATATTTGCCAAGTACAAAAATATTGAGAAAAAGAGATTTAAGGAATAATATCTTGCACTGGGAAAACAGTCTTTACTATGTCTATGACTATTACTATGTCAACAGTTTATAGGTGTTACTTTTGTAATTCTTTTAACAAACTTCTAAATTGCATTGTACTACCTGAGCTACTTTTATTAGCCAGATCTTATTCATTCTTTAATTGATTAAATGCCTTTTTTTGTCCTTCTTCCTGTTTTACATGGCCTGGAATATCATCTTGCTCATCCATCAAAGCTGCTTAGACAGGAGCAAAAAGGTCAATTTTTTAGCAATCCATTTGGCATTCTATGGACAAATTACAGCTTTCCCATACTTAGGGTATGTGTGACGCTATATACAGATTGGTACTCTTAAGAGATTTAGAGGAAAGCTTACATGTAAAAATCCTCATAAAATGGACTTTTACTGACAAGTTGTATTTACCTTTACCAAAGTATTCCTGCTGTTCCCTATATATAGAATGAGAAATTCCAAACCTGCCAGAGGAAGTTTAACTACAACAGGTCCTAAAGAGTCAGATTTTAAGTGGCATTCACAGCCCTCAGTTTCTTTTTGCAAAGTCTCTCAGTGCACTCTATAAGACCAGCAATTTTCTTTATTTGTCTTACAAGATTGCACACCAGAATCACACACCAGTCAAGGTGCTACCATGTCATATGTTGCCCCAACACAGAGTAAACAGATGATTCCTATCCCCGCTCTTCCTATGGACTAAGAATAATACAGAATAGTATGACAAGCAGTCTCTGATGTATATAGGTCATCTGTCCACTAATACCAATGACATTATGAACTTAAATCCATAAAAAGAAAATTCTGCTTTCATATAGAGCTTCTGAGTCAGCATTCGCCATGAAACCAACAGTTTTCAGTAAACAGTTTTCATTTTGCCAGTGATAAATTGGATCCATTCACTCTGCATCTGTTGAGCCAAATACTCTGGAAAGGATATACTTTTTTACCTGAGAGGATCATTTGTTTATTGGCAATGGTGTGCTTGGCTAGTACACAATATACAAAAATAAATATTGTGTTCATATTGAGAAGACTGGAATCAAAACAGACAAATCTAGAAAGATGATATCCATTGGGAAGTCCAGAGATTATTTAAATTGTTTCATTCTTGGAGAAACTGAAGTTACATTTCATCATGGATGATGGACAGTACACTGTAACGGATGATACGATTTTAGCTGAATGTACTATAAACTCTGAATGTGGCAGAGAATCATTTTATTCCGTAACTTGAAATCCTGTTCTGACAATATTTAATCTATGTTTAAATTTAAACAGTTTTCTAGATTATAAAGCTTTGCATAGTGCACGTTAAGATTAATCACATTCCAGTATTCCAAACAATTGTTTAAGTAGACACCTACTTTAAGTCCCTACATGGTGACGTATTTTAAAGTATGTATTCTGCCATCCTATATTCCTAATATGTCTACTTCTAATAAGGACCTCAGAAGACCTATAAAATCAATGTTTAAATAATATTTTTCTGAAATAAAGCTGGGGTTTTGTTAGATTTCCTCTGGCAGTACGGACAGCTGTCTCAGACTTTTCACGATTCTGAAGCAAGAGATTTTTCTTAAGTATTAAAGAGTTCAAGAGGGAATTGAGATTTCCTATGGAACATTTAGAAATGAGCATTCATAAAACAATGTCAAAGAAAGAAAAGTGGGAAAATCTATATGCTTTAATGTCTTCAACGTTCATCATAGTTTGTCATCAACTGACTACTCCTCCTAACTGAATAACATTATTTAATAATTTGGTAAAGTCATTCAAAACAGAATTAGAAGTTATTGACCCTAAGCCAAGATTACAAATATTGCAATAACCTTTTAGTTAAAACATTTGAAACCTCATCTCAGGATACAAACACAACTCCTGATACAGGTAAAGGAGTAAATACTATTTATAATGCCACAATTCTTAGTTTTGCAGAGTTGTCTTGAGGTGTCATCTGAGAAGCAGACACTTGTGTTTTGTGGCCAAGCCCAGGCCTTAAATTTCCCCTTAAATACAACAGGATCGCATGTCAAAGACTGCAGCAAGGCAGGGCTTGGTCTCTTCTCCCAAGTCACAGGTGACAGGACTAGAGGAAATGGCCTCAAGTTGCACCAGGGGAGGTTCAGATTGGAAATTACGAAAAATTTTTATACTGAAAGGGTTATCAAGCATTGGAATGGGCTGGCCAGGGAAGTGGTTGAGGCACCATCCCTGGATGTATTGAAAAGATGGGTTGACATAGAGCTTAGAGACATGGTTTAGTGATGGGTTTTTTTATATCAGTTAGGTTGATGGTTGGACTAGATGATCTTAAAGGTCCCTTCCAACCTAGAAAATTCTATGATTCTAAGGTAGGATGAGGTCAGAACCAAGCACAGAAGATGAGCAGCATATATATAGGGGATACTTATTTTTCCCTTTATCTCAGCACATCCAAATGGAGTCCTGTGGGGCCTGATACAGTACCACATACCCTCACTTCTTAAGAAGGAACACAGTCCTAATTTTAACATGATAGTAACATTTAAACAATGTTTTTCTGCCCTATTAGTATTCAGCAGTTACTCAATCTGTGCCCTTGGCCAGAACACTCCTTACTAAAGTGTAAGCTGTTTCAGGGCTTGCACAGCACAGTCTGTAATCAGTGTAGGTGACCAGCCTCATACAGTGTCGAATAGACCAATTATCAGTCTGTATCTTGCATCAGCAAATGAAAACTAAACTATTAGGGAGAGAGAATTTGCAGTGGTGGGCATCTTTTCAGAACAAAAAGAAGGTAGGAAGTGTGACTATGAAACAATTCACCTTTATTTAAGGTTCTTTTCCCTTCCTCATACTTTCAACCATTTTTGGGGAAAATAAGAAAACCAGTATCCCATTTTCTAGGATAACAGGTCTTGATACTTTCACTAGAGAGCCATTTCAAACTGCAGGTGCTATTAAATTGATCTATGCATGTTCTGCATTTGTGCTATTCCTCACATTCTGCTGCTTTTTCAGATTTGGGTAGATCACCAGCATTCAGGTCTGTATGTATTCTTCACCCAAGTGTGTAAGTACATCGAACAAGTAGAAAAAGACCACGAATAGTTAATATGAATATCCAGTGCCTCCAGTGGCATGAGAGGTGTCTTACAGTAATTTTCTGCACAAGATGTTTCTCCCTTTTTGAAAAGCGCCTGTTATGGGGAGAGATTGTGTTCTGTTGTCATAAACAAATTACTTTGGGCTTCCACTCCTGCTGAAAATAACAGATAGAGAAGAAACTGCAAGAGTAGGTGTGAATTGTGACATCAGTGAATAGCCAGAAGTACAGCAGTAACAAACAATGCAGGACCAATTAGACCTCTGATGTCAATGGTAATATTACCCCATGCTGAATGTGGTTAGAGGGAAAGCTTGGAATCAGAGTCAGCAAATTCTTACTGTCTCATTGTGAGGTTTAGAAGTAACGCAATTTTTAAGAACAATTTTAATCCGAGTATTCAATAATTCCTAATTAAAAACAACTGCAGTTCTATCCACTCTTTGGAGGGAGAGTGCATGTGCATTGCCAAACACATATGAGTACACAAGTTTGAAGAAACTTAAAGTGAACAGCTTGGCAACAGCCATATCAGACAACAAAGTTAGGACAAACATATAAATGAGCACCTCGGCCTTTCTCTTTACCAGCCAAACAGCACCAGCTCCATCATGGCTTACAGCTCAGATAGGAATAGCTCTATGTTAGTTATTAGGGAAAACAATGGTATTGTTTCTTTAATTCTTATGGATATAGCAGGCTGCTGGATCTTGAATTTCTTTGTCTACTTTTCTCTAAAGCAACAGCTGACTCATGGATCTCCCCACTGGCCTCCAGGGAATATCTGGCCCTTTTGCCTCTGTTTTATCTACTAGACTTTTGGTAACAGCATTCCAAGGTGTTCACGTATTCGTTGCTCTTTGACAACACAGGGGCCATGATGATGAAAGAACAAAAATACACTCATGATACACGCTAAGACAGTCATATTTCTAAAATTCAGCACTGTTCAAAAATTACTAGAAAATGGCTACTCTGACCATGCTTTTAAAACACAGCTAATATATTATATTAAAAAAGTGTATTCTCTCATCTTCAACTGTAGAATTTTTTATGCAGAAGTCACAGATTAAGACAGAAGCAAATATGGTAGTGACTGTTTATCGCTATATAAGATGCATCAATCACTGTCTCATCAATGATAGTTAAAAGCATTAAATTCTGTAGCTTGTAGGTATTTTGTTAAATAAAAATTTCTTTTTATATCAACAGTCTGGATTTTTCCCATTACTGCATCTTTTATAAGCTGAGACCCTTGCTTATTGTGTGTACTCCACATTAAATTCAACTTGAAAAAGGGCTGTGGCAGAAGAATAGGAAATGCTAAAAATACCACAAACATTTTATATGATATTGCTTAGTGAATGCACTTTTTTTAAAATAGCTCAAAAAAAAAAAAAACCTGTTCAGAAGTATGTAAGAATGGAATTTCAGTTGGAATGGCCATAGGAAAGTGAACTGTCATGATAAAATAAGGATTTTACTAGAAATATTCAGATTTTAGACTCTTTGTTATGTTCCAACTTCTTCCATTAGTGACAGCAGTCAAATCATAGTACACAAAATAAAGGATCAGTGAGAAACAAAAACTGATTTTCCATCTTCTGTAGAATTCATTTTCAAGTAAAGGATTTGAAGAAAAAAATGAAAGTAATATAATCCAGTTAAAGGATAAGGTTTTAATTAGGCAAACAGCATTACTTTATTTTTTTAAAGTTATATCCCTCTCTTTCATAATAAGAGTTCAGAGGAGGTTATGCTTTTCCATGACTAAATCAAATCCATCATAGGCTCATGCAAGGGAATATTTTTTCCCAGTAAATGACAAGTGTTTTCAGTCTCCAAAGACACTGCAAGGATTCTATGAAGTCCTGAGACTTTCACTAATAATTTAGTTCCTTGTGGATCAAAAAACCAATAAATTGTATTACTATGGAAATCCAGAATCCCATAATTAAAATGTGTTCCCTTTCATGCCTACAGGAATATAATTTATATAATATTTTGGACTGAAGTATAGGAATTTTTGTTAGTTGTAGCTAACCAGGTCTACAGGAACCACAAGAACTACCATTTCCATGCTGAGTAATACACTGAAGTTTTTTGTTTAAAGTAAGCTTTGCATGCAAAAGATTAAATTGTCATCTAAATTCCCATGTATCTCAGTAAAACCTGGATATAGTAATATTGTGCAAACTATGGACACAACTTTAATTTCCTTAATATCCAACAAATAAGGACATATACTTAATAAGCATGTTCTTAGTTATGGAAGTCAAGAACCATGAAATTTGGTTGCTCACGTTAAGGACAAAGAGACATAGTTCATGATTAGTGGACAGAGATAAAAATTTCAGACAAGATATGCATGAGTGAGAAAATGTTCAATTACTTATTTTTTCAGTCTATTAGTAGCCTACATAACAAACTAATGTTACTAGATAGATGACAATGTTACATATTAGATACTTGTGCATACTCACACAACCCCTTATTATCTACTCGGTATGAATATAGCCATATCTTGCAACAAGTCAGTTGTATAGCTGGCTTTATATCAGTATCAGCATTCTGATATTACAAACATGAAAATATTTTTATTGATATAAATGCATGAGTTTCCCTAGCAATTTATGCTCCTACTACCGCACTTTTGATAACTGATTTTTTAATAATATCTGTACTAATACAGTATATCTCATGTAAGTGATATACAGTATGCATTATTAGAAGCAGCAAATGAAACCAAGAGGAAGCAGGTTCAAGAGCAAAAAACATTTGGTTTATTTCTTTTTTTAGTCAACTTTTCAAATAGAAACTGTAGAGTTTCTTGCCACAGGATTTTGTGGATTCAACATTGCCTGTTGAATTTGAAAGGGAAAGAAACAACTCCTCAGACTATAGAAGTTCCTGTATCTATAACTGTTGGAGTCTGGAGTTATCTTCTAGGGATCATCACTACATAGTACAGGGGGAGATGAAATTGTTTCTATCAGATAAAATTCTTAAAATACATTAAGTCTTCTAGTAAATATTTATTAGCTTTTCCTGGTCTTTTGTTATCCTAAAGTGGTCCTTAAAACTTCTTGCTTTCCAGAACATAAGTCATCCACTCAGACACCTTTGTAAGGGCGTGGAGATAGTGCTACAAACAACTTTCACTGTTAGAACTGATTCTTCTTGTTCTGGAGGAGTTCTTTTGCTCTTATTTCTTTTGGATCTTCTTTAAATGTCTCTCATTCAGGATTTCTATCTCTTCAAGGAGCAGGTTAGCACTCTGGGTGCATCCAAGAGAGTGGGTGTTGGTGAACTGTTCCCCCATATAATTGTGCTGGCAATGAGGAATTTGGAGTGATGCACCTCAACTCTGTATTAAGTCATTATTGAAAACACTGTAGATCACATTAGTGATAGCATTGTTGCAGGTGAGATACTCAGAAAACTCCATTAGCTAGCATAGTTTCTCATGTTATGGTATCATGGTTTGGGCAGGTTGACAAGACTACAGATCCTCTCCCCTAGCTCTCATTCCAAAGAGAAGAAGAAGGGAGATAAAGAGATTTATGGGTTTAGGAAAAACTAACCTACTTTAATGAAATATAAATAATAAATAAAAAGGAAATAATTAAATAGATGCAATATATATAAATATACATACAAAGCTGCATCAAGCTCCCAGGGAGATGTCACTGACGTGCACTAGGAAAGTTCCAGACTGATCTCAAATAGGGACTGGATTCCAGAACACAGTGATGGGGATTGAAGGTAGACAAACTGACAGGGTCTTCCTCAGGCATCAGTCATCAAAGAAAGAGAGCTATTGAAGAAGCAGCCACCCAAAAAAAGCCACAGAAGAAGAACTACCATAACCCCTTTGATCCCTCAGCTTTTATACTAAGCATGGCAGATGGGATGGAATACCCTATTGGTCAGTTTGGGTCACCTGACCTGTCCACTCGTCGCCACAGGTGCAACCCCTCCACAGGGTAAACAACCAAGTCAACTGACCCTCGGTGCCACAGCAACAAGTATAAGCAAGAGCCTCTCTCACTAAACAGAAAGTTAGCTCTGCTTCACCCCAAACCAGGACATATGGTCATAAGGTCCCTCCGTGTGACTCGGATGTTGACCACCCTTGGTGTTGGCAGGAGTGACTCCAACACCTCCTTCTGCTTTTACATGGGCTTCCTCTTGCTTTCAGCTTGAAGTCCCTGAGCTTAGTGTCTCGAGCTACTCATAGCAGCAGCTGGTTTTCCCCATTAAGAACAGGCATCAGCCTTTCCATCAGCCTGTCCCTTACCAAACTAAATCCCACCCTTAACCCTAAAATAGAAGAGTATGAGACACAGAAAGAAACCTGGGTTAAGCCATATCATTTCAAGAGACAACAAATGAAAACAAGAGGCTGATATGAGAGTCAGAGAGTCACCAGCTGAAAAACAGGGAACTGGAGGGGGACAAAGGGCAGCTTCTTTGTGCCTGGTACCAAGTATGGTATCACACTGTACAGCAAACCAATGCAGAGCAAGAGGCTGAGGCATGAATAGACACCAAACAACCAAGAAAGATGGTGACTGGAAGCAGGTTGCTGCTGCTGTCCCCATTAGAATGACTCATTTGGCATGCAGGATGCTTCTGGGAAAAAGCTGAATAAACTGGTTTAATGGGCCACATGTAGCCCATTAGCCACAATTTGAATCCTACTGACACAAAGCATTTCCTCCCACATATATTAGCCCTCCGGAAAAAGCAGCAAGAATGCACCCAATAAAAATTAAAGGTGAGACTAAACATTAAACATGTATTATTAATTTCTATGGATTAAAGTATTCATTAGAAAAAGTATGTGATTTTTTTCAAGAAGAAAGGACAGTTATACTTTTCTAGATTTAAGGTCCTAATTAAACGTTAAGAACATAACTTACAGCTGGTTGGATCAACACTTCTTTTCTCATAGGCATAAAAATTATAGATCTTCCCAACACCAGCGCATATGACAGTCAATAGCAGACAAGTTGGGAACAGGCCATTCAAATGTCAGATTTTTTTCCACATCAAAGTATTGGGGCATTTTAATGTTTGAGAAACAAGAACCATACCTAAATGAGCCTAAACTGATTCCTAAAAAAAACCCAAGCAACAAAACCTAAGAATCAACTCTTATTTCTGCTTTCAGTCAATGCGAATGTTACCATCAGTTTAAAGGGGAGAAGAATTCAACCATTGGGAAAAAACATTAATTTAAAAAAACTTGGTTCATGATGTACATTTTAATTTCAACTGCAGAACTACCTCAGGTAAACATAGCTAAGTCTTCTGTTACATGCTTTCCAGCTAAGAACTCTTCATGTTTTTACAGTGATTAAAATTCTTGTGGCTTAGAGTAGTTGATATCACAAATCCAAACTCTTTCACCTTATTTTCCTAATTTCCTCATTCAAATTTTCTTTTTTTCACTAGCTGGCCTAAAGTTACATTTTATTGGAGCACATACTTCTTTGAATATTTAACACAAAACACATGTTCACTTTTTAGGCCCCTGAGAACTCTGAAATCAACTAGGAATTTTAACTGCAGTCCATTCACTTCGCTATGAAGTCTTCAAGTCAAAGGTTTCATATCAAAATGAAAGATTTTTATGAATGGATATTTTCTTCAACCTATGATGCTAGGACAGCTTGCATTATGGCATCTCACACTCCAGCACAGTTTTTGTTTTTCCTTTCATATTCTCAATATGTAAATTGCCTAGAAATTCACACGTCAACAGGCCTGACATCAGAAATCAAGATAAATTCTTGAATTTCTTTCACAATCGATTAATGGCACAACACAAAACCTCAAGAAGAGGAGGCTGAGGGGAGACCTCATTGCCCTCTACAACTACCTGAAAGGAGGTTGTAGAGAGGTGGGTGTTGGCCTCTTCTCCCAAAGCAATAATGACAGGACCAGAGGAAATGGTCTAAAGTTGCAGCAGGGGAGGATTATATTAGATATGAGGAAGAATTACTTTACTGAGAGAGTGGTCAGGCACTGGAACAGCCTGCCCAGGGAGGTGGTGGAGTCGCCATCCCTGGAGGTATTTAAGAAACGTGTAAACATGGCACTTCAGGGCATGCTCTAGTGCCGAGATTGTTGGTTTGTGTCTGTCTGTGGGTGGGTGTGGTGGTTTTTCTTTTGTTTTGTGTGGGTTGTTTTTTGGGTTGGGTTTTTTTTTTGTGGCTGGACTCAATGATCTCAAAGGTCCCTTCCAACCATGAAGATTCTGTGATTCTGTGTTATTCTTTTGAGCTGAAATTCCATGTTATTCCCAGCTGTACAAGAGAAACTAGCATTTGAAAAAAATAAATCATCAGGACCTTTAAAGGAATAAATTTTCAGTGATTTCAGGAACACTTGCTGGATATAAATGTCTTAGAAGTAAATGCTTTCAAAGGCACTGTTCAAGCAGTAGGCAAAAGGGTTTCCATTTATAAAATGGTTCCTATTTATGGGAAGGAAGGGAGTGCCCACTCTGGCTAACACGCCGGGGGCTGTCGTTATGCTGCCATTAAAACTTACTCTCAACTCATAAACAGACCCGTTTCAGTTTAAATGAAAAGAGAGTAAGTCATAAAAAAATAAAGAACATGTAAAAGGATGAGACATTTTGCAAAACAGCTAATTGCACTAACTTTGGGAATCACAAACAGGGCTGTTTAACAGAAGCAAAACTCACAGCTATAGTGACTATAGCTTGGACAATTTATGAGTTAGTCAAATGTATCCTTATGCTACCTAAGAAGTCTTTTTTTATTTTTATTTATTATTTTTTTAAAAGCACATTGTCAAGAGGATCATGGGAAATCCATCCACTTTCTAAGCTGAATACAAAAAACTACCAGAAGACACAAAATGTTACATAAAGTTTTAAAAAAAAATTCCAGGATGTTTTGGGCAAGATTTTAGGCTTTGTCTATCAAGTTCTTGCATCTAGAATTCCTTCTGTAGTTAATGGGAACCAAGGACTTCCAGGAGTGAGCACAAGTGTATCTGGCAATGGCAATTCCTGCTTCTGCAAGAAGAAACCCATCTTATGATCAGCAAGCATAAACTGATTAAAGAAAGCTATGTGGTGATGACAGAGGCATTAATGATTGATTTATGATTGGGGTGCATTAAAAAGAGTGTGGCCAGCAGCTCAAGGGAGGTTATCCTCCCCCTCTACTCTACCCTGATGAAGCCGCATCTTGAGTACTGTGTCCAGTTCTGGGCTCCCCAGTTCAAGAAAGACAAGCAACTACTGGAGACAGTCCAGCAGAGGGCTACAGAGATGATCAAGGGACTGGAGCACCTCTCTTCTGAGGAAAGGCTGAGAGACTTGGCTCTGTTTGGCCTGGAGAAGACCGAGAGGGGATTTCATCAATGCTTACAAATGTCTAAAGGGTAGGTGTCAAGAGGATGGGGTCAGGCTCTTTTCAGTGGTGCCTGGCGACAGGACAAGGGGCAACAGACAGAAACTGGAACATAGGAAATTCCATCTCAACATGAGGAAAAACTTCTTACTCTGAGGGTGACAGCACTGGAACAGGCTGCCCAGAGAAGTTGTGGAGTCTCCTTCTCTCGTGATATTCAAAACCCAACTGGATGCATTCCTGTCCAACCTGCTCTAGATGAACCTGCTTTGGCAGGAGGGTTGGACTAGATGATCTCCAAAGGTCCCTTCCAATCCCTACAATTCTGTGATTCTGTGATTGATAGCACTGACAGGTACTCCTCCATCTATGTAACCCCTGGATAAAGGTAGTATTAAGGAGGGGATAGCAATATATGCCATAGCTTTTTCAAACATCGTGATATACCAGAGAACAATTATTTTTTCTTCTAACTTTGCTTCTCACATTGAATACATCCACTTTTCAAAGCTTCCAGTTTCTTTCTTTTACCTAATTCCCCTTCTTTGTGTGACCTTATTAGAACTGTAACTTCTCCCTTAAAAATTTCAGTACTTTTGGTGCTTTTACAGAGCACACTGGAACAAAACATTAGCATTTTGGGAGGCTGATACTGGGAAAGGATGGAGCAATTACAACAAAGTAAAATTTACTGAACACAGATCTTAAGGAGCAACTTTTGCAAGAACATTTTAAACCTTTTCTGATATCTGAACAGCACTCAGTATCATCTTTGGAGAGTATAATGCACTTCCAGGGTTTCACTTGGCAAGTTAGGAACTGAATTCCAATCAGAGATTTTGATATTTACCAATGTAAGTACCTTGAATGAATCAATGGGAATAAATAGATAAATATAGAGCATCTTCATTTAACACATTTTTTTATTCAGGAGAAAGACAGTTGAAGAAGCAGCAACTACAAGGACGCGCTTCGACAAGTTAAACATCAGTTTCAGGTCTTGCAGTGAAAGAGGAAAAAAAAACATCACTGACACTTGTTGGCACAATAAAGGTAAAAACCAACTGCACCAATCAGCTTGAAATATCCCTCCTTACATAGAAACCAAACTCAGATCTGCTCTAAGCAGATGTGAGTAAATCCATTACTGTAACAGTATATTCAATTAAAGTTGCATTTGTCATAGATCTGAATGTAGCATTATACGCCCACATTAAGAGCAGAAAGATTGCTTATTCCAGCTCTATAGTATGGCAGGGAGAAGTGCAAGAAGATAACCTCAGCCTCTGTAAAAGGGAACTTTGTTGACTCCTAAAAGCTGAAGTTGGAGCCAAATTATAAACCAATTTGATTTATGCATGCCAATGCAAGATGAATGCCATTCATTGGCACAAATGTCTGAAATGTAATAAAGCCCCTTCTCCTTTCCAGGAAATGCGTAATTTTAGGGTCACATGACAGAAACTGGGAGCCCTCGTAATGAAATAGTCAACCAACCAGAAGATGACGCATGATGCAATCAGGAGCTAGGTCCCCAATATAATGAAGTACATCATTTTCCTGGCCCACACTGTACAGATTCCAACTATGCAATGAGAATGATGGTGAATTTTAGGCCTACGTTACTTCCATGATACACGATCAACTCAGAAAGTTCATGACTTTGCACCAAATTGTAGCCTCCTGTAGCATTCCAGCTTAGATTAACAAGTGTATTGGGAGCCCGGATTTACCTATTTATATGCAAGACTGAAAGTTGTCATCCTGTCAGGCTCTACAGACATTGGACAACCACTTGCTACAGGAGTCTTCTGGCTTATTAGTTTATCTTCAGCCATTTTTGACATAGACATTACCTCCACAGATAGTTTTTTCATTATAAGATCAAAAAGCTGCTTTTACAGGCCAGACCACTGCTCTGTTTTTAGAAATGTTCTTTGGGCAAATGTTCTCCTTAATTATACTGGAACAACCATATCAACTTTAGCAAAGTTTCACAAATATAAACAAGAGCAAAAGTTGGACACACTATTTCAAATCAACAGCTAGCTGGTCCTAGATGAAAGGCTCTGGATAGACTTTAATGAACTTAGTTCCCTTGCTAATTCATTGAAATACTGAGAACTAAACCATAACACAATTTCTGGAAAATATATCAGAGGTATCCAACTAGCATAATTACATGAAAGAGTCAAATAACATGAGTTGGTAAAAGTCTATCCAGAGGCAAAAAGTAAAGAAACAATCAATGAGACTAAATCAAACAAATGGACTGATTCCATCTTACAAAACAAAACCACCAATTGAAGGCTTGAAACTAACACTTCAAAGGCACTAATAATCCATGGCAGTGTAATGTAAATCACAGAGGAGAATAACATATTCTAAAATTCCAGTTTTAAAAAGTTAATTATGCTTATTCATACAGGATAAAAATATCTATTAAGAACCACTCTCATTTAGGAAGCAGAACAAGAGGTTCTAATTGCCGTATAAAGAAGCTTACTGTGAACTAAAGAAATGTTTGTTTGGTTTGACCAAAATATTCGATCCTGCTTTTTATGTCCACGATTCTAGGTTTTCATGTTTTGCTTTTAATAATATTTATCCCTTCTGAAAGCTCCTTGCCTATGAGAAAGCTTCTTTTATTTATCTGCATTGGGTTTTATGGTCATTCATTTCTGGAGACTTGACCAGGATAATTTTCAGTTTCAGCCTCACAGTCTCCTAGGTATTTGCTCACTTGGAGTGGATTTCCTAGGGGCTCTGAACAACTGAAAAACAAAATACAGATTCACTCTATACCTTCAGAAAAAAAATCAAGCTCTGAAAGGGGAGAGGGTGTCTGCATAGCTTCCTGTAGGGTTTAACATTGCCAAATAGGTCCCATCTAATGAACTTCTAAACCCAGTTTCTACACTCCACTTTCTCCCCTCACAGGTTCATTGTTCTTTATCATTCTAATTTCATGAGAAATCTCTTAACTACATTAGAGAGTCATCTATCTTTTCCTTTCAACTCAGAATGGTTAGCTCACCCTATGGATAAATATACTTACCAATGCTAAGGTTTTGGCCTTTTCACGAGTATCAGTTTCAAGATTCATCTGTGCCACTATGGAAGTTTGTGATATCACTTGGAAACTTTTTTTTTTTTTTTTTGGAGGGGTATGTTATAAACAAAATGAAAATACAGTATCTGGTAGATGACATCCATCTTTCTTCTACTGAAATCAGATGTGTCAAAACCAGATCTGGATTTTTTTAATCCAATATTTTAAAATTATTCACCTAAAGAGTTCTCTGAACACAGAAGATTGATTTTTAATATGCTTTTTAAAACTGGGGTAGTTTTGAAGAACTGGAAGAAAGCTGGAATGTTTTAAAAGGATAATTCAGATATAATTCAAGTAACAGTAAGCTTGTAAGCAAGGCACCGATTATGGACAAAAGCAGCAAAAATGGCCGATACGGAACTCAATAGCAAACCACAAAAGAGTAATCTAATTAAAAGATATTAGTATTAATTTATGTAAATAAAATCTTGACAAACCAAACCGGCATAATTTCATAATTTTGAGATGAAATTGCAAGTTCAGGTGATGAAGGTAACACAACTGGACCCGCTGTCCTGAAAACTGTGGATGGGAGTTACTGCGCAGATGTGTTTCAGATGGAACCTACCCACATAGTCCCCTAATATGTGTCACCACTGCTAGTAATAGGGTATAAGCTTTGTCTGAGTTTACAAGGCCTCTGGACTGAGGCTTTTGAGGCTTGTGCTGTCTGAAATTTTCTTGGCCTACCTGATGCTTTATTTTACTTGGTTTAGCTGTGACAGCCATTTCCCTAATCAACCAGGTTTATCTGTCTAATTATTTTTACTTTTATTTAACTTTGTGTGGTACAACCACAGTTTTATATAGATAGCAGTAGCAAACAGTTATTCTATGTAGCATGAGGTATTTTATGACCAAATCAAATATGCAGTGTAGAGAAATACAGGTCTGGAACAATAACAGAGGCCTTGAGAAGGGGAGACAAGAGTGGAATATAGAGGAGTACAGGCAAGATGAGCGATGGGGCACAGGCTTGACATTGGAGAGGCCATGGCTGTAAACCACTCAGTAATGGTCAGTTAAAAAATGCATACCTGGAACTGGTTAAAATTGGTTTTTCAGCTAACAACTTTAGTACCCAGAGGAGCAGTGGAAGGGAGAACATGAGACTGGAAAAGGGGATAGAAACCAAAAACTGTGTGTATATCAATTTTTACTGCATTATTATTCCTTCTTTTCTGTAACAATTAGATCTGCTCTCATAATGATTTCTATCTTAAGATTTCAGTTATACTAAGAATAAATTCTTGGCTTTACTAATGTACAAGGTGTGCTTCCCCTTTGCCCATAAAACAAGATTTTGAGCATAATAAAATGAAAGATATGAAATCGTTTCAGGTCAAATTTTCAAATTATACAAAATCTGGGGAAACAGCAGGTAGGTAACCTACTAGATCATCAACATGGAGTATGCTGGCAAATAATGGCATAAAAACACACAGTTGGTTTCCATCCATACTTCTAGAATTATGTTAGTAAGTTGAAGAGCCACTACAATAGCTATAGACAGAGTTCATATTAGTTGAAATTAAGGCTTCTAGATAGTCCTCTAATATAGCCAGAACCTACTGACTGCGTTGCCCAGGATTTGCATAATTTTATTTTTCCTTTTGCATCTTCTATGAAAATAATGTTTTCAGGCTTCCCTAATGAGTGCTCACAAGCACAGAAAGAAGAAAGTAAAATGCTAACTAGCTTTAATGGTTTAGCGCCATATTCAACAGCCTATCTAAATACCTGCGTGTTGAATCTTGAACCAGAACTCTCCGAAACTTTAAAATAAGACATACCATGTTAAAACATTGATATAGAAGAGGTGATCTATTGGTGTGTAGTTTGCTATTTCTAACAGTATGTGTAATCATAGTAACACAGAATTATTCAGGCTGGAAGGAACTTCTGGAGGTCATCTGGTCCAATTCTCCCCTCAAAACAGTGCCGATTTCAGAACTGGATCCACCTTTGCAGATACATCAGGTTGCTCAGGCCCTTGTCCAGTTGAGTTTTTAATGTCTCGAAGGATGGAGATTTCACAGCCTCTTCAGGCAGCCATTTCAAGTTTTTGACTACCTTTGCAGTGAAAAAATAATTTCCTAACATCTAATGCAAATTTCCTGAGTTGCAACTTTTATCTGTTGCCCCTTGTCCTATCACTGCGCACCTACTAGAAGCATGTAACTCCATTACCTCTCTAGCCACTTAATCGATGTTGAAGAAAGTAGTAGAATCCTCCCTCAGTCTTTTCCAAACTAAACAAAACCTTTCCCTCCACCTTTTCTTATATGTTGTGCTCCAGCCCTTAATTGTCTTCACGGCCCACTGCTGAGCTTGCTCCACTGTCTAGTTCTGAATGTATAATGGATCAGGTGGCTAGGTCTCAGTGTATAATACACTGCCCAAAGGCATGGATTTGTTAAATATCATATCTCCTCGAAGAACAGTGGAATAAATATGTAATGACTCAGCAAATTTAGCCACCAGCACTGCATATAAGACTGGGGCTTTGTGTAGTTAACACAGAAAATTTCCCCCCTGTAAAACACCTTCCAGTGTAGCACAAATTTCTAAAGGATAGGAAGAGATATTTTAAAAAAACAGTGAGATGCAGTTAAGAGTGGAAAAGGGACAAAGATTTAAGGATGCCAATGATAGGGTTTTACCGTATTATTAGCCAAAACTAAAGAGCAGAATTCAATGATCAGAAAGAAATTCGAGTGTTCATCTCCCAAATCTGGAAGAATCTGTAGAGACAATGATAAATTCCCAAAGAATGGTCAAGGGCATTGAAGAAACATATTTATTAGATCATTGGGTACTTTCATACTTAAAGGGAAGAAGATTTGTCCAGGAAATCTTCTGCCAAATGAAGACTGGGTATGTTTGGTTTACAGTTAGCTTTTCAGAGAAGTTGAAAAGGTCCCTAAAAGGTAGGATCTGATGAAACGAGAGGGGCTGAGGGAAGTGGCTCTGTCGCAGGAAGCAGACAAACACTGGGAACAGCAACCACAGCAACACAGAGAGGAACCTTTGCCACATACAGTGCTGGGACTCCACCAGAAACCAGGCAAATCCCGAAAACATGGCAGCTTCAAGACATCAGAATGGAAGGTTTGATTAGAGTTGCAGAGCACTCTATTTTACTTCATCTTATACTGGTCCAGCAGTCACCCTGGAAAATGACACAAGACCTTATTCTGATCTCTTTCCTAGTGTCATCTTCTTCCCCCCTACCTGGAAAAATCAAATCCTGTGGGATTATGGATTAGCAGATGAAGGAGGAGAGAGGACATTCTGCCCAATTTTTAACTGAACACAGCAACAGTCAAAATAGAGTATAAGAGGCATATCGTGTCATGTTCTCAGTCAGTAGTGCTTATTCTGTCAAGGAGGACAAAGTACAGCTGGGAAATCAAATGGAAATAGATATGTCACTACAGCAAGTGCTCCCCTTGTTGCCTGACAGGGAGGAATTCAACTTTACTTAAAAAATAACTAACATAGGATTTCAAACACTAGGGAGGAGGTGGGAAAAAATAGTCCCAGGGAGAACAGGAAGGCCCCTTTGGGTGGTAACCTGCATTTAGATTGGCTCACGTTGCTTCTGAACCCACACCCGCACTCTTACTAACCACTTTTCTTTCCCAGAAGAAGGAGTTCTTTATTTTACTGTATACTGTGAACAAGAAGTTTCAGTGACTTTTTAACCTCTTCTTTATAAGCAGATTATTTGACAGTCATGCTCAAACAAAAATGTTTTCTAGGCATAGCAGCAAACAACTGTGCAAAAATCCCCTTCAAATTCTCGTTTCATTAGTTATATTTGGTTCCATAGTATTAGTCGTTGGTATCCAAAAGTTCATGAAAAGTATTTTGTTACCAAGAAAAAAATGCTTCTGTCTATTCTTGCTTCAGCAAGCAATTTTCCGGACTAAACAACACAAAACAGCATCAGAGAAAAAAATCTGATTTCCCCTCTTTTGAAATACAGATTACCCAGTATATTAAGAATAGGTATCAAAGTAAATAATTCTGCTTGTCTGCAGAAGCAGGCAACCACACCATATAATCCCACTCTGAATTATCAAACTATAATCTGAAAACAAGATAATGCAAAAAAAAAAAAAAAAAAAAATCCTGACAATTAAACTGGTTGTATAGGAAGCCTGTTTCAGAACCTCAGTGTTTCTGTGGCTGGAAGCCCTTTCCAAATTTCTTGCATTCTTTTGCTCATGACTAGTCCAGATGTTTTTCTTGTGCCAAATTATTCTCCAGGTTAAAGAGTTGAAACAACATATCTTTATTTACTTTCAAAGTAGCTTGCTGGCCTCCCTAGCTATAAAGGGACATGCAAGGGACAGATCCAGAAATTCATCTGAAATTAAGGCAACTGCCTCTTCTCTGTTATGACAACATGAAAAATAGCACACCAGTCCTCCCAGATCAACCTGAACTCTCCTCTGCAAGAGAAAAACAGAATAAGAGCGAGCAAATACATTTCGTCACTAGCAAAAACCAACAGCGTTTTCACTCCAGAAAGACAGAACAAAAATCTACTGCTACAGGTACACAGGATTCATTTGGACAAAAAACAGGTTTCTAAGATGATTGATTTGAAAACCATGAAGTTTGGGGTCTTGTTTGTGGACTCAATTTTACAGTTCAATCTCATCACCATTGTTTTAATAGATATTACTCTCAAAAACAATATGTCTGTAAGAAAATATGAGTTTCTTCTCAAATATGAGAAGAAACTTCTTCACGGTGAGGGTGACAGAGCACTGGAACAGGCTGCCCAGGGAGGTTGTGGAGTCCCCTTCTTTGGAGATTTTCAAGACCCGCCTGGATGCAGTCCTGAGTAACATGCTCTGACATGCTCTGGGCAATCCTGCTTCGGCAGGGGAGTTGGACTAGATGATCTTTATGGTCCCTTCTAACTCTAAAAATTCAGTGAAATTCAGTGAAAAGTAGCATTTCTAAGAACAATTTTATAAAATTTTTGGATGAGAGTAAAGACAGCATTTTAAGGAGACAGGAAGAAAAAAGCTTTCAAAAACTGGGAAAAAAAAAAAGTAGGTCAAAAAAATAGTTTTTTCAATTGCACAGGCTTAATTTATGGGACACTGATGGATCATCAGAGCATAAACAAAATCATGCTGATGTTTTCAAGGCTAAACTCAGTGCTTAGGGAATATAACCAACTCCAGGCTTTTTATTCCTTTTCTTAACTCTCAGTTCAGTCTTGATTTCCTCCAAGGCAGTGAAGTTCTATGACTTTCAGTGGGGTTTGATGCTCTCAGTTCAACTTTGAATCTGTCATCTACCGTATGAAAGATTCCTTCTTATTTTTATCATCCTAGTTGGAATGAAAGAAGCATTTTCAGCTATCTTATCAGCTAGCATTGCAAGACTCTGTTCTCACTCTCATCTTAGGATGTATTATTAATGATAGAAAAGCACAGCAGGCAACAGAATTTTACACAATTCATGGTGCTCAGTACCATGCCAAGATATTATTAATGTAGCTTTTTGTGAAAACAAAAACAGATTTAAAATACACCCTGTAGCTCATGGGGCCATGGTTTAATATTTCAGGATGGGAATCTTCTGTTACGGACATTTTGATTCAGAACAAAAAAGCAAGATGGCTCTAGAACAGCATTGCCTGTGTCTGTATCTCTATACCTTTATCTCCACAAATCACTGGGCATTGTCAGTACCTCCTTGGTGTTTTTTTTTCCCAACCTAAAATGCTGTAGGAAAGTTGGAAACAGAACCACTTGGTTTTGTTTTGCAATTCAGTAAGAGTCCCATATCACAGTCCCTCAAAAATAGCTATTAAATCAGAATAGGAATGGAATCTAATTTGGTTCCCATTCAAGACGTGGTTTAACTGCTATTCGTTATCAAAAAAAAAAACCCAATAACAAACTTCATTGTTTTAGCTGATTTTCATTATCAGAGTTACTTTGCTTGCTGTTCACATCACTATTGAGACATAAAAACTAGCAGCAAGAGAATAAGAAAGGAGTTGATCCACCCAGCCTACAATCCTAGTGTTCCCTCATTGAAGGTGTAGGTATCAAGCTACTGAAGTTCTCACCAAGCAAAGGCATTCTCAAGAGCACCTGATACTGCAGCTGGGGGTAAGATTATGCAAAGTATCAGTTTGTGTCTTAACAGCAATCAGCTATCAGGGTTGCCTTTCTGCTTGCAAAATGCCTGGCACTGGAGCTGTGACTTCCCTAAAGGAATTTTCTCTCAGCAGTTTCCTGAAAGCCAGAGAAAGATGAACTTCATTTCCACCAGTGAACTGTAACGGGAGAGCTCTGATGATACATTACGCATAAGAAATGAGTCATGCTGCGGTTTCCTGCTTCAGTTTATTGAGTACAGAGTTGCTTGGCCTTTTTCTCCGGCTATGACCCTTCTCCTGCTCAGAAGCCCTTGAAGATAGCTCTTTCCTTTCCCAGTCTCCATAGTGACAGTCCGGATCAAGGATACAAGTTTGTTATGCAGGCTCCTACTCTTGCCTCAGAGGCAAAACCTACACCCACATCTTGTAAAGTCATGGTGGCCAACAACAGCCTGAAATGCAGGCAAGAGCAACGTAACTACTCAGCTGGCTTACAACTACACCAGTGTTTTAAATTTATATTATTTTTTTTTAAATCTAGAAATATCCCTAAGCATCTCATATTATTAAGGACCTTTGTTGTAAATTCCAAATAGTTCTACAAACTCTCTTGCCCATCCCAAAGTTCTTAGGAAACAGCATCCTGACGACTGTGAACAAACTAAGAGCAGCCTGCTGATCAAACATGACAGGGCAAGAAGTGCAGGGCACTCTAGATGTAACCTACTAATTGAAGGAAAATGTGTGCAGTGCCTGATAATTCTTATAACTAATAAAACAATTCTCATACATACATCTTCATCATGGGAAGTTAATGGCTTATAATCATGGTCAAAATATTTTCTTAATAGCTTAAATCAGATAGGTAAGGGAAAGGAAAGCAAATTGTGAAGTGGAAGTGCCTAAAGAGCAAGTCAAAAACCAGTTTGTAAACAATGTAAAGAGGATACTAGTAAGAACAAAACACAGATGGTCCTTTTTGACCCCATCATGTGTGAAACATTGTCAGTGGTACCAAACCATGGATCTCCTTGGAAGCCAGTCACAATACTCCAGTTTACATCTAACTGAGATCTGGTCCTCGAAATCAAGAATATTCCTGGCTACAATACCAAAAGGCTGAAGTGTCACGGTTTGACTAAACTTCATCATTTTTCTGTATGCATACACATGCAAACACCCACTTTCAGCCTGCAGATTACCGACAGTAATTGTGATTTTTTCAAATAAATTACTAAAAATGTCGTTCTTCTGAACAAATCTTCTCTCACATCTCCCTCATTGATTTCTTTGTCCTCATACCCTCTTTACATATTTTTTCTCATTTTCTGACATTTTAAAAAGAGCTTCCATACCCTTTCCTATAAGCTTCTTTCAGAATAATTCAGATTTCTCTTGGGGCAGCAGCGGTCAAAAATGGCTTCTTCTTAGTATTTCTTAGTTATCTCTTCTCCACTGACAATCTTATCTTCAAGCTGTTTGACATTTCTGGAAAGCTCCTTGAAACATGTTCTCCTTGAAAGGGAGTAGTATTTTGGCAACTCTTATGCTGTTTTGTTTTTGTTTTGAGGCAGAGCATATTCACCTGAAGGGCATTTTTGTCATCACAAGTATTATTGTGGTGCCATGGAGCAGGCATTCTGAATGCTTCTGCACTGCACCTGCCCATCCCAGACTTAACTCTTTTAAAGCCAAATCCTTTATGTCTACAGTAGCAAGGCCCAGTGTGCAAGCACAGCTCTGCAGATGCATGCAAGCATTTATGCACCATTACATGTGGGACCCAGGCTCAGCAGATCTTGTGGTGGTCCAGCTTTCATTCCCTGGATTTCCTAATAAAAAGGGCATAAAGTACAACCAATTAGGATGATGGTTATTGCTTGAAAAACATCTACTGAAAGGAAGCAAAGTCTTACTTCCTATATGTTGGAGAACATTTGAAGACAACATTCACTGATAGGAATAGTTACATTTTCTGGGGTCTTTGTAGTCTGGTTTCTAAGTGCAATCTTAAGTGGTGCTGAAAGCACTGCAGAAAGAGACAAAGTATATGATGCATTAGGGTCTAATGGCACCCAGCGCATGATGCCCAGTCTTCCCATAGGAGAAACTTTTAAATCTAGATCACCTGGATAAATACCTTTTCTGTCAGTGCTGCACCAATGCAGACTCTGGTCTTCCCTTCTGCCTTCCTAACATGGAAAAGGCATATTTTAAATCACCAAAACATATCCCCAGTGCTGCTAAGTGGCTGTCCCTAGCCTTTGTCACTCAAATACAAATGGAAACTCTTGAAACACGCTCTCCAGTCGTTGGCATTATAAACATAATTCAAACTATTAATCTAAAAACTTTTTTATACCCTCTAATTTACAGCTGGATTATTCTATTAGCTTGGATTGTCATTATTGTTGTAATTTTTTGTTGTGTTTTAGTTTTAACACAGCTTTTCATGTCTCCCATGAAGTTCTGAGAAAAATTCAAAGGTGAGCAAGTTACAAAACAGTGTTTCTTTGAAATAGCTCAAAGGGCAGGAGTTCAATTCTACTTTAATAAACACTTTTGCTAGACATATGTTACTATCATTTACAAGGAGACGAGGAAAACAAAACCTTATCGTTTTTTTTCTGCTGTAACTCCTGATGTGATACCACTGCTCTTTTCAGTAGTATAGGGATTATGTCTGTGCCTGTTGCAATGTCCCTAAACCATCTTCTGGTTATGCCTGTGTACAAACTGTTAACCAGGGCAAATGATCCTGGGGTCTTTACAAGTAGATTAGCACAGTCTGGCAGAGGGCTTCCAAAGTCATTATTTTCCTGGGTTGTTTCTGCACTTGTCTGTGGGTGTCTAGACACACAGCCAGAATTATTTGTTTCAATACTCCTTAAGATTATTTTTCAGGCAATTACTTCGTCTGCAAAAGATTGTACCTGCTGCTTAGGTGTGGGAACTTGCAGAAGGCTCTCAGTTTTCATATGGTATTTTCTCCTACACATGCATTATAAAATGGGTGGGTTCCAGACAGAGCTAAAATCATACCTGGTTTCCAATCCACTAAGCCAAGTGGGTAAACTGCAGTGAACTTCCAGCTCCTTCAGACCCTGCTCAGAAATTTTGCTTTGTCTAATGGTACAACCAAACACACACACCTAACGTCAATGGCTGGATGGGGACACGTTCCTCCCCACTTCACTTACACACAGGGTACAGCACAGGAATAGCTCTGCATCGTGTCACACGGCAGGGATGCTGTGCAGGGCTGCAAGTTCCCCCTTAGATCTCATACTCAGCAGAGGAATTGAAAAGAACCTGCAGTGGTGTGCTAGCAACAATCTGCAGCCCTGCACCAGGACGGAAGTCCACATTTCCAAGCCTTGTTAGCCTCCCTTATCATCACTGTGCAAGGGCTAAAATTCAGATAACAGCTCTTGCTACTTGTGCCTTACAAACATACCCAGACAAGTACTACAACCAGGGACAAGGACAAAGAAAACACTGGACAAGTATTAAAATAATGCCCATGTCAAAATGCTAATATATTACAAAGTCTCTCATGCCCTGTAAGGAATAACTTAACATTCTTATTTCATGTCAGAATGGTATAACAACCAATGAAGCTTACACTAACGACAGAAGTGAAACACCTTTTTTAAATGAAGTGAGGTTGTTTTTATCTTCGTGAAGTTTCATTAAAGTAACAAGGGTAACAGCTGCCAGCTTTCTGAAACAAACAGTGGACAATTTTCTTCACCACTGTTGCTTTCTTATCTGTAGAATCCAAGCTCGTAATACCAAAAAACTGACCTGGAAATTTCAAATGAATGGAGTCTCACCAAATACGTTTATACACCCTGCTTTCCATTTGTGTCTGACAAAGAACGATTAGAATAACCTTTCCCAGAAGTCTATTGATTCTAGACTTAGGAAGTGCAAAGGTGCAAAAACTAAAGACAGAACTTAGAAAACTATTTTTGAATCTCAAGAGATTTACATTCATTATTAATTCTATTTTTGAGTCAAAGTTGAACATAGTTCTCTTTTATCCAGTTTACTGATCACCTCCAAAACAGTCAAAGTCTGGTTAATTAAAAATAGTCCTCTAAACTTGTAGGAATTAGTTTGGTAAATAGTGTTGTAACTGTTTTCAGATTTCATCTAAACATTTTCATAGTGCAGTAGTACATCATAACTGAATTGGCAAAAATTAATCAAGTATCTTTTCATTCAGTGAGCCTGATGTTGCTGTATATTAAACTGATACGGAATCTAACTTGTTAGATTATCTTTTTCCCCCGTCATTTCTCCTGGGCTGAATGTTTCAAAATATATTGCAACCTAATGCATCCAAGTCCAAGAACCTAATCTCTTAAAATCTAATAGTACTTAGGTGGGTGGTTGGAAAATCCAATCAGTGAAAGGTATTATATGCAGCTATTATAATTGTTTTGTGTGATTCCTACTTACACATGCACAAAAACACTATATATACATTTATATGTACATGTAAATATATGTTTAAACCTATAAATATTATACACCCATACATAGATACTTTAATGCAAAGCATAAATACACTATTTTAAACAAAATAAGAAGGTAGTAGCTGGGTAGGTGTTGCTGCTTTCCCTGTCACTACTTCTGCTTATACCCTCTGCTAACAAAACTAGGACCCAATTATCCTATTTTACGTGCAGTAAAAATGAATTTTAAGTAATTATTTTTTCCATCTAAGACACTAATCCAGCCTTCTTGCCTTAACAGCTTTCAGATTTCAGAAATCCTAGGCAGGTATTTCTGTTAAATTACATGGAGATCATATCTTCCCTTCTCCTGTTACTCTTATTTAAAGAGCCCCACCCAAATTTTGCAACTACAGTAAACATCCCACTTCCTTATCCAAGTGATTTTTTTACAAAAAGCCGATGATTCAGGAGAAATAGATGGCTGCAGATGTGAGAATAGCCAGTTAAAGTCAATCTGCTAAGTTCATTAACACTTCTTGGATTTTCCTAAATGCTAGTCATATTTTTAGCCACAAATTATACCAATATCTGGCTAAGAATCAATTTGCCATGATTAATCTAGAGTTCCTTCAACACACAATTATCATACACACATCTTTCCACAGACAATGGGCAATCTGCACGTTCTTCCAATATCTAAGATTCTATCATAAGATACAGAAGAAAAGCATTAGAAAATGTAGAAAGCATGATCAATGGCTAGAAGTACACAATAAATTGTTTCTACAACAACTGCTGCACCGCAAGTAGCAGTGGCTGTAGGACACAAAATGGATACAAAATAATATTGACAAGGAGAAGCATTTAATCATTGCATAAATTTGAAATACTATGAGATGCCAGTGAATATATGTGAAATTATTACTGAATACAGTGCACCCATGCAATCTGCTAGATGTCAATGAAACCATCAGAAAAAGAAAGCTAATACTTTTTAGTCCTCATTTAGCAGTTGTCGCAAAGTCAAGTCTATTGCTCCCTTCCAGAGAGCACTGGAACAGGTACACATAAGCGGAGTCATCTCTGGAGCACTGAATTGCAATCCTCACCCAAACTGTGCAGGATTGATAGGTGCTACCAGACTTCTGGCCAGCTCTGTGGCTCTCCTTTCTAACTTCACTAGGTCTCAGAAGACACAGTGAGAGCTTGTTCTAGAGACTGTGGTTCTCTGGGCTCTGCAATGTCAATAGCTGCTGGTTGTCCACCCAACAGAGCAAACTACAGGGATGGTCTTCCCAAACAATTGCATTCTTCCTTTTCAGAGAATTACTGGCATAATTATGATTATGTCAGAGAGACAGAAATGAGAATATGAAGATATGTAAAAATAATCTTGGTATTGCTTGCAATGATCTCTAGTAATTACTTACAGATTGTGTGTTTTTGTACACTGGGTGTTCAGGATATGCCTAAGACAAATGCTTTAGGAATGTCTGGTCCAAATACACATGATTATATACTCCTGTAGTTTCCTGCAAATTAATAAACCATTACAAGAATCATGTGTGTGCATTTGAGAAATAATATACAAGATAAAAGTTAACATGGGATGAAACAAATGTTAAAAGCTGTAAACAAATTGTTCGTTGAATAGATTAAAAAAGATTATTTTAAGTTAATAGCATTTTCCAACAAATTTTACATAGCACTTATTAGAACTGTCAAATTTCATGTGGTGGATTTCAGCTTTAGTGTGTTTTCTGCGTTTTGAAAATAAATCATGTTTCATTTTGGGATATGACAAAAGAGATATGCTGGGATGGGTTGGGATGGGAAGGGATGGGGCAAAAAAAAAAGCTCTGGCTGTAAAATAATGCTGCATTTTTCACTAAATAGATCATGAGCATAAAAAAACTACAAATTACAGATGTGAAATTGTTGCTTTGACATGAAACAGCTATCCATGCATCTTTAAAATAAAAGATTTACTCTAAAAAGCAAGTGAAAACGTTTGCCTTGGTATTCAAGGTAAAAATTTGTGCTTAACAATTTATATTTCTGAATTCAGCACCTGAAGAATGTAAATCATAGAGAAGCAATGAAGTTACAAAAAGGACAGTTTTTCTATGGTGGTTCAGGTTTTTTTCTCACACTTTGTAATGTTGGGACTCAAACAAACAGTAAAACTTCTTGTTTTAACTTTGTCATTTCAGTTAAATTCTTATTCTCTGTCATCTCTGTTGTGGATTCTACAGAGAGGATAAAATGCAAAGAGTTCATTTATAATTAAACTTGATTCCATCTCAGCAGCAAGACAGAAGGCACACAATGTACATGGTAAGTAATTTTAATTAGGATAGTTGGGAAAAAATAAAGTCAATGAATCTTAATTTTCTTATATCCTATCTAGAGAGTGAAGCAGATTAGACACTTCCAAATTAAATTTGTTAGGTAGATGATAGAATCTGTGTTACAATTAGTTATGATTCTAGGTAGGAACTACAGGAAAATGTGTGATTTTAAAATTGGCTTTACACTTCAAGTGAGTTTTGCAATGAAGTTAGGGAAGGAAAATGAGGAAAAAAAATTTCTTTAATTATAGATTTTTTTCTGTTTGCTATATGCATGTATTTAGTATATTTAACTACACTACTGTTATCTTCTTTACTATGATCTATCATTTCCACTCTTGTCATAATACATAGTATTATGTAGAATTACACAGTATTTTCTCAAAGCAAAGTTCCTTGCTTGCATGATGACTGTATGACATCTTTCTATATCAGCATTTATTGGCCATTTAAGTGAAAAGATGGCTGTAAGATGGAACTACAGGGACTTCACTAATACGCCTAAAAATCATTACAAATTTATTTACCTGTTCTAAAAAAATACTTTTTTCTCCTTAGAGAAATACCTCAGAAGACATTCTTGCGAGAAAGTTAGTCCAGACAAAATGCCATCGTGTTTATTACCCTTAAACTAATGCACAGAATTCCCACTAGCTCGTGTTTGTTTTTACTTAAGATGGCTGCTGCAGCAGTAGCCAGACAGCAAACATTGTTTGCAAGACTTTTGCTGAACTGTGCACTTGCTTTCATCTTTCAGAAAATCTAAAAAGACAGAGAGAGAGACACTGTGCTGGGTCCTTCCAAATCACCCCACTTTGGAGAGAACTTGCTTCCTGTAGGAGCTTCTTCCAGCTGTTTGCGTTGTGGAGTATATGCCTTGAAAAGGAAATGGACCACTCCTGTCAACTTCAAACGTGGAAAATTCTTGAGGAAGCTTCCAAAAATTAGTGAGTAGCAGCAAAAAACCAATGAAGTTACAAAAACATTGAATTTAAAATTCATTCTTATTTCTCTCCGAGTATCTCATGCACATCTCTAGTCTCACTTTTTCATGCTTTGCCCCCCATAACGTGGGGTTTAGAAAGACTTTCTCAATAAATCAAGGCCAAAATTTTTGTGCAGTCACATGACTACAATTGTTGGGACGGAGTAAGGAAAACAGTAGTGAGCCTTGCAATAAAATCAGGAAAGCTGGCAAACCTGATACAGCCACTATTTCCACTATATTTTCTACTCAAATGTCCACAGAGCTGGCACTGATATCACTGCTGATTGCTTGTCCTCCTGAACAACTGAGATCCCTACCCTCACCACTGATTCCAGTGCAGATTGCTGCAGCAAGTAACTTTCCAGCACTTTTGATATTCAGTTCAATTCCTACAAGTTTTCAAAATCTTATCTCCAGGTTCAATGAATGACAGATGGTGCAGTCTGCCACAGGCATTAAGTCTCTATGCACTCCTTTCAGTGCTTTAAGAAATTATAATACTTGTTAGCAGCCTTACTTATACAAGTGAGCAGAAACAATGCAGAATGAATTCAAAAGAAACAGAAAACTGAAGACCCAAGACACATTTTTATAGCAGTTTTAAAAGGAGTCAGAGGAAGCTGACACCTGATTCCTGCTTAGCCATCTATAAGTTACTGAAAGTAACAAAACCAAAACATACACAAATGCATGCACACACACAAATGTGAACCCCGAGATGACTCATCCCTTGGTGAAACTTCAGCTCCTTGCATTTATTCTCCTTTCATCCTTCCCACAGCCCTTCCAGAATTACATATTTAACTGGAAAGGGGCAGAAGTGGGATCCAGGGCACTGGCAGGTGCTGCAGTGTCTCCAGTGTATAGATGTACTTTCACAGATGTTGATCTTTGCTAATGAAAGCTGCCACCACAATCACATACAAAAATTTGAAACGAGGCCAGAAAAAACACACAGATTCAAACCCAAAATGTAGGGTCATCATTTTCTTTCAAGCCCTAAGGAGCTGGAGGGCGGATTTGTAAATAAAATACTTCTGATTTGTAACCCTATGCTCTGAGGATATGGTGTGTTTTGAACTGTGAAGACCAAGTATGACCACAGAAAAAAGCATCCACTTTTTATAGCAGAGTGTCCAAACCCATCACAGGGTAGGGAGATATTCTTACGGGCAATACCTGGCATGAAGGTGCACATCCAGAAGCTATGTTCCTTCAACTAGTGGAGACATGCAGCCAGTCATCTCCTCACCTTCTCCACTCTCTTAGCTGCATGGAAAAGAAATGCACGTTCCCCCGGCTTTGAAAAATACTGAAATTAAATAAGTTATCAAAGTTAAATAAGTAATTCCCAAGTGAAATGAATAAAGTAATACCGCAACTGAAAAGAATTCTCATTTTGTGGTTGTCTCCAGTAGAATAAGCCCCACAGGGACAGTGTGACCTGTTTTTCTTTTCTTTTTTGATAATTTTCTTTTAACTGAAGGTTCAATTTGAAAGAGAAAGCAGAGGAAAGTCCACATAGCTACCAAGAGTCAGCAATTCACAGCCATTTAAAGCTGCATAATAATACTATGGGGCAGGGCAGGTTTGAAATCATTAAGGAGACCAAATCTTGAGAGAGGAAATTGTAGCAAGTTTGCATTATTTATAGAGTTAAACTATTCACTGGACTGAATCCAAAGTAGTCGTTATTAAGCGGTGAAACTTTGCCCGCTATGAACAAGCCATTCTGTTCTGTCTCATATCAATATTACACCAGCTGGTTTTAGTAAAACTTTTGGTAATGAGTTTTGGACCTATGAAATTCTGCTTCTGATCAGCTTCGTAATTTTATCATTACAACCCTTTTTGAAAGAAATTTACAAATGCACATATAGAAAAAATTCCCCCAGCTATAATTGCAGCAATTTCAAAGGAAAGAAAGAATTTGAAGTTTGATCTGCAAATTGTCTACTTTGCATTTCAGTGTCTCTTATCAGCATTCTTCATAGCTTAAAAATGCTCCTGAAAACCTCTTTAAAAATTTAATTTCCTGATTTGGTGGCTAGTCCTGTAAAAATGATATAACATGTAGGTGGACATCAAAATCTTACAGATTATCCTGTGGGAGCATGACCTTACTAATCATTCCTATAAAGATTTTCCTTTTCAATAATGCATGAAAAAATATGCAAATACTTTCATTCTAGGCACTGAGAGATTTAAAAAACAGTGCTGTAACATTTCATTTAGGTTGGATAAAACAATGTGCAGGAGACAACGTTGTTAGGCACTGCACCAGAGCCTTCAGAGTACTACACAGAAAAAAAAGTAGTTGGGAAGGCATAGGAATAAGGAAGGGATGCAGAATGATAGCAAAGTAAGTAGCAGTAGTTTTTTGCTTGAGTTCTCATTGAATGTCTTTTGCCTGTAAGAGAAAATGCAATATTCTTGCCTCTTGCCCATGGGTTGTTCTTTTTTTATTTCTGTGAACATACTAGGACATAAAACGAGGATTGAGGGGGTGAAGTTTCGTCAGTGCTGAAGGACAGGATACTGTGATGCAGAAATGGGAATGGGAAACTTATTTAAACAGGCTTACAAAGCAGAAAAAAAGCAGATATTATCATACCATATTATATTATATCACATTAGCAAGCAGCATACAGAACAGGTTAAAGCCCTGACGGGCCTCTGTTTGACCTTCCCCAAACCTTGCGGAGGTCTCACACCATGTTTGCAATAACAATTTTACAGATCCCCAACAGGATCCTTCAGAAATCAGAGAGGAGATTTCCCAGTAGGAAGCATCAAGCTGTAACCAATGCTAATGCTGCTACAACAGGCAACAGCACTCATTATTTCCTCTGAAGAAGGAGAGTTCTAAGAATCATTATTCTATGAAGGACAGATTTCCCAGTCACACAATGCACAACGGAAAGAAAATGGAAGAAAAGTGTTTCATGATTTGATACTAACTAAACTGCAGTAGGGGAGGTTGAATTTTATGAATTACAGCATAGGGGCCATTCCCATTCAGCACCAACACTTCAGTCCTCCTCCTTGAGAGGAGTTCTGAAAATAAAGCAACATACTCCACAGAAATAAATAAATAACTGGGAAAGATCAAGCATCCATGGAGCTGCAGACATCTCAAAAACCAGAACACTGGAAGGCATCTTCTTGCAAATGTGTATATGTTTATCATTTTGAACATGATATATTTGCTATAGGTATAGGTCAGCAAAGAAAAGAATAAAGTGACATTATCAAATGTCCAGTCCATTTGCTAACTCATTTTTCTTAAAAATAACCTGATGGATTAGATCACCTATGAATTAAAATGACAGATTTATGAGTGCTCTGAACCTTGCAGCAGCAAGAATATTGTCCACACATGGCATACCAACAGATAAGAACTTTGATTATAGGATGTCTGAGTGGAGAGGAAAGAAAACACGTTCTTCTGAGTTTCTATTCTTGATGTTTAAAGGCACTTTGAGGAAAAATAATAATCTAATAGTATTTTTCTATGGGAAATCAGTTTCTGAGCAAGCACTTTAAATAGATGCTTCCTAAGGACCAGTCACACACACAAAGGGAAATCAAGTGATCTGTATCTCAGGTGATTATTCCCCTCCACTGGTATAATTAACATAATGACTCAATAATCATGAAGGGAGCACAAATGAGGGATGAGTGAGAAGCATACCAAGTGGACTTCTTCAGAGCGTGATGCCAAGATTGCTGTAAGTTTAAGCAGCTTTGTGCATAGCACCACAAATTAGTCTTTTCTCAGACAGATCCTTGAGGACTGCTTTTCACAGGGAGAGGAAATGGAAGTAAGAAAGTGATAGCCTTGAGCAAACTATTTGAATTTGAATCACTTGCTGCTTCAGATTCATCTACTAGAAATATTTTCTGAGTGTTATTTATTTTTCAGGAGAAATGAGAAACCGTAGAATAACTTTTCTTAATGTTTGACATACACAAGTGTAATGTTCAGTCCGTATCAGGAAATGTCTTGTTCATATAACACATATTTCCCAGAAGGCATTATAAAAAGCTTTTCTAGCATAATTAGCATAATTGAATAAAAAGAATAAGGATCTGGTTTCACATACATAGTCTTCTGGTTATAAGCGGTAGATGGAATATGTTCTTCAGAGAGCATGGAATTATTTCCCAAGGAGCATACCGCACAGCAGAAAGTACCAGAAAAACCACATGAAAAAAACCCACACTGGGAACTTCAAGTGTTTTCAGATGAATGTATCAGTTCTTTCACGTACTTTTTGCTTAACTAGGGTGACTACTAAAATTCTTTCTAATCACTGTTCAGATGAGATAATTATTGGAAAAGACACTAAACCTAAAACAACCTAATTAATGTTACTGCAAAGGGACCCAAGTACAAGACTGACAAAACAGGAACGTATCTGTTTTTGCCAGACTGCTATATTTTAATTTTTTGTTTGTTTGTTTATTTACTTGAAATTGAATCTGAATCACATGATTCTGTATGTAAAGAATGTCTCATCTATCTCATCTATACTTCAAGGGCAGGCACAGCTGCATCAAAAACTCAGGCACCTCTATCAGCATGCTGTGTGAAATGTCAGCTGAACCCTGGACTTCAGGATGCATTGATTCACCAAAAGTCATCATATTGGAGGTTAGGTATCATCACAGGGCAGGATCAAGAAAATCAGAGGTACCATTGGCTGTTATGCATGCCTAAAGAAAGGAACTCACAACAGCAAGAAAAAGGTTATAAAATAAAAGCACCCCATGTAAGCAAAGCTGTTTGTAGTTGATTCCTGGCATGAAAAACAGTATCCTCAGAAGGTACAATGCCTTCCATTCCTGCCAGACATCTGTGATGAAGTTAAAAGTCAGCCAGAGCAGGGAGGTAGGTTTGCCTTGATCTTCCCTCTCAGTGACTTCTCAGTGACTTCCCCAAAGAAAACTAATAGACTTTTAAATGTAAAAAGCAACCAAAGACTGGAGGGAGAGGGAGGGAAGGGAAGGCATGGCTGACACACACCAAAACCCAAGAGTTATTGAAACACAAATTTTCCCCTGCCATTGTATCTTTTTAGTCCTGTGTTAGCTCCCAGGCTAAGAATCAGTGATTATCTTAGTTGCAGCAACCTCCACACAGTGTCCTTTTGTCACTAAGAAATTTGATGATCTCCAAGATGTGGCTGTCTACCCCCTGCTCCTCTCAGGAGTCCTCTCTGGACTTCTCTGCCTGACACCACTGTTAAGGATTTTTGAGAATTTTCTCTTCCCTGAAAAAACCAATTCATCCCACCCTCCATCTGATCCAACTGGTTTAAAAGGAATACAATAGGGTTGTCAGTAAGAGTGAAAAATCCAACATTGTTCACCCAACAGCTTCAGAGTTTCTTCTCTTGGCATATGGGTCAAGCTCTGCAATACTTCTTCCAGGGCCAAATCACCTTCTTCTGTGTTACAAAGCATGGAAAACAAGAGCAAGATTTGCTGGGTCAGAACTCCACTGCCACTTCTGCTCTGACTGCAAAGGCACGGTTTGCAAACTGCTCAGACCAGCAGCCAGAACGGCAAATATACTAAGTTCTGCGTGCAGTTTATGTGGTTTAAGACACAGACACCTTTTCAACAGTTATAGTGCTGGCTATATTTTGGCTCCATTGTGCTTTCTAGGAACTGCTCCTACATATCTGCAGGACTGCATTAAACTTCAAGCTTGGGGTTTTAATTTCTTCATGTTCCTTTTTTTTACAGAAACGTTTAGAAGTTAATTAACTAATTAGCAACTGACTTTCACCGAAGTCCTCAACAATTTTATGTAGGTGTTGAAATATCCTAGTCATGAAAGCAAAGAAAAAGGTAACCTAGCTCTGTTAGTTATCTTATCTTAGATAAGCTACCTTATCTTAGATAAGATACTTAAAAGAATCTTACATCTTTCTCTACTAGAGCTGTGTCCATGTATGTCTGACTGTGTTTTGGCATAAGCTAATCTCCGTATTCCCACACAGGTCAGTGCTCTTTTTAAACAGCTGCATGGCATTTGGAGGGGAAAATTGCATGATGCAGAGTATTCCAGTGAACAGTATGCACTCTGTAATTATTTTTCAGCCTACTTTACAATGTCTAATTGGATTCTAGGACATAAAAAGGGATAAAGGAAACAATGGTCTCACTTAAATCTTCCAGCATCCCATAAATTAACTGCTTCAACAATGCAGACCAGGTTTTAGATAGCAGTAAAGCAACGTGTGGAAAATGCTATTAGATGTTATAGTCTTGTCATTCATTACCATCATCAGTCTTCTAGGTCTTCAGAGCCATGAGTCCAGCTGGCTGCGGATGAGTTGGGAGACTTCAGAAGTGACATAGCAGAGGAAGATAAATCCACATAACTTTTTTCAGAGTAGCATTGTTCAGTGAAACACCACATATGATTTCGGCTTGGACACAATAGTAACAATAGTAAGGCATGACCTTCAGGGAATGGTGTGATGACAAAGTCATTTTTCTAGAAACTGGTGCGAGCTCACTGTGAGGAACACAAGCTGAAGACAAACATCAACAGTTTCCTTAGCTGGGTGAAGAAAGTGGCAATTACAATTTGGAAGTTCACTATTGCAGCCTCCACTAATTGGTAGCTAGCCAGTTTAGTGTACTAGAACAATCTTCACGCTATTCTCCTGGAGACAGGCAATACTTAGTGATACTAAGCTGTATTAGAAGTGCTACTCAGACTGTCCGCTTCAGGAATACAGTAAAGGAGTTCAGAATTGCTTCCCTTCTTTTTCAGAGAATTACCTCCCTCCATGAACTCTACAGGGAACTCAGTCTCTGAACTTTTATTCTCTGAATTACATTTAAACAAGATACCTGAGGTATCTAGCACCTAATCTTCCTCTTGCACCAAGTCACAAATCCTACAAGGTGTTTCTGGTGATTTTAAGGCCTATTTGACAGCTGTGGAAAGTTCCTTAATAGTAAATATAATGAATAGTTCCTGAATAGTAAGTGTAATGAATGACAGGACTGTTTGATGGTAATGGAGGAGCATTTTTCTCCCACATCCACAGTGTTCAGTAAGGATGGTGGAGGTACTTTTGTCATTTCAAGAGGCTTTAGCATACTCTGTATTTTCCTAGATGACAGATAAGAAAGAGAAATTTATCCAAAACCTAACTGAAAATTGACCTGTGGGTTTAAAAGGGAACGTGGGGGTCTAACTAGAAAAAGCCAGTATCTGCTTCTCAAAGCATAGGTTCCACTTTGCACAAACTCTTTGTGAGTCACATTAAAATGATGCATCTAAAAATCTGCCCATCTGATGAGAAGGTGTTCTCACACCTCAAATGCTGGCTGTAAGATAGAAAACATTCTGGAAAGAAGGAATTAACTGTATTTCTGTAAGTATTTATTAGTCATTGCTAGTTTGGGCTTTATGTGTGGATGAGCTGAACTTCAGATTCCACACAACAGGACAGACTTAAAACACATGGAACTGAAGAAGTCCAAGATGAGTACACATATATACCTAGTACATGACGGTGACATACCCAAGTCACTGTGTTCCCAGACAATGCATTAAGAAAGTCTTTGGAGACTCTTCCTGTTCCAGAGGAGGCATTTTACAGTAGCATCAGGTAACCATCCAGGAGAGAGAAAAAAAGGACATTATATCTCCTTATATGCTGTGAAGAACATGTAAATAGTGTCTCAAGGTTCACAAGCAGAGTTGCTGCATTCCATGTCAGTTCAAATTACCATCCCTAAATGTGAGTGCTCTCCTGAAAGCACTCTGCCTTTTCCAGGAGCCCTTCTTCTATCACTTCATCTGCTTTCTGAGTACACTGACAAATCCTTTGACTTCAATACATGGAAACACCAGCACCAGGGTTTAAGGATAAAAGGATAGATCTCTCTACTATAAAAGTAATTCCTTTTTATTTCTATAAGTCTTACAAAACCAGGACAACTAGTTTTTCTTTGAATCTTCCAACATGGAAATGGAAAATCAGCGCAGATGAAGTTCTATCGTCAAATCCTTCTCAGAGAAAGCATTTGGACTACTCTCAAGCTTTTACCTAGACCACAGTAGCAGGACATAAAATGTATGCGTCTGTGTTTTATCCTCCTTTTCTTTGCTTAAAAGGGTTTTGATTAGTTATCATAAGGAATAAGTGCTAGCTTTCATTTCCTGGGGAAAAGTATGCCCTTTGTCCCCTGTGGGCAGAGACTAACAGCTGCAATCTACCTATTCATTTCTGCAAGTGACATCATTCTAAAAGGGTTGGTTCCCCAATACAGGAAGCCACAAGTGACTGATAGTTTGGGGCAATAGTCTACTTATCTCATAGCCAGACACAACTCTGATCAAAGCTTTACTTTGTATGAAAAAGAAAATAAAGGATTCTGAAAATGAGTAATTTTCCCTCTAATTTCATTCTGTATGTATTGGCATTTTTAAAGCTTCTTTGCTGTGGTTTCATGATTACTATTTGCCTGCATCATCATCCTGTATTTACTACCAAGTGAAAACAGTTTACTTCATAAACCGCAAAAGCCCCTTGATATCCCTTTCAGTGTAGCATTAATAATGTAATCTGATGCCCTGAGCATTATCCTAGATAGTTTATCAACAGCACATTAACCACTTAGTACTTTCTGCACAGTGTTGCTATCATATACCATCACTTCCTATCTGTATCACATCTATTTTGACTGAAAAACAGAAGCACCACCATCTTGCCACTAACTGGTGGTCATTAACTGTGGTTTCATCTTGGAGACACGTGGATACAATTTTTGAGACATCATAGACAGTTCCTCCCACACAGCAACTGAAAATGCAATTTTGTACACAGGTAAGGCTGTAATTCTTCAGTAGGCTCACAGAATCCTTCTACCTGCTGTCCTTCTCTACCACCAAACCCTGACAGTCAATAAGTAACATGAACTTACTGCAATTTCTCCCTGAGTAGGAACATTAATAGAATCTGTGCTGTGCATCTAGATACTCACTTTTAGTGAAATTTGTGAAAATGTAGTTTATTTGAAACCTTTAAACCTCTGTCAGATTGGTTTGGAACTGATCCAGCAAGGTTTTGGTTCAGTGGTAGAGAAGGACAGCAGGTAGGATTCTGATTTTTAGCTTGGTTGTTTACAGAAATTAAAATTTAAAAAAAAAAAATAATCCAAAAGATAACTTTAAGGGATATGAGACAACAGAAATCAAGAAAAGTTATGCAAATATTGTTTATGTTCAATCCAAGACCCAGAAGTACACCCCATAGCTTTCTTTCATACAAAATGGTGAGTTAAAAAAAAAAAAAGTATTTTGGCAAAGTAAGTGGAAAGTGAGCAGCATGTTCAGACTTTAATGGTAGTTGAGAGATAAAGAAGTAATGTTGCAAAACACTGCTAAAGCATGGGATTTGAGGTTGGGAGATTTTATTACTGCTGAGGCTTACTTTAAATGTTGTGATATCCACCATAGATACCTTTTCCAAAGAGACTGGGCACCTGACAACAGGTGGACTACGTACAGCTTGTTTCTGAGGACTGCAGAGCAAAGCCTCAAGATCCTGAAAAATTACAGCTGTCAAACTAAGAACAACATTACTAAAGGATCATCAGAAAACAGAACTATTACCCTGTCTAATCTACCTGCCACTGCTTTTAAAGCCACCTAAAATTCAACCTCTGCTGCAGTTTTAGAATCGCAAAGTTTGATTGACATTATGAACACAGAAATATGCTTCTGACTCCATGATTTTCTCCCTAAAGAAAGGTGAATTACTATCACTTATTTAATCTACCGCACAGAGGATGTAAGCACCGCTGTATCACTTTCTCATTGGTCAACTAGGCCAGTATCTCCTGAAATTGTTGCACCATTTGTGAGAGCAGAATTAAAAGACTGAAATACCTAAGTAACTTTCTACCTGGCTCATTCTGCCCACTGCTGATTATGCAGTCAAACAATGCATTTACGTTTGTAGAAACTGTATTTAGCTTTTCAGTGAATCCCTTTTCCATAAGCATCAAAGGTTCCCATTCATGCAGTTAATCATTATACCTTCAACAGAATGGACAGAACTTATGAAAAAATGCTGATTTATGATGTTTAATGCAAAAGAGGGGTAGAGTTATTGCCCACTTCTATTGTTTTTATTACCTCACCATTAACATTGGTGGTGCTATTAATCTGGGCATTAATTTCTTCTCAAGACTTAAGCACTTTGATTAAATTTTGTTGTTTCATCCATGACTTCAATCAGTTCTCACTGAATTAAGACTACTATCCTGATACAGTCTCAAACTCTATATTGACTATATAAATATGTATTTACAATTAATATACGCATTGTGTATACATATGTATTTACAATTAATATATGCATTAATACATGCATCCCCTCAGGGATTTTTTTAATTAAACTTTGCTCCCTCAGAAACAACTTGTTATCCCTGCTCACATCAACCAGTCATGTAACCTAGTCCTAGAGAAATAAAACGCAACGTCATATGAATTTCTTCATGCTTTTTATATAAATACAAATCAATCTTCAAAAGGGATTATATTGTAGAGGCTATTGAGGTAGAAAAGGAGCAATTTTCTCTTTCCAGGAAACAATCTCTTTTGCTGCTGCTTGATACCTAGACACTAGCTGTTTGCTTCATATTTTAAACTCACCTTTCTGAAGGACAGCAAGATACTTCCAAATGAATAAAGCATTACTAGGCTAAGTCCACAGCTTAGGCACTGAGACACGATAAAGTTTAAACAAAAAGCTGCTGAAAGACCACTAATTTTAAATATTTCAGCTTGCTATCAAAACAGAGATCTTCAGGCCTAGTTTAAAGGCATGTTCATCACAACTGTTATCTGAAGTTGTAGATACTTAACACTCTCAAAAGCAATTTATAAGTTTGTGTTTAAGCATAATAGTCTTAAAAGCTTATATAAGAACTAAAAATAGAATTCTTGTGCATACTTTTTTAATTATTTAACCACCCGGGCAGAGGAGGCAGGGTTGTTAAGGGAAAATAGCAGTCATTTAAAGTTATAAACATAATGTCTTGTTGAGACTGGGCAGGAACTGAGTTTCTTAAATAGATTCCCATGATACAGTAATATCAGGTATCAGAAATATCACAGATATCATGGATGGGCACGTGAATTTTTGTTTATGCATAAAAAAATCACAGCTGATGAGCATTAATACCACAGATGGGTATTTTCATGACATCACTCTTCTCACAAAGAAGAGTCAAGATGTTCAGTGTTTATGTAACTGCACGGAAAGATGATTGGTTTTGCATGTTGCCAGAGAATCAAAAAAATCTACAGTGAATAGTTATAATCACATAACTATTGTTATAGTTATCTTGCCCCTATATCTTGTTCTCATTTGTGTAATGCCATTAAAGACAATACTGATCAGCACCAGCAAGAATCTGCTCTTAGAGGCCGAGTCAAACTCTACCACTTCATGTTTATACATAAGTGAATCACGTATCTTAAAAACTGCATGCAAAAGCTGTGTCTCTAAAATCCGATTATGTTTAAAACAGCTGACTTAAGTACAAGGCAAGCAGGCAGATAGGCAGCACATAACCAGAGCAGCTAGATACATTTTCATACTTCCCCTCTTAAGTACTTCAAGGCCACTCTCGATTGTCTTTGAAAGTTGACAGCAACTGTGGGAAGTTCCCAAGGTCTGGCAGAAAGCAACCATCACATCAAGAAAGGCAAGCAGCAGGATGTGAGGAGCTACAGGCTGGCCAGCCTGACCTCAGTGCCCAGAAAGGTGATGGAATAAGTAATCCTGGAAACAATTTCAAAATATGCTAAGGACAAGAAGGCAATTGAGACTAGTCAGCATGCATTTATGAGAGGAAAACTGTGCTTGAGCAAACTGATAGTCTTCTGCAATGTGATGAGTAGTTTCATGGACAAGGGGATAGCAGTGGACATTTCCTACCTTGACTTTAGGAAGGCTTTTGACACTGTCTCCCATGACATCTTCATAGACAAACTGACAAAATATAGACTAGATAAGTGGACAGTGGCATGGACTGAAAACTGGCTGAACTGCTAGACTTACAGGGTTGTGAACGGCAACATGAAGTCCAGCAGGAGGCCAGTCACAAGTGGTGCAGCCCAGGGATCAGTACTGGGGCTAGTACTGTTTAACCTCTTCAGTAATGTCTTAGACAACAGGACAGAGTGCATCCTCAGCAAATTTGCAGATGATACAAAACAGGGAGGAGTGCCTGATACCACAGAAGTCTGTGCTGCCATTCAGAGGGTCCTTAACAGACTGGACAAATAGGCCAACAGGAATCTTCTGAAGTTCAACAAAGGAAAGTACAGTCCTGCAACTTTGGAGATATAACCTCATGCACCAGTACAAGCTGAGGGCTGACTGGGTGGAGATCAGCTTTGCAGGAAAGGACCTGTGAGTCCTGGTGGCCAACAAGCCTGCAATGTGCCCTGTTGCAGCAAAGAAACCCAATGGCATCCTGGGCTGCAGTAGAAGAGCATTGCCAGAAGGTTGAGGGAGGTGATCCTTCCCTTCTACTCAGCCCTTGGTGAGACTGCATCTGGAGTGCTGTGTCCAGTTCTGGGCTCCCCAATACAAGAGAGAGATGAGTATACTGGAGTCAGTCCAGCAAAGGGTCATGAAGATGGTTAAAGGACTTGGAGGATCTGACGTACAAGGAGAGACCTAAGACTGCTTAGCCTGGGGAGTAGAAGTTTAAGGGGCATCTTATCAATGTGTATCAATACCCAATGGGAGAGGAGCTAGACTCTTCTCCATGAGGCCAAATAACAGGAAAAGAGGCAACGGGCACAAGTTGAAATCCAGGAAATTACACCTGAACATAACAGAACTTTTTTTACTGCAAGGGTGGTTGACGACTGGAATGGGTTACCTAGAGAGGTTGTGGAGTCTCCATCTGGAGAAGGCCCTGAGCAACTGTGGGAGAATGGCTAGCTGAGAAGGGTCACGTAGACATGATCCAGCTGGCCGAGCAAAAGCTTGAGAAACATCGGATTCAGCCCCCGTAACTGCTGGGCTGGTAAGGACACCTTGTCCTTGACTATAATTGTTGTATGATAACAGAGAGGTTGCAGCTGCTCAGGCATGGGAAAAGAGGATGAAAGTAACTGTAAAGAAGGAACCAAGGGTGGAGTTGATCTTTCTAAGAACTAACCAATCATGAGCTTAACTTTTGTAATATGTATGAGCTAATTATGTTAGGACATAAAAGGCAACTGTGTGAATCAATAAACGAAGCTTGCTGATCACTCATATTGAGTGGCCCTGTCTTCCCTCCGTCGCGACAAGCAGCCTACCCTAATTGGAGCAGTGGGGTTGGATTAGATGTGTTTCTTCCATCCCCAATAATTGTTCTTTACAAGGACGAAGTTGGAAGAAAAGGAATGTTTTATTATCTCCTTGTATGGGTACATACCATTTCTGACCATAGTAGAGAAGCACTAAAATTGTGTGCGTATCTGTCAACTCTTCATCCTTTATGTGTCTTACATGATAAGGTCTGCTTTGGACAGAGAGCCGCGCAGATTATTAGTTGGGTTAGGAAGTTAAACTTATGAGTAGAAAACAGGAGAACTCATACAAAAGGAAAAATATGAAGATCAGGGACAAAATTTCTCTCCCAAATAGCATCAATGCATGGCCATGGCTCCCACTCAGCTCAGATAAAAGGTCACAGAGGGAAAGATGTCTCTAAATTTTATCAGAAAGGACAGGCCTCAACCAGAATACCTGATCCCTAAAAACAAGGATCTAACTCTGCCTCTTTTCCTGGAAAACAATCTATTCCAGGTCTGCGACGGCACAAAAGTGAAACTCTGGAGTAGTGCTTCATATCCTGGGGTGTCTCTAACCATTTCATTCTTTTTCACACAACAACTGCTTTCCAGAAACCATTAAAATCTCATATGTCATTTTACCTTCTGTCCAATACATACCACTCAAAGGAAACAAATTCCTCATTATTTCTGTCCCAACATTACAGAAGCATGGGACAAAAATAAAAAGTTTCCTACTACCTATGTGCAATGGAAGTCTAGCTGTTTCCTTCATGAGTTTCTCCATACCGGATCTGTGGCAGGAGACAGAAGTCATGGCATAATGTAAAACAAATGGAATGAAATAAAAAGACAAAACAACTTTCACCCTCAATACTATTTGTGGCTGCGTTTGGTACCGTTCATTGACTGCAGCCAAATGAGTTCACCATGCATCATGTTATGCAGCCACTTGAATTTAAGGAAAAGCATTTACTGCCAGGACAGTTTCTCTGAAAGTCTCTGACACTTTTCTCAACTCCAGTCATCACAGCCTGGATCTGTTAACTTGCAAGAGATTCTTTAAAACTGAGGTCTTCTCCTGTGCTTAAGAAGGGGGAGGCTGTGTAGGATAAGAACAATAAGACTCTCATTTATGTGATTTAATTAAACTCAGTGGATGCTCCTTATTAGAAGATGTGTGGGCAGTGGTTTTTTCCCCATTTAAAAAGTTATTAAAGGGAATCCAGTAAGTGTTTCATTATTGGTAAGTGCAATCAGAGAAATTGTTTTCTACCAATTAAATACTGCTAAATAAATAGTTAAAAGCAGTGGCGGCTATAATGCTTTGCAGCTGGTGGCTATCTCCTAAAAAACTTTACAGTAGATGTAACAGGGAGACAAGCTGGAGAATGGCCAGAGAGCAGCCCTGAGGAGAAGGACTTGGGGATGTTGGTGGATGAGAAACTCAACATGAGCCGGCAGTGCGCACTGGCAGCCCAGAAAGCCAACAGCATCCTGGGCTGCATCAAGAGAAGTGTGGCCAGCAGGTCGCGGGAGGTGATTCTACCCCTCTACTCTGCACTCATGAGACCCCACCTGGAATACTGTGTCCAGCTTTGGAGTCCGCAACACAGGAAGGACATGGACCTGTTGGAACGGGTCCAGCGGAGGGCCACGAAGATGATCAGAGAGATGGAGCACCTCCCCTATGAAGACAGGCTGAGAGAGCTGGGGTTGTTCAGCCTGGAGAAGAGAAGGCTCCAGGGAGACCTCATAGCAGCCTTCCAATATCTGAAGGGAGCCTACAGGAGAGCCGGAGAGGGACTCTTTGTCAGGAGATGTAGTGACAGGACAAGGGGTAATGGTTTTAAATTGGAAGAGAGGAGATTTAGATTTAGATACCAGAAAGAAATTCTTTACAGTGAGGGTGGTGAGGTACTGGAACAGGTTGCCCAGGGAAGTTGTGCATGCCCCATCCCTGGAAGTGTTCAAGGCCAGGCTGGATGGGGCTTTGAGCAACCTGCTCTAGTGGAGGTGCCCCTGCCCATGGCAGAGGGGTTGGAACTCGATGATCTTTAAGGTCCCTTCCAACTCTAACCATTCTGTGATTCTTTGATTCTATGCATGTTCCTGTCTGGACACATACAAAACAATGGAAATTTGAGGAAACCACCTTAAAAGTCAGAATGGTATAGGTTGTTTAATTATCAAGATAATGCTAATAGCAAGAATAGCTGTTTAATGGAAAACAGGATAAATAGCCATTAACTTGCATCTTCCTCCCGTGTGTCCCCTTTCACACTTAGTCCAAGTTGCTGCATGATAGCTTGCATAAAGCCTGTGAAAGCCCTACTGAGGTCTTCTGTGCCAATACACAAATGCATGAGGACTCCGTAATGCAAGAACATCTTTGTTCAACATCATTTTAAAATGCAAGGCTGAAACACAGGCCTGTACAATAAATTACCACCAGTTGTCTCATGAACAAAATCCAGGACAGTTGGGACTATGTAACATTCTCCCATGCGTCACTTCTCACACTTCGCCTTGTGCAGCTCTGCAGCTTTGGGAACAGCTGGGAAAATACCCACTGAAGGCTACTGCACAGGGACAGCATACTGCCTTTTCCTGTGTTTCCTGTGTGTCATGGTGCTGGGCTTCGTGTAGCACAAGAGGGAAATGAGTATCAGTCACATTTTATCATGGGTTATAAACGCCTGGTGTGAATGGATCCCACTTTTCCTAGGGCAAGGTCTGCCCCTGATTAGATGGACCTTATTGCAGAGGTGAACACTTAGGATGACAAAACCTAGAGTAACGCCACATGTGCTATAAAAAGGGAAAGTAAGTATACAGCAGGGAGGAGATAGAAAGAGATCTTTTAAAGTACCCAATAGATAGGTAAATATTTGTGATCGGCTCTATGTGCTGTAGCGAAACCAGCACATTTAGGGCACTTCCATTCCTAATTAAACATCAATGTGCCGATACAGACATTTTAGAAAGAACTTAACTTGGAGTTGAGTCTTGTTGCTGTCTTAAGGCCCACAGAAAGCCTTTAAGACAGACATCAGTAAGAGTATAAACAGGATGTGGACTTTGCTCTTGACACATGCCCATCCCTTTCCACCAGCAGAACATCTGTGAGGCATTTCAGTCATGAATGTTACATTGTTCTACACCTACAATGAGAGGTGAGGGAAACAAGAGAATAGACTCCCAGCTTCAGCTCTGCCTTTTTTCCCTTTCCAAAATCCCTTTTGTTTTATTACCCCTGTATGCTTTGGCTGGCAACCCCAAAGCACATTTGGTTCTCACTAATACTTGTGAATTTTTTTTCTCCTTGTTTCCCTCACAGTTTGGTGCGGTTTCTTGCATAAGTATGGCATTCCAAGCACTGAGTTATATTTAACACTCCTCTCATTTCATTGTTTGTATGTTGAGTCTAACAATGCAAAACCACATTAAACGCAGACATATTTGCTATTTAAAGGAATTATCAGTCAAGACACACAAGATGGAGTCACATGACTGTCTCCTCAATAATATCAGAATGTATAACCCTTGCCAGGCAGAATGATACTTTGATAGTCCTTGACTTATCGGAGTTACTGAAAATAGGTGATCTCACCTTATCCAAAATATTTTCAGATACCCTCTTCTTCATATCTACAAATAAAGCGGGGCCCTTTCTGCCACCCAGTGCTTTCATGAACTATCGTCTAGAAATTAACTATTGTCTAGAAATGAGCAGTCTTAAAGATTACTCTCAGTTGATATAACCTCATGTTCCGTATTTACTTACAAGTAAAGTTACCCCTCCATGGTTACCCTTCCAGGTACACAGTGAGAACTCCCAATCTGCCCCACATTTCTCCATGCTTGTTTTTAGCAAACAAGTTACGTGGTGACCATTTGGTAGAAGTGCCTCTATCAGAACTGAAGCATAGGGCAGCAGGAGAGACAGATACATCTGAGATGTCTATACACAGTTTGCAATTCCCACAAGACCTCCATGCCAATTCCTGCGTTTTGACATAACAGCTAAGACTGTAAAAAACCTGGAGCCAGCATAGAGCACAAACGCATGGGGTTAGATGAGAACCAATGTGAAGGCAGCACCAGGGACAACAGGAAAATGGACCAGCAGTAGAAGAGGGATGGGTGCATAGCCGTCAAGAAAAGGTTGCTTCACTTGAAGAGAAGAATCTGGTCTGGGAGGTGAGAAGGGTCTTGCAGTAGAAACAGTGCTAATTATGCTGCAGCACTGAAGAATTCCTACCACTACACAGAAGTTCCTTTTTGGACAGAGTTATTTTTCAGGAGCACAGGTAATGAATACATGCCACAAAATCAATCAATATAGTTTAAGAATTTAAGAATCTGACTGAACATCCTAATGCATGAGAAGCTCTGCTCATAATGCTGCTGAGCCCCTGTGTATTTTTAGTTGGGCTTCATTTGAACAGTGGTACTAGAAAGATCAGTGTTTTAAGTACAATGGATTATGTTATGAAGTTAGGAATAATATAAAAACTACATTACAGTAAGTTGATCATAGTGCATCATCTTATTCTCAGTAGGACTATAGAACAACTAAACTGGATCAGATCAATAGCCTGCTCCAGTACTGCCCTCCAGCTACGACCAGTGCCAGACATTTGAGAGGAAGGAGTAATAAACTCCAAAGGACACAACATTGGAAGACCATCCCCAAAAATAAATTTCTTCCTAGATCTATACCATAATTTAGAGCCTGGCTTATACTCTTGACTCGTTACTATTGTTGTATATAACATTAGTCTACAATGGGTGGAGATGCAACACAAAGCACATCAATAACAGCTGCCTCAGTGGTACAGTTCCTTGGGTTTAAGAGCAGGACAACAGAGGGTCAACATCAACGAGTGCTGCTGTCGGCTTCAGCCCAGCTCTTCTGCAAGCCAGTGCCCTGAGCACAACTCATTTAGCCATTCCCATTTTAGAGTGAGAATTGTTCACCAGAGGCCAAACCACACAGTCTAAAACACTACCATGCTAAGCATTGTTTCTCATTGTGACATCTGAACATCTCTTCCAAGGCATTTCTTCTTTCAGTGTCCCATGACCAAGGATTTCTCCACAGGATCCTTCTCCATGCAGTCAGAAAAATATGAAAATTCAGCTTGAACTTTTTGTGGACATGACTTTCTTCTCCTTTCATATTTCTGTTTTTTTCTTGTAACAGAGTACAAAGAAGTCCTGGCTTTAGTCCTATTAGACATAGGTTGCTGACCTACACATGCTTTTTCTAGTCACACTTCTAGCTCAGCTGAGCTCTTCCAGCAGGTGGGTCTGTTAAATTAGTTGCCTTCCTCCAAGTACATCTATGTTGGCTAACTGACTTCACCAGCTGTCACTAATAACTCCTTTTCTGGGGTGGATTCCTGTTAAGCTGTTGCTCTCAACACAGTTTTGTAACAGCATTAGCCAATGTCTAATAGCTACCAGTTTCCACTTATATGCACAAAATGTCCGCATATTGCAAATGTTAGTAAGTTGAACAGCTTCAGTAGCATAGAAAAAGTGAAAGGGAATGCGATAGAAATTTGCCGATTTTTTTCTTTCATAATTTTAAACACAGGCATAGCCAAGGCAGAGTAATTATTGTGTTTATCTCAACCTGTACTGCAAAAATGTGGGCATTGATAAAATATCATTTATTCTAATCCTATTTAAAATCACACACACTATGAACAATTAAGATTTAGATAAATATGATCCAAATAGCCTACATCCAAAAGACCAAATAGAACAGGAATAACATTGCAAAAGCAAAATGACTCCATTGTATGAACTCAACCATTTACATATTTTCAAGTGAAAGATTTACTGGAGTAAGAACAGTATTCAGACTGCAAAGCAATATAACTGCATTCTGTTTCCAGATCTGCTGCTGATTTCTAGAATGTCTTTGGGTAAGTCATTTAAAGAACAGAGCTTTTTAGCTGAAATAACAATCCCCCTCCTCCTTCTTCCTACCCTGCCTCCTATTAATCTCAAGCTATGTTCATGTTTGGAGCACTCTGATCTTTTACTGCCTGGAGTCCCTAAAACTCAAGAGATCTGAAAAACTGATAACCCATTTTGATGAAAAAGTAAGAATCAGAATTACACTTCATTTCCTTAATACAGATTCAAAACAACTGTCAAGCTTCTCACTTTAAAAAAGCCATGACGTGCCATTGTGTGCCCAATAGGGCAGAGTGAGCAGTGAGAATAACAAGTTTTGAAAAGCTGTGTTGCAAGGAGAAATACACAGTAGTTAACACTGCAAACACAGTCTTAAAGGAATAGTCTTTAGGTATTAAAATACTTTAAAGCTCTGGGGCGGTAAAGCTATATGAAGCTCTGCTATAATGCACACTGTCTAGTCTTACTTTCTTTCTATAAAAACACAGCAAAAGCTCCTTTATTTATACAGTCTTCCTCCAGTCAGCGCCTCTGAATGATCTTTACTCTCCACCTGATGGAAAGAGGACAGAAAGGACACTCACAGCCTAGAATATGTTTTATCATTAGGTAAATTTCTATACCTACAGGCACTTGACGGCCACTGCCATCAGCTTCCCTTTGGTTCTGTATGCAGTACAGTTTTGAGTCACATAGACAATTCTTGCATCTGTAGCTCAGATATATGTTCACTCGTTTATGTCAGACTATCAAGGTGACAGAGAAAGTTCCCTCTCCCATTTCACATACCATATAAACACATATACACAACTTTAACCATAACGTAAAGTAACTTTCCATGCCTAACATACTCCTGGTTGAGTGTACTAGGCTATTCTCCTGTTCACTTCTTCTCCTATTCTCCTCATTACTCAAGTTCATCAGAGTCTTCCAGTCTTGGTAATTTCAGATACTTAAAAAAGCCATGAACAACGCTGTGGTAAAAAGCTCATTTATTTTCCTCTGAGACAGTCACACAAGGAAATCAGCCAGGGTTTGAGGCGAAACAACAGCATGTTTTGGATAGAAGAGGCCATATTGTTCCATCTTTTGATAGAGACTTTGTATATTATGTATTAATGATAAACTGCTAGCTTTGTTTAGAAATCACAGCTTGTTGATAAGTCTTTTGAATCTACCTATGGTATGAATTTAAAATCATACTTTGAGAGAATCAAGCTTGTGACATTATGCATATCCAAACAATAAAGTTTGAAGTATTTTTCTAATAGGACTTTTAGGCAATTCTTATATATTCTAAAATTTTCAACACTCTGATCAGAATATCTGTTTTCGTAGTGTGTGCATAGGTACAAAATACACCTGTTTCTGATGCTTCAGATGAATAAAATAGTTTATAGGAACAATGCAAAGCAAATGAGAGCTTTTTTTTAAAAACTCCTGTTTTCTTTATGCGTATAAGAAATGCACTTGAGGAATATTTCTTATTCTATAATAAAAACTGGTTTCTGTGTTAAAAAGGAAAAAAAATGAAAAAAAATTTACCACAGAGTAAGTAATTTTTTCAAATAAAAGCTAGATTTTAAAAGCCTAACTAACCAGGAGAGTAATCATTTGCAGTCTCTGCATTCTCTTCAAAGTTACAGTGCTTTTATGACAGCTATACTTAAATACCTGTGGCTCTTGCTGTTTCAAATAACTATTAATACAATAATGCATTTACCAGGTCAGTTTGGTCATTAAAAAAATCCACCCTAATGAATTATATTTTTTGTAACAAGCAAAAAATCAAGGTGTGTTACAAATTATTCAAATCAAAACACTGTAAACTTCAGCTAATTCACCAAAGGAAAATTCTATTATTTGCCCTGTTTATCAATGTAAGTTCAGTAACAGAAGCCAAATTAAAATTTTTAAATTCCTAGTTTTATGACTTCTAGAGAGCATGTTATCATTAAATATTGTGGGTTACTAAGAAGCTACTCAGAGTGCATGAGGACCAGCTACTCACTGTTTATATGCAAAGGGCATTGTCTTGACAATCATAAATAGCTTCCCACCCAAAAAACACCTGTCAAAACAAATATGAAAACTCAACAGGTGATGTTTACAATATCTTTTGTCTTTCATTATGTTTTATTATTAAATGTGAAGTGTCATCAAGTGCCAGAGTTAGCTTTATGATACATGATAATCTTGTATTAAGCTACTTCTGGTATCTAGGGTTAACATATTAGAGGTACATTGGTGGATGGTGCTACCTGCAGACAAAGCAGTTGAGATTGATCAGCACACCATTTAGTCTATTACAAAAAGAAGACCTAGTTAAAATGGCTTGATGGCTTTCAGGTACTCTAAAATCTGTGGCGTTCATTTGCAATATAATGTTTTTAGATTTAAATTGCTGCATGCAGCATAGAGTTATACCATTGTAAAAAGAGCTGGGGGAGAGGTTGTACACGCTTGTGTCAAGCTGTCTGATGGACTGGGATGCTTTCCACCATCCCCTGAGAAGTTGCTAAGTGCTTGCTTCCATACATCTAGCCAACCTATACAGCCTTCATCCAGTGCCAATGCATTTTGCACCCCTGGGGACTCGCAGTATCATGCATTCCTGTTTCCTCACGTGGAGAGACCAAAAAAGCACAGGAAAAAGAGTGGTTAGACCTTTCAATGCTCCAGCCTGCACAAGAACCAAGTACGTAAGACCTACTCCTGCTCTTACTGGTGTTGAGAATAGCATCTCAACAATTGTACTACATTTCTCTATGCGTCATGCTGAAACTCATTTTCTTTATCACTTTGAGGATCAGGGAGAGACACACACACAGGTTTTGTGTATCCTGCAAATCCAAACTAGAAAAGAAACAAGATGTCTTCATCTGGAGTTGCTTTACAACTAGCATTGGTTGCACTTGAGTTGTGGTCAATGGCTAAATGTCCGGGTGGAGACCAATGAGTAGTGTCCTTCATTGGTCCATATTGGAACCAATATTATTTAACATCATTGTCATGGACATGGACAGTGGGACTGAGTGCACCCTCAACAAGTTTGTGGATGACACCAAGCTGAGTGGTGTGGTTGATAATCTAGAGGGACAGGATGCCATCCAGAAGGACATTGACAAGCTTGTGTAGTGGGCCAATGTGAACCTTATGAAGTTCAACAAGTCCAAGTGCAAGGTCCTGCACCTGGGTCAGGGCAATCCCAAACATGGATACAGTCTGGGAGACGAGTAGATTGAGAGCAGCCCTGCGGAAAAGGACTGGGGGGTATTCGTGGATGACAAAGTGAATATGAACTGGCAATGTTCACTTGTAGCCCAGAAAGCCAACCGTATCACGGGACACATCAAAAGAAGCTTGGCCAGCAGGCTGAGAAATGTGATTGCTTTCCTCTACTTCAGTCTTGTGAGACGCCACCTGGAGTACTGTGTTCAGCTCTGGGGTCTCCAGCATAAGACAGACATGGACCTGTTGGAGCAGGTCCAGAGGAAGGATGCAAAAATGATCAGTGGTCTGGAGCACCTCTCCTATGAAGACAGGCTGAGAGAGTTGGGGCTGTTCAGCCTGGAGAAGAGAAGGCTCTGGAGAGACCTAATAGCAGCCTTCCAGTATCTAAAGGGGCCTTACAAGAAAGTTGGAGTGGGACTTTTCACAAAGTGTAGTGATAGGATGAGGGTTAATAGCTTCAAACTGAAAGAGGGGAGATTTAGACAAGATATTAGGAGGAAATTCTTCACTATGAGGGTAGTGAGACACTGGAACAGGTTGCCCAGGAAGCTGTGGATGCCCCATCCCTGGAATTGTTCAAGGCCAGGTTGGATGAGGCTCTGAGCAACCTGCTCTAGTGGAAGGTGTCCCTGCCCACGGGGCAGGGGAGCTCCAGGGGAGCTCCAGGGGAGCTGGAACTAGGTGATCTTTAAGGTCCTTTCCAACCCAAATCATTCTGTGATTCTGTGACAGCATGTGAGCCGACAAGATTATTCTTTCTGCAACATTTCCTAGATTTCCAGCTAAGAAATCTGCCATAATCCCTCCAAGAAGATTTTTTTTTTCCTGAGCATCACAGAATGGGCCAGATATTCAGGAATGAAAATGTATGTGTCACTGATTTAAATAAGCCATAGAATGAAAGAAACTGTGGCTAATCTGTTCTTTCTCAGACTGTGGCCCATAGAACATAACCAAAGAAGCAAAAAATATATTGTCTGTAAAGCCAGGAAATGCCAGTTGCTAATGGGAAGGAAAGAGAACATTTGCTCTTTCTGGTGCATGTATGAGGCAACATGCTGCTCTAAACCCAAGTATTTTGGCTCAGTTGCTGTTGTTTATAACTGGAACATAAGTGTGACCAGTAAAAAGATAGTTAATGTTTCTTTCTTGCTATTGAAAATATCAGACTACATTTTGAGTATACAGCTGAAATTAACAGAGACAGGGCAGAATAAAGTAATCTGAGGTGGCAGCTTTCCTGCCAACTACCTGTTTGCCAGAGCTTCCTGAGGTAGCAAGCCCAACAGAGATGCAAGTACACAAAAAAAAGCAGACTTTGTTTCTAAATCAACATTTACAGAACAATTTGTACTGCTATAGGTATCCCTGACGGGGAAAGAGGAAAACAAATTTAAAAAAAAAAGAAGATTGTGCTGTGATAATTAATTCCAGACCTAGTCAACAATGGTTTCTAGAAATTTTAATATAATCATATTTTCACTTGGTTTATATTAGACATTCTGCTCAAAATCTATTTTTAGACATCCTCAAATACCATGACAATACGGCATCACAAGTACAGGAAAAACAGATTGGCAGATGTGATTTTAAATACTGAGTAGCTTCAGAACTCCACTACCACAGACTATTTGCTCACAGGCAGGAGAACAACATGGGCACTTCTCAAGAAAGTCTCTACCTCAGCATGACAGCAATGAGTAAAGGAATATGAGAAAGCTCTTTGACATTTTTGCTACAGTCGTTTATAAACTGGTCTGTGAGAGTTTGGCCAGCCTAAAAATCTAGGGATCACCATCTCAGCAGCTTGCAAAGTATTTCTCTAAAAGAGAAGTCTGAGAAGCTAAAGTGCTTTGCTCTGACAAGTACAGCAAGGAAGTGTTCTTATTCCAGTCACATAAAGACATTTGGACCAGAAAAAAATGAGGCTGGATAAGTCACAGACACTCCCTAACGGATGGAGGAATTTCCTTCTCTATGGACTGTGGAATACCAGTTTAGTCATCCAGTAATTACAATAAATATGGGTTTGGAACATCTGACTTTTTTTTTTTTTTCAGTTAGTCATGATCCACTAAACACGTTGCTCACTGGTTCTGTATGCTCTGCTGCAGAATCTCCTCCCTATTAACTCAGACCTAATGGCACATAAGGTACCTGAGTGCTTCCAATAAGTCCCAGAGAGCTAATACTAGCTTTATGGGAGGACAGCCTGTCCAAGAGAAAACATTATGCTCTTTAAAGCCAAAAACTCCACCTTACTTCTTTCTGTGAATGGTCTCTCTCCTTACTTCAGAAGTTTCAGTTCTTTGGAGCATTTTATCTCTCCTCCTTTTTCTGTCACACAGATGTACATGTATGTCCCATTTCTTTTAATGTGAGCGAGGAACAGCTCCTGAGCAAGAGTCAAGCTACAAACCTCATATACACATTTTTTTAATAAAATTAATGCAAACCTGATACCAAAGTATTTTTTTCCCAGTTCTTTCCTTTCCCTTAAATTAAAAAGGCTACCTCTGAGCAAACCATTTATGTCACTACCTAAAAACATCAGTTCTAGGCTTCAGTTTTTCAGATCCTTGCAGTTCAGTTATAAACAAATTCTGAACCCTTATTCCAAAGTATATGTTAATCTGTCTACTGTGGACTACAGGTAGTGTAACTGTATTACTTGGGCCTTTCATCCACTACGTCTGAGCAGAGTACCCCTGCTAGTGTTAGGCAGCACCCTGCATTTCATTTTTCCCATAACATTTTCTACAGAGCAGCCTTAAGGTGGATTCCTTCTGCTAGCATCACACCTACATCTGTAATTTTCTAGTGAAGCTGAAATCATGTGAACATGTGCAAGAATTATGTGCTCTTCAGGTTATTATCTGACATCAGTATCCGACTGACTCATCTCAAAAACAGCAAGCCAGTCTAGGTATGGCTAGGCTTCACCACTTCATCACTACAATAAATACGTGGCATCAGTAGTAGCTGTATCCTCTGACTGCCTGGGCCTGTGAGAGCCAAAGGCCTGCAGACATAAAGTGGCAGCGTGAACAAGCCGCCGGCATCTGCAACGAGGTGACTGAGGCTGCTTTAGATGGGCAATACTAAAGGCAACTGACATGCCTTTGGTGAGCCTTTTGGGCAGTCTGAAGCAAGAGTAACTTAAAAATGATGGTTGGAAGAACAGAGTCTCTGAAAAAGGTACCTCTTCTCGCTTTCAGGAGAAAGGTTTGCTCTAGTGTAGCAGAGGCTGTGGAGCAATATCTTAGGGGCTGCCTAGGAGCAAGTGACACAAGGGAGAGCTGGCACATACAATGTGCTCTCCCAATGCTGTGAGAAAACAGCACCAGTGGTGTGGAAAGTGGGAAAAAATTGCTGGGTTGGCTCAGGAAGATGTGATATTTTCTGCCCTCTCATGGAAGACAGGTCTACCTGGGTGCAGAGAGGCTTTTTTTGGTCACCTTCCTGCATATAGGCTCTTACACTGTAGATGAATTGCCCAAGAAAGGAAAGGAAGCTGTCTTGGAAAAAAAGTATACTTCTGTCTACACAAGACAGTGACACTGTTCTAAAGCACATGCATCTGTTTTCAGGCAGGACACGGCACTGAGTTTTGTATAGGAAGTGTTAATCTATTTAAAGGATGATGTTTACTTATTCATTTTTCACTATAGATCCACAGCCACACTTAGTAAATATTGTGATTCAGGCTGTTTGTCTCCTAGAAAATCAATGTGTAGACTGGGTTCTCTGGTGTCTTTGCTTTGCATTCCTTCTTCATCTGCCTTATTAAATGAAATTTTTTCAAAGAGTTTTTTAAAAAGAACTACTTCTTGACAGAATTACTGTCACCAGCTACTTCCTCTGCAGTGATAGCAGACCCACATCTGCAGTCTGTCCCTGTAGGGATACTCATCCTGTCTCCGTTTCTGTCTGGGAGGAAAAAGGGGCACTTGTCCTTTGCCTTCCTGACTGACCTCAGAACAAAGAGCTCTAAGCTGGAGGAAGTGCAGATAAAACTCATTCACAGCATCTAATATTCCTAGTGAGAACTAATTCCCCCATTGCACTGTTCTTGCAAAGTAACAGTAAACAGGTAAATGCTTATAGTTGGAAATACAGTTGCTAGATAAGGAGAGCACAGAGGCATATCTACAACTCAGTTCTAATCGTGTAAGACTAAAACTCATATCACAGTGAATTGACAACATTTTGTTTATTTAAATTTAGATCCCAAGTTGATCCTTCCCATTGCAGTATTTTCCCTCACATACACAGCAGTGGCTAAACCTATGAATAAGTGCCATTAGTCTCTGGGATCTTTTAAAGACAGTGCTATTCACTGTGACCTGGAACAATTATTTGGAGAGGTATATAGCTAAATTACCTGGATTTTGATTGTTTAAATTCTGAACTTGAAATCAGAGGACAAATTTTGAAGTAATTCTCATGCAATTAAAAAAAAAGACAGCAAAAGAGAAAGTTCACGACAGTGACACATAGCCAACTAAAATTTTGTACTCTGGTGTATTTGAGTGTGCAATACAAGATTTATTCTCCTGTGTATATAAATCTGCTTCACACATTCAAATAAATGCAGCTGTGTTTATTCCAGAGAGTACAGTTCCAGATGTATACATGCAGAACTCCAGATATACATATGAGCACCTTATTACATTACAATTTTCCATTACATTTTTATAACACTTAGAATTTTTTGCCACACAGCCCTCCGGAATATGCCCCAGTACATTCACTACTTGCCCAAACAATACAATCTGAAATCCTAAGGGCCACCCAAGTTTGAACCGCTGCGATACCACCTCCATGTTTTCCCTGGAATGAGAGGAGGCTTTCAGACTGTAAGAATTTAAGTTACAGGTTCAGCACTTGAATAATACCATTCTTTCAGCAGCATGATATAACTGTGAAGTTTTAGACCTTACAATAACTTCAAACTATACTAAAAAATAGCAAGTCCAGAAGAAATTCATATTTTTGCAAACAGGCAATGTCTGCTTGCAGGCATAATAATGAAGGTATGCCAAAAAACCTGGTAGTGAAACATACAGAAAGGCACTGGACTGAAAATTTCTGCTGATTTAAAAAAAAATATTAATTTCTTCTGCAAGTCCAATCACAGTAGTATAGATTTCACAGCCCCCCAGCATTAAGTAGCAGCTCTCGTTAATAAAAATGCAAAAGACATTAAAAGCATAAAGCAATAAACTTGAAAACATAAACCACACCACTTCATAGCCTGCTTTTCAGACATCATTAGCATTACTGTACTGTTTGAGACATGGGCTATAGCATTAATAGCCACCATGCAAACTGCAAATACAAAGATGCTAAATAAAAGTGTAAAAAAAAAAGGGGGGGAGGGGCTATGCCATTTTCTAGAATGTGCAGACAAGAACCCTACACAATTTGAATTATAGTTCCAAAGATTATTTCACATATTTATTTGCTTAGCAGATTATTTTCCCAATATGAAATATGTAAATATTGTCATGGAGCACACCCTGAAAAAGCAAAAAAGGAGCGCAAAATAAACAGAATACAGGGAAGATTTCCAACCATTCTGCAAAATAGCTTATTTGTATCAGGAAAAGTGTTTTTTCTACCAAACAGTATAGAACTGCAGCAGAAAAAAATAGTGGAAATAATGTTACCAAAGACAAAAAATTAAGATCTATTTAGACATTTGTGGTTTTAGTCCATCATCTCATTGTGAAGATATCAAACAACTAGAAAGACAATAGAGATGTTTACTTTTCTGAAACAATTGGTGAAACCTTTATGCAAATTGCACTGACACCATGTAAATAAGTATTTTTCCAAGAATAAAAATATATGTTCTTTTCACAATTCTTTTCTGATACAGTTCATAATTAGAAAGCCTGTTCTCTGTAAAGGATCACATTCTGTATTGTACTCAATATTTAAACTACATCAATTTTTCAAGTCAAAAGACACTTAGCTTTATTGACAGATAAGTCAGAGACAAGTTGAAAATGTTTAAATCATCATTGTTAAGTGATCTGATCGCAAAAAGAAGGATTTTAATTTTTATAAAATATCCCCATAACATTTTAACACTTTCATAGTGCAGGCGATCTAGAAGAACAGTATCAAGAACCTTCCACGACATTTCACTTCTGGCCAGAGAACTTCTATATAAGGAATATACACAAAGGGTACTTTTTAGGAGGTTACTGGCACCTGAAAGTGGCCCCTGAGGTACAGATGTAGCCTTGCTACCATGAGAGCTTATAGTTAACAGTTTAAAAATGAGGTGTGGAGGGAGAGAGTCCAGCATTGAACCTTTTCCGGTGCATACACTGAGGCACTGTACTGCATATGTATCCAGCAGAACCCTCATTCAGCTTGTAAAGTCTGATCCCATACCAGGCATACTTCATGGAAACAGTTTAAAAATAAGTTTTCCCAGTGAATAGCAGGTGGGACTACCCTACAAAATCTTTTTTGGCTTGGGGCACAAACGTGCTGAAATACTTCACCCAAAAGAACGATAAAAGATGTATTGCTTGAAACTTTGGTCATAGTCTGGCCAGTGTCTGGGCAGAACCTGATAACTCTTATATTTTATGAAGGAATCTGCCTCATGGTGTGTGTTTACATTGCATATGTGACGACCGGCTCACACAGCCATTTTCTATTCTAGGTGGTCTCACAAGTTTGAGTATTTTTTCATGCAGAGACAGACTGAAGGGAATCCACGGTATATATTGAGTTGTAATGTGATTTGCAAGTACCAAATAAATACAAATACCTTGTGTTTGTCACAATTGAAAATCTAGATTCTTATTTAGCAGATGACTGGATTGCTGACAGAGTTCAAAGAGTCAGTGATAATGAAGTCAGGAATAAGCAACATGCACAACTTCATGGAGTCATTAAGGGAAAGTGACAGGGAATGTGGTAATTAGATTGTGTTAGAAGGCACTATAGCACAATGCAAACAAACAACTAGATTACTGGCAGGTCAGCAATGAGGGTAATTTAAACAAATAGTCTAGATTTACACTAACCTATTTAAGCCCATTTCTCTTGCACATTGACTCAAAATAATACTGACCTCATATTTAACCTGGCAGGACTGTTAGGTCTCCAACTAAGGTATAATCAAAGCTTGATTTAATATTTCTACAAAATTAATAAAAACTAGATAAATATTCAAACCAGGGATGTTGTTAAACATCCTCTATACTAACACACAGAATAAGACAAGGGAATTAGCAAATGTCATAAATACCAAAATACTTTTTCTAATGCCCTTCTGGGACATGACACAATAATAGATTTTGATCCCAAGTCCAGGGTCTTTGTTGCTTGCATGGGAGGAAAATGGCAGCATTATTCTCTGCATTTAAATTAATCCTTCAAGAAAAGGTAAAATAATATAGTATGTTCTACAGGAAATATCTTATAAAGACTAAGTGTAAAATACATTGGCATCAGATGCTACAACTTATAATGCAATGGCACAGGGTACTACTTTTTCCGGATTTCTCCTGTAATCCATTGGCAAAGAGAAGCTCTTCCAAAGGCTGGTTTAAAGCATCCAGATCGGGCTTCTCCTCTTAACCAACCTCTGGAGGCAACTCTAGAGTGGGGTCACTCTTGTGAGAATATGAAACTCATGCAAACTTTCTCTGCTTCCTATTTACAAACAGTATTTCCTATTCCCCCTTGAATCTAGTTTTTGACCTGACCGCTACTTACTGGCTGCTTTGTGAACTGTCTAATCTGTGCCCAAAAATCCGTACTCAGTACATTTTAATGACCTATTCTGGAAGAACTGAAAATGGTAATTTTCATGAATACGACAACAAATGTTATTATTCCAACAATTACGAAAAAAATTTGCTGCTTGCCATTTTTACTGTTGCTTTCCACAAAGGATAACTGATCCTGTGAACTCAATCAGCCATCTGTGCACAAAGCAATTAGAGGAAGCACAGAAGCCAGATAACATCAATGACTTTATAATGGTGTTCTAACTCTTTAAGTATTTTTAAATAACTAGCATATTCACAGTGTCCTGCCCAGTGCCTGCAATGTCTGTTTAAGTGTAGGCAAAAACTACAAGGGCAGCAAAGAATGCCAATTCAGACAGAAAAGATCGTATTACTTAATTCAGCAGATCTTGTGCTTTCCAATTCAGGGGAGAAGCCAAACAGTCCTTGATACTGTGACACTCTCACAGGTCATAATAATCCACAACAGCACAGGATGAGTGGAGGGTCCTGTGGTGTAAGGAACTACCATGTTAGCAGTAAAGGTAAATGTACATTACCATGATAAAGCTAATACAAGGGAGACCCAAATTCCATTGTTGCATCTAATTACACAATAATGAAATTAATATCTCAATGACCTTCTGTGATAAATTTTAGTCTCTCAAGCATTTCTTTTCTTGAATCATCACATAGTTGCTCTCCACTAAAATATTTGAAAAGCTAAAAAGGCTTCCAAAAATGAAAATGTATACAGAAATAGATACATAAAACTCTAAAAGATATACCCTTCTCTACAAGATAAATAAACTAGCGTTTGCTCTATGTGATTAAATCATTCTTTATTGCTCAGCAAAAGAAAGGTTATGCTTTGCAGTAATATACCACACCAGGACTGTATGTACCATATGCATACAGTAGACGCTACTGCTGCCATTAGCTATGAATTCCCTTATCACAGGACCACAGAACAGCTGAGGTTGGATGGGACCTCTGGTGGTCACCCTGTCCAACCTCCCTGCTCAAGCAAGGCCACCCACAGCTGGTGGCCCAGGGCCATGTCCCTACAGCTTTTGAATAGCTCCAAGGATGGAGACTCCACAGTCTCCCTGGGAACCCGTGCCAGTGGTCAGTCACCCTCACAGTAAGGAAGTGTTTCCTGATGTTCTGAGGGGTTTCAGTGTGTGCCCATTGCCTCTGGTCTTGTCAAATGAATGCTTTGCTGTGCAATGGATGCATTGTTTTTATTGCCAAAATTTAGCACACATTTTATCTCTTATTTAATTCATATGATAAAAATAGATATTCTAGTATACTTGTATGTACCATAAACCTTGGCAGCATCATCAGACTGTTATCATTGCACAGCGCAAACTATCACTTTACAACATGACATCCAAAATTTAGTTGAGTTGAACATCAAGGTTTTCTTTGGTCTACAATACTGTACAAGCCTACATTAGAATGGCACTTAATTACTATTAATTAGTGAATTGTACTTTTAAGGAAAATATCTTCAGTCAAGCAGTTAGACGATCATGTCTCCTTCTCTTATAAAGCAAAATGTTCTGTAAACTCATACTATAAGTTATGTCTTCTTCCACATAAAATTGCATACAAATTGGTATTTACTGTGAATTAGGTAATGCAGTAGGCCCTTGTGTTTATTTTTCTTTGTCATTTTCAGCAAACCTCTATAGCATTTATGGCAGGCAGCAATTTTAAGTCAACTTTTTACTTGAAGTACAAGTTGGCTGGCATCCAGGCTGCAGACTACCATGAAAAAGGCAAAGAAAAAAAAAATACAACCAGGAAAGGTCAAACTCAGAGGGTTCTAGTCTCTTCTAGCTGAACAGATCCATCCCCATTGACCTTTGCTGGCACTTGGTGCCAGCAGGACCACACTGAAGGGAGACAAGGTCCCCAAGATTAGACGGGGGTTCCATGCCATCTGAGAAAGGAGGGGCCCGGGTGTGCAAGCAACCTGGCACTGGAGTGCTGAGACAAACACTGCTGATTTGCCAAGTGCTAAGTTTTTCCAGTTGCTAAACTGATTTAAACAAGTTTGTTTTGTGTTAATGCTTATTCGCAGTGCTACATAAGGGGAACTTGGACTTTTATAATGTCATGCTTGGCTAGAGACATCTTCTCATAGCCCGACTGCCATTAACCCCAGCACTTCTACAGCACTTTTAGTCACGCAACTATTGTACGCACCCATGAATCCATTGCAATTAATGGCAGATGGTCTAAGCCCCATAAAAATGTGTGGAAAAAGAAAGGAAGACATATCTCAGTTTAAATGTTCAAGAACATGTACCTCAAGAAAGGGTGGGAGTAGAAGGAAAAATAGCTTAGTGCTACGAAAACATAAAAAAATGAAGACCTGGTATTGAACAGTGAAGACAACTACATCATGAACTGTGCACAGTGATTTTTATGGTTGCAACAGGTAAGGGTACCAAAAGAAAGAAGAAAATACTGTAGAAACCTCCTTTTTCATGACTTGTTTAAGAAAAGAAGCAATGCAATACCAACAAAACAGAGTAGTGCAATCTTTAAGCAGACAAAAAGGAACAATGAGAAGGTATGACTAAAAAGAAAAGTGTGGTTGAATGGGGATGAATTAATTGGAGGGTGAGTCTCCTCCCTTTGGATGAGAAAAGTAGGTTAGATAAAACTCCAGCAAATGTACTGTGGGAGGCTTATAGACTGATGGAAGAATTGACATGAAAATGTTGAGAATGTTCCCAGTAAATTAGCCAAATGATTAATTGGAAATTGCATTCTTGAAAGTCTTACTTAAAAATGCTCAAAATTAAAGTAACTTAAAGGTCTCAGGACTGGGTTCCTTTATACACTGTGAATACAATCATAGGAAGATGGGGGCTCACTACATATGCACAATCATAAAAACAATTAATGTCCTATCTATTAGGCTAATGAAAGAGAACGGTTAAGGGAACTTAAAAGTCCAGGCTTAAACTTTCAGTATACTTGTCATTTCTTATATTGTTTTCTTACTTTGACATTTCCCAAAACTCGGGTAATGAAAACAGTCCCCTTATTATGCACTTAATTTTACTTTCTGGTTGTCCATGCTGCCTGGCAGAGCTCTCAGCACTGCCATGTTTGCTTAGAAAAACTCTTTTTATTATAATTCTTATATCAAGGAATGTAAATATTTCTGTCAGTCTTACAATTTTACCATAGGTTTTTTTGTTGGATTTTGTGGTATTTTTAAAAACAAAATCTAAATTGAAACCTAATGTGGAATCAACAAAAATCTTTCAAATGTATCTCTATCTCTGTGAAATGTACCTGTGCAGATGCACAAAATCAATTTTTTAAAATCAGATTCCTCATTCATTTTATGTTACAGTGCAATAAAGATAAAATATGGATAACTGAAAAATTTCTAAATTGCACATTGGCATTGGAAAATAAGATAAGGGAAGTGCTCATAAAAATGAACGAAAGGTAAAATACACATACCTTAAAATGTCTACTACTACTAACTGAATGTTAATATCAAAATAAAGCAGTAATGCTGACATATTTTGACATATAATAGCCAAATATACAGGACTACAGCATGTAATAACTTTAAAAAAGAGAGAGGAAGTTTAAAGCACAAAAAGATTTTGCAAGGTTATAGCACTCCTTATTTCGAGGACACTTTTTTGTGGAGTCATTCTACTGACAGTATTTAAGAAAGAAAATATCATATAAAAATGAATACTGGACTATAAAGAACAGGAACCCATCATTCCAAAGCAGTCTTGGGATATATTTCAATAGCCCATTTTGGGATATCCCTTACTATTTTGCAACAAGAGAAGTTGTATATTGAACTGTTTTTTGAACAAGAAGTCAGAGCGTGAGGCATTTTGTAAATGAAGAATTACAGTTTCCATCAAGATATGTTTTTCAGAATTCTCTTCATTATCAAGTATGAAGAATACATTTACAATGGGGCAATCAGGTAAAAATCTCCTCCATTTTTATCAAAATTAAGAGAAAACACTGGGAAAGCTGTAAAGAAAATTAACAGCATTTAAAAAACAAACAAACAAACAAAATAAAACAAAACAAAACAAAACAAAAACTAGCATCCACCTTTCCTGTGATACATAAACTGCTAGTACATAGACATCCTGCCTTGACTAATGATATATTCACTATGGGAATATAGTTATTCCCATAAACTATATGTTAAACATTGGTTGCATTGGTTGCACACGACTGTCTGAGAGATCTCTTAACCCTTATTAACAATGCAAAGCATGTTAGACATTATAATATGGTGAATCTTTTTATTTCAGTAGCAGCAAACCACTTTTCTGAAAAAACATGTTAGGAAATAAGCAAGAAATTTATAATCCTCACAAAATTTTAACCAGGGGCAGAAAAATGAAAATATCAGCCTTTAGAATCAGTAAAGGTTAGAAATGCTATGAAAAGGGCAGTGGCCTGAAATGGCTCCATACTCTGTGTTTCTCAGGTAAATAGCAAAGGAAACATTTGTAGTTCTGATGATAGAGGTGTGCAAAACAACTGTCCGGGATCTTGCTGGGATGGAGTTTATTTTCTTCATAGTAGCTAATGCAGTGCTGTGTTTTGGATTTGTGATCAAAACAGTGTTTTGGCTAGTTCTGAACAGTGTCAAGGCCTTCTCTGTTTCTCACACTGCCCCATCAGCAAGTAGGCTGGGGATGCCCAAGAAGCTGGGAGGGGACACAGCTGGGTCAGACTGACGGCAATAAAATGAAAGGAGTGGGTTTGAAGTAGGTTAGCCATCTTCTGTTCAGGAACCGGCTGGCAGCAGTCTACTCATAGGAGTTGGTGGATGATTGCCTATGTATCATTTGTTTTGTTTTCTGTCTCTCTTCTTCCATTTCTCCTTTACTTATTAAACAATTTTTATCTTGACTCATGAGTTTTCTTGCTTTTACTCTGCCTTTCCCCTTCCCACTGCGGGGAGGGGGGGAAATGAGCAAGTGGCTGTGTGGTGCTTAGCTGTCTACCAGGATTAACCCACAGCAATGGCATAGTTTTGTAATGGAGAAGTCTTTTTAAAAAAGTCATTTTGTAACATGGGTCAATCTGGTTTGCTGCCAGAGTGATTTTACATTTAAAAGAGTTTACACCAAAAAGTGCCCATGTGCCATGGCTCAGATGACAAGACCTGGCTGACTGCCCATTCACATCTGTTCCCAATATGCACCCCCGGAAAGTAATGAAAATCCTATAACCACAGCCTCAATATTTATTTTTTTTTTCCTCACAGAAAACAACAAGCTTTTTCATGAATGGAGCAATGACTTTAGCTCAAACGTGAGGCCTGTAGAATGGGAACAAGGATAACAATTGGCAGATGACCTCATATAAGGATTTGTAAACTTCAGTACGGTAGATGGAGACAGAGGGAATAGATAAAAGGAAAAGAAAATACAAACAAGTATTAAGACAGTTTGCATTTCGGCTCTTACCTCCAGTTGGATATTTAGTTTCAGAGGGACTAGAAAGCACAAACAGAAACGTCTAGACATTCATAGTTATGAAAGAAGGTTCAGGAAAAAAATGTAGGAAGTAATCATAACCATCGTCACCTCTAGGATACCAGACTTTTTTGTGAGGACAGGGTTAAAAAAAAAGTATGGTATCCAAGTTAGACGTTCAGAATTACTTTTTTCTCCATGCTGAGTATCTACATCTTCCATTTGTGTTCTTTCCAAAAGGACTGACTTTTGCAAGTGATGAGTACTTCCAACTTCATTTAAATCTGTTACTTAACCATGCATTTAGATGTTTAATTTTAGACATGTGTGGTTAGAAAACAGCAGCCTTGGACCATATAATAAATAGCATCAGGATTTCTCAGTTCTGCTTTGCATGTTCAATAGAAACACCAGAATGCTTTTCCATTTTTAAGCCTCTGACTTTTAAAAAACACTCTTTTCTGCCCTAAGATACGCTGAAAACAAGGTGCTTGTGTGCAGCGCATTCCTCATCTTCTCCAATTTTCTTCTCCCATTCATCCTTCCATGTTGAGAGACACTCTGCTCCCAGCTCCTACCCTGTTCTCTGGAGAACTGAGGTGTGGTCGTTGATGATCCTGCATTGCTATGGAGCAGCTATAGCTTATAGTATTTTAATTACCGAACTGAGGACAATCACAAACCTTTCATCCACATACAAGGTATGCTTTTTATTAACATGTGCCTTCTCTAGCAAAGCAATACATGCATTTTAGACCAAATAAAAGACAAGTTCTAACAAAACAAACAAGCCTATGAGAGAAAGAATGAGGGAAATAACTACTACAATAACTTCCACAAGTGACAAGCATCAGTTGTGTCTCTTAAGTGCTGTGGGAAGTTCTCCAGCTCTTAATTAATGAGGACGGCGTAAGATCCTACAGTTTCTCACCTTCACCAATGTTAGGAAACTGGAGCTGTTGCTCTGAGATGTGGATTTTACAAAAGTTACCCAGACCTTTCGTTATACCCAACCTAGCTGATTCACAGCGATATCACACACAAAATCAGGCATGAAAAGATGCACAGCTTTACCATAAGATCTAGAGACTGACTACTGAGAAAAAAAAAAAAAACAAAACTTTCACAGTCCTGAACACAACAGTAAAGAAATTCACTGGGTTTAAGATCAGATCTTTCCTTAAGCAAGATTTCAGTGAAACAACCTTTTACTAGCATACTGGGAAATGACATCTACTTCAGAAAAAAAATAAAAATAAAAATAAAAGAAAAAGAAAAGCAGCAACAAAGCACTACCTGATGTCTCAAGAGGACCAAAGCTGTGATAAATATGTTCACCACTTGTTCTTTACAGTCATATAAAATTTTCTTGAGTACATATTGTTTTCCATATTTCCGTGTAAGTATGTACAGAGATAGAGATAAAAATATATAGATGACTTGTGATAATCCCTACTGTTATGAATAGTGTTTATTCTAATTTACTTTTTCTAAATCCAGGATTAAGCAACCTACTTCAGAGTTGTTCTGCTTTTTAACCTATAAACTAAACTATTCTTCTGAAAATGCTCTTTGTTCCAGTGCTAATTTATGAATATATTTTATCAGGAATTATTGGACAACAGTCTCTAATTCATCTTGGCTTGTTCTATCTGTGGTCCCACTCCCCAAAGCAGCTAAGAAAATGCTTGAATTTTCATGTGTCTCTAATAAAAAGTGATTTGTTTTGAAGAATGAGATATGCTTATCTTGGTATATCAAGTGTTTGCCTCTGACAGACATATTTGCATTCTGAGTAATAACTTTCATTCTCTCTAGTTTTTAACCTGGATTTTTCAATAATAATCAATATCACACCTATTACTTTAAAGGGCACATTTTGCTATTTGAGATTTCAGGAATATTTTCTAAGTAAAGGCCCATCTCTAAGTCCCAACAGTTGCACACTGTAGAAAAAACAGGCACAGCCATAAAACAAGGTGTGCATTGTGGATTGTACTGATGCATTACCTATGACTATGGCTCATCTGGCTGCTAGGTTAACAGGTCACTGGCATGGAGCCACCAACTTTCAGAGAACAGCCTCTCTCATGGTATTTTGATATTTCCCCTTCTGGATTTGTCCCAACAGAGAAGTGCCGGAGCATATGAAAACTGGGAGTGGAGCTGGGAAGCTAACCAAACAATTTCAAACCTCAAATGTTTAGGTTAGATGCTTATGTGGTCTTAACCAGCTCACCCATCCCTAAATATTACAGCATCAGGAACGATGATTTAAAATTACAGGAATGATAGAACAGTGCCCACCACTGTTGAGTGCATTCCACATTTCTTGCAATCACTTCTGCACCAATGAGCATATAATGTGTATATTTTGGGCACAGTTTTAGAAGTAACTTTTCACCTTTTCCTAGTTCTTTTTAAGCTTATCGTTGTAGACTACCTGGACATGCTGTCCATTTGCTGTTCTTGTTCCTGTGCTGCTGTTCCTGTTCCTGTGCTAAATAGGATCTGTTGAACAGTCGGATACCAATGTTGGCAAAAAAAACTAACCCTGTATTCCAGCAGAGAACATGGCACTGTCCCACGTACCAGTACGGTTCAGGTCTCACTCCAGACAAAAGTAAACTAACAGTTTATGCAAGATCTTGGGTTTGGATGTGCAAGATCCACCAGTATAAAAAGGCAGTATTCATTCCTGTACAGGAAGGGAAAATCTTGCAGTGTTTTAAAGGGCCTTTATCATTGTAAAGCACATTTAGTGTAGGGCTTTTACTGCTAAAACAACATACTTTAGGCAGGAGAGGGGGTTAATCATGATGCTGAACAAAACAACAGTGCCAAAAAAAAAAGGGGTTAGCTCAAACAGCGTAAACTGATTTTTTCTTTCTCTTTGAAGCTGTCGAGACCATTGGTTCATTAATATCAGTGGCACCCAACTGCCGCCCCTGTAAGAGTGAACCTGCCACCACTGCGACCACAAAAGATCACTGGGGCCAGTCCTTCCTGCCTGCTCAGGTTGCCAGGACAGCTCAACAACACAATTTTTCTGTTGTATTAACTTACCGGTCACAGCAATGGCACCCTCGTTCACCAGTTTATCATCCTGTTCTGTACTGGGCACAGGTGCCTGGGTACTGGCAGCGGGGATCTGTGGGGGCAGCCTCTGTGAGGAGAGGCCGGGGCTGCCCCGAGCCGGTTCTAGCCGGTTCCAGCCAGTTCCAACAGCCCCTCAGCAGGACACAGCTGGGCACCTCAGCCAAGACGGTGGCCTCTGGAAAACATGTTTAACGGACAAAACACTGCCTGGGAGCCATCAATAAGGGAAAAAAAGTGTGAGAAACGACTCTGCAGACACCAAGGGCAGAGGAGGAGGAGGGGGACGAGGTGGCCCCTCAGCCAGGGCAGACGCCAGAGCTCACCCCGCCGCTTGCTGCTCCCTCCCTACAGTTCTTCAAAATGGTTAGTGGGTATTTTACATGCCACGGTTCGCGTATGCACACCTAATCGCGCAATGAAAAGATAAGAAAGCAGGAAAAGAGCTGAAAAAACCTTGACTGTTAGCTATGGGTGAAAGCTCTGGGCTAGGGAGAGCGAGCCGGTGGAAGGACACCAGCCACAGAGCGCAACTACACAGCTGCCATTGCCAGGGTGCCTGTAGGGCCCAGCCACACACCCTGGGCCCAAAAGGGTTTAAAAATATACATCCTTTCATTGTATTTTACCATGGACGCTTTAAACTGCATTAAGAGGTGTATACAAATGTCTTAAATTGTTACGCTATCAGACTTTCGATTTGCCAGGCCGCTGAGGGGAAACCTGAAAGCATTCAATAATGTCTCGATATGTAAGTGCATAATGGTAATACAGAAGAAACAAATGTTTGTTTTATCAATACAATATCATGTGACCATGAATCATGCAAATCAAATCATAAATCACAAAGCTCAAGCTTGTCTCATCAGCCCAGCAGCACACTATGCAAGATTCGTTAATGTATTTGGTCTAATCTCTGATACACTGCAAAAATAATGTAAAATCCTCCACTGTTCAGTGTTGAAAAATCTGACATGGGGAGTGATAACAAAGCATATTTTTTCACAGCAATACTGCCCAATGCTACAGAAATGAACACACAATGAACTGCACAAGCCTGTAGTTGTTTGGAGGGCTGTAACTCACCATGCAATTTGGAGACAGGGTTTAAGCTTGTTTTACCTTCTTCAGTCTCAGCAGCTGGAACATTCACTACTCATATTAATTATTTTACAGTTCGGCCTGTAGGGTAAGTTTGGAAGACAATGGTTTTAGAAAAGATAACTCTGAAGAAACTAGTGAATGAAGATAGAAGAAAATGCCTCAACTATGAATAATGAAAACATACTATATTACAAGCTTTCAGCCTAGGAGCATGTATCATTTAAATTTTTAGCCAACATTGGGAAAAACAGAAAATGAGACTGTATTCAGTTAAGATGACACTTTCTGTCAGAGGCAATGACAGATATCAAATAAATACTTAGTGGGAATGAGACTGACATCCACCAAAGATACACATGGCTCTCATACAGTGGAAGGGCTACTGACTTGTAAATGTCTAACAGTGTTTAAAAAATCCTCCTCCTACAAACCAATCTGTTTCCATTAAAATTAAAGAATACTTCAACCAAACAGCCTCTCACAGCACTGCAGTTACTCCTGGAAGTGAAAGGACAGCTCCTGAAAGTTAAAGGGCAGGAGTGACTGATACAAAGGAGGTGTAAAGATAAATGAAGGGCAAAGGATTTTTGTCTCTTGATTCTTCATTCGCTTAAAAGTGCAAGTTTTCTGGAGTGGCTTTTTTTATAAGTGCAGATTGAATGCAGCAACTATTTAACCAAGAAAATTGGGGTGATGAGGTATTTGTGGAAAGATTTAAACGCTTCCAAGTTCTTTTTTGAATCCTTTTTTTTGAACTCATATATTTCCACTGTTTACTCTAGCAACTACCAGAATTTCTGTTGAACATATTCAGCATTCCCAAACAAAATATTCATGTCAGGTGGAATCTTAAAACTGAAGAAAAAAAAAAATTATTTATTTTCCCCAAGAAAATGTGAAATAAAGTCTTATTCAGATATCCAGAGCAGAAAATATTAACAAAAATTAATTTCATCTTATAACCAAAAACTTGCCCCCCCCTCAGAATAAACCTATTATCTCTACAGTTGTAGACACAAGGCTTCAGAACTGTAAGATGGGTAATTAATGGGGGCTAGAGAGGAACAAAGAGATCTAACCTGCCAGCCATAGTGTAAAAGCTTTGTGGCTTCAAGTCAACAGTTTTGATACAGCTCTGTGGGTTATTTGCCTACATGGAAGTTGTTGAGAGTATAGCAATATGAATGCTAGGTTGCAGAATTTAAGCCTTAGTAAATTGTAACAAAAACATTCAGATCTTTATCACAGCTATTTGATCTATAAAGCACACAATCCTGCTGTTGTTTCATATTAATTTCATATTCTACTTCTTGAATACTACTTCTCAAGCCCTCACCACAAAAATTAATGATACTAGAAATTCTATGATAATATGATATAATATGATACTATATCAGTAGGAGTTCAAGTATCTTGGAAAGGAAACACATAGGATAATTTGCTATGAAAATATACTTTAAAAAATATTTCTCTACAGTCCCTTATGACTCCAAATAATCCAATAATATCTTTTCTTTTTATTTTAATGGAATTTGTTGTACCCTCCACAATCAGGGGTGAGTAAACATGCTCCATTCTTCCTGCATGGTTTATTCTGCATTAAATATCCATGCATCATGTCTTATCTGAAAGTGTACCCTGCTATACAGCATTAACTTCCTTATTGTAGTAAATTTCAAAGGAATATATTTTGTGTTGTGTTTCCTTGAGCACATACAAAATTTCTTAATTCCCATTTTTACATACATTTTCTGCCTAAAATATGTACAAGTGAAACTGAGGAACTTGTGAGCAAAGAGAAGGTATTTCTTCCCAACTCTGATTCTAAGAAAAGATTTTGCTTACAGCAAATATCTGTAATGCAGCCATCCACTTTTATGTGTGACATTTGATCCAACAGGAAATAATGTGTGAGTATACAAAGCAGAATTGTATGTCAGCAATACTGCATAGTATTTAGATGGCAACCAAGAGTTATGCCAACACATACTGTACGTGGAATAATGAGGGAGCTCAGTTAACCCCAGCAGAAATTGTAGTAGAAACAACCATTATCATTGTTGTCCAAAATATTAGCAGGTTTTAAGGAAATTTTTAAATTTATAAGGTTTGGTTTTATTCCAAAAACAAAGGGGCTTTAAAAGCTGAAAACAAAAGACTTTAACAAAGACTACATAAAACCATTTGCATATGTACATCACTAAATTTTGCCAGCACAGGAATAAGCATAATCTCTTTCATCCTGATGAAATACCAGTCCATCACTGGAGAAACCATGAAGGCAAAGAACTGAGAAGAATTAGGTGATATACTTTGAAAATTTTTCCCACATACTAAGAGGAAAATATTAACCACTGAATATTTTATTAACAAACAAAGCCCTTTAAACTGTCCTAACGCTTTTATGTGGATGTTGGTGTATCTTCACTATAGGGATTATACTTATTTTACTGTTTCATGTAAAACAGTATTTTAATACAGAATATTTGCAGATCTGAAGTATCCATTATTAAGGCTAAAATGTATTCATGATGGATGTTTTTCTCTTAGGAAACAATGGGATGAAAGAGATGACTGTAGACATTACAGAGGGATGGTTCAGAGGGATGGTTCCTTCAGAAAGCAGAAGTGTGAGCAGTGGGATAGAGTTAATTCTCTAAGTCTTTAATAGCTTGGCTAAGAAAGACCAAAAAACTTCACAGATGCCTGACTATGCCTCTGCTAAACCACAAGAACTTGCCAATAGAAAGTATACGCCTGAGAAAAAAACATTTAAAGCTTTATGGAAGGTAAGCTACCGTGAGAGTTTCACAATTCTTTTGGGACTCTACTTTGAAAAAAAAACCCATAATGTCAATACTGAAAAGCCCTATTGCTTTTAAAACTTACTTGAAAACACTGTAAGTGAAAGAGCTCTTTGTTTTGTTTTCATATGTAACAGTGGGATTTTTCAAGTATCTGTTTATGACTTTTACATTCAACTCTGTCTGAGCATGGCTGAAAACAGAGGTAAACACAAAGTAATCAATGCACAATATTCTTTGCTTTATTCCCTTCTTTTATTTCTACCTTTCTGTCTCTTTGGGGAAACTGGTCATATTTCACATTCTAGAGGATAAGATAAATAGAGATTTGTCCTACAAAGAAAGCTAAGCATCCTCGGAGAATAAAATTTCTTTCTGGCTAGCCCAGCAACTTTTTTATGCTTTCATATAATTAAAAAATCTATTTGAAATTTCTGATTTAATACTAGAAGTGCACAAGCCACTTTCAAATCTACAGAGTGAATTATTACAGCCAAGTTCTCTTACCATGGCCATATTCTCAGTCACTAGTATTACATGAGAGTTATAACAAATTGCACTTTTACTAGACAAAGGATATTCTATTTTGGAGATCCTGTCTACTAAAGTCTTCTGGAAGTAAAGCTTACCCTTGTTAACAGCATGATTAACTGAAGTAGAAAAAACATCAGGGAACAGAATTAAGTTTTTGAATAGCACTTTGCATTTTGTGATGTTTGCATCCAACTACAGAACTTAAACATACTTTTAATATAACCCTGTTTGCTATAAAATACCATAGGTGTTCTTTCCCACTTAATTTTTGCAAGCAAAGCTCCATACTCTGAGTCTGTCTAGCTGGACATCACAAATGGAGTATGATCATCTCACAATTTCAATTACATCCCATATAGAGATATTTACTTCAGGCTGCCATTTTTCTACAGTCCCAGTAGCCACCAAGTATTTTTCTGAACCTGTTAAAGCATGGAAGAGGGAGGTACACAACTGCAAGAAGTGTCTGTACCCTCACACAAATGAAAATGATCAGTGTGCTGTGAGATTTTGATATAGTGATGATTTATCTTCCATAAGACTTTGTTTCACTTAAGAAGATGAAGGATAACCCCCCCCCCCCTTCTCGCAGATGCTCATCTTCTGTGATGTTTATTTATCAGAACATACAGTTTGCCTTCCCAGCAGCAGTAGAGGCAGTCCTTTTTCTGAAAACCTCTGCCAAAGGTTTAACGTATGTTGAGTGCTGCCAGCTCTTGAGATCTCTTCTGGAATGTGATCCAAGTTTGGTTAGATCTGGAGCCAGCTTTACAACAGCTTCTTACAAAATCCACCCCACCCAACCCCCAACTACCTGTCATGCTCACTCACATCTGAGAGAGACAGACCAAAAAACCAGGGCCCTTGGAAGGAGTCATCAGAGCTCCCCCCACCTTCACATCTGAGCATCCCCACACTTCTTCAGTAAATGAGGCACAGAAAGACACAAGCAGATATGGGCAGCTTCTCTCCCTCCTTTGCTTCTCCTCTTCTTTTAGGAATTAGATGAGTGTTGAGTTCCTTCTTTAACATCCAGCCTGCCTCCAAACTAGGAGCTTCTGGACAGGTTTATCCTAGCCTAGAGTAAGAGGCAAGATCCCACAGGGTTGCTTCATTCTTCTAGAGCCTTTTAGAGCATGTTCCAAAAATACAAGAAATTGGACTGAGGTGTGGTCTGAGAGCTCACATAGCAGGTCAGGGCTGGCTAACTGGAAGGTTGATAGGGAAAATGTAAATCTAGAACTGCATTTATTGAGGCAACTAGGAGACAATTCTAACACACACATAGAGCACAGTTTACCAGAGACATAAAAAAAAAAGATAGGAACAATGAGGAGGGGGATATTGACTGCAAGACTCCCTCATGTTATGCTCTAATGTATGTTCTTGGCTTTATCAGCCCAGAATGCGGTCCTGCCTTGGGACAACTGAATCCCTTCCAGCAGCCACCAAGCACAATGTCCCAGGCTGACAGAGGGCACACCTGGAAAAATGAGGCTTTTCATTTTCAGTATGTCAGAACAAATATGGCAAGCCCAATGGCAGTGGGACAATCCGAGCAGTCAAGTACAGCCGTGTGCTCACAGACACATAATGTTTGAGAGACAGAAGTCACTGAAAAGATAATGGAATACAGTATAATCTTTCTTTTAAAAAATGTGGGCCAACCTCAGACCTTCTAGGATCTGATTTATGGTCTTAAGCCTTCGGATTGCTGAAGCATACACTGTTGAGTGATTCATTGTTGAACTATTCACTGCACATCAAGGGAAGCTGTTGCATAAATGCTTGCGTAACCCATTTAGAGGACAACTGAAGTCCCAGAACATCTGCTGTAGGAGGCAGATACACAACCATGAAATGTTCCAAAAAAGCTGTGAAAGTAGAGTTAGGACACTTCAAATATATATGGCTCTAAATATATGAAATATTTTCAGGTAAATTATCTTCTACTTTTTTCCTCATAGCAGTGTTTAACTTAAGATTAAAATGTGAGACTTAACCAACACAATGACCAATTTGGAGTCTTATTAGTAAATATCTTGTTACTTGCAGCATACCTTGTTATTGCCAAGGGACTAAGAGGGACTTAATAGGTGTTAAAAATAGGTGTGAAAAATAAAATTAAGTTACCAAATAAACATTGAAAGAGGCTTTAAACATTAAATATAGGAAGAATTGTTTTTGTTTCTGCATCTCATTTGAGAGGGAAGGAGTTGTTTTTGTTCTATTCTCAATTTCCATGGACTTTTCTTTTGACACAGCGTCCAGGTACATGAGGGTAGGTACCCCAGTAAGAATCCCAAGTTATCTTTTTCGAATTGCTTTACACTCCACCTTGCCCTTTTCCTGTCACTTTTCTATTTGTTACACAAAATCTTCCTACAGAAAGAGCTTATGGTGTTTTCTTGCTTTTATTTTACCCAAAGACAACCTGCAGTTTCTTTCAGGCTGTTGAAGGGAGGTGAGCTAGCATACATACCGGTGTCAGCCCTGAAATAGTCTGAATGCAGATTTGAAACTGCCAATCTGACAGAAGACACAATAGCACTTTATGATTTCTCTGGTGGCAAAACTAGCTCAAGCTCTGTGCAGTTTGCTGCACTTCCAGTTTTGCTGATTCAGCTGTCTGCAAAGTAGCCTCTAACCTGATCAATGAGCCCAGTAAAATCAAGACTAGGAAAAGTCTGTACCTCTGTAGTTTAAAGTACATGAAGCATTCAGAAAAAGACTTGGATGAAAAGTGAGGACCTCAGCTTGAAAAGCCAGTTCTTAACACGTTATATAATGATCTCTAGTCCTCAAATTCATTGATCAGTCAAGGACAATTTTTCAAATGGGTCAGATATGTCATTTCATAAAAGAAATTCAGGCAGACAGAAGAGACAACAGAAACTTATTAAAGAAATATCCACATAGAATGAAATAGTACAAGATATACAAGGCCATCTGACAAATGAATAAACAAGATAAACAAATAAACAATATTTTACATTATTTGAATTAGGGTAAGCTACACTATTAGAAACAGAAAAGGTAGCTGTTTAATGTTGGTAGAGGGGAAATCGATAGAAAAAGCAAATCTGTGAGTGGAGAGGTAGAAGATGAGTGAAACAACCTAGCCAGGGCCTCTGCATCTGAGAGCTTCACAATAAATTAACTACATTTGTCTTCATGACACCTTTATAAAGTAACATTCTTATTTCACAGATGATTGACCAAATCACAGAGGAACCACATGGCTGAGCCAACTATCAAACTCATATCTCATAGTCCTTCCAAGCTAAATTGGAAAACAAGATTTGAGTGTATTTCAAAAAAATAAATAAGAAAGCGGGGGGAAAGGAGGAAAGAGATATAATATAGAATGTTACTGACCAGAGACATGGTTTGGACTGGCATTCTGTTGTATTTCAAACTTAACTCATTGACATTTTGAATAGTAGCTGTAGTATCCTTATCTACTCTAAAGAGGTGATTTAGTACGTGTCTACAGTGAGTATCTAGAAGTAGTCCCTTTCATTGGGGAAATGGTCTATGCAGATTGATTCATTTGTGTTGATGTCAGACATAATTTCTGTCTGTTCTCTTCACAACTACTGTAAAATCCAGAGAGGGACTTGTACAATAGACCAGTTGTTTAACAGCTCCTTTAAACTTTTGAGCAGTAGAGAGTATGTCTATATGAGCAAGTAGTGCAGCGTAACAGACACAGATCTGTGAAATAATAGTGAAATAGCTGGTGCTGAGTACCCAACATCTACTCTCTACATATTTCAGGGATTTTACATCAGACTAGCTCTTAACAACTAAACAATTATTAATTGCTGGAGCACATTATAGTCACCCCTGAAACACACCTTCTAGTTTAGCTTCATTCAAAAGCAATCCAGCCAGTTGCTTTGCACCCCACAGTGCAAGCCATAACATAATAAAGGGGCCAGTCTTGCTGCTTGCCTCAAAAGCACACTTACCTTACAAAAGCCCTAATATAACCCCCTTTCTGTCTCACAAATTCATTGCAGTGTCACACACAAAACCTTGAATTACTGATCTTCTTGTACAATTTGGTGACTGGCTGAAAAACACAATCGTGCAGCTGAAAGCTGGGAACTTGGGAGTTCTGTCTCTGAGCTACCCTTGATCCTCACCGACAGTGGGACAGATTCAAATCAGGAGGACATGTTTACCTACAGCATACATGATTACGCAGATTGGCTTGAATATACCATCAGACTTGGGTTTGCTTGGCATGCAAATTATCCTTTAGGGAAAGAAGAGACTTGCCTACAAGAGAAACAAAACCCCGCTTGCCTGGAATCAGGATACTGTGGGAGCAAAAAATCCCAATCTCAGAACAGACACCTCTATGGCCTTTCTCAGCTATGAAACATATTCAGTCTATTTCAACTGCACCACAAATCATTATTATCTGGGTTGAGCTGCTGCAAAGACTGCTTTTGGTCCACAGTTTGAAGGTAAAATCGGCTAAGGATTCATTAAAGCTTCCAGGAATGCAGTGAGTTACCGTAGCAATTTCCTTCTCACTCTGATGCACACAATATCCCATGCAATGCCTCTAAGGAGAAATCACAGCTGTCACTTCAAAGTTAACATCTTAGACTACTAAATCTCTAATTTGGTTTATTATTTTAAAGACTTACCTTCTAGTCATTTAGACAGGCCTTGCAGAGCACTGGGAGCCATTCCAAGTTAGAAATGAAATTAGAATCTAAGTCTGTAGAGAAATCTTAGTGCATTTCCCGATCAGCAGACATACTCTGTTCCAGTTCTGCTCCCATAGTCCAAAAGATCCAGGAAGGGAAAGGATCTGAGTATACTCTGTGATACTTACTGTATCTCTGTATTCCAAAAATGGCTGACTTCAATAAGTTGTGTATTCAACTGTAAATGCTCTTGAACAAAAATAGTTCGGTGTTCAATTACCAAGCGCATTTTCCTATACTGAGGATTCAGTTTTGCTGAATGCCCTGAACAAGGGGATGAGTAGAAAAGTTTCAGTTTCCTGGTGATACAAACTTATTCAGGAGTTAAAAACTGACTGCAAGGAGTTGCAGAGAATCTCATTGTACTAAGTGGCCAGGAGATAAAAAAGCAGGTGGAATTCAGTGCTGATAAGTGCAAAGTATTGCACATGAGAAAAGTATTTCTAAATAGATAAAGATGATGGGTTCTAAATTAGTACTATGACTCAGGAATAGAAATTTTGGAGTAAACTGAAAACTGCATCTCCCCACTCAGCAATGGTCAAGAACATTTAAGAAACTATTAGAAAAGGAACAAAAAAACCTCTTTATGCCGCTAAGAAAACAAGTGTACCCACTTCTTGAATACCTGTCACAATACTCTAAGGAAGTACCTACTGGATAGTGGAAATAGAAAGTTTGGTGAAGAATGATGTGAATAGGGCAGATTCCATACAAAGTGAGATGGGGACTTCAGCTTTGAAAAAAGGTGACTAAAGATTATATGAAATATTTCTGTAAAATTTCTACTGCCCCAGAAAATGCTTCCAGCCCCTGATAGGTGGACAATGCTGAATTCTTAAAATTCTTCAAAGCTCGTTAAGCATGACTGGATAGGATGATTACGTGGCACAGTTATTATAGGAAAACCATTTCACTAAACTGAGACTAAGGGATGTTCCAACATAATATGAGCTGATGTAAAATATGACAGAGTGAACAGACTTGCAAGTTCTTCTCACCAGTACATATTTACACAAGCGTATAAACTGTCTCAAAGTCAGTTAAAGAGATCCTTCCACACTCTCCCAGAACTCGATTGTCTTGATTGGCAGCCCCTGTTATACCATCAGCTTCACAGAGAGCTAGTTTTTTTTCAATCTAACACCCACCATTGTCCTTATCATTGCCAGGTTCTTGAAATTCTACCTATTGGGGTTCCATATTTTAGCAAAGTAACAAGCACACTCACAAAAGTTAGTTTGGATTCAAACATTAAATAATGGGCAGTTTTAAAGGATGTTAAAAAAAGTTTTTTCAAAAGAAAAATGGACATTAAACTTGCTAAAAATTAGAGGACTGAAATCCTAATGTTAAAATAAAAGTAACAAATTTTTGTATGAATTCAGGAGATCGGTGTATATTTCATGGATGCAAACATTCACTATCATTATCTGCACATATTCCTCGTACTATTTTGGCTATCATTTGACCTTTATTTCTTCCTAACGAAGAGTATTTATATTTAAGTTTTCAAACTACTCAGAATACAGAAACGGGTCTTTGTCACAAGGTACAGAGTTACAGGCGCAAGAGGAAGCTGGATGTTACGGAATGTTATCAGAGTAACACATCTTGTTTCTGGGGCTCTACGTGAGTAGAAAAAATTAATTTCAGTCATGCTGCTGAAAGGACTGGGGCAACACATTGAGCAACTGAGCTTTTCCCACAGACAGCAGCCATTTCAGAGGCAGACCTCATAAAGAATATGTTAATAAAACACTACTTTTTATTTTGTGTTAAATTGAAGAACATTAAATTTGAAGACCAAAAGCATAAGCTTCAGAGTTTATGGTGGAACATGAACTAGTTGGAGTAGTTCTTGGCCAAACACTAATTGACCATTCCTAGCTATAACGCAGAAGGCGGCAAGACATTTCCTTGTCTGGTAACCTTCAGATATAAATGGAAAAGAAAATCTCACTGAAGAACATTCACCAGGATAAGATTTGTTTCAGAACAGGATTGACATTTTGATATGGAAAGTGTGCAAAGAGAAAGCACTGCAGTGAAAGTTTGTTTGCAGGCCGTTGCATCAGGGAGCGTTAGATGTATTGATCATGGCCAGTCATGACAGCTCCTCTGGGAGGAGCAGGGTGTGATAAGAGGAGGCATAACTGCATCTCAGCCACCAGTTTCTCACAGAGGAGGAGGTTCTGTCGGTAAGCGTGTAGCTTTCTATCCAAAATCACACTGAAAATTGGAAAATTAGAATTTGAAGTTCAAACCCAACTTCACTTCTGGTTTTGAGGTTGTAGTTGTCTTACTGTTACATATCGTATCAAGGGGTGAATGAAGAACTCGGATATCCTGGGCACTCTGCTGGCATGCTGAATTATGTGTGCACTTTGCAAATATGAAATAGTATTTATGTTCCCAGAATGCCTCAAACATTGGACAACAAATTATTACTTTATTTTTATCACATTCGTTTTTCCTTCCGTACGAAATCCATTCATTCTGTTCCATACCCAAGCAATTCTTTTCAAGGATTATGTTCTTAATGCCAGAAACAAGGTTGTTACACAGTATTTGGAAAACTCTTGTATTGATAAAATAATCTACAAAAAGCTTGTGACTAGAACTGAGTTAACAGATAACGGGTAAGTACTCTGATGACAGGCATGGAGCAAATGTAAATTAATGTATGTTCCAGAATCAGAACCTGATGACAAAATACAATTTAAACAAAGTTTTTCTTTGATTTTCTGATTTTAAGAAATAGCAAAAGTATCAAAGCTCACCATGGCTGAGTCAAAATTTGGTAGTGAAAAATTTATTAGAAAACTTACTATTTCTAGTATTCACAGGACATAGTAATTTAAACATAAAAAACTTCGGTGCCTGTGTGTATTTTTTTTAAAGAGCCAGATTAGTACATGTGGAACGTGCAGGCACCATGTAGTATTCCTGTTTCTTTATAACATATAAACTGTTTGATGGCTTTTTCAATAAAAGTAGTTCACTTTTTAATGACTCTTAAATTTAAAAAAAAAAAAAAACCACAGCGGTGTAGTGAGGATTGCCTGTATAGTTTTCAGTAGAACAGAATCAGAAGGCCAGGTTCAGTGATCCAAAAAATGACAGAACTATGATTGAATGTGATGTTAAATTCATAAAGAAATCAAATCTAAAGCTGAGAATTTAACCATAAAATATTAACAAATTTGGGGTAAAAGTTGTTATGACAGATCCAGTAACTCCAGATTAAAAAAATTAATTGGATTTAATTGGCTCTAGTTTGAAAGTAATCCAGCAGAACAGAATCTTAGCAGGTTGCATATGATTTTTATAATAATTCATATAACATTGGCTTCCCTGGTATATTTGAGATAGGCTTTTCATACAGCTAGTTTTCTTAGGCAATTGGACAAGCTGAATAATAGACTGAGTAGATGTGAAGCAAGTACAGAGCAGGGCATGGCCAATATGCTGAACTTCGCTGATGTTTTACGTGTGGCAAAACAAAGCATTTTGCTGCACCCACCCACCCCTAAAAACATGATGAGCATGCAGTAATCCACCCTGGGAATCTGTGCTGATATTCCAGTTGCAATGGTGGCTCCAGAGCCTGTGTAAATGGAATGTGTCTTGAATACAGTTGGACAAGTTTAAAGTTGCAAATGAGAGCTAGCAAGGCAGTAGAGAAACTATTAAAATTCGTTTCTGAAAGGAAGACATACAGCCTGCCCATATCTGGAAGGTCTTATTCAATTCAGTAACTGACAGTTCAGAATATATGATGCTCCTGACAAATTTCATCTTTTGCATGAAGACAAAAATGCTACAAGGGAGAGTGGTGTCTCCTGGAAGGCTCCTTTTTGCACTCGGGACATTTAAGATCATAGAGGTGGCACAGCTGCTTTTAGGCAATAGTTCAGTCACCCAGCAGGCCCGGGGAGATAATAGCAACAGCAAAAACAAAGAAACTCGTGGCATGAAATAAGAGTAGTTCAATAAGTGAAGAAAAGAGAAATGGGGAAGAAAATGAGGCAAAGGCAGTCACTCACCACCTCCCATGAGCAGACCAATGCTCAACCAGTCTCAAAGCAATGGCTACCTCTCCCGAAACCTCCTCCCCTGCGTTTTTATTGCTGAGCATGATGTTATATGCCATGGAATAGCCCTTTGGTCTGCTCAGTTCAGCTGTCCCAGCTCCATCCCTTCCCAACTTCTTTCCCACCCCCAGTCTACTCCCTAGAGCAGCAGAGTGGGGAAAAGAAAAAGCCTTGATGCTGTGTAATGCTCAGCAATAGCCAAAACACTGGTGTGTTATCACAATGTTTTGGTCACAAATCCAAAACACAGCACCGTATGTGCTACTATGAAGAAAATTAACTCCATCCCTGTTCCATCCAGATCCAGAACAAGTACCTTTCCAGTTGTTAATCTCACCCACTTCAGGAAATCCATTCTCTTCTACCTTAGAAAGTTAACTATTGCTAGTTAACTAAAATTTTTTGCCACTAGCACTAAGGCATATCCCAAACGTGGACACTTCAGGTTTTGAGACTGATGAAAGCACTTGCTCTCCACATTTTTTCTGGCAAGTTTAAAGTAGAAATGTTTTTATTTTTGTTATAACAAAGTGCTAAAAGTTTTCAAGTGCTTTGTGTCAAGGCATACTTACGGGTATAATGGGAAAATCACTAATATCTCATTCTTCACTTGTCCTGACCCTCTCCCCCCATGCGCATAATGGGTTTTCAAAAGGAAGATGGAATGTACTGTACATATCATTACAAGATTAGAATATATTAAAGCTGTGCCAGCAGCATGCTATTGGAAGTTACTATTGCTCCTTCACAGCAGTGATTTATAAGCCAGCATTTCTGGGAAAAGTTCTCTCTGAATATCACTGAAATGCTTGCTGGAAAACTCTTGATTTGTTGCTGTTTTCTTAATTTGGATTGACTGTCTCCCCTTTGGGTTCATACACAAGTTTTATAATTCCCTATTTAAACAGTGCAAGAGCAATTGCACCACAGCTTGGCCATTCCAATAAAGTTACCACACTCTTTTGCAACATGAATAGTGTAATATTTCATAGGGCTCATCTGAAAAGGGTATTGCTCAGGAATACCTAGGAATACCTATTACTTTCAAAGTTCACGGTCTATCTGTCTCCAGCTTACCTTGCAATGATGAGCCCTTGGTTCTGAGGCAGGGAGATATGCTCGTTAATAATTCTGCTGTCCTCCTGGAGGTGATTTTAGGCAGATCATGCTTTGGTAGCCACTTACACATAAACTGTCAGTGTTAAAGTCTTACAGAGAGTTCTGACTGTAAATGTCATAATCAATACAGTTTTCTTTTACTAAACCCACAGAAGGTGGCTGAGTCTATCCCACAGGTAAAGGTCACTGCCATAGTCACATTTTCTTCCTTGCTCTCAAAGAAGCAAAGTCTGTTTAGATTTAGTCCACTGAGCCATTCTACAAAATCCAGGCCAAGAGATCATAGTGGTGAGGGAGAAGATAGGTTTCTCCTGCAATCAACTGCATGGTCTCACAAAATGTCCTTCATGTTAGGACTGGCTTTCCCCCACACCTGTCTCTATTTTTTTCTTCTATTCCCTATATGATTCTTCATATCTCTTAATCGGCATGCCTGACATCTAACTTTAATTGTACCTCATCTTCAAATAAATGAGGGAGTGCTAAGCAGGTTTGAAAACATGACAGAATGGTAATAATATGGAGATAACGTTGTCATGTAAGGTGTGAATTCAGAGTTGCACTGTCAACACTGTAAAAGTTAATGCTTGTGCATAACGAATTATGCTTCTTTATACAGACAAACATGATCCAAAACATTCAAAAACAAATAAGTTGTATACCATGGAAATAGAGTGAACAAGACTATTTAGTAAACCTGAATAATAACCTACACACATCCACAAAAAGTAGAGTTGATCTCTTTACTTCCCAATAACAGATTTTGAATGAATATGAGATGTTGCTAGAATATAACTTCAGAAACATCAAGATTTGGATTTGAAAAAAAAAACAACAACCAATACCCCTAATTCTTACAATATAGGCCAAATGGAATAATTTTTATTTTATAATGTAACTTCAGTGATCAGATGTGTAATTTAAGCAAGACTAACAATCTGTTTCATATAGAACCCATTAAGGTTCTATAGATCTTGCAAAGATTTACGTCCACAAATTCAAGTATAGATTTAACTGTACTTGACACTCAGATTCCTTCTTCAGCTCTGTCTTTCCTGACCAAATGAAAAACCTCATGTGATGGCTATTCAGAGAAGAGCTGCAATGAATGCTTTCACATTCACTGATTGCCTTTCAGGTCTCTCCCTAAATATGTTCATCCCAAAAGCTGTCTCTCCCCACAACACTGTCAAAACTCTGTAAAGGGGCAGACAACATGTGCATTGCTACCACTGTTGTTTGTATTGATTAGTAGTATCTCATGGCTGCCTTACTGTGTGCTCTCTCTTTCCACCTTTCTCTAAATGTCAGGTGACTCATCTTAGTCTAAGCTCATAAATGTTTCTGGTCAGGCTTCTATTTTTGTTCTATATTGCACAGTACATACATGAGTAACAGCTTCCTGCCCGATATGTGGCCTGGCCTCCTGGCTTTACTGATAGTGTGAGTAAGTCTAGGCTTGCCCGGTATACTCTGGAGGTCTAGCAAACTTGTGTGCTGATTTCCTTGTGTAGCCAGGGTAGAAGGCACCTGGGGGTTTTGAGTCACGGGTGAAATCAGCACCAAAGGGAAGAAAGTTGGGAATGGAGCTGACAGAACAGCATGGATTATGTTTCTTCTTGAAGAGATGTGTGTCAAAGGAGAAATCAAGATGCTATTCATAACCAGATGGAGAGGATACTTGTTACTTCCAGATTTCTCCCAGAAGATGCCAAAATAAGAAGTAGGAAACAAGTTCCTGGGAAACAAAGACTGATCCAAAGGCTGATAAGTGCTGGCAGAATATAAGCACTAAAAGTTTTAACATGCAGAGAAACTTGGTGCTTTAAAAAATATGCAGCAGTGTTTGTACCATTCAGAAATTAAGATCATGGTCCACCTGAGAGAGCATTGGTTAAGTTATTAGTGAGGAGAAACTGAGTCTAAATATGTGTAGCACAACAGGTGATAACCTAATTTATCTACAGTCATAGGCCTATGAGCCTGACATTCCATATGGTTGAGTAGCTCAATAGGGTGCCTCATGCTTGTCCTAGCTTGAGGAAACACATGATATGAATTTCGCTTGCTTGGGAGTACACTACCCTACCATTCAGCTTCATGGGATGATTACACCAACTAGCTAGATATACTGCCTGCAACTGTCTTGTCACCAACATCCAACTAAACTGCAGCCAGCTCAGCACAGAACTTTCTTCTGTGGAGTGCAAAGAAACTCATAGGAAGTTAATCGCATGCCTTAGTGCTTATTTATCCTTGAAAGCTATTGGCATTTAAAGGCTTGAGACTAAAGTACATTTATTCCGGTCAATGTTGTCAAACCCTAAAAAGCTTCAGGCTCAAAAATATAGTCTATTGCATACAGAATAGGAGGAACACAAAGTAAGAAAGAACACCTAAGCTGGCCTTCCCTGTAAAACTGTCTCAGCTTTTTGCATACGCGGACATAACAGTCACTGCTCAAGTCACAGCATTTAAACAAGGTATAAGATATGCATCCAGTGGACAGCAAAAACACCTAAAATGTTTTTCATTTCAGAGCAAGCAAATGATGCTCAGGTGTTGTTTTATTTTTCCTGTGTTACTGCAAATGCAAGAGAAAAATATTTTTTATAAGTTTAAGAAAACTGCTTGAGGAAGGTCTATTCCTTTTGTAATGTGAATCACATGTAGTGCAACCAGCTATTCATGTAGTGCCTATGATAGAAACCACTTTCTGGTGAAAAGTGTGCCCTTTTCAAGTTTACTGGCATTAGAAGGTTTGCTCTGTGTGTTGCATTGTCTTTCTCTGGGTTTTGTTTTTTTAAAAACTTCTGGTAATTGCTTTAAAAGAACAAAGCTCTTTGTTTAAGGGTAGCTCAGGGAGATCGTAATTGCTATAAGGTACAAGGCTGTTTCCAAGTATTTCTGAATTGCTTCTCTTCTGCATTAAATATTTAATGTCTAATGTTTGGCCCAACTGTAGAAATTCCCTCTGGAGCATGGGTGATGACTTCAGGAAGAGAATGAAGACCTGTCAATTCAATTTTCAATATGACTCTCTTTAGAAAACCACAGCTATTAAAGAGTGGGGTTTTTTAAAGAAAAATAATAAAAATAATTCCAGGACTACATGAACATGTCCTCAGTGAAAAATATCAAGCAATTCCTTCTATGACTTTGAATATTATAGATTCATAGACTGTGAATCTAAGGAAGTGATAATCATGCTTTCCTCCATAAAGATATTTTTTTTAAAGGATTGTTGTTAATGTAACCTGGTTGGTCATATCTTCCCCTCCCCCTCATGCACCCAGTTCCTCCTGGATTTTATCAGAGAGGCTCCTTAGTCTTATCTCCAGCTAGAGCCAAGACTGATGTTATCTGGTGGTATCCGGCAGCAAGGCTGTAACCCAAGAGGGAAGTGTGTCAAGGCTTCTGTTGACTAGTAAAATCTTGCTGCATCAGCTAAATAGCACCTGCCCCTTGCTCAGATATTCTCCCTCCAGATGTCCTGTTTTCACCTAAGAGATCAGGGTGTCTCAGGAGAGCTGACTACTACTTTTTCATTGTATTAAAACCTGACAGCATGCTGGGAATAAACCATTTCAAAGCCTAATGAAAACAAGCATGTGCTTCCTCCTATCCAAGGATACACTCTGATGTGGATGCAGCCGATCACAGAACATGTGCTAAACATTACAAAAGCTGCCCATTTTGAAACTCTGAAAATTGCTACTATTTGTCAGGCTATTTTGGCTTCTGCCACAACGTAGGGACACCATTGTGCTACTCACCCATGGTGGCTAACTTATCTTCACTAGACAGCTAAATATACCTGGGATTGGTGACAGCATTCAAAGAGCTATCAAGCCACCTTATTGCAACTGCTCAGGAAAGCCTCAGACAGGGCATGTAACCCAGTATTTTGAACTGGCTTCTAAAAGGCTAGGAGAGAAAGAGATTAAAAGGAAAGTCAGAGGAAGAAGAACAGAGCTTAGGACAGTTAGGATCGTATTAAAGTTTCAATATTTAAAAGTAATATTAATTCAGATATGTTGCATGTTGCCTGGCTGTAAATACATTTATAACATAATAGATATCATCTATAGCATTAAGTATATAAAAAGAAATAGGCAGAAGGTTTAGTACTGCTGGTTTGGTGTTACTCAAAAAACATTTAACCACTAAATAACGTGCCTTTTTGTGATCATTATTGTGTGTCCTCTAATAGCTTATTAACATAGCCTTCATATTTAGTTTTACAGTGTCCCTTTTCCACATCACTTTTCCTAATACAGCAGCTGCTCACAGTGAAGAAGGTTGGTTGGTTGATGTATGAAGTTTCAGTTGTTTCTGAACTAGCTAAAAGGTAGTTTTCCACCTTTCTCCTCCCTCCCCCTTCTTTTGCATATTCAATCCAAGTTACCCAAGAGCAAGCCACGTATTCAATGTGCTATTAAGAAAAATGACCACAGGTGAAGATTAGGACACTTTGGAACAGCATTGCTTAGGGGAGAAAGGTTCTTCCTAGAGAACCCATGTCCTGGGGGTGTCCCCAGACCCCAGGCTTTTATAGGCTCAGTGCAATCCAAGAAAAGAGCAAGCTGGGGATCTTAAATTAGAGCCCATGTTCAGTTCTCAAAGTGAATTCTGGGGATCCAGTAAATTTTAGTCTTTCTGAAATTTGATTTCCTCACACTGAAGCATGCCACGTACAACTGCCAAGCCACAGGCTAGACCCAAAACAAATATTTTAAAAATGGTGAATGAAATAAGTAGCTTCTAAATTTAGATTTAAAAGTCCCCAATGTTGGCACATTCCTTACGTCTACTGGCAATGAATTTTAAAAGCAAGTGACTGTTCCATAATCCAAGTAACAGTTAATAGTCCAGTGTCTACTGATCTCTAATAGATATACATGTAAGTGTGAGTATGTGCACACATGAAAGAAAAAATAAAAGGATGAGGAACAAATCAATGAGTCTTCTGTATTTGCTAAGATGATCTATTGACGTATGACCAAACCCTTGGGAGCTGCGTAAGTAGTCAAATATTATCATGATTTTGGAATCAATTTCAGTGCAGTCAGGAGCAGGATTTGGGGTAAGTTAGTGTTTAGCACAACATTAAAGGAACCCCTCTGACATCCAGAGTGAGCTGACATGCTTGCATCTAACACACTTCCTTAATACTTGGTTTCAATAGCAGCTAAGGGTCCTAAATGTTTCTGAGAACAAAGTATCTCAGATAGGTCACCCAAAAATTGTGTCACATGAAACTATTGAACACTTCTGGAAACTTGGCCTGGCTGCTGGAAACTGGCGTTCTTAATAGTACGCAAGCTAAAATAAATACTGAGAAACTAAAATGTAAAATTATTATAAAACAAGCCCACCTAAAAGTTCAAGCACAAAGTAAAAACATCTTTAAACAACCTAATTAAAATATAGTAAAAACTATTTTTAAATAAAATCTTAAAATCAGAAGACTGAACCAGCAATAGAGAGAAAGTAGAAGCCAAACCACAATCTTGCTAGAAGACACCCTAGTATATAATGCCACACACTTTTTCCATCCTTGAACACAAGAAATTTGGACTGCACTTCTCCAATTTTGGTACCTAGGTATTGAACATGATTGTTTTACCACATTGCTTAAGCTCTCTGCCAGCAAGCCACATAGCATGAGAATGGTTGAATGAAATTCAAAACAATTAGGTACAAAGCATATTATATATGACACAAATGTCATGTTAACTTCTTAAAGCAAAAAATAATCTTCATTATTTACATATGACTTTCATTAGCAGCCAAGGAACTAACTCTGGAAGCTAAACCCGATTTCTTTATGTAGTGTTATCACCTACATAAAAGTTTTCCAGCAGGAACGGAACAATGGATTCCCTTTTGAACTGACACATCATAGGACTAGAAGATCTACATAAATCACTTTTTTGTTTAATCTTGAATGGTGGAGCACTTAGTTATGCCTTTATAATCACAACTGAGACTGCTACGAATCAGGATTACTCATCTGTCTGATCCAAATCTTAACCAGACAGGAACCTAAGGGAGGTAAAGAAGTCTTTGTTTCTAATAAAATAATAGAACCTGTTGCTAACAAAAAGATATATAATAACTTTGAAGTTTCTCTTGGCATTTTTTTTCAAATATGAACTGAGATGATGACTGTTAGCACATAGGACATTATTGGAAAGCAAATCCTTTGCCCAATTTGCAATGTTTTTTAACTGTGAACTGAAACTATTAATAAACTTATCCTTCCTGCTCTTCAGACTTCTACCACAACTGCTATTCAGATTTATTCATGACTTCCTTTTATTAGAGACGTGCCAAATCTGCTATATTGTCCACCTGGAAAAATGCCCACTGTTCACAGCCACTGAAGAAGTGGTCAGATATTAATCTTAATTTTTGCATTGCAGCTATCCAAACTGTTTCCACTCTTATGAAGTTTTAGAACAATGTATTATTTTTAACAATTTATTTTAAAACACTTTCTTATGAAACTGATTTCTCAAACTTGAAGGTTTTGTCTCATTTGTACAAATGACTTATTTTCAAATCTTGTTTTGCATAAAAACTTGTGGTTCCAAAACTGTCTGGTGTCTCAGAACATAGAATTCCTTTTAGGGAAATCAGAGATACTTTTCCTATGTAGGCATTGGTTTTAATTAGATACCGCTGGGTAGTGGCACAAGTACAACACAAAAACAACCAAAAAAAACAAGCAAAAATGAGCAATAATCCTTCACAGCATTAAAAATTAATCAAAAATACAAGTGAGTGGTATGCCCAGAAAAGACGGGTCAAATTATTTTCAGTTAGGGTTCCAAATATTCATATGCAGACATCTAAAGTAGTCTGATATAATAATAAAGGAACCCTTCTGACATCCAGAGTGAGCTGACACACTTGTATCTAACACACTTCCTTAATATTTGGTTTCAATAGCAGCTAAGGGTCCTAAATGTAGGTCCTGCATTTATCTACACAAAGTGTCAAAAGGGAGTGACAATGAAGAAAACCCAGGCATCCCTACTGAAAATTAGACAAGCTTTGGGCAAATATGTTTAGTGGCATAGTCTTTCTTGTCAATGCTGATCTTCTTACTATGCACATACTACCACCATTGTGATTTCCCTTGTATAGACCTAATGTTTAGTCCCAAACCATAGTTAATAATAACTAGCAAAATGAGGTTTCTATGCAGTAATACCTATTGAGGTGTTAGAGCATTACAGACCAGAATCTGTGAGAAACAATACACATGCAGATGTACCATCACGCTGTTATATGCAGTCCCAAATGGTTAGCTGGGACACCAAAATGGTCCTTGCAGAGTCAGAGTTCTTGGGGTGGGCAGGCAGATAGAAGGAGACCCAGGGTCCTAGAAGCAGGCAGAGAGAGTAGACAGCTCAACCCGCCAAGCAGCTCTAGACAGTCTAAGCAGAATCATCTCCCCCACCTCCCACCCATGTTTGGTGTCTTGCCCCTTCATAAGATGTTTGAGCTTAAAGGCATTTCCATCCCCTCAACTATGCGCTGCCTGATGCTCAAGGATGTTTCTTTCCCAGGCTGCATCAGGTGCCTTATCCTATTGCTCAGCTGAGTCCTTCATTTAATGGCCAGCCCAGCCTAAACCTCTCTTTTTAACCTCTCTCCCTTCCCAAAAAAGAAGGAAGAGAGAATAAGGGAGAGAGACTTCTGAGCTGAAAAGAAACTAAGCTACTTTAATGAAATATTAATAATAAAAAGAAAATACAGTAATATCAATAAGAAAATAACGAAATATACAGAATACGTACAAAACCAATATCAGGCTCCCAGGATGACAGTCGTGTCACACGGGGAAAGTCCCAAAGGGACTTCTAAAAACTCAGCTGATCTTTCCAGTTCCACACGATAAATCATTGTTGGGTTTTGGTTTTTTGTGTGTGTATGGTTGGACTCGATGATCTTAAAGGTCCCTTCCAACCATGAAGATTCTGTGATTCTGTGATTATACCCATTTCCACCCTACTCTTGCTACTTGAAAACTTCCACAATGCTCAACATCTTGACCTTATAGCCTTTAAATTAATGCTGAGGACAGTCTCCTGGTGCCTGAACCACAGGCTGAGTGTCTCCCAGGAACCCCACCAGAATGTTGCTGTTGCCACGATTCTGCCTTCCTTCCTGCTGTTGCTCATCCTCTATGTGTCTTAGAGGAGTTGCTCTGATAAGTCTTGTTTGCTTTTTTGGAAAAAGAAAGGGTCCATAAAATTGAATGTAAACTTTGGAATTAAAGGAAGGCTTTTTTGTATAAAAGGGTATATAATATTCAAGCATATGGGAAATGGTCTCTATGTAGTGTCACAGAAAGCAAATAGCTTGCTTTGAGTTCTAGGGTGGATATGTGTGGTGGGGGAGGAGCTATTAGATTATTGCTGGAACCATTTCTAGGTCATAGTGAAATAAAATGAGCTTCAGTAGCAGCCAGCAACAGTAACCAGGAATCTACAGTATGCTGTATGGGGATTTGCTTATATTTTGACATTTATCCAGAATATAGAAATTCTCCCTGCCAGGTTCTTAAGTCTGGGCCAATAATCCCTTATACACCCACAAGAAAAACAAAAGCTTCTCCCTATGTGTAGCCAAAAGACTTTGGCACTTCGCTGCATCAGATGAGGTTTTTTTTTGGTAGCGGCACCAGGATACTTCAGTCTGACAAGGTCATCTTTAAATTCTGTCACCTGTAGAAGGGAATCAAGGGGGACTCTCAACAACTGTTTTGAAAATTGATTATTAAATTATTTTTCCAGATGGAAAGCTAGACAGAGACAGGAAAGCAATAAGAGATCAAGCTGCTCTTATGTCTATGTTGCATTACTATCAAAGGTTTGAACTGAGGAGCAGAGATTGATTTCTGCCTCCAAGAGGATAAGGTATAGAAGAACATGGATATTGCTGTTTGACATTTATATCCATTACTTTTAAACAGGCCCCAGCAAACAAAAGCTAATTCCAAAAGGGACTGGGAATTAGAAGCTAATCACCAAATGGTCGTTAAAAAACCCCACGGTATATTCCCATTGCCCCCCAAAATGGCATCAAAGAGTAAGAAATAATCACAGTACAGTATCAGCTCTTAGAACAAATGGATCATAAATTAAAAATTTGTTTGTGGCCTACTCCAGACAAAAATGTTATCCATGTAGTCTGAACAAAAGTGCTTCATAGTTTGGGAGAGAAGAGGTGGCACTTAGTATGTTGCTGATGCTGAGGTGTCACAGAGGACAGTATATTGACAGACAGCCGGTAACTGACTGAAGAAAACAATGTTCCAGTCAGTTCAATTTCACCCTCCCTCCACCAGTATATTTGCACAATTTAAATATATGTTGATGGGACCAGAACTTTCACCTGCATCATCCTGTCACCACTGGCTACTCATTCATTACTGAATTACAGCACAATTTGCAAAGCATCCCAGTGCAGGCAACATAGTCAAGAAAAGGTAAAAAAGAAGAAAAAAAACAAAAAGGCACCAATGTATTTCACCACAGAATATCGTGCAAATGCAACCATTGGTAATGTTAGTGTGAGAGCTGAGGAAAAAGAAGTTCTGACACATCACACACCATCCTGGGTGCTCTACTCGCTCCTGGGGAGATGATTTTGCATCTCTAATTTGGACTGTCCTAATTCTAGTTAGTGAAAACGTGGCAAGTGTCGCAGCAGTTTGGGATACCTCTTTCCTTGCATAGGCACACTGTAGAACATTTTCTTTTCCGTTCCATAATACCACTTTGACTTCTTTCGGTCTCTGTGTTTCACAAACATGGCCCCTAAGGGCCCATGAAAAAGTTCAAAGTGGGTCACAGTCTGCTGTGGTGTGAGAACAGACTGTATTAATTGTCTGCAATGGGGAAACTGAGTTGCTACCAGCAATTAAAGGAGGCTAATAGTTCTTTGGCTGATGTAAACACTTGTAGCCAGTAATTACAGCTCTTGCGTATTCCCCAGACCTGAAGAAATTGAACTGCTGCCATTTTGTCTGAGAAGTGGTAACTGACAGCTTAATTGACTTTTTTAGATGGAGAATGGGAATTCAAGCTGCATGCTAACAGTAAAGTTACTAATTGTAAATCAACATTTTTTTTAATTGCAGAGAAGTTTTAAAGAAGAAACATATGCAGTGTGGATTTGAGTCCAGGTGTCTTATAATCAAGAGACTGGCAGCAAGACTCAAGGAAAAGAACTTCTTTTCAAACATTTGAGAGACGCTGCTCTGCCATATAACATACCAAGCAAAAAAATGGAGAATGATCAGGGCATGGAAGAAGTAAGTGAAGGGTAAAAATCTGGGAAAATATCAAGTAGATTTAGGTGAGATACATTAAAGGAATGGAGAAAGAAGGAAAAAATATTACCTTCTATTTCCTTCTCTTCTCAATTCTCTTCTAGCCGTGCCTAAATATTTGTGAATGTATCTAAAAATCCAACAAAGAAATATCAAGTAATTATTTTTTCCTTCTCCATTACCTAGGCAATTCAGTTATTTTTCCCTACACAAACCCTTGTCAGCTTCACAAGCAGCTTTCCTCTGTATGGCACTGGTTCCTGTTCTTGTGCCATGAGTTTCAGCTTATTCCTCACTTTCTCTGCTCCTTTTTTCTTTGCTCTTGTTGGCTGAGCTGGTGGGATGAGAGGAGGCATTAGCAGAGGAGCATGAAGATGCTGGGGACAGGCAGCTCTGGGGGTTTCCTGAATCCCCAAGATGAAGACAAAGTAAGCTGAAAAAAGGCAAAGAAGGTTGAGCTCTTCAAGCCCTTTAAGAGCTCTGCTCTTGAAGAAGACAGAAGGAACATGTCAGCTCTCCACAAAGGGGATGCAGAAAGGGAACAGCTAAAGAGAATTTTACTGTGGACACAAGGAAGGTGGGAGACTTTCACTGTTCCTAGCTTCTGCTCTCCAAATACGCCCATCTACATGTTTCCCCCCCCTTCCATAGAAGCCCAAAAGCTCTCCTTTGGATAGCAAGCCACACTCCCACAGGCAGGAACACTCACTGCTGAGAAGGTGAAGGGAACAAGAAGTATAAGAGCAAATAGGGTTTTGCATCGCCATTCACAGAAAAGGACATTCCCATCTTTGCCTCTCACATGTTCTTGTGTTCATGCAGGATTTGTCCTTGGACTTCCCGTAACCCAGTCATTCTGATTATACAAGAAATTAGAGTGGAAGCTGATGGTCACCTGCCTTGGTCATAGAATCACAGAATGGTTTGGGCTGGAAGAGACTTTTAAAGATCATCTAGTTCCAGCCTCCGGCTCATTCAGTTTTTCATCCACCAATACCCCCAAGTCCTTCTCCGCAGGGATGCTCTCAATACACTCGTCCCCCCAGCCTGTATCCATGTTTGGGATTACCCTGATGGAGGTGCAGGACCTTGCACTTGTCCTTGTTGAACTTCATGAAGTTCGCATGGGCCTACTCCTCAAGCCTGTCAAGGTCCCTCTGGATGGCATCCCTTCCCTCAATCGAATCGACGGCACCACTCAGGTGGGTGTCATCTGCAAACTTGTTGAGGGTGCACTCAGTCCCACTCTCTGTGTAGTTCATGAAAATATTAAATAACATTGGTCCCTGTAACAATGAAGGGATGAAGGGATCTTGCTTAAAGGGAACAGTCTCCAGCTCCTTCAGGACAACGAAATATGAAATTCTAATGAACATGTCCCTGCTGTGACAAGCCTTTTCCTGCCAGAGCCCAGGGACCCTGCAGCAGGATATTAAGGAACAGAAAATTCCACTTCAGGTGACCCCCTAGAGATTTTTTCAATAATACATGTAACATCTAATAAAACTAACAAGAAAAGATACTCTATATTAATTCCCACTTCAGTGAACATATTTCTTTCTTTCCTATTCCTGCCTACTAAAGCCTCATAATAGGGAATTTCTTGAAATAGTAGATCAGGTTTGGTGAGACAGCAGAGCACTAATACAGCTGCAATATTAGCCATGGAGCTATTTTTAGTACACAATTTCCTTCACTTTAGCTTTGAATATCACGCACGTAAAATCTGAAAATCATGTTCTGCTGCCTGTGCCCTTGGAACAGCTAAGCTCATTTTGAGAGTCTTACATCTTGTCCAAAGACCCCTGGTTTCATAGGACCTGTGCTAATTAATGCTGTTAATCACTATGAAACCTCAAGTTTGGGTACTATTAGGCATCTGATGAAGCTGGAAGTTGGGAACTACATATGCAAATGTAAACTGCATGAGTTAAGTTGCTCAACAGGAACATAAAAGATAGATAAAAATGTGTTAAAGAGAGGTAGCTGAGGATTTTCCAATTCTTTAATACACAATATATATATAGTTAAGGTAGAAGTAGTGGTTCTAACATCCTTAAAGGATATCATGCTATCTACTAAAAATATGCTATCTACTTTAGGAAGAAACCTGATTTTCAGTCATGATCTGACCAGGTGTCTTTGGCTACCACAGGAAGTTTTCTTAGTCTAAGAAATACACTTAGTTGGGAAGCCACAGCATAGCCAGAGACTCAACTGCCTTCCACATATTGTGCAGAAGTCAGCAACCATCCTGGGAGTGGAGGAAATCCCACAAGTTAAAAGCATAATCAGAAAGGTACCTTGATATTAACAGCTAATTAAGAAGAAAATTAGTGGTGGATATGTGGCATTGGTAACCATCCTTATGTTTTAACCTTACTTTCCTCTGCTATATTTGAAGTTTACTGTATAAACTGCTTCCTGGTTCATTTTGATAGCAATAAAGTGCCTTTTAAAATGTGAGATCATCAATAGACCATCATTTCCATATCTCTGATTATAAGACTATGTGAGCTAAAATTGTCACAGGATCTAATCAAGTTATGCAATATAATAGATCAGAAAATGCCATAACAGTAACAAAATACTGAACATATTTCCCATCTTGTTGAACACTATATGGCAGTTCCATCTTGCTCAGCATTATTTATTAAAGATCAAGTGCTCTGATCTGCTTCGTTTTGTAGTGGCAAGAAGGGAATATGGCTGGTGAACAGAGTAACTTTCAGGACAAGTTATTTATTTAATCACTAACATTTATGTTCATTTAAACAAATTTTGGCATGATGAGTCTTTGTTCCTTAATGGCAGCTGTGCCTAATGGAATCACTGAGACAGACTAAATTTCATGGCTTCAAAATTAGACAATGTTGTTCTGGGACTGGTACTGGAATGTGCATTATTTCTTAGGTAATCTGATAATATACGTAAAAATAGCAAAAGAAATTTTAAGAGGTTAAAAATACAGGATGACAGGAAGTCAAAACTTAAGTCTTGTACAAGAAACTGCAACTCACAGTGACTTCAGCAATACAATACTCGCAACAACTGCTGCAAAACAAGTTTCACGTAGCATCTGAAATCCAGGAGTCCAAAAATCTATTAAACATCAGTTGAAAGTTTCTTGTCACCAACAAAGAGTAACCTCATACAATGACATTTAAATTTTCCATTAAATATTTATGATGTTCCCGTGTGAGAACGGAACATTTTCTGCAGCGCCTTTGTGAACAATGGTTGAAAAGGGACCTGATGCAAGAAATACAGTGGAGGCCCCTACCCAGGCTATTGTCAGCGTTCATCAGTAGTTTCCTCAGCTTTGACAAGCCCTTCACGAGGCTGTATCGCCCAAGCACTCAATGGCTTATAAAGATTTTGTACTCCATATATTCAAACCATATACTTGTTTCTGATCTATGGTACCATCATTTTTGAGTAATCAGTCTGAATTTCATGGCATGAAAGCCAATGTTACTAGAAAATGTTCATGTTCCTTGCAAAGACAGTTAAAATATCTACATTAAAATTGTTTGCAAAAGGGTGTTTTGTTGCTGAAGACTTATCCTTTGTATGTACAGAAGAATAAAAGGTTTAGAAATACTCTTACCTCTTCATTTCTAATATCAGTGTCTATTTTTTCCTATTACTGTTACACTTGTTCTTCCTTTCCTTCTCCCAGCTTAAAGTCCTGCAATGGAATGAAAATGTCTTGCCATGTGAAGAACTGTGAAGAAGGTCTGAGCTATCTGTTTCCCACTCCAGTTGTGAAGCCATCCTGTAACCTCTTGAATTTGCAGAGGATTTGGCAGAATTAGAAACTACCATTAAAATCACAAATTAGACTAGACAAAGAGCTGTATTGGCCTGTGGCAGCACAGGCATTCCTACCTATCTCTCCTACGAAATTTTCAGTTTTCACCCATTCAGCTCTTTCTGCAGGTGAGAATTTAGTGACAATGGGTCAGGTTTCCAAACGCATCTAGTCACCTAAAAAATGCCTAAACAGGATAGTGCCAGGACCCATTGGAACAAAGTAGCTAAGCCGGAACCATGTATCAAAACCTGAATATCCCCCAATTCTGTTCCAAATGTCCCTGCATCTTTTAGGGGCATTTTAAAATGTTTTTTCACAGTCTGTCCCTTGAAGGACATTGTACAACTTCTAAAAGTTACTGGCTGGGTCGCCAGTACCTACCAGGCTGAAATGTGTCACCCACTGAAATACTCTGCTTCAAACAGGTTAGTTTTTGTTCCATTTAGTATCATTACACAGAAAATCACTGCCGCTCCTTCCCAAGTCCTGGGGGAATGAACAATGAGCAAAAGTGGGTCTTTTTAATATTGCCCTGACATATATGTTGACTGATGTACTGCTAAGTGAAAAGGAAAAACCAGTTACATAATGTGCCAAAAAGTATCAGGAATATTGCACAGTTAGAAGGAGCGAAACTTTCTATTAGCATCCAGCAAGAAGATACTTTTGAGTGACCATAACAGGTCTGAGACTGCTGAGCATGACATGCAGTTTTGGAGGAACTATATAATCTGTCATTCAAGACAAAACAGTAATGGAGACCAGCAAACCCTTGCTGAAGAAATAATTACTTAAAAAGATGATAATTCACATTTAAGAAGTGTGACTAAAACTTGCCAAACTTTAGAACATAAGTAGATCGCTCTGAAGTATTTTGAGGCAAAATAAAAAATTTCTTAGGCACCCAGGACAAAAAAGCACAGATCCACAGCAAAATGTGGGAGCAGATAAAGCTGAAAGCTCCAGAGCATATTCTGTAAACAAAATCTAGGAGGAATCAGCACTGGAGGATTTTACACTCATGAAGGTATAAACAGTGTCATGATTTGGGACACAGCTATTATACTTTAACAGTGCAAAATCTTTCTGCAAAAGCCTGCAGAAAAGAACAGATTGTATTTAAAAGGGGGGAAAAGGATACGCATTCCGTACAATGAAAATTACTATGCAGCACTTTGCACAGAGATGATCAAACACTAAGAAGATGTAACTATTTATAGGCACTACACAGTGACGGCTACATCCAGTGACTGGAATATTAGCTTGAACAAAAATAACCCAGAAATTGGTCACTTATGCATGATCTATGTCACACTTGAAGATACAATAGCAAGTTTGAAGAAATATCTAGTTGAACATAGCCAAGTTAAACTCAAAACATATAGCAAAGAAATTGTTCCTCCTCACAAGTTGAATGTAAAGAAAAAAATCCCCCAAAATACATAGTTGTTTCACAAAATACCTCTTCTGCTGCTGAAAATGTCAGACATTCAGTGTAAGATCAATCGGCTGAAAAGCAGGCATCTCAAAAGACAAGTACTTCTAGACATACAATCTTGTCTTAAAGTAGATATTTTAAAGGGTTACGTGAATTAAGACAGTTTCTTCCATTTCATCTTTGAGACCTAGAAGACCGTCTCAGAACTAAACGCGTACAGTATAACGTCAGCAGAACTGAATCCCACCTTAAATGTCACTGAGTGTGTTTTGTAGAAGGACAGAAACCTACACAGGTAGAACAAAGATCAGAGCAAGATATTGTACATGTAAATATGTTCATCCCCCACCCCCCCCAAAAATGCCAAACAGAAGAATTTATACTGGAATCTATCTATGTCCGATCTGTGGTCCAACCATGGCATAAATTCCATGTCTATAAGCTGGGAAAGTTGCAAACAGGTTCTGTATTATTACTCTCACTAACTAGCAACAGAATTATTAGAGAATACAATTGCTGAGTATGGAACTTCTGGTTGGTGCTAAGCTGTTGAATGGACAGTTAAACAGCTAAGAAATCAAGATCTGTCTTTGTCACTGAAGTATTTTTTCTGAAATGTTTGGTGAAAGTCTTGCAATGAGACTATTTGACTACATGGTCACAGGTGATAAAAACAGAAGCATGAAAAATTTTCCCAAAATTCCTTTTTATAAGAAATGATTGAACAGAACATACTTTGTCAGAAAAATAATCACTGGAGCTAAAGTTTTTGCATATGAACTATACATGTATCATTGCAGATTGGCACCAAAAAATGATAATTTCATATGAAGTTGTTCCTTGCTCCTTAAATTAAAGAAAAGCAGCTTAGTACAAAGAGAGGGCAGCAAAACAACCTCTCTAAAACATCAGAAAAAAAAAGCAGACCACAGATGAGCCAGTGGATTAGACAGCAAGAGAGAAAAGACCAAGGAGAACAGTGTAGGGGGTAAACCCTGCAAGGACTTTAAGATCCAAGTGATAAAGGAGACTGACTGAGGAATACTGCAATATTGCACTTTTCAAAAAGAACATGTAAAGCAACAGCAATTGGCCTTTTGAAAGTGAAATCTTAGACTTGCTGAACACAAGCTCAGACTAGTGTATGCATTTAGGTACAGAGGCCTCTGCCCTCTTCTAGAAGCTCTTTTCTCTGATGATTGCTCAGTATGTTAATATAATAAAGGTCTGTAGTAGCTCTAAGCTCAGATCTAGATTTTTCACTCATCACTACCTGAGAACACTCTGTTTATAGTAGAGGCTCAGGAAAAAAATAAGCATCTCTCATGATTGTCTTTTGAACCCCCTTTAACAGCAGAACACAGGTCAATCAACGATGTTTCAACCTGCAACACCTTTCGAAACTTTCCAAGAATTACATAAATGTTTATAAAGAGCAGATAGAACAGGCTTGCAGCTGATTCTATGTTATGCTCCCAGGGAAGACAGTAGCTGAGGACAAAGGGTAGGAACAAGCTAAAATGTTCCCTTTTAGTAAGGTCCCTAAGCCAAAACAGCTCCCCGCATCTCCCCATACGCTGTAAGTTGGCCCAGACCGATAGCATGGTCAAGTCAATGTAAAGCTTAAGATCTGCCTAGGGCTGAAACACCACAAATGAGTAAGAGTGCTGCACAATTCCGTAGCCAAGGCCTGATGGGACGAAACTGTGATGACAAAGGCCTTACAAGTGTATGTCTAGGGTAGGACTGAGAACCCTGCTTTAGTCACGCTGATCTCAGACTGAGAGCCAAACTACCAATAGAAATGGTGGAGAAACACATCAAGATTGACAATGATAAGGCTGCAGCGCAGAGGTATGCCTAAAGACTTTCCACAAAGAGGTGGCAGTTGAATTTGTGGTTGCGGATGGGATAGATTTTGTGTCGGGAAGAGAACTTAAGGACAGAACTTTGCATCATCCTCTCCAAACAGATGATGGGGATCCACAAAAACAGCATAGGAATCATTTTGCTCACACATATGTTAGTACAAAACTGGAGATTGCTTCTCCTCTACTTGTTTTCATTTATCTTTGATTCATATCTTGCAATAGCAATTTTCTGTTCCACAGGTGGACGCTTTTCTGAGGCATGCTGCTTTCTGACCTCACTCTGTGTGTGCTCCGCTTCCTTCCTCTTCATCTGCCTAAATTTACTCACTGAGAACAAAGACATCATTGTACTAGACCAGTGGTCCATCTGTTCTAGAAAGCTGTTTCCAGTTGTAGTTAGTGCCAGATGTTTCCTAAGGAAGCATCCTGATGGTCAAAATATTGAGTATCCTCAGTGAATGTCCAAATGTACTAAATGCAAGGAATACCACCAAGTATGTATAATATAGGTCCTTTTTGCATGCTTTGTTACCATCCTCCCTTAAAGGTAGGACAATCGTATTTCACAGTGAATTGTACCACATTCTCTCATACCACACTTGTCTGATAAAATTTTGAAAGATTTCAGAACATGGTGGTTTATTTCACTACTCACAAAAGAAACTTAGTATTTCTTGCTGCGTAAAGCACTGTAGTGATTTGTCTAATGCTGAGCACCTACAACAAATTGATAAGTTCTCTAAGTTCTTATAAGCCTCAATGGAGGCTGGAGTCTTTTGAGAACAATCCCTAAATTAAGTCGTGAAGCTTTTCAGAACCCAAATTATTTGCCTTGCTCCTATGAAACTGCCACTGCTTTCATCAACAGTTTTGTGACAATTAGACAGAGAAGAATTTAACTTTAGAGCATCTTGCCATTTCATTGTGCAAAATTACATAAAATGGGGGCTGTCACTTATAGCCGCTTAAATACTGGGTGAAGTCACGCCCATACAGATCAGACTGCAGGGTAAGGGATTTAGGGGGGTTTCTGCATAGGAAATCAGAAAGTAAAACTTTTTCATGATGCATTTCTCATTTTCTATTTGCTCATTTCTGAATTCTGTTTCCACTTGTTTAATCAGCCTGTTTCTGCCATTTGAGACTCCCAAAAGCTTATTTCTTCAATCGTAACACGTATACGAACTGTCTCCTGAGCCGTATCTCTGTGCCAAATAACTGTTGAGGAGCTAGTATAAAGTCCTTGTTTCATTCAAAGCAGGTTTTAAATTTTAGCAAATGTTCTGAATTACATGGAAAATGTCTCTGAGTTTATTTCCTTTTCCAAATTAATCATTTTTTTCTATAAAGTATTTTTACTTTTCAGAAAGCCTGAGAAATTACAAAGCTAGTAAGTGAAGCCCAAAGAAGCAGAGATAGAGCACATGTTAATTTTGAAACAGGAGGCAGGTCTTTCTTAATAATTTTAGCAAGCTGTCATCTCAGAGTGGCCACCTCTGAGAAGCTGTCAAGTTCACTGATATAAATGAAGTTGGAATAAGGCAAGATTGCCAAAGACTGGCTGCTCCCGAGGACCATAAGCAACTGCAGCCACCACCAGTTCAAGGGGCAGTGGAGTGAGCTTCCAGGAGTACTTTAAGACCATGCCCCAGTGCTCTTCAAAACTCTGAGGCCCTGTAGAAAATGGTTGAATATGTTGGTGGTATATTGGCTATAAAATTTTGTCTTGTGCAAGGAACCGAAGTGTGGGTCACTTCAAGTTGTTTCAACTGTTCTGTATGTATAAGATTCCTTTCTATTTTGACTTAGTCTACTTCCAGCTTCCAGCTTCTGGACCTTGTTGCACTTTGGCCTGCTAGACTGAAGAAACTGTTGTTAAATTTCTGTTCCCCATATGCCATCCAAAATCTTACCTTTATATGTGTCCTATTTTGTTTATTTTATTTTTTTTTTTGTTATTAATAATTCTTATGGCTTTCCTTAGTTACCAATGGCCCTCTTTGAACATGGACATCAAAACCAGAGATAGAAGGCCAGTTTTGCTAAGGTAAAAGCCAAATGTAAGCCAAAAAGTTTCCCAATTGCTGGATTATTCACCTTCCCAGGCTTCGAAAGATTACATTAATCCTTTCTCCACTCCAGTGTTCCAGGAGCTGATTGATTACTCACCACAAGCCCCTTTGTTTCGGTCCCACTCTTACCAACGCTTCCATCTTCCTTCCATTTCTGTCTGTACCTAAGCCAGAAATCCTTCTTTCTAAATGTCTGACTTCTCTAAATTCAGTGATCCAAATCACTTGGATTGCTTTCTCTTCTACTCTCAGCCTGTTATTTTTTTTTTTTTTAAGTTTATGAGTAAGAAATCATATGCCTGGTTGCCAGAGTATTTTCTCCCAGTATACAAATCCTCATCAGGACAAGGATATCAGAGAATTAAAAAATAATCCACCAGGATTCCTGGTATCTAAAATAGGAATGTGTCGATTCATGTGCATTTTGAAGCATTAACAGAAAATTAGCTGATTTATAAATATGTTTGTAATAGATCTTTCTTTTCACAAAGTGATGACTGCTTTTGGTTTTCCATTGTTTCAACAGCTTTAAAAAAGCAGTATTGGAAATTGAGGCTATAAATCATAGGGCTGGAGAGTGGTAGAGCACTAACAAAAATAAGACAAAAGCATTGAATCACCTGAAGGAAGGAAGTAAAAAAACGGAAAATGTTAAAATGAACAACTGAAGCATATCTTAAAACAATTTGAGAAGTTACCCCAACGTAACAGACAAGCTGAGTTAGAGGAAGAGCATGTTACAAGGAGGAAGAACGTGTGTTAGGAAGTTACATTCTCAGATAAATGGAAATGAAGGCTATAACTTCACGGGTGCATAAAGTTACCACATTTCTACAGGCATTAAAAAACCTACATGCAGATGAGTGGTTTGATGCCAGCGTAGACATATAGCCAGGATACACAAAGGGATTGAATATTCATCCCACTACGGGTTACGTGTTTATGCACAGGATTGCTATGTGTCTGCACAGGTGCTTAACTTCTCCAAATGCATCCCCAAATGACCTTATTCTTCTGTCGATAGTGTAATGACAGGATGAAGCAGTAAAATACATGCATGTTCAATACTTTTGTGTACATATATGCAGCCACACACTCATTCAAGACTTGACGATATGAGAAGTCTAGCTGACTGCATTTAAGTAAAACCTCTGTGGTGAACATAATTATTTCTTTAGAGAATTCTGAATACTCTGTCTTTATGTCGTATAATTTTTTTTGTCTTTTAATAGGCAGTAAAATTATGCCATATACTTTTAAAAGGTTTGGAAAAGGAACTGTATCATCATTGTCTTTATTTCCACACATAAGATGGTGCATTTTTTGTGGTTATGCATGTAGCCTTACCCCACACTTCTTCAACCAGTAAATATTTTCCAGATGTCTAATATTCTGAGAAATTTAATGGAAAGCATATAGTGAGGTCTGCGTTTGTCAATATGGAGAATCTCATCACTTTGTAAGCCTTGAGCGTATTCTGCAGTATCACAAAGGGTCTGTTGATAGAAGAAAGTCTCAATCAAAGGAATCCAAGCAAAGCATAATCTCAAAAATTAACAGCTAGTGCTGGTAGATGTGCACTAAAAGTGATGCAAATGCAATGTTTGGGACAAAAGATGCCTGAAATTTTTAAAATTATATTTACATTTATTTATAAAACCTCTGAAATTCTGAAAAGCTGATTACCCATTCATTTACACACAGGCCTTGGCTTTAGGTAACATTTTGTTTTGTGAGATCTTCTTAGCCCCACCCCACCCCCCGAAAAAGAGAAAACTGATAATATTACATTCCCCTGACAATGCCCATAGAAGGGACGTAGCAGCGTTATGATGATCAGGATGGAATTTTGCCATAATATAGTGGTAATGTTTCTATTTTTGTGGCTAGTCAAGTGACCACGATCAAGGCTTTAATGGTTTCAATATTTGTTTAATGTAGAAACTTCAACACTGAAATGAACTGTTCCATTTGTCCAGAAGGAAATACTACCAGTTTCTCAATCTGCATTATACAGTTTCTTCATGTTTTTGACTTTTCCTTGCAGTGACAAGGAAAATCCTTCCTTCCGTGTATTTACTGAGCAAACTAAGCAGCAGGATTTATCATCAGATGAAATGTCCGCTGCAGGTAGAACAGCTGTAGCCATCTTCAGACACTTCCCAAAGCTCTAGAAATTAACTTCTCTTTTTGTTTTCTTAAGACACATTTTAATCACTCCACTATAACTAAAATCAGAGCACTTAAATAATTGGGTTTCTGCCTAGATTAAAATCTGTCCCTCCCAAGCATGCCACATTAAGTACTTGCAGTTACGATGGGTTTTAGATTCACAAACTAACAATATTTCATTAGAGCTACATATCTTACTTACTGATCTATCAGAACTTCAGAGGACTTTTGTATCTATATTCATTTTATTCTTCCAATGCCAGAAACTCACAAAAAATTGTACTGAGATGTTTAAGAATGCATATAGAAAAACTGCATAAATTCCTAATTCTGCAGAAATGCCTAAAAAAAATAAGATGTATTAAAAGTTGGGAAGGAATATTGGCTCTGCTTTTGGGGAGAAGAGGGTTTGAGAACATGGCACATGAGAGCTATTGCCTAGCTTAGATATTGTTCCCTAGCTCATGGTTCATCCCTGCCTATCCCTGAGACCTCCAGCTTGATTTACTCCTGGCTTTATCAAGCCTAAAACCAGCAGGAACAAACTTTGAAATTTACCACATAAAAAAATTAAAACTGAAAGGCATCATGTGAAAGTATAGTGCTTATAAATAGAAAAATTTTCCCAAATAAAAAAACCAAAACAAAACAAAAACAAAAAACCCCACACAAACCAAACACACGCACACAAAAACCCCCAAGTACTTAAAAAATGAAGTGTAAAAAATGTATTTCCGTGCTAGTTCCCTGTAACATCAGAAAAGCAGATCTGAATTACCCATTGTGGCACGTACTGCAGTAGCCCCCAAAGGCAGCTGCGCTGAAGAGCAAGCAGCTGAACAAGAGCACAGTGTGTTTAAATGATGCCTCTCAGCTTGGATGCCCCTTCTAACTGCTGCTGTGAAATAATCAAGAAACTGAGAAACAACTGAGGAATAACTGAGATACTGTTGAACTCCCGAGTAGGAAATATTTTTCCCATCAGAGTGTTGCCTTTGGCTGTCTGGCCCTAGGATAGCTCTCCTTTTCTGCAGCAGGTTGAAATTTACTTCCTAGACATGTTTACACACCAGCTAGCTACTTCCTCCAGTATGAGAAAGTCCTAGAAAGGGATTCAGTTCAAGCTATTTTTCCTGTTCCCAGTGACTCGCTATGCTTCAGGGGTTTTCCCACTGCCTCCTTATATCGGGCTGGGTTACGGAACCCAGAAATAGACCTTCTCCCTCGAGGACCCATTCACCCAATAGCCTGTGGCTGGTGCTGACCGACCTCGCCTCATCAACAGCGGGGGAACAAGATGAGGCTTTGACCCTCTAATTTGATTCATTTCCTTGGACCTTGGTCACTTTGCTCTCGTCAATATTACAGAAAAGCCTTTCTCTGCTAATGTCATTCACAAAACCAAATGTTCCTGGCTGTGGGGTGGCTGTGCAGGGCACTCGCACCCTCTTGTGGTGCTCAGTGGGGGCCCTGCAGGCAGGCTGTCCCCGGGCCAGCCATCCTGCACTCCCAGGCATCCTACACCTCCAGGCATCCCACACCTCCAGGCATCCACACCCCTAGGCATCCTGCTCCCCCAGACATCTCACTCCCCAGGCATCCTGTGCCCCCAGGCATCCTTCCCCCTGAGACATCCTTCTCCCTGAGACATCTTACCCCCCCAGGCATCCCGTTCCCCCAGGCATCTCACACCTCCAGGTATCCCATGTCCCCAGGCATCCCACACATCTGGGCATCCCATGCCCCCAGGCATCCTACACTCCCAGGCAACCCACTTCCCGAGGCATCCCACTCCCCCAGGTGTCCCACTCCCCAAGGCGTCCTGCTCCCCCAGTCATCCCATGCTCCCAGGCATCCCACACTCCCAGGCATCCTGTGCCCCCAGGCAGCATCCTGCCCAGCTCCTCAGCCAGACAGGGCTTTGGAGCCCAGCCCAGCTATTGGGGGTCTGGGAAAAGCAATGAAGGTGTCTGTTGATGAGCTCAAGTGACTTTGAAATAGCTGCTGGTTAGGTCAGCTAAGAGACAAGGTGTTTTTATAAAAGTATATAGTTGGACTAGATGATCTTTATGGTCCCTTCCAACTCTAAAAAATTCAGTGAAATTCAGTGAAATTCAGTGAAATTCAGTATAGCACCATAAACATCACTGTGTATGATTTAGAAGTAGCTTTCTTTCAAAAAAATATTTAGAAGTAAAGTTCTATTGTTTTTATATATACTCATTGCTATATATATACATATATAGACACACCCATATACATATATATAGTCTATTTTTATGCAAATAGAATGTAGTTTTGGAAATTTGAAGTAAGGGGGAAACAGAAAATGGAATAAAGAGCAAAAAAGTTCTGGGCCCACTTAATTAAAGTTGTGTGAATAATTTATTCTGTTGGGTGGAGAAACTGAAAGGTCACTTTAGACTAATCTCAAGGTTTAGTGAAATAAAGACTCTTGTCCTCCAAGACTTGTTCCCATTTGGGGGGAAGAAAATAAGATTTCTTTCCTCATTTTGCCTGCATTTAGCATTAGAGAAAAGCTTCTTTAAATTTAATTTCCAAGTTCATTGTCCCAAAGAGAAGACAAAACCCCAAAAGCCAGTCAGCGAGCAATGCCAACTCGCAGTTTTGGCTGGTAGGTTGCATCCCAGAGGCCATTCTTCTTGCTTAACATAAAACAGCTCTTGAGCTGCACTAAATCCTTGGGCAGGAGGTGATTCACCTGCCGTCTATTCCTCAGGTCAGAGAGTGGGATGGTTGCAAAACATTGATTTAGGCTCTTCTCTTTAGGTCAGTGCTGTGTGATCACTTCAGGCAGAGAATCACAGAGTTCCCCCAACACACAAGATTTCCAGTGTTGGAAATTCTCTGGTCAACAACCGCAAGAATAAAAACATATTTTGGTTAATGTTTCCACTGCAGAATACACGTCGATTCACACTCAGTGTGATCTCTTGTTGTGACAACTGTCCGCAGGTAAGAGTTTAATATTTTTATCAGCTGAAAAGTATTTATATTTATTTTGACTGACTCTGTTGCTACTTGAACATTTCATGTGTAACTCCCCAAAGAGCCACAGCCTTTTACATGTGACCATCATCCCCCAAACTGATTTCTACATTCTCTGCAAGAGAACAATGTCCAGAAGTATTTAATGTAAACCTTCAGAATTTATTGCATTTTGTGTTATGATAGTAAAAGGCTTTGCACTAACAGGAGTCTGTCATCCTCTAATGGTCATGGACAGAAAGAGCAAAGAAGGTTGCAGTGGAATGTTCTGTTCTGTCCCCTGAATTCACCTCAACCTGGTCTTAGGGAACAAGATGTTGCTATTAAGGTAGGCATTTGTACTGAGGATACATGTCACCATGGACTTTCCTGCAGAGCCACAGAGCCAGTTTTAAGCACACCGTTTCTAGGTAAGCCTCTGTAGAGCGGCTGGTTCCAGCAGAAGACTTGAAAAATGATGTCAAGGTCATTATATGTACTTACATTTCCTTTAGTGTGAACGTGTGCCTCTTTCACCTTGCCTTTGATGCAGAAGAGTCAGAAAAAGGTTTGGGTATTTGCAATGTATTGCATTAGCACTGGTCTTGCCAAAAAGATGTTAATAGTCCAGAGACTGCTACTGAATCAACAGAGTTATAAAGAAGTATTACTAATGCACCTCTCTCTGTGGCATCAAAGCATTTGTCTTTATGATCTAAATCACTTAAACACAGCCAAATCACAGTATCCACTTTACTGTAAAACAGAAAACTATAAATCTTTTGGGAAATTCTATTTTCTACTACAAATCTGGGAATCTGTTGTGTTTTTCAAAGTTCTGTAGAAAAATGCAGGCTTTGTATTTTTACCTTCTGTACTTTGGTATTCCCAAGCTCAATGTGAAAAAAGGATGTTTATCCATTATTTGAATATTTTAATAAACAATAACCATCTCTACTGCTGCTTGACAAAAATATTTCTCAGACCTAGTTTACAAAAGTAAAAGAAATCACAGACACCTGATTAAAAATCTTGTGTGTGTAAAAATCTGTAATAATTTAAAAATCAAAGCCAGCCTCTGTATTTAAAAAGTATTGAAAAGGATAACTGTTGAATTGTATTATGCCAGTAGAGAACTCTGCCAATATCCAGATTTTAATTTTTTCCAGGTAAGAATGCAAACAACTTTTAAGTTCCCATCCATAGTCACCTGTGTTTTCTGGTGGTGTGGTTTTATGATCTTTGTGCACTATCATTAATAAATGAAAAATAAGCAATAGGGGCTGAAAGCAGATAATGATGATTGTTTCATTTTAAATTGTAGACATTTGAGAAGTACTTGGTCAAAGCCTATATCAAACTACATGAAGCATTAAAGAACAGACTCAGGGAACACATCTCTGTAATGCTGAAAATTAGTCTTAACTTTTATCTCAGTTAGGGAGGTCAGCAATTTCCAAATTTCAGAGGGCAGGGGAACTACTCTAACGCTTATAATTTCTAGCACACCTTTGCTGTAGCCACACTTAATTGACCGTCTTGTTAACCGTACTTCTCAATATGATTCTCTGGGTCATAAAACTGTCCAAAAGCACTATCAAGCCAAATGAAGCATCCTCGTATGCCCTTAAGTTCCAGTGGGTGCCCATTTCCTCTGTGACCTCCCGACTCTCAGTTTGAGAACATCCCAAGACCTTCAGCACCAGCCATTGTACGAAGCTCTACTGCCTGTGAGAGTTCACATGGATAAGGGCTAGAGAGTAGAGCTGAGGCTATCAAAGCCAACAACTCTTCATTCTCCTGAAGCACTCAGGAAATACAAACAGAAGATGCAAAACATCTGCAGTCAGAAATGTGAGTCCAGTCAATGCATTTCATGGTGGCTGCTGCAAGAGAAAGACGTTCTAAGTAGATATTTGGCCTCAGTTTGGTCTTGAACACAGAGAAATTGAATCCATCACAAGGGCAGAAGAAATGGTTTTAGCACGGGCAAGAGCATCAATAGGGTGGTAATACACCTATAACGCAACCTAGAATGAGGTTAAGCGATAGTAAAAAATGTCAAAGGTAGTAGAAGACAGAAGGAAAGTTTTCAGATATCTATGCTATTTAATATGCAGTGCAAGAAATTTCAGCTTTTCCAATTTTTTTATGGAGATGTAAACATTTCTGCAGCTCTCTTTTTGTTTATGTTTCTGAATAAGACCGTTTATCTGTAGCGTTAAGTAGGAGCCCTATAACAAAACATAACGTTGGGTCAGCAGTTTCTTGGCTCTGTCAAAGTAAATGATCAGTGACAACGAGGCATGATGGGGAAAGAAATTTTCAGAAGAAAACAAACCCTTGGATCATGTTACAGAACCAGCCTGGAGCAAACAAAATTGTCTCTTTTAGCCTAAAACTAAGCAGGAAGACGCACTCGGGAGCACAGAAAATCCACTCCTGCTGCTAAGTGAAGGGCAGACTGGAGGACATTGTCCTGGTTTAATTAAGCTCTACTTTTTCCATGCTTTGCTTACTGCCACAGACTCACAAACTCAGTCATCAGCTCTGAGCCAGAGGGTCAGCTGCTTCACTAGAGACTTTTTCTGACCCTCAGCATTATCTTTCTTAAGCAGGGCACATCTCTGAGCTCAGAGACCTTCTCTCTGTTTCAAAGCCCTTTCAACCCAGTTATCTGAACATGTTCCTGACCAATTTTAAAACGCATCAGGGCTTTGGCTTTTGATTATTGATGGGTGAGCAACAAACACTAAGAACAAATACTCAGGGACACACCATGTTTACTGAGTAATTCAGGTGTCTTCCAGGTGCATTCAGAGTTCAAAGAGTTGTCAGCAGTTGCAGCAAGACTGGAAATAAGAGGGTGGCCCTGAGAAAGGCAAAGTTTGGATGTAGTTTCTCAGTAAGAAGCCACTTGCTGTGTTTATTTGGCCATTTGCAGTTAAAGTGGGTTGTCATGTTCTTACACCATTCAAATGCAATCATCATAGTGGATTTTAAATAACATAATGGCTTATTTGGACATAGAAGCATATGAAGTATAAAGTTGCTATTCTTGAAATTGCCCTTTACCCTCCCATCTCAGTCCTGTGTATGAAACAGTAGTGCTCTGTTTCTAAGTTGGCTTCAAATCACTAGTGTGTTTCTCATTTATAAAATGCTTTTTACAGCCTAATTGGGAGCAGTTTAATTCTAAGATTCTCAACTCCTTACTACACCAGTTAAGAGCCTAATTGACTGTAACAATTCAGAAAGAGGCTCTTTTGGAGCCTTTACAATATGTCATGTAAATTGGTGTTCAGGGACTTTAAAAAATTATTTATATTATATTTAACTAGAATATTATTCACATGATAACAGTCCCATGCACATTATGGCATAATGGACTCTAGATGCTTAGAAGAAGTGGTCATAGTTTATGGCCTCAAGGCCAATGAATCTTTTACCCTGGAAAATGGTCCATAGCCTCGTGCATGAGCCCAATATCATATCACCAGAGGAACTTAGAGATCTGAGGTGCTCATTACTTGTTCAGTCATCTAATTCTGTCCCCTGCATATTTATCAGTGTTCATGAGAGTTCCACCTAATCTTGTTATAACAATTAAATCATACTTATTAATCATTTCCCTTTGAAGACTGGACAAACTAACTGACTTCCATATAGGACATATCTTCAGAGGTCCATTCTAAAAGCCCCCCGTTAAAGCCAGGCAATCTGTTTTTCTGTTAGTTTTAAATAAAAATAGTCGAAAATTATGGAGCTTTTCCTATAAATGTAATTGTTACACATTTTTCAGCTGTGGCTCTCCAGTAACATAGCATGAGTTATAACTGGAAGAAAATTATAAAAGGGTTTGTTTGGCCTTTTTTAAACTGTTTCAAAATAATTCCTTTGTTACCCCCTGCACTTTGGCACTTGGGTGATTCTTACAAGATATGCTACAGATAGAGCTTTTGCTGCATGGGTGAACTCCCCAGTAGGGAGAGGCAGAATTTGTTCCAGAGAAATAATCAATACAGATAGCCTTTCTCTTGAAGGGCTTTTAGTACAGAAACAAAAATGGTGCCTCTAGGGTTCAGTCATTTGAACTGAAAGAATCAAGACACCGAGAGGGACCAGTGGCAGGATTTTCTGGGGTTCTGCTGCTCTGAGGTGGCAGGATTGGACTTTTGGGTTCCATTCCCACCATTATTAATCAACTGGAAAAAAAACTTCATCTCTCACTCCTCCAATTCTCCACATTCACCACCTGTGTTGTCTCATTAGAGTTTTAATTCTGTGGAGCAGGGACTGTTAATATGCATTTGTGGCTCCAGATCTTTATAGAGGCTTCCAGCAGAACTGATAATACAAATCACAAATAATAAAATCAGAATATTTTGCTGGGAAATTGTCTTGGCATTATTGGTCCTATAAACAAAGCATTCTTTGTCCAACACACAATACCTGTCAGGAATACAAAGGAGATCTTTTATATTTTCTGTTGCGAGAATTTCAACCCAATCCTCCTCCCCGACATGTTGATAGCAAGTCAATCACCTGCTAACTTCTCTGGCAGCAGATCTAGGTGCTGGTTTTCTCTTATAGACAAAATGCTAACATCACAACACGCTGTATATGATCATTAGAGTCACATAAGAGACCCCTAGTTCCAAGGAGGGAGGAGTTGCCTGGCAGAATTTTCATATCATTTATTATGGCAATTTTTCTTGTATGAGCATAAAAAAATAGGTAGTTTTAAAAAATATCTGAAATGCGAAGACACATAGCTTTGTAGTCCTTAGTCATAGTTCAAACATACAAGCATATGAATAAGCTTAGATTTCCTTTCTGTTTCAGCTGCAGGTAAAGTATGTTGACATGCTCTGAGACACTCAGTGTGCAGTCATTTTCTAAACAAATCAAGGATACAAACATGCAGGGGTATATAGAAGCCAAGGAACTTTATGAACCGTTCTGTGCCAGACTCTAGCCTGGCAGGTTCCCCTTATGGCAGGTCAATGACACAGCAAAGCCTAGAACATCTGATGAAGTCTTGGAAAATTTCATTCGTGTAGTACTTTCTGATTCTGCTGTCCTACAGCCCAAAATAAGAAAGGAAGAGTCAAGCAGGTGATGCGACATCCGCTTCGCATTTAGTATAAGGGCTCTAGGAGACATGGCATCAGTGCACCAGGAACAGTCTTTCTGTTTGTAGTGTTGTAGTGGTTGTATCTCTTAGTATTGTAGTCTCCTTCAGTAGTATTGTAGCCAGTCAGTCAGGACATGTGAGGCTCTAGCAATGTCCATGATCACCACCTAATGCACCCCAGCAACCTTCAGCTGAATGCAGTCACACCTAAAGATAAGATCTACATCCCTGTGCGGGTTGCATTACGTTAGAGATGTAGTAGCTGTGTCTATTTGCTGCTCTTACAGAAGGCACCACACTAAATTTAACTGCTAAATGTTACATTAAAGACTAGAACCAGAAAGTTAATGCAAAGCGCACCCTGACCTCCTCCTGCTCCAGCAGGTGCTGTTGGTGGAGCATGCAATAGATAGGCAGATTGATGCAATAGCAAACTGATGAGTTGTACCAAAGAAGCACAATCTGAATTTTGTAAGCAAAGCATTTTCAGAAAACCCAAAGGGGCTGCCATGCACAGCAAAGGAAACATTTGAGAAATAAAGGAATATTGCTTAATCCACTTTTTAAGAACAGACAGCCTTGAAATGAGTGCAGCTTATTTTTCAACAGAAAGAGCAGAATTCAGAGTACATGTATAGGTAAAATCCTAAAACTAACCTCCTGTTTCATGAGAGGTGGCTTTCTCTCACAAGCTTGTGACTACCTTCTGTATGGACAATTACCTTAAAGTGTATCATATTGATCTGCAATATGCTTTGCAAATGTCAATATATACCTAGTCTTGCTGCCTACAGCACATGAGGAAGTAAAATGGAAATGGGTCTGGGCTTAATGACATGTAACCATCTAGGATGAATAATGTATATATGGTCAATCCCCAATACTCAGGAGACCATCAGCCTAACTTTAATGTTTGAGAAAAGCAACTGTATGTTTTAGATTTATCACTTGAGTCCTAATGCACTTGCCAAAGGGCATTAATATTTAAATATCTAAAAATATACTATCAGCAGAAGAATAGGCAGATTTACAGTTAGGGACGTTCTCTTTTGTTAGCTTTAACACATACATGTCATTCTGGAGAGTTTAGGAAAACTAGTAGTCTTTTTACCTGATTGCACGGTATGGAAGATATTTAACTTCCTGTCTTTAGCCAAGAAATATAAGCTGAAGCCAGCTGCTAGGTACCTGTGATACAATCAAGGGTCCTCTGTAACCTCTCCACTGAAGTCTGGTATGTGTACATAAGAATTGTTTTAGAAAAGACATGAACAAGGCTTCTTTTGAAGTCATGAAACCTCAAAACACAAAAAAAAAAAAGGGGTATAATCCAAATCAAGCAACTACTAGAAGAGAAGCTGTTATAAAGCAACTGATTTCAAATAAGCAATGATTTTTATTATTCTTCTTGAATCATCCTGGAAACAGTTAAAAACATAACATAGCTCCTACAGATTGGATTTGTCTCAATCTTTGTCTTTATTTGCTGACTACTTAATGTGGTGCTCGCTGATATATTTGGGAAGTGAATTCCTGTGTTATTGCTAGAACAGGTACGGGATGAGCAACACGGCAGTATTTGTCTCCATTGCCCGGCAGGCATTGACTCAGCTTTATTTAGGAGACACTGCCACTCTCGGTGAAAATATTCAAATTGCAAGCCTATTTTACATTTGGCCATACATTAAAATTCTCGGAAGAGAAATTGGTTTCTTCTGCTGCATTGCTCTCCAAAGACGGGAGATTGATTTCATATTTATAATATCAGTGCAAATAACCATGAGGTATTTCTTCAGATTTGAACTGCATCATAGAATTATGTGCTCCGCTATGCCATAAGGTACAAAAAGATCTTTTTTATTTTAGTTTCCAAATGTGTTGATTATAGTTAATAAATAATATACTTTCTGATACCTGACTGTTCCATTCATTAAAAGCTTAATGTAAAGAAATACTGAGCAAGAACAAACAGTTTTGATCATCTTTGGCTGCTGGCTCTAGCAAATCACAGTCTCAGAAAGTTTATAGATGGATTCTATTCTCATGAGCTCAGTAAAAAAATAAGTTTAAAAGATGGCAAACTCACTTAGCCCAGCGTTTTCCCAAGGGTGCTCTGAAAGGACCCATGAGAAACAAACCTTACGGCAGATGTTGTTTAATAGCAGCAAAGAGAACACGACTCCAGGCAATTGACTAATCCCTCTTGAAATTTCTCAGAGATCATTAAGGTGTATGTTTATCTAAATAACGTCAGTGAAACTATGCAGTAGTAAAATACTATCCAAATGATATTAAATATATATATGCATAATATATATGAATAATATATAGTTTTATGGAGCACAGCCTATTTTTTACAGTCTCCTTTGTCCAGAAGAGAAAGATTGAAGTCATCCTTCAAAGTTCTTCCCAAAGCACTGAACCAGGCCTGTAGCATAAAATGCAAGTATTTTATTGCTCCGTGGATATAAGTAGGCTATTACTGCATAGAACCTGGTCCATTATGGCATTTGCACCCAGTTAGAAACCACTTGTGAACCATAGTTTACAAGAGAAAATTAAATTCCATTTGAAGAAATCCCATCAGTGATTGCTGCTGCCTTAGATGCAGGTTCTACAGAAGAGTAAGCACAGGCCCAGGAACCTGATCAGTCTTTATACATAAAAGTGCTATCTAATTTATATTTTAGAGCCTTGAATTTGTGTTCATCGTTTCGAGAAAAAAAAAGAAAAATTATAAAATTGTTCATATACTTACGTATTTGATATCAAAATACAGGAAAAAATAATCCTAACTGAAAAAAACTGTGAGAAAATCTCTGATTTGACAATTCCATTAGAGATCTTAGTTATGGAAGAGGAGGTCATCTACTTAACAACAAAAGCATTTTCACTGCTTTAAAAGATTTTATTCATATTCTGTGATTAAACTTTTAAATTTATTTTTTAATTTCATTTTAACATTCTATTTCTGTTTTGTACTGTGCCTTTGAACTAGGTATATAGATATATGTAAAACATTAATAACTGTTTTTCATGCTTCACACAGAACATCGGATAAAAGCCTTTAGTTGCAGTTTGTTAAACTACTAAATGACAAATAAGGGATAAGCTACACATATATCTGATGAAATCCGTTTAGTCAAATGATGAAAAAATAACAAATCATGATGTCAAAGAGGAAAGATATTTTAGCTTGCATGAGACAAAGATTTTTTTCACAAGGAAAAAATGTAAGATATTTGGTTTACATTTCAGAAAGGGATCGATTTATGCAAAATAGTGCAAAGATATTGTCTATTACTTAGACTACATATTACAATGCAGTAATATTAGGATGTAAGCATTCACTAAGATTCTAGGACATTTTCCAGGTCATAAGAGATGTCTTTCACATAACTTTTCAAGGGAAAATCTTTCATTTTATACCCCATAATTTATTCTCAAGCCCTCTTTTTTAAAAAAATTATCTACTTTATAAAGACTCTAAATTGGTTTTCTAAGATTTAACAAGAACATCTTCGCTACTGAGCATTTCCTAAGAACTTTTATGCTACAAATTACTAAAATGGCTGAAGCCCCCTTCAAGATGTTGATATATTGAAGTGCAGGGATATATAAAATTATTCCATAATAATTTTGCACTGTAAGAATATTTAAAGCAATCTCAAATTTATTGGGGGAACTGCTTATCCATGAATGTTTAACTTACACCACATCTTCTGGGAAGAGATTAATATCCACAGCAAGAAAGATGAGGCAATAATTTATTTTATAGCCATTCAAGTTTAAAGACTTCTAAAGATGCATTCTGAGACCAGAAGATTAGTTATAGGAAAGAGGAATGTCTGGAGTCAACTAGAAGTAAATTTTTGATGGAACTACAGAAGTATTTTATAACATAAGCTGAATAAAGGACAACTGAAAATCTGTATAAAATACTGTTCTACAAAAGCATAAAAGCATCCAGATAGTAATAAAATGTAAGAATCATAGAAAATTCAGCTTGTAAGGGAACATTAGAGGTTATCCAGTGAGTTCGTAAAATCATAGAATCACAGAATTGCTTTGTTGGAAGGGACCTTAAAGATCATCTGGTTCCAACCCCCTGCCAGGGCAAGGACACCTCCCACTAGAACAGGTTACTCAAAGCCCCATCCAGCTTCTCTGGGCAACTTGTTCCAGTGCCTCACCACCCTCATAGTGAAGAATTTCTTCCCAATATCTAATCTAAATCTACCCTCTTCAAGTTTAAAAATGTTACCCCTTGTCCTATCACTACACTTCCTGAAAAAGAGCCCCTCCCCATCTTTCCCGGAGGCCCACTTTAAGTACTAGAGGGCTATATAAGAGAGACTATAAGGTCTCCCCAGAGCCTTCAGTTCTCCAGGCTGAACAACCCCAACTCCCTCAGCCTGTCCACATAGGAGAGGTGTTCCATCCTTCTCATCCTTTTTGTGGCCCTTCTCTGGAATCTCTCCATCAGATCCATGTCTTTCCTGTGCTGAGGGCTTCAGAGCTGGACACAGTACTCCAGGTAGGATCTCACAAGAGTAGAGCAGAGGGACAGAGTCACCTCCCTCAATCTGCCGCCATGCTTCTTTTGATGCAACCCAGGACGTGGGTGGCTTTCTGGGCTTCCAGTGCACATTGTCAGTTCATGTCCAGCTTTTCATCCACCAGTACCCCCAAGTCCTTCTCAGCAGTGCTGCTGTCAATCCCTTCATCCTCCAATCTGTATTGATACCAGGGGTTCCCCAGACCCAGGTGCAGGATCCTGCACTTGGCCTTGTTGAACATCATGAGGTTCACATAGGCCCACTCCTCATTCAGGTCCCCCTGAATGGCGTCCTGTCCTTCTAGAGCATCAACCACACCACACAGCTTGGTGTCATCCGCAAACTTGCTGAAGGTGCACTCACTCCTACTCTACATATCCTTGACAAAGATGTTAAATAATACTGTTCCAAATGTAGGCCCCTGAGGGACACCACTCATCACGGGTCTCCACTTGGACATCGAGCCATTGACCGTAACTCTGTGAGTGAGACCATTCAGCCAATTCCTTATCCACTGAGTCATCCACATTCAAGTCCACATCTTGCCATTTTAGAGACAAGAGTGTTGTGCAGAACAGTGTGAAACTCTTTGCAGAAGTCCAAGTAGATGTTGTCAGTTGCTCTTCCCTTATCCATTTGTCCCTTACCCAGTTGCTCTGCCAGGATAAGATCACACAGCCATTCCAATCTATTCCAACACCCAACTGTCCATAAAAAAAATTTTCTGTGAGTTTAACTTAAGTTCCCCTTGAAGCAGTCTAAAGCCATTATTTGTTGTCCACACAGATATAAATAACAATATCTTTCTTTCCGCTTTACAGATACTTTTTATGTGCTGGGAGACTTTTATTGCATCTTGTCTTGGTCTTTTCTAAACTGTACAAACCTAGAGCCTTTAAACTTTCCTCTTAGATTTAAGACTCTTTCAAGACTGTTCATCTTTCCTGTTGGTCATATCTATCTTGAAGAGCGGTAGTCAAAACTGGATTTTTCCTAGAGCTGGATTTGCTACCACAGAGCAGAGCAGAAAGGTTATTTCATACATTTATTATACAAGGCTTCTGTTTCTGTTATGATTTTGCTGTTTTCAAAACAGTATGGTGTTGCTGACTGATTCAGAGAATAAATCACTGAAACTTTCAGATCCTATACTGAAAAAGTGTTCTTTAAACAGTCTCTTTTCATCATGAAGATTCATATCTAGCTGATGATGCATTTATAGTAGTAGCAAGACAACCTATCAATATTGAATCAATGAAAATGGAGATAATCTCATATTGAAATCTTCCTAGATTAAATGGTGGAAAGAAAAAAGTGTGCATTTCTCCAAACACTTCAGCATCTCTAGCACTTCTGGATCCTTTATGCTGTCAGTATTCAGCTCAATTTGTCCATGCTATTTCTAAAACTAGAAAATAGCAACAATACAAGCGATAAACTGAGTTACGATATTGCACTAAGAAGCTGCTATCTTCAGTCTCTCAGAATCTTATAAGCATTGTTAAATGGAGATCATTTCCAATCAAGGAAATGATTCGATGGAGGAGGTTTTAAGATATTTTTTATGGAATATTAACATTTTCCTGTTAAATACTTGCTTGTTTAGACTACATATTCTTAAATAAGAGGTGCAAATCAGTACAATAAAATCTGAGTTTAGCATTCTTCAAATTCAATAAATTCCATATTGAAAGGCTGTTTCTTAAATAGGTTTTAGTAACTGATAGAATTTTCAGATCTTTTAACTCTTTCACTTACAACATTTTATAAACTGTTTGGGTTGTCCTCATAAAACAAAGTTCCCTTACCCTGTACACCTGTAGCCCTAATTCACGTACCCCTAAGATATGCGGACGTAGGGTCATCCAGCATTAGCTTTTGGAAATATATTTTTTATTAAATTGACCACACAGTGCTATTTCATGTATAATTTCCACTGCAAGATCTCCACAGGGACTTACTGATGTAGCCATTATTTAGAATCATAAAATCATTTAGATTGGAAAAGATCTTTAAGATTATCGAGTCCAGCCATTAACATAACACTGCCAATTACACCACTAATCATGTCCCTCAGCACCACATCTACACATCTTTTAAATACCTCTAGGGAAGGTGACTCAACTACTTCCCTGGGCAGCCTGTTCCAATGCTTCACAACCCTTTCAGTGAAGAAATTTTTCCCAATATCCAATCTAAACCTCCCCTGGAACAACTTGAGGCTGTTTCCTCTCATCCCATCACCTGTTACTTTGGAAAAGAGATTGGCCCCCACCTCACTGCAACCTCCTTTCAGGGAGTTGTAGAGAGCGATAAGGTCTCCCCTCGGTCTCCTTTTCTCCAGGCTAAACAACCCCAGCTCCTTCAGCCACTCCTCATGAGACTTGTGCTCCAGACCCCTCACCAGCTTCGTTGCCTTTCTTGCTCCAGTATCTCAATGTCTTTCTTGTAGCAAGGGGCCCAAAACTAAACACAGTATTCGAGGTGCAGCCTCACCAGTGCTGAGTACAGGGGGACGATCTTTTCCTGAGCCCTGCTGGACACACTATTCCTGATACAAGCCATTTATTTGGAGTACCTTTATTCTCACTTGTTATGAATAACAAAACTGTATTATTAACTATTGTTATTTGGTTTGCTTATCTTCAATGCAGAGCCTATGCCCATATACTAAGAACCTTACCTTGAGAAAATAATAGGACTTATGCCCCTAAATAGGCTTTAAGGCAAACAGTTCAAGCATTTAAAAATTTTGGAGGTGAAATTGATCTTACCACTGTAAAATACAGCCTTAACTCCATGTAAATCTCACTAGCCCAAGAGATAATAACTTTCCTCATTGCTCAAAGCCTAGAAGAGGGAGGAGAGGGAATTAGCCAGGTTTATTGATAACTAAAGAAAGAAGTTTTAAAGAAAGCTAACTTTTCACCCATACTTACTGTTATTTTTAGACTTACAAGGATGAAAACTCTTTTCACACTGTCCAGATCTCAATACCATAGTTAAACAAGCATAGTTATACAGGCAAGGAACTTTTAAATAAGTTAGCTATGTTCCTAACTTGTGAAGTCTCCTGGGTGTTCATTTTCAAGTCTCAGGAACATGATGGATGTGTTAATGATGGTCTCATGTAGCTTGGCTGTATTCCCCTTTATTAAAGTTATATCATCCAATTGAGGCTCAGTTCACTCTAAACCCTAAACCCAAAGCTCTACAATCAGTTAAAAAATATATTCAGAATGAATGGGATCCAAATTACATAGTTTCTCAAAGCCAATATGCATGTAAAATGAACCCTCTCATTGCTGCAGGGATAAGTCAAGCTTAAAATGACATTATTAAAAAAAAAATACATTTCTCCCCTGTATGGATCAACTACTTTATTAAGTATTCCCTCTCTTCTGAAAAGGCAACAAAAACTGTTGTTTCTGTGCAAAACATGAATGATTTCACCTAGCACAGTACAAGAGGGGGCCAGTGAGTGAAAGACTAAATGAACCTTCAAGTCCAGTACAGCACCATCTGAGTAGTTCCCAACTCACAAAAGAGCAAACTGAAAAGGAAGGATCTGAAATGAGACACAATAATTTGAGGGCTTAATCCTGTTCAAATTCAAATCAATGGAAAAAGGCCTTAAATTTCGCTTTTTATTTCCTACTAGAAATTGTTTGTGCTGCTTATGTCTTATGAAACCCTCCTTTGTGTTTAAGTTGGCCCGTAACCAGGCTTTCATTTTGGTGCCCCTCCAGTTGGAGACTGTTCCTGTTTGAGATTCAGATCATGTCCGCCTCATTTTAAAAAGAACCAGAGGTCTTGCTGTTTTCTCGTGTGTGTTTTAGGTAGTTACCATTGACTTACAGTTAGAACTTTCTGGCCTTTCTTTCCTTGAAGTGCATGAGAGATGTGGGGTCTACATAAATTTTGCAGGGGTGGGGTGGTACCAGCAAAGAAAAATTTATCATGGGAACAGATATGTGTATATATGTATGTAACATTACAGGGGAAAAATACTCTTACTTGAAACAAAGGAGGTATTCAATGAAAAAAGAAAAAGATGATGAAAAAACTTTACAAAACAATTCTAGGGGAGTCAGAAAATTAGTAAATTAGACATGAATTTGCAATGAAATAAAGTAACAGAAAATCAGTTCAGTCTGCTCTGTATAGAGGCTTCTTGTGATCTACACATTTACTCTTTGTCCCTCTCTTGCTCTCTCGCTGACTCTGGTAAACAATTTTCAGACTTAAATGGCTCTTAACTAGAAAAACACCAAAAAATTGAGAAGAATTAGAAGGATACAATTGTTTAACATAAGAAAACAGACAAAGTAGAAAAATTCATGCAATATGACTAGAGAAGAACACAGAAAAGAAAAAAGATGCAATTAGGTTATCTAAATGTAAATCACTAAGGTGTAAAAGAAGAATGACTGTCTTTGAAGAGAATCATTTATTCTGTGATAAACAAGAATAATTAGAAATCAGGATGGAGGATGCTTGTGATAAGAAGCTGTCCAAAGGTATGAAACAGCCTCCCAAGGGCAATACTGGCATCCTGTCCCCTGAACTTCTAAATTTGTCGCAAACAAAACAATTGAAATGAATAGAACAATCTTGCAGTATCAGGGAATCAGTAACTCCTGAGGAGAGGCTGAGACATCAACTTCTTATCCTGTCTCAGTAGTCCCAGCAGAGGAAAGCCATATCCAGGGTAGCAGAAAAAGGCACACATGGAAGAGAAGAGATTCAGGAGATGGATCTAATACCTTCCTTTGCCTCACGCTCCAGGACTGCAAGACTGAAGCACTCATCATGAGACCAAGGACTGTGGGTAGACTGCCCCTCCTGTTTTGGGCCATGCATGTTGTTCTCATTGTTCTAGACAGAAATTTAAATTACTTCTAGTAGTTAATCTTTTCACACTATGCCCCTTCAGTAAGATTTTGAAAAGACTGTGCTAAGCAGCATATCAATAGTTAAGCAGTACCCTGCAGCTAACGCTTGCAGCAGCATAACATCATTTGTTTAACATTGTTTAATTAGATTTTTTTAAAAAATCGGTATTTATGTTTTTATCAGGTGCATACTTATTGGAAGTTTTAAATTAAGCCCTTATGGCTATGGCTAATAGGCTTTTAAATAACTTGCAATGGAAACCAAGCAACCTTCCTAGGAAATACATATATTATTTTTGAAATCACTAACAGCAAATTGACTCTTCAAATAACAATCCAATACTCAGTATGAAATAATAGCAATGAAAACAGTGTTAGCTAAAATTCATCATAGCAGCTCAGCAAGGCCTCAGTGGAGGAGGAGTCAGTATATAACTCCTATCTAACTCCTATAACTCCTATATAACTCCTTCCTGCAGAAGGAGTCAGTATATAACCAATTACATCCTGACTGGTAAGTCAAGTTACAGTGAGCTTGTTTTTACATTAGTTTTCATAGTTGCTCTCCCCTAAAAAAAAGGAGATATTGATCAGATCATAGGTGATACAGTGGTCCAGAGCTGAATGAATAAGTTATGGCACAACAAGCAAATTTCATCTAAATTACATAAAGTACCGAAGTTATTTAGGCATAGCTGCTTCATTCATCTGTTTGTATCTCCATATGCTCACAAGTTAACGGAAAGTTATATGCACCATATCCTTTGGTTTAGTATATCTTCCAAATGGCTTTAATTGTGAGGGTGTCAGTCCTTGAAAGCAATTTGAAAGTTTATTCCATTGCAATCTACTTTATTCCATTATATTTTAAGTACATATGTGATTTTCATGAATGGTCTTATTGCGCTAATCAAAGACTGACACCGTAATGATTAGGTCAAGTATTATTACTGGTATGTATTTTTCTCTTTTTCTAACTGGTTTTAACTGATGAATGACAAGTCTACTCAAACAGCTTTTATATTTTATTACTATGATTTTTATCCAACTCCGCTGTCTTTCCAAGTGTCATTGACTATTAACAATGGTCTCTACACAGGAAACCGTAAAGGGCAGCTAGTGATTCACTTTAAAAGATTTTCTTTTACTTTACCAAGAAGAGATGTAATCATCCAAGTAATTGTATTTATATTGCCTCTAAATCTGCTATTTATGAAATAATTTTATGCTAAGGGACTTTCATTGGGATTTCATCTATTTTAAAAGAGGCAAAAGCTGAATTAATTCATAGATCTGGCTTTAGTTCAGTAGTAAAAGAAGCCAAAAGAGTCCAGTTACAGAGTACTCATCCAACTCATTGGAGAAAGTGACTGAAGGCGGAAAGAAAAAAGTCTAGCTCTTTCCGATATTTGATGCAATTTCATTTTTGAGAATTGGAAGCAAAAGCCAGGCTGCAGTGATACATATTTTTATGCTGTATAAATATAATTGTTCTGCAGTAAAATTCTATGGAGAATAATTTGGCTTGTTCGTAAATATGACACTACATTGTAAAGTTGCATTTAACAGTCTCACACCACTTTACACCACACCAGGTGCTTTCACCAATAGTAAAAAGGACATTTTTGCATATTAGATAATGGCACAGCCTCCAAGATGGATGAAGAACAGCTTTAACTAGATAGCAAATTCAAACAACCATACCTATTAAAAAAAAAAGTCCCTCCATACATTCATGGTATGAACCCGCATCACAGATCTTTCTGACAAATAATTGAAGGAAATCTAAATGCAAACACACTAACAAAATAATTTTATTTGATATAATAGAGTTTTTAAGGAGGTTATTCATTGACCCTGTACAACGGGCAGCTTCCCAAGTAATCTGTTGGTTCTCTCCCTTAATTTTCCATTTTTGCGGGTTAGTAATTTTATTATAATGATACAAGCTAGCATCCTCCTGAGAACCATGAAGATCTCAAGAAGGAATTAAAATATTCAAGTAAATGTACTGCCTCTACTGAAAAAAAAAAAAAAAGGAAAGATGGTATCACTTCCACCACAGGCCTGCTAGTGGGACATAATATGTATGCAGAAGAGAAAAACAGTAACAATAAAAATATGGAAAAAAGGAAAATGGAGTGGACTATAACTGTAAACTAATATGGTAACTGTGCTTGATAAGGCAGAGAAAATTTGGTTTGATGTGGGCAGTTAACGAATAATAGAAAAGGTAAGAGTTTATAGAACTTGGGATGCATTTGAAACTAATTAAAGGGAAAAGAGTAATGAGCTGTGCTGAAAGCAAAAACTATTAAAATGGGAGGATATTACAAACGACCTTCTTGAGGTGGCTATTTCATATTTGCAGTAATCATTCTAGCACAAAAGTATAAAAGCACTAGTAAGTTCACTCGTGAGGAAGTCAAGATTCAATGCAATCATAGGGCAGGACTGCAAAATGATAGAAAAATACAGGTTTGAGAAATGGAGTTATAGAAATCCAACAAAATTTAGTGAATAAGATCTCATCACCTGAAAAAAACATAGTAAAGGAAGATCCACAGGATTTGCTCACAATCCAACTTTAGGATAGCTGTTTGAATTCATTCAGGAACATAGGGATTGCTGTGTATCAGAAAAATAACTACTAAAACAGCCTAGCTCATTTAGTCCAGAAAAACAAAGGCTGAGAGAGATAAAGTAAACACCAAAAGACAAAATGGTGGGAAGGATGTTAGATACAAGAGGAAAGAAGACATTATGATAAAGAACAATTTTGTCCAAGAGAAAGTGAATAATAAATCATGCATGAAAATATTTTAAATAAAGACTAGTAAATTCTTGAAATCAAAATATTTACTTTTTTAGAAACCTTCTAGTAGGAGTAATGACAAAAAGCAAAAAACAAATTCTGTTACGGTCACCACCAAAACTTACGTCTAAATAATAGCTTCAGTCTCTGCCCTGATAATGTTTACATGTTTACTAGGAAAGGTCAGTGTTAGCATATTAATTCCTATAATCCTATTGCAATTCCTAGAACGAGATTTCATTGCACCTAACTTTAAACCCCTGTAGTATAAACTTTTCCTCCTCAGTCTAGTTTCGTCATCAATTGAGAGAAATACAAAATTCTAGAACAAGATTTCTCTGGTCAGTTTGAGTGTTTGTGTAAGACAATTGCCCCCCACAGAAATATTATTCCTTTCTCTTGTCCGCAAAGAGCCCAGGCAAGTAGATCAGATGTTATCTAGAGCATAGAAATGTATGTGTGAAATGTGTGAAATCTATCTGTGGTTGGACTCAATGATCTCAAAGGTCCCTTCCAACCATGAAGATTCTGTATGTCTGATATGTAGCCGGCACCGCAAGGATCTAAGGACTCAAACGGGAGGACTTTCTGCCAGCTGTCTTTCTGTCTGTTTGCCTGTCTTGCCATGCTCAGGACACCACGCCAAAATTCAGAAAAGCTAACCAGAGACAAAAGTACTTCCCTGTATGGAGTCCATTTCCCTCTTTATCAGTGTATCCACTTTTACAGCTAGAAAAGAGCACATATTTTTGTTATTTTACCTATAAAATATAATATTGAAATTGGAAGTAGATTGCACCACTTATTTGTCAGGGTGTAAGAGAAAGCTGTGAACAAGTGACTAAAGGCTGGTTTCCACAAATCTCACAAAATGGTTTTTCTTGCTGCATTTCCAGACATGCTGTCTTTGCCACTAGAGCTAATACTTTATCATGACTGTTATAGCAAACTTTATCACTAACTGTAAGGAAGCTTGAAACCAAACGTTTCCATACCAGAAACTGTTCAACTGGTTTAATTTAACAGAACTCAGGACAAACACAGCATAATATGTTCAACATGCAAGGCACTGTCAGGAAGTAGCACTTGTTCACTGCTTAAGAGAGAAAAATATTATTTTAAATCTACACAGTCTCTTTAGCTTGATAGTTCCTATTTCTTGGGACAGTTCTAGGGGGCTAGAATCCCCATATGGAAAATTCATTTGACCCTAAAGATTTTCCTAGGAAATGTGATCTCCCAAGTGTATGTGTGAAGATTCCAAGAGCACATTTGCAAATGTTAGCCTAAAAAGTCAAAGTAAAAGAAATTAAAGCAATGTGGTTAAAACTTCCTCTTCAACTAGTTTGAGACAACCTCAGTAGACTGCAAAAGATTCCACGGGCAGTGTTAAAGCAATCAGGGTTAAAGCAAACCCAGAAACTATTTAGTTCGACAATATTTCCCAACCAACTTAATGGCTTTGTGTCTAGTGGATATTGGCTTTTGACATGAAGGCAGAGCACTTGCGTTTGCTGAGCCAGTTTGTCATCCTCCTATATCACACTGGAGAATTCCAATTGGCACCACACGATTCAGCACTGCCAAGTCCCACTTCTCTGGTGGCAGCAAAGGATTTAAGGATAATAAGCTCAAAAAGGCTGGAAAGAAGAGCAGTGACCATGATGCATTTGAAACTATTTCATACAGTGATGCAAAATACTTGTCCCACTGGGTATAGAGAGAGGAGAAGAAATGCTCACACATCAGAGCTGCATTGTTATGCATTAAGCATGCATAACATGCATGCATGCTCCAAGGATCCAACTAAGTTAATTTGCTAAAATAAAGGGCTATCATGCTTCCTCAGGAACACCTTGGGATTATTTTAGTGCACATCCACGCTTTTGGGGGACATAACTGTCTTTCATTGCATCTTTGTACTACACTAAAGAGCCTTGATCTGGTCAATGACCCTTGGTACAACTGCAATATAAACGCCAAACAAATCATCACAATCTGCCCATTTTACATGTGAGATATCAGTTAGCAGCAAAGAAAGAGGGAGTCAAATTCAAAATCTGCTTGTAGGATACCCTTTGGAGTCTCTGAATGAAGACCATCAGCATACAGCTTCACACAGGCCTTGGTAGTAAACAAAGGGCCTCCTTTGGTACTTTTCAAATCATGACTTAATTCTAAGCTTTTTTCAAGAGAGCTGCAGCTAAGGAAGGAAATGCAGAAACAGATAAAGAGTGCTAATGGAAGAAATACAGCCTAAAATGGAATTTGAAGAAAAGGACCTCCTTCCTTGTCTCAGCTGCTGGGAAGGACCTTTGTTTAGAACTAAGTCCATGCAAACCACGATGGCTTTGCAGAGCTTCATTCAGAGCTCCCAAAAAGGCAAGCAAGACTGGAGGTACAAATCCATCAGAAAAAAAAGATCTTCTGCATATCCTTTCTTCCTGTTTCATATTACAATTTGCAAGGTTATTTTACAACCTCATTAATGCATATACATGTGTAAATGCAATGTTTCAACCATTTTCTAAGTAGACTTCTGTTCTATTCCATCTCACATGCTACACCTATGACCATTATAGCAGTGCTCCTTCCAAAAGCACAACATGTGAAAAGACAAGGAAGTCCATTTTCTTTTTCTTCTCTATTCCAAAACAAAAAACCACAGTGGATTTCTTTTAATCAATGTATGATATCTTAGGTTTTGCAAATTGCAAAATATTTTGAGCATGAAACAGAAAGTACTAAGAGATTCATGATGATTCTCAGCGTAGTCTCTGCAAGGGATTTTCTTGGGGTTTTTTGGGGGCTTTTTTGGTTTTTTTGTTTGGTTGGTTTTTTTTTGATGGAACCTCATAAATTTTATCTAGGAGGTTCTTAATGTTTTCTGCATTTGTCAATGACTTCCTTAGATGTCATAGCCTAATTGAATCAGTAAGCCCAGTAACTCCTACCTGTTGCCATATATTCTATCCTGCCTGGGGCTATATTACACTGACTTCATAAGTGCAATTTGTTGAGGAACCCTCAGAGTTACAACATAACTGCGCAGCCGCACACTCTCTCGGAAGCACTGGAGTCACTGCACACACGCTGCCTGAGCACAAACACAAAGTCTAACATGTCGCTGGAGCATCAGATTTACTATACATCTGCAGGCCACCTGTGCTGTGCATGTAGAATGAGCTAAAAAGAAACAATATAAAACTTATTTCTTAGACCTTTAACCCATGATTGTGATACTGTTGCCCATGTAATCCTGCTTGGCGAATGTTATTTTCAACAGGCTGGGAAAGGGGGGAAAGGTTTGAGTGATAATACGCTTTCTCTCGAGTATAGTATAATAAATTGACAGAAGGCAAAAAAGAGGTAAGAACTCATTAACGTTCCTCAAATGGAGGGCCTTTGTTTTTCACCAAAAAAAATCACAATCTCAGAGTATGTTACACAGGTAAAGTTACAGAGTGAGAAAAATACAAGGCTTACAAGATTTTGAAGACAAGTTCATAAGCATAGGATACCTATGCTTAGGAATTAAGTTGCAAACAGCAGTTACATCCTGTCCAGTTTCAAATGAGAGCAGAGATGCCGGGTGTTGCCCATTCTGTCCTGAGTAGCTCCTGCCTACAGCTCATGGGGACTGGTACACCTAGGGCTGCTGCTCAGAGAGTGCAGTGAGGAGACCACCCCATCCTCCTCCATTCATCAGGGAGCAGTGCTGCCTCCAAAACTGGGGCTGCTGTGGTCCAAACCATAGAATCATAGAATGGTTTGGGTCAGAAGGGACCTTAAAGATCATCGAGTTCCAACCCCCCTGCCGTGGGCAGGGACACCTCCACTAGAGCAGGTTGCTCAAAGCCCCATCCAGCCTGGCCTTGAGCACTTCCAGGGATGGGGTATCCACAACTTCTCTGGGCAACCTGTTCCAGTGCCTCACCACCCTCATAGTGAAAAATTTCTTCCTGATATCTCATCTAAATCTCCCCTCTTTCGGTTTGAAGCCGTTAACCCTGGTCCTATCACGACATGCCTTGGCTAACCCAACTGTAAACAAAATACACATTCACCCACCTAATTATGCCATCTCAGATACCTGCTAGTGTACTTTCCTATCTATTACAGCAGCTATCAGCTCTACCCCTACTTCTTTTTGCCACAGCATGACAGCTACCAGGAGTTATATGGCTAGTTTTATGCAAGACCGACTGGGGAGCCTGTGCCAACCATCAACTGGAGCCTCAAATCAGCTGTTGTCCACAAGCTGGCACATAATAAAAGAACAGTCCCTGACAGGTAGACATAGCAGACCTGAATATCAATTTGAAATCTGCCTGCCAAAGGGAATTCCTGTTTTTAAATATGTAAATTAATGGCCTAAATTTAGAAAATACTTTTATTACTGTCCCATGTTTCTGAAAAATCATGCCAGTTATTTAGACTTCACATTTAAACTAATTTCTTAAAATTCTTATTAATTGAATATCTT